>NC_086285.1:103019893-103631768 GCF_963924245.1 Chroicocephalus ridibundus
AGCAAGAATCAAGGGGGAGAAGTGAAGGAGAGTAAGCGTTGGTTATGACGGGTGGCTTGGTAGCAAGGGCCCTGATGCCAAGACAGCTGTGGTCAAGCTTAGCCATGACATAAAATGGTGGCCCTCTGGAGGAAAGGTGAAGCCTACGATGACAAAAACAAACAAAAGGTGGGAGAATGCAGGAGTACTGTCTCTAGTAGGCAGGGAGGAGCAAAGTGTGGAAAGATAAAGAACAACAAACAGCAGAGGATGACTCAGTGACCTGAGGGGGAAAACTTCTGGCTGCTGGAGTTCCCATATATCAAGAATGGGGCAAGAAAAAAACCTGATGTTGCACGCAGTCTGGTGAACGCTGCTGGCTGTAAAAAACTGGAAAGTTTCAGACTTATGGAGCCTTGGACTGCTTTCTGTGGGAGAGGCAACTCTTTGGACTAGATTGTCAGCAATTCAGCATAGAGCCCTCACCTACCAGGTTCAAAAATGGCAAGCTGAGGAGATGGGAAGCAGGATCAGCAGAGACCTCTTTCTGAGCACAACTTATCTAGCCTGCGCTTCCAGAAAACGAAATAAAACAGAAGATGGAGCTGTTCTGCCAAGGAAGATGAATGAGCGTATTGATACCATAGGGTGATAAATACAAGATATACAAGTACCAAGGCTGATGGTTTTGCAAGGTCATGCGATGTAGTGAGCCTAGTGCAATCCCAGGCAACATTAAAAGCCCCCAAATTTGGAAACACTAGGTCCTACAGAAAGACAACACTGTGGAAATATACAGGGCAGAGGGGGAAAGGGGGCTAGGAGGAAGAAGAGGAGGAAGAAAAAATGAAGAAAAACGGCCAAAGCAATTTCCTGAAGGAAAGGTCAAAGATCTAAGGACATTGTTCCAATTTCTGACTGAAAGAGGCAAAAGGAGTGGAAACCAAAAAATAATGTAGAGTTGGTACTGACAGCTAATTAATGCAGGGGAAAAAAAGTCCACAAAAGGGATGATACGTTTGGGACTGTCTCAGAGGGTGCTGCTGAGCCCCTCACAGCTGCACTGTCTCTCCCCAGAACACTGTAAAAAGCTGAGATCTCTTTTGAGCCTCCAGTTCTGATATGAGCATCGCTATCTGCATTTGCAAACCGCTTGGCTTGAAAATCAAATCTGGAATAATGTAAAGAAGGGAAAAGCTGCCTGACACTTTATAGAAGTATCATGAAACCAGCCGTTCCCTTTTCCCCAGAAATAACAGAACATTTATTCGTTGCAGAATGCTCTTCAGTTCAGAGGGATGGAAATTTCAGGACTGTCATAAAACTGTACTTTTTAAACCTGTGGGATTACACTCTCCAGAGTGTTTCTGTACCTCTTCCCGCACAAGCGCAACCTTCTTTCTCCAGAAAATAATTAGCAAAACTACCTGCCAAGCTAAGCTATATAACAAACTAATGCATGGTCAAACTGTGTGTATACCCCAGCCACCCCAGGGACCTCCCCCCGCCCGGGCTGCCTGCGTCAGCCAACGGCACAGGCGAGAAATGAGCAGTGAAGGGAGGCTGTTTCTTATCTGAACGCTTTGCCTGGGTTTCATTTGAGGTGTACGAAGGGGACGGTACTGTCTTTTTCAGACTCGCTATGGTGCAGGCGTATCAGTTGCAAGCCCTTCTACGAGGAATACCTGTGAGACCACTTCTCTCCAGTGGTGCCCAGGGGATAAATCGTTTCTTAAAGCGGGCAGATGAAAATACCCGAATCTAGCTTGCAAGTTCAGAGATACTGCTTTATGAATATAAGTCTTACTTTTGGTAACTGTTAGTTGAAAGGAAGTGAAAACAGGGTCTTTCTTCCTGGATCTTCTAGCTGCAGGAAGGATCAGCTATGCGTGTTACCCTGAATGCTCAGAAAACAAAACAAAACAACTCGGAAACACTCGGTATGAGCAATTCTGCTTAACAGACCTACAGCCATGAACTGAAACGGTCTGTTTCCTCTTGCTGCATTACAGAGAACACCGAGTGACAATAAGGACCGGGCTCATTAGATGCACGCTGGATTTAAACAATATACAACATAAAGAACAGCTATTATACATGGCTGAATAATATGAAAAGGATGTTTGCACTCTGAAATACAACATACAGGTTGCACGAACGCTTGAGCAAAGAAATCGGCACCAAAATGCACCCTCTGAATAAAAGATGTATGGTGTCTGTCCTGTTGCGGAGGCTACCAGAACGCCAGATGAAATTATGCTAGCAATAATGCAAAGTTTTTCTTCCCAACTTAGCGGTTTTCTCAGTCTGCTTCTTCTTAAGGGATGCTTTGAAATCCGACTGCCCTTTGAAGTCTCTCGAGTACAGCATGACATTTATTTAAGGTACAACCCAAACCCTTTGCTTCCCAGATCCCATCCCCTCTTTCTTTTCAGAACCACTTTCCCCCTTTTTCCCAGCGCGCCTTGACCGTTTTTCCAGGCAGGGGAGGCAAGAGGGGCATCAAAGAGATGCCACCGCCCGGCAGCGGGAGCTGGTGGGGCCACCTCGGCCACCCCCACCACCCCCCTCCGGAGACCCCCGCCTGGAGGAGCCCTTTTGAAGGGGAGGCGAAGGGGAGGAGAAGTCCCCGTTGCGGAGGAGGCAGGCTGCTGACTAACCCCAGCCCCGCTGTCACGCAAAGCCTGGCCGCCTGTCAATCTCCCCAGCGGCTCTGACAGGGGCCTGGCGCCCGTTCAAACCCTTGCGTGCGAGCAGACGAGCCGCATTACCCTATGAAGTATTTCATAATAACAACAGCTGTTAAATATTGATGACTCCTGGCAAGGGCTGAATGCTTTTTCGAGAAGGTTAAGCCTTCGTGTAATGGAACCTAATTCCTCATTATATACTGTATCAGATATCTGGAAGTCGCTTAAAAAAAAAAAAAGCAAAGGGGCTTAAAGGAAAGGATCAGAAAATAGCTCTTGTGCAGCGGGGAGAGGGGAGAAAACCCGCAGCGCGAGAGGTGAGGAGCATTTCCCCAAAGTCAAATCCTTTTGTAAACGGTGAAAAATGCTGCTGGAGTGATCATCAAAACAATTCATTTCACTATATTCCACTGGACAACTGGTTTTGTGATTTTAGAAATTATTGCAGATGAGAGAAACTTTCTAAAACAGCGATCTGGCCGCTACTGCTGTCTATGTGTGTAAAAGTACACACGGAAGTTATTTCCACAGAAAACCAGAAAAGATGGAGAAAGCTCGCATTCCTCTAGTTTTTCTACATCAGCTCTGAGAGATCTGGCTCATTAGAAGATTTAGTGGTGATCGGACAAGATAATAAGGATGAGATCTCAGAGAGGGTTTCTAGCAGGTGAGAAAGGTCCTCCTGTTCCCAGAATAAATCCCCCCTCTTCCTCAAGCTGCCCTCTAAAATCGGTCAGTCCTACCTTCTCCCTCTCGACCTAACTGTTGAGCAAGGTTGTGTTGGGAAGGGAATCAGTTCAGGGTAGGAGGTCATGATGGGCAGACTTGAGTCTTTGGGACGGAGCTGGCGTGAGGCCAGGGCAGGCAGTACCAGAGAGTCCAGGAGCCAGGGTGTGGGTGAAAAAGAAGAAAACAAACCAAGGAGCGTTTTTCTTGCCTGTGAGAAAGAAGCCTGTGTGCCTTCAGGGAATACAATTTAGATGAGGCAAGACGAGAAGCTGAAAACAATTACCTGCTCATGTTCAGTTGTGCTGCGGTGCAAGGAGCTCCGCGAAGCTTTCGCAACGTATTTTACCTGTGAGGAACCCAGGCCTATTTATTCAGTCGGGACAGGGAATCACGCAAACTTAGGAAGTTGTAGGCTGGAAGGGACCTTTGAAAGTCATCTGGTCTACCCCACCCTGATCAAAACAGAGCTGACTTCAGTTAGTCAGGGTGCTCAGGTTTTTGTTGAGTATCCCCAGTAAAGGACATTTCACATTCCCTCTAGGGAAACTTTCATTCTTTAATTACAAAGAGGATTAATTTTGTAAGGTAAGAGCTGCTTATGGATTTAGGTGAATGGGCAATAGGATAAGTTCTAGAGGGACATTTCCTGTTTCCACAATTCTTGGTCTCTAAAATGTGTAGAATAATTTAAGAAAGGCTCAGAATGGTTAAACTGCTGTCATGAAAAGAGTGTGCATATGGAGAATGTGTGAATTAAGTTATTAGCTATTCTTATAATGTTTTTTGATGGTTTATTCTATCTGTATCTCACACAACTGGCTCACAATTATATGTCGCATTTTTATGTAGCCTGGGACTGCAACACCTCCCTTATCCTATAACTTCTGAGGGATCACAGATCCAAAGAAAAGCTGTGCCTCCATGTGAAACCGGATTGTACGATAACTATACAAACAACAGACTCAAAAGAACTTGTCTAGAAAGTACATTTCCTCTCCGCAGCTTACTGTTGCAACCTTTCTCTCTTCATATGACTCAACAGATGATCTCCACAACAGAGAACCCCACATTGTGCATTGGCAAAGACGATATTTTAGAGATCTGTTTGCATCACTGTGAGTAAATATTTGCGTTATCAGTCGGTCTGGTAGACTATATTGGCTATAAGACTGTCAAAGACATGCAGTCCTCCTAAATTATCCCAAGATATAAGACTTATTCCAAGTAATTGTGTTATGTTTCATCTTCATAATTCCATTTGATTACTTACTACTTTGAGTATGATGATTTGATGATGGGAACCTATTGATTTATAGGTTCAGTCCTGGGGCCTTAATTTTATCCCTGTATTATTCCATTCTTAGTTTAATTAAGCTGTAATACATTAGCTTGTCTGGGTGTGTATTTGCTTGCACACCCTTTTGAATGAATCCATAAAAGATAAATACAAACTGGTTATTCTGTCAAACTACAAAATAGATTGCAACCCTAAATTATTGGCAACCTCGAGTAAGAAATCTGCAAACCACTTAGTCCACTTTCAAATCAATACCCACATGCCTCATAAAAATTAAGACGATTCCAACAAATTCCTTGCTCCTTAAGTCATGAACTTGTAAATTACATGTCCATTAATCAGAATCGAAATCTACAGCATAAGTTTAGTGTAGAAAAAAATAAATTTAAGACAACTATTCTGTATTTAGAAAACTTGCATAACATTGGTTAGTTTCAGAGTCAAGGACCTCAGAATGTACGAGGTTTTGGTTTTGGTTTTGTTTGTTTTATTCTAGTTTCCATTTTCCTCTGTACCACACTCTGAAACACGGCATGTTAAGCCAATGTAGAGGGAGTCAGACTTCACCAAACTAATCCACCTTAGCGTTAAGTGTACTGTAGCGTGTTCTGACCTGCCACATCCTGATTGCTTGAGTGGGATCTCAGCAAACCCCACCGGTTATGATATACATACATATTCAGAGGAATAGAACATCAGGACACATTGATTCTGGGATCTATGGAGCAGTTGGCCTATCAAAAGCACTTGCAGAGTTTTTCAGTTCTTCCAAGTGTCCTTCATGATGGCTTGTTGGCTGAATTGCTCGTCATCTTTTCCCTTGTCAGGATATTTTAAAAAATCTGTACAGGGAAAAATAAACTTTAGGTTCTCTCTATCCTCTGAATTCCCAGCACTTCGTCTCTCTGTGGTCCAAGAATGTAGTCCTTTTTTGATATGGCTCATATTACTTCATTGTCCCGAGGCCATTTGATTCTCTCAATAAAAATAATACGACAATGGACAGTCGGGTCCACAGCAGAGGCGGCTGCCCTTTGAGGAGAGGCTGAAACGGCTGTGACTGTTCACTGAGGAGAGAACGATGAGGGGAGATGTAACAGAAGTTTACAAAACTGTAAAGGCAGTGGATAAGCTGAATGCGGAACTGCTGTTCACCCAGCCCTGCAATACGGGGGCAGTGAAGTGCTCAATGACACCAGTGCCAGAATGCTTTAAAGCAGATATAAAAGAAAGCCATTTTGGAGATGAGAATACCAGACTAGATGGACCACTTGTGTGACACAGTAGTGTATTTCTTACATTGCCATATTCTCACTGCAATGCCACGACCTTGTCCACGAAATTTGTTGCAGACAGAAAATAAACAACAGATGAACAAGAGCAGCATCTGTGACGCGAAACAAAGTATATCACAGAAGCGACAATAACAAAAATCGGAACCTTATGAGAAAGCCTGTGTGTGACTAAATTTAAGCATATGATGAAAGACCAGCTTGTGACTAATCATTGCATCCAAATAAACAAAAAAAAAGTCTTTTATGATAAACAGCCTATTGAACTAAATTTGAGTCTGAAATATTTTTCAGAAACGTAACTACTGAGACCAAAATCCATTTTTACTGAAAAGACAGCTAAGAGAAAAGCTATGTACGTTGGTTGATAAGTAAGCAACTACAGTCTACTGGAATCTTCCCCACTTTAAAAAAGGAAACTTTAAGAATTGCAGCTTACAGAAGAAATGCAATGAAGTCCTGATAACAGATTTATCCTGAGAGTATCAGAACATGTTTAGTCTTTATTGGCTGCAGAAGATGTGTGCCATCTTACCCTCTTCAATTTAGAACATTTAGTAAATCAATCCCTGAAAACTAAAATCAAATCAAAGACCAAGTGTGAAAATAAACGCAACTACGAAAGTGTATGAGAAAGCACCTCTTCCCCCTTCCTGATTAAATGAACCTGACGATGACTGACTTATGTGAGATTTACGTGATCTTTGCTTGCTTTTTTGGATTTGATAACCTCTTTTCCAGGCCTGTTTTTCAAATAGACTATCTCCTGAGCTTCCACTCCTCTATTTCTACTGCTCCTAGAAACATTCTTGTCCATTTATAATTTCATTTGCACCAGTCTGCATGGAAAGGCATGGGCTAAATTCATACCTGCTAGCTCCAAGAGGGAATTTAAGTCAGTATCTCTTAGAAGAGAGTTAAAAGAGCATGTGTCAGTAGGCCAGTATATCACCCAAGAGACTGTTTAAAAATAGCCAAAGCACACGATCTGGAGAGGATAAAGGAAACCTCCAAGATGAAATAAACATTGCATCTAAAATATTCACGCTGAGACCTTAGTGCACAGGATGTGCATATGTTACCCAGAAAACCAATTCTGGCTTCATCGGTTTCAGAGTTAGAAATATCGCAAGAGCAATTCCTTAATATCTGCTTTATATAGCAGCTATACTGCATCCGCTATTAAAGGCAAAGACACAGCCACGTTTGCTTTCCCGTGTACTTTGGATAAGCAAACACACTCGCCAGGGTAAATGCAAGAATCTCCACCTTTGAGTCAGATGGATGCCACCGCACACTGCTGCAGTCACCGATGCATACACACACCCTACGCAACCGGGCACTCTCTTTCTGAGGCAGAGGTGCTTTGCTTTGGTCTTTTCTGCTATCTGTGGAGACTTCTACGATGAGACTGACTGTATGAAGAGCTGCCTCGAGAGGTCAAATGAATGTAACGAGCTGTGGGAAAAATATGCCTGAGAGGAGGTCCTTGAGCTTTGGCCTTTTTGCTTCAGGAAGTAAAAGAACGTGCTGAGACAAAACACAGGCAAATGAAACATCAGAAACAGTATCTAAAAGTTTAAAAAAAAATATTTCAGAATCGATTTTCAGGATAAGTTTAAAACACTGAACTACATTCCAGGACTTTTTAGAATGCTGAAGAAAACAAGTAACATGAAAATCTTACCTAAATCTTACTTCAATCTTACAGAATGAAGTACAAGCCAACAACAGGAGTCAAAAATTGAACTACCAGAATCCTAAATTGATAATGTGACTATCCCTGGATATGTTTAATGAGTTTTCATACACTTTAATTTTTTAATGATGCATTTAAAGACTAGTCCTGAAAAGCTACCCAAACAGATGGACCTTGCTCCCAACTGGAATCCCTTGTAAGTCAGAAGGCCTGCAGGGAAGACATTATGGTTTGTCCAGAAATAAATTGCTTTGCAGAACAGGAACCTTCTGCAGAATTAGAAAATGCATGCACGTGAGGCATTCAATTACTACAAGAACTTTCATTTTTCACTTCCCCACAACCGTTTTGCTTTGCCTTTTTTCACAGCCAGGTTCCACGCTCAGAAAAAGATCCCATGCAGATCCTAAAGACTCTAAGCTGTCCAGTAGTGGGCTTCCATGTTCCCTCCCCCTTAGCACTGGAGAAACTGAATTTTTGAAAATGCCACAATTCCTAGGTCAACAACCAGAATTAGGACCTTCGAAATGTCTAAGCGTAATGAAAAACACTATCTTTAAAAAAGGCAGGAAGGGTAACATTTAAAGCTCTAAGAATGTAAATTGTGGCCCTGCTTTGATTTGCTTTTCAATTTTTCAAAACAGAAACTACTTAGATGCAGTGATAAAATTAAAAGGCAGCCACAGAGTTCTTATCAGACTTGCCCCATGTGAAGACAAGGAACAACCAAACAATGTTCTGTATTTCAGAAACAAAGTTCTACCTAATAAAATATAACCTTTTCTCTAGTTTCAGCCTTTCTGCATGTGTGTCATTGACTTGAACAGGCAAGTCTGACTCCTGCAAAGGTAGCTGCTACCTTGACTCATAGCAAGCCACCAAAGAAATAACAAGTATTCCTTATGGAATAAGGGCAGGGAACTTGTCTCCCACTCGTGAAACGTAGGGGATTGTGGCCTCAACTTTCAAGGCAATTAGAGTTAATTACAGCTTTCACCAAGTGATCAATACTAGGTGAAGAGTATGTATAAAGAGAATTATGATAAATAAATTACTTCCCGTGCTTCTTATTCTGTGAAGGTCTTCTGGATGAAAACTGGTGATTTCTTACCTACTGACTGATCAGATCTGTTTTACACTCGTTATGTGACATAAACATCGGCTTATATTGGTTTTTCATCAGTTATAATATGATCTTCATTGGATATGCACTGCAACGTGCTGCCAGAGTCAGTCCAGTAGCCATTGAAACAAGACTTACTAGTGCTATGCTAAGGAAAATACGAATAGGTTTAAGGCAGAAAACGTGCCTTGCAAATTGCAAAAAGCAAAAGCAAAGATGCTTTTGCACATAATCTTTAAAAATGTGCCGAGTTAACTGGAGAAAATGTATATTCCAGACCCGACTTTGTTTTAAGCCGAGTATCTTTCAGAGGAATCTTTAAAGATTTATTCGATGAACGCTGCATCCGAAAGAGGAAGGTTTTTTCTCCTGCCGGGGCAGATTTGCAGGGAGGAGGCTCATTTCTGCCTTGCTGGTCTGGCAGGCAGCAGAGCTCTATTCCTCTGATCAAGAGATCACTTTCATAACCACTTTTCTGAGGTCACAAATGAGTCTGCTGCAGTCACGCAACCCCTCGCCTACCAGAGCTTACTATAACAATACAGGTTCACGGAAACCTTTTAAAGAGGCAGCCCATCCTTTCGACCCACGCAGGAAGAAGGCACGCGGCTTGTTAACGCACGGGCTTCCCCCAAAACGTGTCGTGGGGACTATTTTATTTCAGTTGGAGCAGGGAAGAAACGTGCAGCTTGGAGTTTTATCTGGATGGAGTCATGTCGCTCGAGTAGAATGGAATGAAAAAGTTAAGATAAATAGCTCTACGATTCTTTTAAACTGTACTGGCAGCTTTTTCAAATATTTGTTCAGCCCATTCCTTTTTATTATCCTAAAGGTCCATGTCTGCCAACCATGTGCTACTGTGAATTATGTTAATTAAGATATTTAAAAGCCGTGGTAAACAGTCAAACAAACATTAGATTCAATAAAGAACAGATACGATTGCCCTGAATTGAACGCTGCCCTCCTGCAGTGTTAGAAACACCAGCGATACAGAAATGGTAGATCAGGAAACAGGGTTACTATCAAAAATTTATTCTGAAGAAATACTATGAAAATCTAATGACTACCAGTTACAGCTTGTTTCTAGGACAGCAAAGCCTATTTGATATGTTAGCTGACAGTGTCCCACAGCTGAGCTACATACTTATCCGTTGTATGGACATGCCTTGTAGGTGGTCATTGGAATGGCTTTTGGGTGATGGGGGGCAGGTCGGAATTTAAGGAAAAAAGTGAAAAATATCTTTCCTCTTACGATAAGTCAACTCTACCCAATGAAGGGGGGGGGGGGCGCTGGCCTATTTTCACAAGCAGTTAGTGCTATGAAAGCAACTGTTGTTGTTCCATCACGAGTTACTTGCACTAATTACCTGAAATAAAGTTTCCAAAAGCTGTTAAATTACTTTAGAGCCTACAATTTAAAAAAATTAAGTTGGATGTATTGCTCATTGACATTTTACACGGATTAGTATACAGGCACATTTCATTTAAAGGCAGCACAAACAGGCTTGCCCAAACCAGCTTTATAATCCAGCTTAAATAAGTAACAAAAGCAATGAGGGCACAGCGTTAAGCTCGTTGAGGACTCACAGTGTGAGCCGAGATGACTCGTTTGCACACTGTCCCGCAAGTTCATTGTTATTATTAGCCACGCTAGCCAGGTGAAAGCTCGTTCAGGTGCACCCACACATGCCTACAGACAGCTTCAGGGACTCTGGAGATGCACCCACGGGTTGTGAAGTGCCCTTGGCTTCATCCAAAGGGATATTCAGGCTTGACCTTGATGTATATCTTCACCCAGCTCAAGCCGTGGGAGATGTCCCCTGCCGTCTGCATGGCAGTTTGCTGTTTACACAAAAGATGACCTCCCAGTCTAACTTCGATACGAAACTAATGACACCCCACAATCAGCCTTGTCTCTGCTCTGAGTCTTGTCTATATTTATGGAAGGGAATTAGGCTGGAAACTTGACAAGGGATTGTGAGGTTACTGCTGGTGGACCTTGCTGTCAGAGCCTGGCACACTCAGTCGTGGATGGAAAATCAGGGCAACGAGGCAGGCTCAGCCGCAGACGATGAGCATCACCACAGTTTCTCAGCTCGGACAAAGTCCTGGTGAAGGTGATGAGACAGAGATGATGATCTGTAAAGGGAAGGTGTTGACAGTCTCCAGAATGACCTTGAGGGCAACAGTACCAGCATAGACAAGGCCACAGGAATTTTTGAAGACAGGCCATAGGTTCAAAGATTTCTGCAACTTCTGAAGATGTTGCCCTGACTCTTATGTTACTGATTTGTGCCCATTCAGTTACCACTACAACAACTTCCCATGGAAATGAAAGATACAAGGTCAACTCCTGCCTAAACAGATGTGACTTTGTCCCTGTTTATGAACTTTGGCTAGACCACAAGAAGTTTATCCAAAGTGAAAAAGCGTTGGATGCTAATGCAAGTATTTAATTAACGGGGCAATTTTTCCTTTCTAGTTATGGAAAGAGATACATGAGAACACTGTTGTCCTACTTTACCTTTACAAACAAATTATACTGTTCTTCTGGAGGCAGTTGGCGAAAAAATCATTGGTAACAGCAGGAATTGGGTTTACATATGGGTATATCAGGGTAAACAGCTGCTAGAATACTTACTGCTCAGCTCTGTTCTGCATGGCAGTCTGGCCACAGAGCTGATACCTAAAAAGGTCTCGCCTTACTGAGAGTCCTTTTTATATTCCTTACTGTATGAAAATAAAATATTTGCGATCTTTTTTCAAGAATGTGATCTCTTCTACTCAAAGACAATGTGGTCAATTGCTCCATTTCCTACGGAGATGCAAGAAGGCGTCTAATACTTGTGCCTAAGTGCCATTGGATCTGCAATTCTAGAGAAAGAATCGGTCAGTAATTTAATATAGTGAAATCAGGATAAACAATGACCTCTAATATGCCAGTTTCCAAATAATTACTGCAAGGTTTCCTCATTCCCTCACAGTCCTAAAAACTTGCACTTGACAGTCAAAGATCTGTACACCACCTATATATGTAAGAGAACATGCAGACAGTAATTTGGATTAGCTGCAAATCTGCCTTTACATTATTTTTTTAGTCCTTTTGTGAAGTTTACTTAATTTTAAGATTACCCAGAGAAACATAATCCAGCTCACTTATACTCCAACTAATAATCCAAAGTAAAATGATTTCAAATTAGTGTAATACAAATCATTATTTAATAAATGAATCGACTTTAAATAGCTGCTAAGAGGTATTCTTTCATTAGAAATAAGTTTAAGTACTGTGAGAAATTACAGTAATTACAATCAAGCTTTAAGGATTCTTGAGTAACTCAGTTACGAAAATTATAGCAAGCATGCTCAAAAAAACCCTTCTATCCTCACCGTCTTCCTGCTGCCCTAACATACAGTACATACTTGAGGTGCGGCTACTTTTCTACCATGGCCCAGTGCTTTCCAGCCAGTTTTTGTCTCGAAGTGGAGGAAAAAAGTGTTCTGTTACTGCAACGTAAATGAAGTTCTTGCTTGGCCAGGACTGCTGGAGGATACCTGGCACTATCCAAGTAGAAGGCAGATTAAAGACGACAGCAAATGGTGCAGCTGCAGAAATTAGTTTAAAGCAAGTTGCTGTGACTGAGCCTTCCGCACGTGGTGGTCCATACAACATCTCCCAGCATGGCGCCGCCTTTGCCTGACATTGCAGGATGAGAAAAGGAGCTGGAGTGCCTAAATGGAGCGCCCCAGCCAAGGCAACACAGCTGGGAGTCGCTGGAGTCGAGGCAGGACAGGGCAGGCTGGGAACGGGGCAGCTGGAACATTCTTACGCCTGATGTATTTTCCACTGCCCAGATGTTCCCCAGTTGACATGAGCTGTGAGACACTGGATGCGCCAGTCCCGGAGGGTGTTCTGACCCCTGGGAAGCGCTAAAGAGGCCCAGGCTTGCCCGGCATCGAGGAGGCACAAAGGTATTTTGAAGCTCTGATCGTCTCTTCTCCCACTCGGTCCCCGTGCCAAGTTCAGCTGTGGCGCGGGAACTCAGCTGTGGCGCAAGATTCGTTTTGTACATTAACCCGATGAGCTAAAATACCATCTGAGACCAACATGTAGTTAATTGCTGTGAGAACAAAACTTTGAATTTCCTGACCTATTCAAAGTTTGAATTTCCCATTAACTCCCCGCTCCCATACTAACAGATGGTATACAGGGTGCAGTTTCAAAACTTCCTGCATCGGAGCGTACGCAGAGAGAACAAGACGAGCTGAACTGCACACCCCTGGAAACCTGCTCTTTATATGCAGAATGGCAAACTTCTAAATACATCAATTAAGGTGCCCAAGCGGTCCCCCCTGCCCTTCCATGCAGATAATCCTGGCTGAAACTCTTACGCCAAAGCTGTCCCTGCCATGGGGAGCTGGAAAAGCACTGGTTAGCAGGGCTGACTCATCAGCTGACTAGCCCACAACATCAGCCACAAAGGACCAAGAATGCTGGTGGTGGCATGAAGCGTGTGGGTGGGAGCAAGGAATAAGCAATCATCTGGCAGCCTAATGCAGTAGGGAGGGTTGACAACAATTCGTTATTTATTCCCCCCCTCCCGCCCTAAGGCTTCGTCCCTCCACTGCAATGATTCTCATCATCTTGACGCTGTGGTAGGGCTCTGTGTAGGGGAGGGAATGAAAGGTACATCCCCTCCCTGTGGCCCATGCAATGAAAGCATCAGCGGGCTATCTGAGCTCACCACACCCAGACCACATAGGGCAAAAGGCCCTCACGGAGGGGAACGGAAAAGAGGTTTGCCCAGTCCTTCTTTCACCCAACAGGAGACAAGAACAATGTCTTACTAGCCAAAAAAAAAAAAAAAAAAAAAAAAAGACAGCATCGCTTTCCCACCATAGTCGGTCTGTTAGTAGAGAGAAGAGATGGAGATCTAGTTCTGGAACGGCAGAGGGCAGATATAAGAAAAACCTTGGGGATGAAGCAAGGAATACAGGGAAACGGGAGAATGTTGTAGCAAAGATGGGAAAAGGGGTAAAAAATTCTACATGGAGATAACAAGAAAGTCTACAGGTGAGGAAGATGCAAAAAAGAAAAGCATTTAAAAAGAGGTGAGGTGAGTTATCTCTAGAAAGGCCGCTAGAGAAAAATACATGGAAAATATTTCTCAAAAATTACAGGAAGAAAACAGATTAACAAACTACAGACACTGAAACAGGGAAGGAAAGTCACCAAGGTAAACAGCAAAAGCGCATTCAGGAAAAATAAAAATGACAGATTTCATTAAAAGCTTGACACCAAAGTACACTGATAAAATCCCGCCAATTGTTCACATGTATCCCATTATCTCCATGCAGATCTGAGTTCCCTTTCCAGTGTTCTTTCCCTCCAGCAGCCTGCTACCACTGCGAATCTGGCTGCAATATGGGTAGCTGGTGCCCAATTTACCTAGCATGAAACACTCTCCAGCCAAATTACTGGAGTGGTGAAGGTGTGAGCTCACCCCTCCCAGGCTTCAACCTTTTCAATGGAATTTTTGCTTTGATTCCTAAAAATACATTTAACTTCAGGCAATGCAGTTTTCAAAACACTGGGACAGCTTCTGAAGGCCTGACTTGTATTACTCCACTAATGCCAAAGTTAAGTGAAATATAATAAGGAATTAAGGACTTGACCAGTTGCCTTTCTGTTTCCCCCCCAACCAAACCTGTTATTTTCGGAGAACGGGCCTTTTGCCTGGATTTTGCCTGGAGTAGGTCTTTCCTGGCAGATTGCCTCAGTGGGAAGAAGATTAGGTTTCCCACTGTCCTCTTCATCGTTGGAAAGTTTCTGTTGCATTTCCCAGTCTCTGCTACAGGCATTTCAGGCCTTAAAAGTCTTCCCCAACATGTTTTTCACACGCTGCTGGGTGTATCGTTTGGCAAGAGAGCGATGGAGAGTCACAACAGTGTAGTTTGCCATTGCAGCTTCTCTCTAGATGGATAAACCATTCTACTTTATTTCCAGAACTAAAACTGAGCTTGTTGAACGTTATGTTCAAATATTCGGAAGATGGAATATCTGCTGAAGCTAGAATATCTCAAATAAACACCCTCCAGACCTCTATCTGGAGATCGTGACTTGACTAGATAAAGACAACAAAGAAACAATAAAGAAACTCCTCTTTTTCAAATGATCTCTTCAAACTTAGTGCCCCTGTAGTGTTGCTGCAAGGGGCACGTCCTCTGTCCATAAACCGACCTCTCCTCCCACCTCATTCTGCCAGAGGTTATTATCTCAGTCACGCTACTGGTTTTAAATACATTATCAATTACCACCATCATACTTACAAGGTGCGATCGCGAAGCAAACCTTCAAACTGACATTATCACTGCTTTCCTAGCCATAAGTCGGCAGCAACAAAGGTAGGCTGGATCACTGTCCCCAAATAATATGGCGCTTACTGCCAAATGCATTAAATATTTCTAAAGCGCTTGCTAGCATCAATAAGAATGAAGACTGCTATTGCAACGTGTAATACCTTCAAGCTCTCTGCCATGTCACCAAGTACGTTTTTGGCTTACAAGAAAGAACTCTTCCTTTAAACAGGTATATAGAGCTCTGTTGCTGGAGTTTAATTATTATACAGTTCTGATGGCTCTGAAGTGTTGAAAACAATCAATTCCTGTTGAACACATAGTAATTTGAGAGCACTTTGCAGCTTGCATGACTGAGCCTTTAATAACTATTAAAGTAATTCCTGTAATTTTAAACATCTCTAATTTCCTCACACAAATATTACTTGTTTTGAGATGTTTTCCATATGCAGCGATGTAGATTAAGACATAAAAAAGTATGGAAAGAAGAAATGAAATTCCACTTTTCTCCACTTACTATCTTAGCCCTCATAATAATATATTGGAATATTTTCCACATAAATCCTTACGTTCATCAGTTCAAGATGTATTATCTAGGTTAGATTACTTCTCCTCTCAAGAAATGTTTTCATAAAGTATTATTTATTGGGCCATTTTCCACACGAGGTTTATAGGGGTCATTTGATGGCACAGTATCATTTTAATAAATTATGTGGGAAAAAATACAGAGTTTTTGTGACAAGTTTTCAGTGACACTGATATACTACATAATATTAACACAGAGAAGATAGCATTTTCTGTGCAGGTGTTGAAACACTCAGGGGAATATGTAAGATTAATATAAGGTGACATACATGTTTTGCAACTATACAATTAGTAAAGTGGTTATGAAATTGTTAATGGACTAGAAATAGAAAAATATATGTTGGGTTTTGATTTAGATCTGATCTTTGCTTGTTTTCAGTCCTCTTCTCCCAACTTCTTTCAGCTGTTTCCAATATGTAAGTAGCCAATTCTTGTTGCAGGTTCATAGGTAAATGGGAATAGCGGACACTTTATTTATTATAACAAGAAACTACAGGCAGAGATTTACTTCCTATATGTACACCTTCAACTTGATATACTCCGTGCAGATATAAAAAGGGAATGCATTGAGGGGATTTCAATGGAATTTTAGGGACACAGTAAATCCATGTGATACGTGTTTGGCGAGACTGTTGCATAGCATCAAACTTTCACAGAAGAAATTATAAGCTTCTTTGAAGGAAGTTTTAAAGTGCGTTTTAACTTCTCTTAGTAAGCATTTAATTTAGTTTATTGATATGCATTCTGCTTCCGCTTGTACTCATATAGATGTCAAGATTTTAGAAAATTTATCAATTGTGCTATCTACATAATTGCAACAAAAATTATAATCAAATGAAAACTGGATTTATAAAGGGAAATTTGCCCTGCCTCATCTAAAAAAAAATATTTCATTTCATGGTGGTGAATGTTCAGAGCACTTATTTGCTACCACTACACTAGATAGAGAAGAAAAGCATCTCTGTCAGTTGGGATTTTCCTGCCAATAAGACAAAAAAGACACTAGACCAAATATAATTAAATGAAAACAAGTCCTTTATAGTAATCCATTGAGCCAAACTGTGGGATTAATCATATAGCAAAATGAGGTAAGCTTTGCAGATACCAGTTCCCGTCTCATGTTTTATGATTTCCAAGCATCTAAATAAGATCTAGTCACAGCCTAGAAAGACAGATGTCTTGCACAGATTCAGCTGTATAAATCATGTGATAAATCATAAACTTCTGGGTTTGACTAAATCATCAATTTATTTATTTACTTTCATACTTCTATAAACCTCCCAGCCATCTGTAGCTCTGCTTACAACTAGGAAGGTTTTTGTGCAGGAGGAATTGGTGGGTGACGCAAGCATGATTTCAAGAAGGGCATTTAATTCATACAGGGCAACGTGAAGAAAACGAACAATGGCTGTAGGAGAAAGAGTCAAAGCTACAGGAAGAGGAGAGAGGATTGATAAGAATAAAGACTTGATAGGCAAGGATTACTGCGATTACATGTCCTTAATAGGAAAAAGCTGGGCACAGAGATGCCCATAGAGGTGGCAGAGCAAGTTGCTCATTCAGAGAAATGGGCAAGGAAGAGAAGCTATTGGCTATGATTTCTGTGGAGCACAATTGCTGCTGATGACAGGAGTGCCTGTGATACAGAGGTTACAAAACAAGGAAGATAAAAGTTTTGGACAACAGTCTTTGCATCATGTTCAAAAATGAAGTTACAGTCCAGAAATGGTGGAAGGGACAAGATGTCCCCAGGCTATAGAGGCAAGACAGAGAAAGAAGGCAGAGTGTGGCTTCAGACGATCCCCAGGGAGGTGCCCAATGCCCAGGGCTGGGGCTGTCCCCATTGTACCCCGGATGCCTTGCTCCTGGCTGCGGTGGTGGGACAGGCCCTGGTTGGGAGGCCCTGATGGACGCCATGGGGAGCCTCCATCCCTTAGGGAGCTGCCAGCTTTTGCGGCACCCTGACAGGTGCTTCTGACAGCAGATGCTGGAGCAGCAGTGATGTCGGCAACCAAATGGACAGAGGCTTAGGAGGAAAGGAAGGAAGCACCAATCTTGTCCATGGGCAGCATTCAGACAAAGATATGCCAAACTGTTCTGGAAATTACGCCACAACGAAGACCGAAAGGCATGAACTGAAGAGACTTCAGCCTTCTCCAAGACTGTGAGGACTGGTCAGAATGTGGAAAATCAATTATTAAAGAAATCCTGAGAAATGGTGTCTGTGGGTTATAGGATAATGCCCTTCCATGTCAACACTGAACAAATGCGTCAGGCTGCTACTCAGAGAAGATGTCACCGTTGAGTGCTGCATGACATAAAATAAGAGCTTCCAGTCGTTGGCACACATTTTCTGGAGTAGTAACTAGGTTAACCAGGGCTGCCTACCTGAATTTTAGTGAGGTGTTTTGTTTATTGCTAGCATTTAATTTAGATTTCATTTGCTTGTTTTAAACTCATTTAAAACTCTAAGCACAGTATGAAAAAAAAAGTAAATACCCCAAGTACATTCAAAAAAGTCAATAAAATGCTATCAGTAAACAAAATTTAAATTGAATTTATCAGAGACTAAATAGAATCTTGAAAAGACAGAATGAATTACAGAAAATCTTCAGGCCACTACTTAGCCCTGCCCTCTTCCTTGTTTTGGTATCCTCTTGTCCCTATGTTTACTCGTTCCAGTGGATCTTTAGGACCATTAGAGATGGAAAGACACTTGGCCCCTCACAATAAAGAACTGCTCACTCACTGATAAAGCATGCATCTACCTAGTATAAGACAGGAAACAACAGACACAGACAGACGATGCAGAGGGAGCAATATGAAAACCCACTAAGACAATACTGATGCACATGACAGGCAATAGTCTCAGAGCTTCAGTTGCCTAACAATTAGTAAGCCTTTGGGGAGCAGAACAAGAAAGACGTTTTTTAAAATAAAACTCTGGAAAGTAGATAATAAAACACATATGTGAGTGGTTAATAGATAGAAGCAGTACAGCATTTATATGAAAATCCAGTAAGTAGATGACGGAAGCCAGTTAAGGGTCTGGCTATTAATCTTTGTCCTCTCCCCTCCAGCCTACCCCGCGCCTTCTTACCCCCTCCACCCATCCAGCTTGACTACAACCAGTAAACTTATCTTTATATGTAGCTTGATCTATATTAGGTATGAATTCCAGTTGAAAATCATAATAGGGAAAAGTGCTGGTAAGTGCAATTTAAAATAATATAATTATTTTGTCTAGTCTTGGCACATCTTTGCAATCTCCACATTTCCCCTGCCCCCATGTTTAGCCTTCAGACTGCATCTCATGGACTTCTCAGGGTCCCAGTAACCACCATGCACTGCTAGTGAGGCGTATGAGAGAGCATTTCAGAACTTCATGAGCTGACTCTATAAGACTATTACAAAGTCCAAAAGCTAAATAGTAGTCTTGTAATTCAAATTATTTTTGAAAAGTCTTAGAAAGAAAGCAGTGTTTTAGATTTACATCTGAATGGCAGGCTCTTAATTCAAGGTATTAATGGGTTTGCCTTCCCTAAAGTCTCATCAGAAATCATTCCTGACTATATTTACACTACTCTGGAAGACTTGTCTTCAAAGGAGCTATGACATACTGCCATACGGTTCTTCCCCATCTCCATCCATGCTGCTATCTGGCAAATGGTCTTAGGACAGCTTCCTGGGTTTTGCCTGAAAATGTGATAAATGACAAGCAGGAGGGACCTATATGCACTGAAACATGATTGCTCTTGGTCTCAGCCTACACTTGCAGCTTTCCATCTCCATGGACTACAAGTATCATCTTGAGATCTACTTTGGCATAGCCAATATAATTGTACAGACTCAAAAGATTGGAGTTACCTATCTGACAAGCACCAGTGAGGTATGTCTGCTCTGGACATGATGGAGTGTAGCGCAGAGGTCTTCGAGCTAGCTCTAAGGATATTGGTATGGGCACACAGTGTCTTACGCTGTTACATGGACATAACTGGAGCTTGAAAAAAATTGTGTCTGTATGGGGATGGCAAGGCACATACTCTAGTAAACTGTGCCTCTTAGAAGGACTAATTCACATGGGCTTATCCCCAAAATGACATAGCCACTCTGCTTCTTGCTATAGCACTCTAACATCTGCATTGTTTCACAGTTCTCTACAGAGAGCTTCACCATGTGCTGTAAGCCAAAAGTGAGGCAGTAGCAAAGTGAGAAGAGAAACCAGGAGGACAGTCTCCCACACTGTTCTCTAGCCTAAAGCTATTTGTCCTATTTGTCTTCAAAGCAATTACATTATGCCAAGCTAAATTCCTTGTTCTGTTGGATAAGAGGTATTGTCTTTTCTTTAAAACATATCTGTGTTTAAAATAAGAAACAAAGTAAATCATTTTCTTGACAGTAAAGAAACACGTTTCCTCTCAGAGATGGTAATCACTCATGAAGCTGAGAACAAGTGTAAACCAGGCCAAAGTTCAAGTCTGAGGGAATGCTTTCCTACCTCCCATCCACTGCAGCAGTGCTGAGGACAGAATTATTGCTAGGACCTTCTATGGTCACTGCAATTGCTAGCAACTTCTGGAGTAAAAATACAATCTTTCCTACGATGAAAACCAATCTTGTTTCCATATCTAAGGAAGACTGAGGTTGCAGTTGAACTAAACTTCATGCTAAGTTCATTCTCAGTCTCCAACATCCAAATACAATTTAACTCAAGAAAATGAGGTCAGTACAAGTTTATTCATTATAGCGTAGGATAATAGAATTTGATCCACAGGGGACTATAAAGGTATTTCAACAGCTGGTACAAGGCTGAGCCAAGAAGGGTCTTAGCTGCAGAGGAAGGATTGAAGAAGCACAGCGCTCGACCAAGACGAACATCACTGAATGCAAAAGTCAGTACATATATCAGTCTACTGGATTAGATGGGCCCAGTTTTTTCCTTGCCACATACCTGCATTTATTTACGTCAATGCTATGTGAGATGCATAGAGTGAGCTAATCAAATGTAACTGAGCATAAAAGCCTACCAAATCAGAATGGTTAAAAATTACTAAGTAAGCTGGAGAAAGATAAGGACCCGCACTTAACAACTCAAAGTATTTTGGGGACTTCCCCTAGCATTGGACAAATATAGCAGCTGTGGTTTGTGGGAACACCTATAAAATCAGACACTGTGTGTGTCTGTGACCATGTTGTCTGGTTCTGAGTGGATTTCTACTATTGCTTGAAACAGTGGAACTCTTCCAGTGCCAAACGCCCGCAGGAGAAATCTAACAGTCAAAGATTCCTCCCCCGTCACTTCTCATTTCCAGCTCCCTGGTTTTATAATCAGTCTTGCCAATACCAGGAGAAACACTGCAGCTTACAGGGATGTTCACTTGAATGGCATCCAACAATAGAAAAGTGGTACAAGATACAGATCCAGAGTCGCAAGAGGAAGTTCTGCAGGAAGAATCATCATGATGGTGTATTTCCCAAAGACAGCACGACGTCTATCGAGTCCAGCCCTCTCTGTGCAGATGACTGATTCAGCTCTGAGCTTGTGAGGTCTGATAATATGAACAACCCACAGCACATGGCACAAGTACCCAAGGAATACCAGGGAAGACCTGACATTTATAACTATGGTCCTTTATTTGCCATTACTCCAAAAAAAAAAAAGGTATGGAATTTAGAGCCAGTCTCAGAATACGACACTTAACATAGTGTTGCACTAACAGGTTTCCTTGGTCTTCAAAGGTGACAGGAATTCAAGCAATTTAAGAGTCCTCTTGTTCTTTCTGAATATAGGCTTATTCTCAA
Organism: Chroicocephalus ridibundus; assembly: GCF_963924245.1. Taxonomy (NCBI): domain Eukaryota; kingdom Metazoa; phylum Chordata; class Aves; order Charadriiformes; family Laridae; genus Chroicocephalus; species Chroicocephalus ridibundus. The sequence goes on from NC_086285.1 coordinate 103,041,444, forward strand.
GTAAATCCTGCTTGTAAATCTACTCTCCTTCTCCTACAAAACCCATCTTGTTTGCAAGAAACTAAAGAGAAAGCCAACTAGCAGAAGGAGGTCCATCCTCTTACAACAAGGCACAAAGAGGAGATATGGTCCTCTTCCAAGAGTCAGCAAAGGTCTCCACAGGGTCAGAGAGATCTCCAGGTTATCTAAGAGGACGTGCAGTGCAAAACAGCCTCAGGTATTTGTTACACGGAATGAATGGTGTCCCCAGAAAACAAGGGGAAAAGAAAAAAGAGAAGCATTGGTATAAGCAATATGTCACAATAAAATAGTCTCTCTGGCAATTAAAAATGTCAAAAAAATCTAATCAAAATTATCCACTGTTTGAAAATGGGTGATGTAGGGGAGAGTCAATGTGCAGCTGCTTCTCCAGAAACGAGTGCTGCCAGATCTCAGGAATGAATATGTGCAGCTAGCCTGCTTAAAGTCTTGACACTTGTACAAAAATTTCACTGATGTAGTATTTTAGCACTTGATTAGATAATGACTTGCAGACAGTAGGTCTTCCTTCAAAGATTTACTTGCGTACCACTTATGCAGCAGAACACTTTTTCCTCTTTTCAATTGCTATGTTGTTATGAAGATGGTAAAATTAGAGAGTGGTAGAGAGTGGAAAATGTTTCTTTCATGAACCCTCCCTTTTTGGCTGAAACACTCTGAATGCTGTGGTAATTTGAATATGATGATTCAGTCCAGCCACAGCAATAACCTTACCTGTTACCCACTCTGACCATGAAGGTTCCTTCTCAGTGCAAGTCATTGAATATGCTGCCCTGAGAAGCCTAAACAGCCTAAATGCTTATAGACAATCAAATAAGCTATGACTGTGGACTACAGCAACACATACCCTAAAGATGTTTTGTATGTGTGCAAAAAGAAAAGTCCTTATTTCTCTTTCAAGAAATAAATCATTCAGGCATTTTGTTTCAGAGGGCAGAACTGAGAGTGCTCTAAATCAGTAGAATATGACTTTAAAAAACAAACTTGTTCAACCGTTCAGTTGTGTTGGGGACTTCTTGACTCAAGGTAACAGCTTCAAGCCTAACTAAGCAGAGAACCGCAATTGGAATCCAGGATTTATAATTCAAAGTACAGGTTTCATCAAAAACTAGAGGCTTGTTGATAATCTGAAAGCCTCTTATTATTTCCATAAAGGAACTCAATTTATAAATCATACCAAGAAAAGATCAGTGGGAGTGAACAGATGGAGTCAAGGAGGTATAATTCCATGATTGTTGATTTACGCATTTTATCCTGTTCTCAGTGTAGCCTCTCTTATAATCTTTACTTGTATTTCAGGTCTTCTATTATTTTACTTTTCCTATATCTGTTCTAAATACATCCAGTACAAAGGACCTGGACAGGGTCCAATGAAAGGATACGAAGATGCTGAATGCACTGGAGCATCTCTCCTATGAGGAGAGGCTGAGAGCCTGGAGAAGAGAATGCTCAGATGGCATCTCATCAGCACGTCTAGATACCTGAAGGAAGGATGTAAAGAAGAGGGAGCCAGGCTCTTTTCAGTGGTGGCCAGTGACAGGATCAGAGGTAATGGGCACAAAGTGAAACACAAGACTCTGAACATCAGGAAATACTTTTTCACTGTGAGGTTGACCAAGCACTGGCACAGATTGCCCAGAGAGGTTGTGGAGTCTCCCTCCCTGGAGATATTCAAAAGCAATTTGGACATGATCCCGGGAAACTGTCCCTAGGTAGCCCTGCCTGAGCCAGCGGGTTGGATCAGATGACCTCCAGAGGTCCCTTCCAACTTCAACCCTTCTGTGATTCACTAAGACAATGGTTTTAAATTTAAGGGAAAGCTTCAGGCTACTGGAACCAGCTAACAAATGAAAGAAGAAATTTTCCCATGGAAATATATCCAGTATAGGCCATAATTGTAACAATAAACTCAAACGTATGAGTTTAGTTTCAAAATCGGTTAAATCTTGTTGTGGAAAAATTTTCCTTGCTTACGTAAAGTAAAATCTAAAAAACATATTTATACCAAAAGAACAGAACTTGTCAATCCAGAAAATAACTTTAGCTGAGAGATTTTGAAAAGAAAACTCTGGAAAAACAGAAATGTTAGGGAGAGACAGTGGGGAAAAACAGAATGCCTGATAATCCCTCTGCTTGCACTGCAGTGGAATCCTGGATCCTCAGGCCAGGAGCTTTGGTTCAGGTAAACAGCACTCATAAAGCAGTGCTGAACACCATTACAGTGCAGATAATGCACTGAAAGCAACATCATTCTCTGCTTCCCTACCCACCTCAAGTTTTAATTTCTTAATTGTCTGTGAGTGGCACTGCAGTGACAGGCGTGTCACATCAGAAACATGTCTGCAAGCTATAGAGGGTGGCCTGCTGCGCTAAATATTCAAATACTACAAGAAATAATAGCTGTCCTTCCTTAGGACAGCCTAATCTAAAGAGTCTAATGAATGAGCCTAAGGAATCTGAATCAAAGTAGTAAGAAGTCCATGTGTGTTATTGAGCTATGAGATCAACGGCCATGGATACAGTAAGAGGAGATGAAAGCTGGAACAGACTGCAAGTAATTGAGGATACTGAAAATCAGGCCAGCTGGGAGGAATCCTTTGTTGCTTTCTTCTTAAAAGGAACAAATCCAATTTCCATTAAAGATAAACATCGGTGGGAACTGGATGGCACCAAACACATAAATGAGTAAAAGGAAATGACCCACTAATATAAATGCTAAATCAGAAGAAAGACAGAAGCCACACAGTATGTGCTATCCTGCCAGAACTAAAAAAATAAATATATATAAAAGAGATTTAATTGAAGGGGAGAAATGGGTTAGAAGGAGGGAGAGCAGTTGGTGAAAGTGACCAGGAAATCCTGAAATTGATGGTTCTCCCAGCAGCAGCAATCCAAGGCACAGCAACATGAAGACACCAAACCTAAGGAAGGGAGACTTCAGTACACCTGGCGAACTGGAAGGCAAAATCTCAGAGGACAGATATCCAAGGGAAGTAGGAGCTGGATGTTCTTTGAACAGACCAATGCGCAGGGGATAAGTGTAAACCGTGTCAGTGAAGAGTGGGAAATACAAGAAAAGACCATCATAACAAAATCCTGAGTTCTTCAATGACTGGAAGCTCACAGAAAATATTTTTTTAAATTAATAAAATAAAGCACAGGTGTATAAGAAGAGAAACAGAAAAGACGATGCATAAAATAAGATGTAGGAAGAAAAGGAAGGGTCTCGAAAGCATTCTGGAAGCCCTTTGCCAAGGACTTGGAAAAGTACAAGGTTGGGAAAAAAGTCTTCTGCTACTCAGCAGAGGAGGAGCTACAGACAATGCAAAACCAAAGAAGTTTAAGTGTTTATTGCCTCTTTTTGCTTCTATTAGCTAGGGTCAGACAGATACTGACACTAAACACCAGCATCAAGGCTAGTACCTCTGGTACTTGGAGGAGTTTAATATTTGCAAGTTAGTTGTTCTGGTGAGACTCATCACAGCATATTCTGAGAATGAGCTGAAGCACACCCAGAGCTATTAGCTCTTAGCCTATGAGAAATCATGACAGAAAGGGGAGATTTTGAAAGACTAGAAGAGGACAAACATGGAGTTTAACTGGAGAAAGCACGGGAAGAGGAAACCAAAAGATAGTAGGACCACTATGCTGAGCTTCAATTCCTAGAAAAATACCGGAGAAAAATATCAAACAGCCTATTTGCAAAGATGTAAATGTAATAAAAAAGAAGTAGAAATCAACAGATCTGTCAAGGATATGTTGTCATGTTACACTAAATTAATTACCTTCTACAACTGGACATGTGGATGGGAAGAATAGATATTACTTGTCTTCAGAAGTTTAAAAAGGCTATTCCTACTGTCTCACAGTGTTTTCAAAAGTAAACTGAAGAATCTTGTTGGCAGGGGGACCAAGCTTACTTAAGAAACCGTAATCTGAGAAAAGGTATCAGTTATTTGTTGTACAATGGAAGGATGCATTGCACATACCCTAGCTTAATTTTGAAAAAAAGACAAAAGCAGACCAACAAGAATGATTAAAGAAAATATAGCCCTTGAGAATAAAACAAAGGAGCGGGGCAGGGCTGTTTTGTCTAAGGAAGAAAAGACTGAGGGAAACATGGGACACCTTCATGGCTGTAAACGCTTGGATGCCACAAGAAAAGGGAATAAATTGTTCTTCTATAGAAGGAGGACTCGAAGTGCAGTAGGAGAGCTCCAGCTTGGATGTTAGGGATTGACAAGGAAGGTGTGGAATCATTCATGTTGCAGATTTATAAAAACATTAGACAAATGACCCTCAGGTTTAGGCACAGTTGATTTTTTACGCAGGAAAGTCCACTACAGGCCTTTTTCCTAAAATCTTAAATTCTGCATGGAAGCAGATGAACCAACATTTGTAGACAAATTTCTTAGACTCTACAGAAATTCATCTTAAAATGCATATATAACTTTAGCATAAAGCAGGTCAAACAACGTCTCCATACTTGACTGTCACTAATTTTGGAAAGAACTGGATTACAATGTAAATATAAAATTCACCGAAACTTTGAATATGTTTATTCACAGAGTTAATTTATGACTCTACATTCCTTATTTAGTCATCCATATATCTCTCAGATTTTCAGTTTTCAAAATGAAATGAAGTCTGGAAGTAAGAAAATACAGAGAAGGCATTGAAGTCTGAAATAAACCCAGAGAGTCAAAATAATACTGCGAGGAACTTTTTGTTGGGATGACACTGTTTTTGTGTGTGCGTGCATGTTGCTGCGTTTGTGTATGTGTGTATAAAAACAAAATACACCTTTCTGCATGCATAAAATGACCAGATGGGAAAAATAACAAGCTATTAAATTGAATTACTTTTTACATAAATTATGTAGTGAAATATTTAAAGTACCCCCACTTCTTGAATAATAAAAAAAAATTATCCATATTGAGGGCTCTACTTTTGCCATCTAAGACGCCATCAACAGCATCAGTTATCATTCATAAGGATTAACACTGATGAATGGTATGTTGAAGGAAACTTTGAGTGGCCTACCAATACAAGGTTAAGTTACACCAAGAACTGAAAGATGAGAAGCCCTAGTTGTAACTCTATTTGTCTATCTAAATTGTCGTAACTACTTTCCTTACAGGTACTGGGAAGCTGAAGTTAGCTGTCTCTCAGAAAGGATCTGAGATGCTAAAAGAACAAGGTGCTATTCTTTGTACATAAGTTTACAGAATTAATACCTATACTAGAAGGGAACAATTTAAACGATCAACAAAAGGCAGTCGGTTTTGAAGTGGAGTAAGACCACCATTTTTCCGCCAGTGGAAAAACTGAGAAATAAGAGGTACTAAAGGATGCATTGTCAAGAGTGCTAAAGGAAGAGAGACTACAATTAACCAAGATGGAATATGGCCAAGACGGGGGCCCACAAGCTCAAGTGGTCACAGCCCCTAAGTACCACTCCACTCCCACAGGAGCCCCACCCAAGGCAAATTTTTGTCAGGGTCGAATGACCGGCACGGCTTCCTGTAGCAGCTGACGTCTCTCAGTCTAAGCACTGGTTCAGATCCGTGACGCTTGGTACAAGAGATCTGGTGAGATTGGAAGGTTACCACTGCAAGCCATTTTGAAGTGCTTATCAGGAAAATGCAAAATGACTAAATGCATATAGCTTAGGGGGGAGCGGGGCTATTAATAGAGCCAACTGATAACAGAGATACGAAGACTGTAAACCAAGTAGACAGAAGAATTGTTCTGAAGCCAAAGGAAAACATTTCTAAGAATGAGGGAGGGAATCCACCACAGAGACTCAAACTGAATAGCAGAAAAATCAGATCTAAATTTCGGAAAAGAAACAGGCCTTTGCTTAAACAACTTAAATAAGATGAACTGGCCACATGCTTCAAGGCACTAACCTGTAATGGTCACCAAAGAGGGAACAAACGACTGATGAATAGTCTCTATCCCCTAATACCTAATTCTCTGCAAAATTATTTTCATACTTGAAATCAATACGGTGAGGTCACTCTATGCCCTTTAATTGGCTATTGATCTTTATAAATACAATATTTGTGCTACACACCGAGTATTGCAGCGTAGCTACTGAAAGGACACCTAGTGGTAAGTAAACGAGTATGTCTAGAAACCACTGGGACTGTTGAAGGTGTGTAATTATAATTGTCACGGGAATTGCCGAACTGTTATGCGTTGAATCTGCAATGTCATATATGAACTTATGTGCCAAATAGCACTATTAATTTATTTTTTTTAAATGGCAGACAGCATCCTTACAAGCACTTTTTAAAAACATGGAATTTAAACTTAACTTCCTTAAAACTCACAGAACAGGCTTTTAAACAAAAGATGCACACGCCTGTGTGTCATAGATTACAAATTTCAATGCCGTGAATCCCCACTGCATCAGTTTCAGGAATATCGGATAGCTGAGCAGAATTCATTACAGATACGTTTTGCGTGATATTCAAGTCAAATTTCAGCCATCATTCCTTGGGTCCTCTATTGAGCCACTCTAAAATATCCGAAGCAATCCCTCCCTTCTTGTCTTTCTCTCCTATGAAGACAAACAGCCGAAGCATATAAACTGTAAACATTCAAGCTAATTTAACTCTTTTTCTTTTTTTTTAATGTCCACCCAACTTTATAGTCGCTTCTTGCCTGTATTTATTCCACACCCCTTAATATGTACTAATGGCCTTGTGACCAGGAGATGCCCACAACAGAAAGCTGTATTCCAGATGGAGTCATGCTGGTCCCATGCAGAGAGGGATTATAACCTTCCTGTGTAGTGACACGCTGCCTCTGGGCAAACAGACCAAAATCCACACTTGGATTTCTTGTTTATGTCAACATATCATATTACAAGCACAGAACAATTTGCTGACCACTGTCCCTCTTCGATTATTGTTTTTATGTTCCCTTTTCCAGGTTTGTCTCTTCTGTTGAACACCAGTTCCTTTGGGTTAATTTTCCCTGAGTGAACTAGTACGGATTTGCTAGGTCAGTTTTTCCAGATACATTTTATTTTATCCAATTTTATAACATCCCTGTATGCCGCTGGCCTGTTCTCTGTCCTCACAGTGTTTATAACAGCTCACAACTTAGTACCATCCTTTGATTTAAAAAGCCACAAACAAGCCATTTCTGCTCTTCTGTCCTCTTTCATCACTACAAAGATCAAAACACTGGGGATGGATATTTTCTGTTTGCTTTTTTTAGGTGACTTCCTATCGAAGTTTTTGTTTTAAAAACACCAGATTCTGCCTTATTTCTCCACAACTACAAGGAAGCAGATCGTGGTGTGCTGTGAAGCTGAGGCTGCAGCTCCTGCTCTTACCCAAAGGTTAGCACCCATTCCTCACCCAGCGCTGTTTCTAGGGCTCACCTCTCCTCCACTCCACCCCTCTGAAGCTCCAGCCTCCTCTCGCGTCTTAAAATGGCATGTAGTTTCCTTCCTTTACTATAAACAACGCTTTCTGTAGCCTTAGTTTCATGATGTAAACATTTAAAAATAAGAATGAAGGGAACACAAACTATGTGTTCAGTTAGGTAATTTGGGGATTAAATTAAATGAAATCTCTCGAAGCATGGAACATTTCAGGGTGATGAAGTCTGGTTTTACTTGTTTTCCTTTTATCCCATCCCTTTAAAAAAAAGGAGACAATGAATCTTTAGAAACTCCGGCAGAAGAGCAGTAAAGGCAGCTGAAGACAGCTTATTGCTTGTGAATCCATGAGAAACGAAAGTAAAGCTCAGAGGAAGGGGCCATAAGACTCAGGTATGTGTTCAAAGGGAAAGAGAGGCACTCTGTAAACTGCAGGATGCTGGAGGCCGGGCAACCAGCTGCCACAGTTGACATGGGAGGTTCCTGCTATCAGTAATGTCACCATCTGTAATCTGATGTCAGCTCGTAAAATGCCCTGCAGTCCGCCAAAGCCTCGTCAAACTGGCATTTCTTTCACATTAAAATATATTTTAAAAGCAAGAAACCAACCAACAGATATTATTATCCAGTCAAAACAAAAAAAAAAAATATAGGGCTCCCTTGTATACACTGTGCATAATAAAGAATAGTAACAGCAAATAGTAGTAAAGAGTAGTAAAGGAAAAATAATGTCCATAAAAAGGTACTTCTCTTTATCTCTGAGGTCCACCTATAAGTTTTGGTCAATTATACTCCTTCAAATAGGTTTTTTTTTCTTTTTTTTAAACAACGCTAGAGAGGATTTTCATTGTTAAATCCCTAATCCGGATTTTCCTCTTGTGAACTCTGCAGCAACAGAAGAAACTAAAAATGTCTACGAGTTTGGAAGGATCCTTATTATGTGCATCTGAACGTACACATTTGGCTTTCATTGTGCAGTGTGCCAGGCTACAAAAACAAAGCGTACCCTAGTACAGCTTTAGTCAACACTTTAACCTTTGGATCTCGCTTATCCTGACAGAAAGGGATCTTTCTGGCCTTTCAGGCAAACCCATTTCCTCTTGGCATACAACAAACACAGGTAATACGGTAGTTGCTTGACTTTCACATCGTATTTAAACAGGCATTGTGAACATGCACGATAATAGCTTCAAAAAGGGAGTTCGAAGTATCTACAGGTATTACATCTGCCTCAAGACTCTTTGCTGGTTTAGGGATTTTACAGTCATGTTTTCCTGTCTCCTAAAGCCTGCTGAGGAAGGGTGGGAGTTATCTAATTATTTGGTGAAAAACACAGAAACGGCATAGGAGGAAACGCACAAAATTTACAACGCAACATCCCATGCACAAAATAAATTCAATAATAGATATTTTTTTCTTCCTTTATCAATATAATACTACTTGTTAATTTTACTCGGGTTTAGTACAAAGCAGCAGTACATTAGATGGAGACTTTTAATAGGATATTGATATCTTAAAGAGACCTACCTTGAAAGAAACTTTTGACTCGGAGATAGCTGACACTAAGGCGCAAGACGGAAAGTTTGTCCAGCTTCGATATGATGTCAGGTGGAAAAGGCAGGAGGCTGGCCAGATGGTCCAGTTCTGCGTTCAGACGGTCCCTGTGTCTCTTTGAAGGATTCGATTTTTCATTCCCGACTGCAGGCCTTCTGTGGTGGAGAACACATTTTCGATTACCTGTTTTACCTCCAGATAGTACCACCAGAGACTGAGATGTTGTCTGCAATTAGTTGATAACAGACACATCTAACCTAGCTTCTATGAAAATCTTTAAAGTTTCTGTCCCCTGCCAAAAAGAGATTTACCATTCTGCGTCTGCCATAGTGCAAAGACATGGACATTGGGCGCTCTTTTCACATCTGCCCAGTGAAAAACAGATGAAGAACTGATATCTCTTACTTACAAACCTCTCACTTTAGGGGAATGGGTACTGTCTTCATGTTCTAGTGAATACCAGGAAAAACAATTTCTCATCTGTGTTGTACAAATGAGGGTCAGAACAGCAGAGGAAAATTACCGTGAGTAATGCATGAACCCATTCAATACCCACTGTATTCATTCAAAGTATCTTAGTTCCGTCCATTTAATGACTCAAAGTTAACCTGTGGGTCAGGAAATAATTAAGAAAAGAGCCTGTCTTTAGACATGATTTTAAAAAGTATAGGAAGCAAGGTGAAAAGACATTCTTTCCTCAAGCTCAAAAACCCTGTGAGCATTCTCACATTTATCTTCCAACATCAGTAATAACAAAGATAAGAAGTTGGTTTCTCTCTTAAGAACACTGATATTCCTCCCAAAACATAAAGACTAATATTACACGGATTTCTAAGCCAAGCACTCCTGGTCCATCCCCATTTCATGTCCCTCTCATGCAGCAGACAGGACCAGATACCTCAGAAAAGCGATTGTGAAAAATGCGTTAAGATTAAATACATCACAAATGAGGAAGCTCGATTTTGGGGTGTTTTCTTCTCACAGAAGGCGTAAGATGCTGTTGTCAAGAGGGAGAAAAAGAAAAGCCGGTGCACTTGCACACAGTCATGGGAACCTGATTTCCAGCGCAACAGCGATGGGTGGTCAGTGCTGAAGCACAGACTTGTCAATGAAGCAACAAGACCTGAGTGGTAAGTTTGAGAAGGTGGTAATCTCCAGCAGACAGCCATTGCTGGACCCAGCAGCAGTCCAATGACTACGACACCAAAAGGATGTCTGACCTGTGGAGAGCAGTAATTTCGTGGGAATATAGCCTATAGTTGAGTAGAGGCTAAAGAACATAAGCTTTTGCTAATTGTTTTTTACATCTGACAAACCAGCTGAAGCAAGGAAGCAATTTAGGACAGAAAAAAATTAATACCAATAAGGAAAATTAGACTGATGAGTTCAAGGGGTAAAAATTGCCAAGACTAACATGGAATAGGAACAGAAATTGTTCAAACCTATTTACCACACAAAAAAAAGTGACTGTTCTGTGTCAGAGAGGTATGGTTTAAGGCAATTATATGGACTGCATTTGTACTGAGCATAAGGAACAGTTTTCTGGAGATTGTAGGGAACGGTGTAAAAACACTACAGGAGAAAGCTGAGGACAGAGTCTTCCTGAAAACTCAAGGAAATGATTCAGTAAGGGAGTGAATCCAAACAAACAGGGGTTTGATGTAAATGGTAATTAGGTGCCAAGTGGATGCGATTTAAAACAATGCAAGTTCCATGGAAAGGCTAGCTTAGCTATCCATAAACAGAAAAGGGCAGGCAGGGAAATTCTTCAATGAGCTGTTTTGAGGCAAATGGAAATTCTAGCCCTTATTTTGAGCTGCAAGTAGAAGGTGCTTGTGGTGTTTGTTTTAAAACAGGGATTCTCAAACTGTGTAAATCACGTCTAAGCAGAGCCATAGCGTTCACTCTATGATACCTCTTTTAATCTGCTTTTCGTGCAACACGACTACAATAAAGTAGCACATGTAATTAAAACAATAAAACTGGCATTTCCTTCTTTGCATTGGTAAACCATCCAAATTCTGCTGTGCAGGAACAAGCACTTGTACCCGTACAAGATCCACCTCACCAGTCCCTGTTCGGTGGGAACCGCTTTGTGGGAGCTGGGGCAGAGACCATTTTCTGTGTTCGGCGGCAGTAAGGCATTGAGCCATTTGCACTTTAATGATTCAGTGTGCCCATGACACACAGACCCGCCACTAGTGTAAACCAGTTTGGTGAGCTTGCAGAGGAATTTCCTGCAGCTACAGCTCTGTCTGCTGTTCGCTGCCCTCTGAGGGAGCCCTACCCTGTTAACAAAAAGTTCACTCTGAATCAAGTTTTTAAAGTACGCTGAAGCGTTAAACCAGCAGATGATCTAAACTGAGAAAAATCTAATCACCTACTATGACGGCAAGGTTTCAGTAAGAAGCGAAAGGGAAGAGGAGAGAGACCATGAGATGCAACAGATAGGCTGAGTGGAGAGACCATGAGATGCAACAGATAGGCTGAGTGCAAAGTACCAGCAGATGATTGCCATGAACGTACTGACCAGAACCTGCAGCCACTGAGCTGCGCTTGGGCGTTGCGTAGGCATCCTGGCAGAGCTGAGCTCCAGTGCCAGCTGTGCATGTGCAGATGTTCACCATCTCCTATGAGCGAAAAGGACTGAATGAGAGAAAGCCGCTTGAGAGAAAGGAGGCCCCTTTTCCACCTTCTAACTCTTCTGGGTCTCCATAGCAAGGAAAGGAGGAAGCAGAACTAATGGTCAAGAAGACACCAGACTGGCAGAGCAGATGAGAGGTAGGATAGTGTGATACCAAGTAAGAGGAAGGGCTATGCCACAGAGGGCTTTAAAATGAGAACGAGGAAGCAGGAGGGAGCTGCACCTCCTGAGGTCTCTGTTTACCCTGGCACTGGTAGGGTTCTGGATGAAGTGGGCAGTTTGGAGCAGTTATAGATACACTCAGAGCTCGGGCGGCTGTAGCTTGCCTTTAAAGAGCTGTAAAACATTACAAGAAATGTTTTGTGGAGGGAGAGAGTTTTACAAGATGCCAGGGTTTGAGACGAAGAAGTGGCTGAAGCTCTCAAATGGTAACTGTCCTGAAGCACTGCCTTAGCATTTCTAGTGTAAGTATTACTTTCAGCACAGTGGCTTTAATCTGAGATTAAAACCAAGATCTCTTTAGTTTTCAGATGCTTGAATTACCCGTAAAATGTTAGATTTCCACAGGAAGCAAACACTTGGTAGAAAATATTTCCTTTAGTCAAAACTACAGTTCTCTGGCTGAAAAGTATATCTGATGGAAAATTTTCAATCAGTCTGAGCTCCAGGTGTTTGAATTGAGTCCGTAAAAGCCAAAATTCTTTAGTGTAGACCACATCTAATGGGGCTTGTTTGGAAGCTTTCTGGGGCAAAAGGAGAACAGATAGGGTTTTTTATTTATTTGCATGTACAAAAGTAGAACTTGAACCCAATGTATTGTCTGAAGAATAGCAACCTAACGAAGACAGTATCTCCTAGTTCTGTGTAGAGAAGATGATGACACATATTAGCTGCTCCCAGTAAATCAAGTTTTCCACACATTCTTCCACAGTCTTGTGGGTCTCTGCATTCTCCTGTGGAGCTGCTTCATACATTTTCATCATTACTCTGTAAAGCTACCTCAGAATAGAATTTCTGTGCCTGAAAAAAACGTGAATGTAATGAGGGATATAATTCTGTGATATCCTGGATTAAAAGCCAGCTGCAGGATCACGACCTGGCTTGACAGCCTCGTGACAAAAAGCTGATGGAGAGGCAGAGAGTTGGCCTTCTGGGATGCACTGAGTATGGGTAGATGTGAAAGTCCCAGTTGTTCTGCAGAGGGGAGAGCTGCACCTCTGTCCTTTAAGTCCTGACCATCAAAAGGACTAATCCATGAATCCCTACAGAAAATCAAGTATCCTGCTCAGACTGGCACCTGAGCTCACTTATTCCTTTGTCAAGAGAAAGTTAAATTCTAGAGGCTATTAATGTTAAAAAGAGAGGAATCATCACTAGGACTGGCCAAAAAATTCCTATCAACTTTTTTTCCTGTGAAAAATTAGGTTTTTCAACTGAACAAATACCCCTGCCTGCCTTTCCCAGAACAGGTGGCAGCATCTGCCATGATTTGTTATCAGAATGACAGGGGAAAAGTAGAACAAGGCTGTGAAGGAAAATATGCTATGCTATCAAACAAGAGAAAAAAAATGTAACAAAAATGGTATGACATGGATCAAAATCATCGTTAAATATACTGTTCCATTAATAGGCTTTGTCTACCCTTCTAAATTCAAGATAAATGATTTGAGGCAGCATAACAGGAAGGATACCTCAGAGTCCTGAACTGTCAGTAAGATCTGCAGGGCTGAAGGACATAGACCATGAAAGGAGCTCTGTCAGCCGCTTGGTCTTGGGCATTCAGAGCCTCTTCAGATGAGAGTTAGGAAGTCCCTGAGTGAGGGAATGAGCACAGGAAAGGCTCACCAGAGACCAAGCCCACAAACAGATAAGGTTTGAGGAAGAGACCAGTGTTGCTAGCAACTGAGAAATCATCCTCAGCAAGCGATAAGTAACTAACCACAGCAAACAGAGGGCTGTTTCCAGTGTGGGAGCTCAGTATTCTAATGATCCAAAAGATTGTCTTCGTTTTAAACAAAACCAAGTTTCTTAATCAGAATTGTCTGTGTTCTGGCTGGATACGCTCATGCTCAGGTACCTGTACTGCAATCTCATAGAAAACCTATTTTCAAGGTAGCATTACTTGCAACAGTTCCCAAGGTGAAAACTTGGTTCCGTCAAAGTAAGTGAGAATTTGCTTCTGGTTTTGTTGAAGCCAGAACTTCAAAAAAAGCTAATGGGGACACTTCTGTCCTTTGTCAGCAGGTAGTTTACTTAACTAACTTAACTTTAATTGCATTTATCTATAAGTCATTATTGAGAGAAGTTCTTCGAGTTGCCATATATGCTCCAAACATGAAGCTTAATGTTTCTCAAAGCAACTGCAACTCTCCCTCCTTTCTCACAAAAGTTATGATCCATAAACTGTTCTGCAGAGAGGTTATTTCATGTACTGGAGTGGTTCCATGCCTCATGCAGTTATAAAGTTTAATATCCACATCCATACTTGAACAGCAGTGCAGAAATGTTACATACGTTTTGCATTTAACACTCAGGTTTTGCAGGAAGAATTATTTTCTTATGTCATTTTCTTTGCCTGTTGTCACCTATGATCTATTTTACACTAAAATAAATATTTTTCTAAAGTGGGAACAAGTGGTTCATGTGCAAATACTCTCCAAAATCCGAACAAAATCAACAGATTTCACTCAAACATTCAGAGAAACTCCCCTTTGAGTTTAGACCAATATATACAATTTTAAGCCAAGTGGGTTATTTTTAGAAGTTCTGAACAACTGAAAATAGGGAAATCTGTTTTAGTTACCTTCTCATCCTTAAATTGTCTGTGAAGGCCACCAGTGCTAGTTCATAATTTTAACACAGTAAAAATGTGTGTTTCATAACCATATAATCAAGTGTAACACAGAAGATGTGGGACGATTATATTAAAAAGCTTCATTTCAGAGAGTGGTTTATGACATCTGGAAATCATTTTACATTTCAGTGATAGCAACCTTTTTTTCCCTCCCATTTCAAGCATCTTGTAGTAACGGCTTCCCATTGCTTTTTTTTCTTTTTCTGCTTTGCCTTCACACATACAATTCCTCTATCCCATTTTTCTTCTAATGAAAGTGATCCCATGGTAAATAGTGGTTCGAAAATGATGTGTTCTTTATGCAAAAAGTGAGTCACCAGCCTGCTTTTTCAGTTGGCTGAACTGACCCACTTTCCAGGCTCACACATGCAGGACATAGCGATGCCCCAAGCAAGGCTAAGCCAAGGAAGGGGGAAGGGGGGAGCGCGATGCCAGTGCATTGGTGCCACTCCACACACAGCTTCTCAAAAGGCTCCTTCAACAGGCGGCGGGGAACACAGAACCGCGGAGGCAGCAGCCACCCCTCCAAACCATTGTCCAGATGACATTTGGTCCACCAGTATCTTCTGCCCATGAAAAAGTGCTGTCCCTCTCCACTCCTCACACCACAACCGCCACTGGCTTCCTTCTGGAACACCTAGTGATGGGTAAGGATGGTTTGACCCATGCTCGGCATCCTTTCTGGGGCCAGTCTTAACCATGAAGAGCCAGCCTCCTGACCAGGGGTTTCTCGCTGGAGAGAAAGATATAAGGTCTCTCCTGTGCCAGCGGACCATGGGATGAAGGGACTCCTTCTTCTACCTCACTGCTAGCACGTACGTTCAGAGGGAGATGCCTCCTGATGAATATGATACTTAACTGTTTCTGAATGGGTTTCCTCCTTTTCCTCCCAGCATATAGGCATTCCCCCGGAGGAATCATTGTTTCAATGCTGAAAAACAAAAGGAATAGGTTTCTTAGTTCAGAGGTTTCTGTGTTTCAAACCGCTGTACGAAATGACAGCACCGAGAAAGTTCAACCGAGGAAAATGTTTGTTCCTTGAGTGTGGCGTTCAACAACACTAAAAAGCACAGTGGCATTAGTTAAGATAGAAGCTTAAGGCTTATTCCAATTTCCTACCTTAATATTATTAGAATATTGACGTTTATATTCAATTTTCATTTTTCCAAATTAAGCATACTATACATGGTATAAAAATGGGTATAAAATACATCCTGTTTACTCGATATCCAAAATTAATTTTTTTTCCTTCTAGGCTCATTTTTAAATTCAGCTAAACAAATAATACTACCCATCGTCTTCTGCAGGAGGATTTCACAGCTTTTTAAATACACAGGAATATAATCTTCCATTGCTGACACTGTGATAAGTGGGATGCAATTATTCAAATCAGCATTCTTCCAGGTCTTCACATCCTCATTTTTAAAGACTAAAAGTGTATCTGTCAACAGCTCAAGAAATGACACACAGTGTTGTGGTGAGCACTAGGATCCAACCAATGCAGTGTTGAGGGAGGTGACAATTTTCAGACAAAACTTAATCGTGTTATTGCTGCGTTTGAGCCTTAGAGACATTGTAAGCTCTGAAACAAGTCTTTGCATTCAGTCTGTTTAAAACTTCTGGTGATTAGCCGAATAGGAAAGTCCCTTGATTTTCTGTCTCAAAGAGTATTTTAGACTTGCTGCGTGCTGTTCAACAGTGGGCACACGCTGCCTGAGAGGTTACTATATCTCAAGAGTATTTGGTGCTTTATGTAAGATGTAAAATTAAGAGGACCTTCTACGTCACGTCACTGAATCAAATCCCATGCTATTGAAGACACCTATATCATGTAACGCAAATCATAGCCTTACTGAACTTCGTTTAAAAACTCTTTAGGGGAGCTTTGCTTTTCATTGAAAGACAGCTTTCTGATAACTAGAAATCTTTTGCTTTCCAGCTTAAATTTGTTCATGGTCATTTTATGCCCATTTGTTCTTCTGCCAACATTGTCTTTTGGTTTAAATAGCTCTTCCTCCCCCATTGTGTTTACTCATTGGTGTATTTTTAAATATCAGTCATATCTTCAGTCAGCCTTCATTTTTCTATTCTAGGACAACCCAAACTCATTTATTCACCTCTCATGTTACAAACTCTTTATTCTTCCCATCACCTAAGGAGCCTTTTCTACCTCATTTCAATCAATCAGTCTAAAACATAGATAAACATAGTCATGCACTGTATATTAAGTGAAATCTAAAAATATTTCAGACATGCATATATGTATATATACTTACATAGTGACAAACCCTTAATTCTTTATGGGAATTATCTCACTTGATAGTTGTGTGAGTGCATTTTTGTTTTTCATAACCATTATCAAATTCATGGCTCACAGTCATCCTGGCCTCACCTAATATGCACAGTTCTCTGTCTTCATGTATAATTTGCAATAAATAAATGCACAGTTTATGGAGAAAATATAAGTTTTAGTGCCAAAGTGCCCAGCCATCCAATTCATACAATTCATCTCCAGTTCATTTTTGTTGTGTGAGAATCGTCGCCTCTTCAGTATTGATGGTGCAAACAACTAAGTTTATTGCTACACTCCTGGTTTTGCATGAACTTTCTTAGTAAAACTGTCTTGTCTCCAAACTGATAGTTGAATAACTCTACTTGTTGTTTCCCTCCTGATCAGTCATTTTCCTCTCAGCGTGTCCTGTTGACCCAGTTCCTTCCCCCAACCCTTTCAGTTCTTTACTAGTCCTCAGCAGCACAGCATCCTTTGCTAAATTCAGATAGATTAGGTTAGCCGTATTTCCCTGATCTGGAAAATCAGTTATTGTATCAACAGAAAGCTATCTGATTACTTTTTCAAAATCATGTAAACCTACATTCCGTTTTTATTCCATTACACAACTAACCACAGGCGTTAATGGTTCTTTCCTTGAGAATTCATTCTAAAATGACGCATAGTATAGAGATCAGACAAATAGGTCAGTAGTTGCCTTCTCTCAGTTATAGCTGATGGTGGAAACACCAGTCATTCTCCAATTGGAGCAGTTTCAGGTACAGAGTTCATCAAGAAATAAACAAAACCATTTTTTTTCACTATTACTGGGACAATTTCATGAGACATTAGATGGGTGAACTACCTGGCCAAAGTCTATGAGGGATAGTCTACAGTGCAATAAATACTGCCCTGGGCTAAGAAAGTTTGCTTATCCCACAGCCTTTGCTTAAAGGGAGGCTTCTTGCCGCCTTCAAAGACCTTGTTAGGTTAGGCTAGTCTCAAGCTCATTTTTTGCAACAGTCTGCCAGTTTTTAAGATCTCATCTACCCTGGTGTGTTTTCTGCTCCAGTGGGAAGATGAAATGGTGTGAAGAAGCCAAAAGCATTGCTGCAGTTTCTTGTGAGACCTTACACTAAAAGTTATTTTCTTTATATTGTAATACTTTTGTGTTCTGAGTCCTTCCCGTCCATAATATGAATCTATGACTCACAGTTCATGTTTCAAAAGAGTGTCACATGCTAGACTTCCCTTCTCTTGCCTTCATGAGCAAAATTACAAGGAGGAGAAAGACTTGGACAGCATAATTCAACTGAAAACTGAAAGTTAAGAGTTCATTCAGTTTCCCAAAAGGACCGCTTTGTTTTAGAACCCATTCTGGTTCAGTTGATTAATATGTGACAGCAAACAGAAATAAATTAAAAGACCAGTATTCAAACAACTGAAAACCAGGAAATAAATAGCAAACAATATGAGCTAGAATTTATGAAGTGTAAAATTCTGGTTAAGAAAGATAAAGGCCCAAAGGAAAATTCACAAGTTGCAGCGCTAAAGAGAAAAGATAGTGGCCTTTTTAGAAGAATATTGTGAACAAAAGAAGTCTAAAAAGTGTATAGAGTGCTTATCAGATGGAGATGGCTGTATGTTAGAACTGCATAAAAGGTAAGAGTGTTCAACAGACTTATTTCTAGTCTCTGAAAAGAAGGAGAATCATGCACTTGCATCAAATAAGAATACACGATGCACTCTTCAGGCTTTCTACAGGAACTTTCTACAGAATTAGGACAAGGCGTTACCACAGCAACATGGTATGAAGCACTGCCTCAGCAACTGAACACCAACGTCCTAGATACGCGGACAGCCGAGAGGTGCTTCTGCTACTACCAATGTCAATAGTGGCATGCAGATAAAATGAATTTGAGAATGAATGCATGGGAAAAAAAAAAAAAGAAAGAAGTCAGAAGGCTCATGGCTAGTGGTTCTAAAAATACATCTGAAAACAGCACTTGAAGTTGTTGAGTTGCATAGAACCATAGACCAAGAAAACATTGCTTTTAAAAACTGGAGAAGAGCACATATTCATAGTCCTGCCCGGACCATGCCCTCTTCTGATCGTCTGTAAGCTCTGCTCTCCACCGCTGGGACAGAAGAGCCCATCTCCACCACTGCAGGTGGCCAGGGGCTCCTTCCCCTACCAGCCCCCCTGCCTCACATGTGAATGAGAAACGGAAAGAAGTTGGGAGGACGGCACTCAGCTGCTCAGAACAATTGCGCTCTTTCCTTTCTCTTTCTCTTTCTCTCTGTAACACTTGAGAGTCCTCACATGCTCTCCCCCTGTTTGAGGAGGGGATGAAGATGAACCCAAAGCTGCAACCTTTCACCCCTCCAGCAGCAGGAGAAGGGGCTTACAAGCTTAAGGAGCTTCAGGAGGAGAGCTAGGACTGAAAGGAACAGAATTGCTGGGGAAGGGCAGATGTGGACCATGATCATTCACTTTCGTATGTCAGATGCTTTTAATCACTGCTGACATTAAGTCGTAATGAATCGGAACACTGGGGAAATCCAAAGGACTGAAAGACAGCTGCTGTAAGACAATCTTCAGAGAAGGGAAACATAATGATCCAGCTAACCACCGGATGGCGAGACTGACATCCATCTCAAGCAAAATACCAGAAAAGCTGATAAGAAAGACAAATGACATCACTTAGCAGAATTCTATGGAATATCATGCTCTTTGGAGTGAAACTTACTCATGGAGACGTTATCACCTCTAGCTGATAAAGGAATTCACTTGTATTTGTAAATCAATTAATTTAGCAGCCCACCATTCTGATTTTTAAAAGACACAACGAAATATTAAAGTGCACAGTTTCCATGAGTAAAGAATTGGTCAACTGACAGATAAAAAAAAAAAAGTAATCATAGAGAAATCACTGCTAAATAGAAAGGTTTTTTTAGATTTTACAAGCATCAAGGTTCAATACAAAGCCATTGGTGATAACACTTGCAAAGTTATAAAAATTTAGAAGAGCGGTAAATAATGCAGAAGATATAATGAAATAGAGCAATCTGGAGTGTCCAGTAGGCTGTTTCTCTATATCCACAATGCATCTTAATACAGCCAAATGCAAACATTTGCATCTCAGAATATGGAATGGGGACTGCCTCCTGAAATGCCAGCAATTCTTGAAAGGAATTAGGGATCAAAGTGAAAACTGAATACAATCCATCCCCTGAGCTCCCAGGGAGGAGCTGCTGCAAAAGCAGCTAATGCAGTTGCTGACCTCAGTGAAGTGATTTTACCTCTGTTTACAGATATGATGAGACTGATGCTGGAACGGCGTGTACAGTTCCTACGTAAGTGCTTTTCAAAAAATGTTAGAAATTGGAAAGGGCGAGGAAAAAAGCTAAAAAAAGTGCTTGCGGGATGAAGAAACTGCCTTGCATAGAAAAAAGAATTAGGCAACTTGAGTAAAGTGAAGTACTTCCATCGGGAAGATACTGGTGCTGAATTATTTTGATCCGAAACACAGCAAGTACGGAGAGAGTCAGATATATCCAAATAAGACATAAGGTGTCAATCTGTAACATTGTGAGTATTTAAACACTGGGGCAAGCTACAAATGGTTTAATGGATCCTGCACCTCCTGCTGTCTTGAAGTCACTGTTAGGTGTCTTTCTGTAATGTGCACTTTACCCTAACAGAAGTTATGCTTCAATTAAATACAAGCAGTTGTGCTGAATGCAGGCACAGAAAAAAGGATAAATTTGGTAGCCTTGGTAGCTATAGGAGGTCAAATTACATTATCCAATGATCTCTCCTTTCATTAAATTTTATGAATCATTTCCTGTCCGAATGTGATCACATACCATGCATTCAATGCCTGAACTACATAAAAGGGCTGTGCAGACCACAGCTTCGGAGCGGCGCAGGTTTCAAAGAGGCAGCCTGGGAATAAGAAAGTTGTGTTCTCATCCCTGCTCCACCACAGAACCGCAGCGGAGCTTCCCCAGCAGCTTCACCAGCAGCGCAAGAAGGGGACGGGGCTGGAGCACTGCTTGGCTTTTCACAGGATTATGTGTTGCTTCTACCTTGGGAGACAGCAACTCTGGAAAAAGAGTTCCACTCGTGACGGCT
Organism: Chroicocephalus ridibundus; assembly: GCF_963924245.1. NCBI lineage: Eukaryota > Metazoa > Chordata > Aves > Charadriiformes > Laridae > Chroicocephalus > Chroicocephalus ridibundus. The sequence continues at coordinate 103,062,341 of NC_086285.1, forward strand.
GATCAACAGAACAGAAATCTACCTGCCTGCTGTCACAGAATCGTCACAGAAGGACAGGGGTTGGAAGGGACCTCTGGAGAACATCTAGTCCAACCCCCCTGCCAGAGCAGGGTCACCTAGGAAGGCACTCAGGACGATGCAGCCTTTGGTGTACGTTCATTCAGAGCGCAGTTCTGGGTGCCTTCAGCTGCGGCACTGGATGCTCTTCACTTTCAGAAACCAGATCAAGGCTCCCAGAAAAACGAGGATTGATGCCTCTGACGTCGCTGGCTGTAGTCGCGTGCCTCACATCGCGCAGTCCTTCCTTCACAGGAAGGCGTCCAGGCGGGTTTTGAATGTCTCCAGAGACAAAGATTCCACCACCTCTCTGGGCAGCAAATTAATTGTGATTAGCATGTTTCTGCTAAATGCATTGCTTCTGATGAACAGTCACGTTTTAGGAGAAAAGATGATAATGGCTTTGGATATATTATCTTTACAAATAGCATGCAATACTGTGATGAGCTCAAGCAGCCCCGCTTCAAGAGAAACTGGAGCAGAAAGTCACAAAAATGATGAAAGTCTGAGGAAATGAGCTCCACAGTCAGAGTCCAGGAGCTCAAACTGTTTGGGTTATCATGAAGAACAGCAAGGAAGAACTTCCTCACAATAAGTAACTACGTTATGTAAGAAACAAACATTTCGTGACAGAGATCAAGCTAATTCTAGCAAGATCCAATTTGCAGAATTTGAGGCTAATTAAATTCAAATTACAAATAAATGAGGATAACTATTAAAATAACTTCCCGAGGACTGTAGAAGACTCTCCATCACTGAGCATTTTTTAAATCTTAATGTTTTCTTAAGAAAACTGTTAGACTTGTGTGGCGAAGAATTTGTTTAAGGATATCTGATGGTCCATGTTATACGTGTGATCGAAACAAGACCACAGTGGCTCTTTCTGGCCTTAAAATTTACTTTTCTGCCTCAGTCTTCTCTCCAGTGAAAAAGGAAGAAGGTTAATTCGCAAACCTGAAGAGCTGTTAGAAATGTTAATTGACTAACAAAAAGCTATATAGCGCTTGACTCACAGAGCGTGGTTCTGCAAGTACCAGGGATCACATATTGGGCTTACAGCACAGCTAAGGTTGTCTGACATGGCACACATAAAATCTCTTTTTCATTTCCTCTAAAGAAAATATGTACAAATTTGGCTATGTTTGAAGCTTCTGAAAAAAAAAAAAAACATCTCCAGTTTGCGTGTGCTCAGGAGATCTGTTGTAGTCTGACAGTTATCTATAGTTTCTGCCTGAGCTGAGCACACGTCATCCCCTTCATTCCTCCCACAGGCATCTGCACTATACATATGCATCCCCATGTGCTTTACATGCCTCCCCTCGGAGCAGAGCAGCAAAGGCAGAGCCAGACTTTCCCTCTCGCTGTTCCTCCTCATCCTGGTGTGCTCTCCCTCCTCCAGCCGCCCCAGCCCAGAAACAAGGGGCTCCAAATTTAAGGCACAGGAATGAGGAGTTGGCGGTGGGAAGGACTGGGAGGCATGCTGGGAGGAGGCAGGGGGGGGACAGAAGCCGACTGCTTGTAGTCCTGAGTCTCGGCATCCCTAAGACCTGCAGGCAGATGCTGTGTTTCGTAACACTTCGGAAAGGGATCACTGGGGAGCGCTGCTTTTGAATTATAGAATCATAGAATTGTTTAGGTTGGAAAAGATGTTTAAGATCATCAAGTCCAACTGTTAACCCAGCACTGCCCAGTTACACTAAACCATGTCCCTCAGCACCACATCTACACATCTTTTAAATACCTCCAGGGATGGTGACTCAACCACTTCCCTGGGCAGTCTGTTCCAAAGCTTGACAACCCTTTCAGTGAAGAAATTTTTCCTAGTATCAAATATCTAAACCTGCCCTGGAGCAACTTGAGGCCACTTCCTCTTGTCCTATCGCCTGTTACTTGGGAGAAGAGACTGACCCCCACCTCACTACAGCCTCCTTTCAGGTAGTTGTAGAGAGCAATAAGGTCTCCCCTCAGCCTCCTCTTCTCCAGGCTAAACAACCCCAGCTCCCTCAGCTGCTCCTCATGAGACTTGTTCTCCAGACCCCTCACCAGCTTCATTGCCCTTCTCTGGACACTCTCCAGCACCTCAATGTCTTTCTTGTAGTGAGAGGCCCAAAACTGAACATTAGGACTTACTTCAACATAACCATCCAAAATATGGGATTTTCCCAGAAATTAGGTGGCCTGCACCTCCCTACTGCAGTTTCCTGCCCAGGTCTCCTGCGGGCTCCTTTGCCATCACTGCCTATGTTACGGGAAGAAGTCTGAGCATGCGGAGCCAGCCCCACTCAGAGAGCTTAGGGAAGGATCTGGGGCTGTAGGAATGAGGACCGCGCGATGCGAGGCACGCGACTACAGCCAGCGACGTCAGAGGCGTCAATCCTCGTTTTCTGGGAGCCTTGATCTGGTTTCTGAAAGTGAAGAGCATCCAGTGCCGCAGCTGAAGGCACCCAGAACTGCGCTCTGAATGAACGTACACCAAAGGCTGCATCGTCCTGAATGCCTGGCATTGAGTAAATGAGAATATGTCTTTCAGATTTGTCTCTGCAAGTAAGTCCATATGTCTCAGCAGCATAATGAAGATTAATTCAGCAGCGGTTTTGATGTACTTAGATATTATAGTCACAAATATCACAAAAAAGTCTGTAACAGAATTCATAGCGCTGTGTTCAGAATGGGATTTGAACAATTCATCATATGGAGCTGGGACCACAAGGTGAATGAGGATAATAAAAACAAAATATGCAATTTCTATTTTTAATATGAGATTAAGTTTAGTGCCTGTCCACATAGGTGAGGAATTCACATTTCGTCTTTAACTCCTGGGTTGCCTAATTTGCAAGTGCTTGGCTTTGAAACATGGCAGCCCTTTTAGCTACAGGGTGGCTATGCAGCTACACTCTTCGGGAATCTTTAGCAGAACAATAATTTCAATCACTATTCTTCCCTCACAAACAAGTTCATTTGGGGACTAAATTATCTCATCAGCCCTCCTTTCTTTATTTGTTTATATAAGAAAGCCTGAAATTAAGTTCAAGGAAACTTTTTTTGAGCTTTGAGGATGTAAATAACCAACTTTAAAAAAAAAAGCTTAGATGCAGGGGTTTTTTTTTAAGTGATGTTTTAAAAATTAGGCTGTTTTTAGAACCTCTAACATGTACGCTGTGTCACTTCAGGAAGGATACAGGCCATAGCACATATAAAAACACACACAAAACCAATCAGATTGGGCATATGTGTGGTACAATCCTTTATAGTTAACAGAGTGGCATCTCTTTCTACCAGGCTTGACTTTGGTCCTCCATTGCCTTTGCCACAGACCATGAGAGGAGAAGACGGGGTTGCCCCAGCAGCTGGATCACCCTTTCCATAGTAAGGTGTGAGCAGTGATGAAAAGTTTTGCTACAGCTGGGGCATTTAAGATATTGCCTGAACCAGATGGATTATTTGATGATTAACAAGACACTCAATCTTACATAGCAATCTTGCCCTCAGCAGGGATATTAGTGTAGCATGTTTCACCTTTGAACTCTCAGGAACATCGTATCTTTGAGATCTCTGCCTCTCTCTTATGTTTGCTGAAACCTGACTTAACAAGTCAAAAGAAGTCACTTCTGGAGACTGAAAGGCAGAGGCTGTGAAAGCGTAACCATAATTTCCAGAGCAAATTTGACTAAAATCACTAAGATAGGTCAATGAAATATTTCTGCCATGAATGTGTAGTGTAGCAGGGCCTTAGTTCAGCCGCCTTCAAACCTTAGCTAGTTCAGGTTCCGGGAGCAGCTTTATGCTGGCAACGCAGAGCTCGGTACCAGCTAACACCACAAGTATATTTATCAAGTGTAACTTGATAACTTTTTAGATAGGTTCTCCCCACATTTAGCTCTGTGCTGTTATGATAAGGCTGCTAGAGCTAGTTAGTTCATCAAGTTTGTCTAGTTCATTAGTTTGCCTGCACTACTCAGCAACTGTAAGTGAGGGATAAATGCCCTTAAATCAAAGGAGAACAGCGTAACTTCGAATGCGTTGTGTCACTTTTTTTCACAACAAACACATGTGGTCCTGCATTGGCTGCTTTTTGGCTTGTTTTACCCTCATTCCCAACTCCCCTGTTCCACCACAAGGTGGTCCATGATCCAGCACCCATACAGCACTCTGACAGGGTGAACTAGACATGTCACTTTGAGTTGCAGAACTAGCCACGGGGTTGGAAACGCAACTACGAAGCTATCTATGCCGGTCCTCCAAACCCTCTTGTAAGTTCACCAGCATTCCTGGTGTTACTTTCCCAACCACCTGTGTTTTAATACCCTGCTTGTCATTTCATCTGACTTTGATTGTCTGGGGTTTGGGATTCTCTTTGAAGTAGTAGAAGAGCGATCTTTGATAAGACTATCATCGTGCATCCACCAGGCCAAACGAGAAGTGTGGGGCAATTTTGGAGCAAACTCTTAACAGCATGATGAGAAACCCCGAGTTACACAGAGGGAGGACTGAACAGACGAGGCAGGAAGAGAGAAACACTAGGAACCATTTTTAGGAGTTTTCCACTGGCGCTAATTTAAATGGAATCTTTATCAGGAAAGGACTGCTTATGAAAATCAGGGAGACTCTCCGCAGTAGCCAATAAGCTGGTGAATCCCTCCTGTGAGTGGCCCAAGATTCAATTCCAAGTCCTTTGAAAAAGTCTGCCCTACACTGTAACTGTAGTCTCATTTCTCTCTTCTTTTTCACAAAAGGCTTCTTAAAAAGTTTCTAGTTGCACTCCAGTGCAGAACAGGAGTCAAAATATATGACAGCTTATATGTTTAGTATATAGAGAGTTTCGTATATGTATATATTTCATATATGTTTCATATACGTTTCATATATTTGTATATTTCTGTATCACTGTTGACAGAGGGACAGTGTGGCCGTCTCTGGCTCAGAGCCACAGCCTGTCCCCAGAGGAGCTTCTGTGACACCAGGAGAACACAGCACAGCGTTTTCCCCGAGAAAAGAAGCAAAAGAGGGCTGGATCTAAGGCAGATCCAGCACAAACACGAACTAACAAAATAGGCACTGACATCTTTATTATTATAAAAGTTATTATGAAATGCGTGTGTATAGGAGTAGGAGAGCAGGGGGAAAAATTACTTATAAACCCAGATGGTAACATCAGCTTTTTGGGAAGATGCAATGCCATTCTTCTCCTGGCCTTGCTCTTCCGTGTTCCTCCTTCCTGGTCGTTCGATGGAACCAAAGGAGAGGCAGAGGATGAAATGCCAAGTGCCCCATAACAGAGGTTCAGCAGAGCTCAGATATCTGAAGATCCATGGAAAAAAGCAAAAACTTTCAGGGAAAAAAGAAGGTGTTTTTCTCAAAGCTTGGGATGGAAAATGGGAATGCAGAGAAAAACTGAAACGAAAGATAAAATATTTTCTCCTAGAAGTGAGTGAGTTATGTTAGCTTGATGCTTAAATTGACATTGTTATTATTGTTATTGCTGCAATTCCGTCTTTTAAAATGTTTTTGCTAACAGTGTAGGAAGCACTGCAGCGTTAGAAAGCAGCAGGTCACAGTTTAGAAATGCACAGCGAGAGCCAGGCTGGCATGGGAGTTGTCAAGATTTTGCTCAGTTCTTGCAAGTCTTTGGTTTAATGAAGTACACGAAAAGCAGAATGAAGACTCAAACGATCCTGTTCTTTCAGATACGGAATCTGAAGACAAAAGTAAAAATAAAAACTGATGCAGCTATTATTTTTGAGATTATAAAAGTAGCTAAACAAGTTCTACTGGTTGAAAGGCTGCCCAGTTTTGTCTACTACGCTGACAAGGCACTACTCCAGCACCTTGGTTTGGATACGTACTCAAAATTACTGCGGGTCCTTAACCATGGATGTATAAGTATACGATTTCCTCTCCAGGAACACAGATTTCTCATTTACAAGCAGTATAACATATCTATTCCCATTCTGCTTCTGAGATCTATGGACCTATCTACCTTTTCTTTGTTTGTTATTTGACAATTTATGGCACTTTCTATTGTAAATACTTTTACTGCTTTAGAGATATGTCTCCAGAGGAAAAAGTACGTTTAAATACATTTGCAAGTTGTCTGCAGTACAACCGTGTCTTCTAATACTATTTATATCTGTTACTACCCTAAAGTAATCAATATATACAAATTTATTCTCATTAATATCCCCAGCAGTGGTATTTTCTATGCGCTCACTAAATTTTTCATCATATATTCTTGACTTTTTAAAAAGAATTAAATTTAATTTTCATAAACAAGTAACAACTCCAAGTATTTTACTGTTTATAATTAGGGTAAGAGGTGGGGGGAAATTTGAACTCTTGCCTTCAAAACTCCCAGAATTTTTTTTTTAGTCTCTAAGATAAAAAGGCAAACGTTTTGTGGATACATCCTACCACAATAGAATTTGTCATAAAGCATTTGCTACCATCCCAAACCACCTGACACTAATAAAGCAGCTAGTTTAACGTTTACTGATTCTCATCCACTCCTGAAAAGTAATAAACAGGAATTTTTCACAGCGAGAAAATTTTAGGGAATCTCCCCGATTGCAGAGTAGGGGAGAGCTATTTTATCTGCTTTCACAGCACGCCTTCCCTCCCCGGTCCCTGAACACCCATCTATCCCGAGACAGAAAGATTTTGTTAATCATTATATCTTTGCAAACGGGGCTGTAAGAACCCTCAAGAGATCATACAGAACATCCTTCCCGGTTTCATAGAGAAGCAGCTGTACCAAAACCATTCAGAGGTTTCAGATCGGAGAAATGGCTTGTGAGCATGAAAGCCTTGTCTGGTTTTTCTAGCGCAATCAATTGATATAATAAAAAGCGCCACATCTTTCTAGTCTTTTCCATTCTTACATGCTTAGGCCATCATAGCTATAACAACACAGCTGTTAAACCACTCCCAAAAGCTGCTGATACTGAAGAAGTACAGTTTCTGTGAGTACCCCAGAGATTTTATTCCAGCATTTAACTGTTACTAAAATATCAGAATTTTTCCTATGCATCTTAACCTAAATTTTCCTTACTGTGACGTAAGATGGTAATTTCTTGCCCTAGCCGACATGAACTTAAAACAACAGTTTAAGTTCAACTAATTTGGCAGCTAACCCTATATTTCTAAAGATTTTTAACTTTTTTTCCCTTTACTCTTCCCATCCCGAGACCAAACAATTATTGTAGTCTTTTCTTGGAAGTGATATTTCCTAGGTATCATTCCTGATCATTCCTGTTGCTCTCCTCTGGACACTGAATTTGGTCTGTATTTTTCCTCAAGTATCCTGCTCCCAAATGAGTGCAATACTCCAGCTAAGTAGCTACCTGGGCTGAGTAGGGTGAAAAGATTATTCGTATCTCTTAGAAAAAACACTCCTATTTCTACACCCCATTTGTCCATTTGCCATTTTCACAACAGCGCGATGCTACTGACTCATGTTTAATTTGTGATCCACCAAATTTCCACATCCTTTTCTCCTTAGCTTGTGTCGCCTAGCCAGCCTTTCCCCACGCTGTATTTGAATACATGATTATTCCTGAACCAAGATAAACTTTTGCACAAAACCTTACAGACTCGCGTCCTGCTTGGTTTTCTGGAGGCTGTGACTGTCAAAAATCACTCTGAATTTGACTCTCGTCTTCCAGGGTGCCTGAAACCGTTTCAGCTTGGTGACATCTGCAGGCTGAATGCCCACATGCTCTGACCCGTCATTCGAGCCATTCATGAAATAGGGAACCGCTCTGACAGACCCCTGTGGCGTCCCAACCTGAACGACAGTCTTCTCAATATACCCCTCCAAAATCTCTAGCGCCTGTATTCTTCACCCACAGAACAACCGCAGCAAATTTTGCTGCTCTAGAAATGGCCCGAAACAAGAAGAAAACACCATGTTTATGGAAGGATTCCTCATTTGAGGACGAGGAGGGGAAGACTCAAACAAGACAAATGCACTAGAAGTTCTCAGACATCAGAAAAACGCATTTTGGAGAGGCAAATCCCCGTGAAAGACGACGAGGCCAAGAAGAGCCTGCTTCCCAAATGATGCTGCCCCGACTGCGAGGTGACAGCGTAATAGTTGGAGTGTCAGCACAGGAAAAAGTTCAAGAGGCTACTCAGCATCATGACTTCCAGGGATCAGTGTCCTACCAAATGTAGGAAACAGCTCCCAGGAAAGCGAGACAATGACCCCAAAACTGCCACGTATTCCAACTTCACTCTGTCTCAGCTCCAGCATTACAGAAGAGGGGGAAATCCAATAATCGTGGATTTTTACAGTCCTAACGAGTGATGAAATTTGATTTTATGTTAGCACATGTTTTCAGCAAGCTCAACCTACTGAAATGACCGCCATTTAGCATCAATACAAATGAAGTTTAAGACTGAGGAATAAATATTTAATATATTTAATGCCATGCGCGGATATTGCTGTTGAATAGAGAGCAATACCTCTGGCGCACCAGGCACCACTGCAATCACAGGACAGGTCGAATAAATGATTGCAAACAACATGTTTTGCAGCCTCAGCTTAACAGACCGCATCATGGAAATTATTTATTTGTTTTCTGCAGATGCAGCCTTGATTCAGAACCGTAGACGCTATGGTCCAGCCCAAAGCAATCTCATCATCCAACAAATATGATGATATACATGCTAAATGCTTCGCTCATATAGACTCCTATTAAAGGTGTTCCCCTGCCAGCGGCTGCTAAGCGCTGCCGTCTTGCACAATTTTACACCACCATCCTGCACTGGCCCTGCTGCTACATACCAGAAGGCACCTCTTGGAGGGAAATGGTAAGATCCAAAATAAGGTTTCCAAAACAAAAGGAAAAGAGATACACTGGATTTCTTGCGACAGGAGCTGCATCACTCTGTGCCTGAGGATTGCACTTGAGTGAGCAGATCCTACCTTGTCTACACTGGAACAGTCATATGGCACACCGGCACTAGGGATCTCAGGGGTCCATAAGTATTTGGGGTGCATTTAGTTGGCGTTATGTCGGCATCATTTTGTCAGCCTCACCTGTGCAATCCTGTAAGTCCATCCATTCAAGTTCTGCAGTTGCCCATGTCATATTTGTTACGTGGACAACAGCACAAGGCAGCCACCACTGCTATAGTAACCTCAAAGATCATGACTCTGGAGGTAAATCGAACTATATCCAAAATGACTGCCAATAGCTCTGTGGGAGCTCCGGACCGACAGAGACATACTCCTAAAGGATTTCCATCTCAGGATGTTCAGCTGGTCCCTGACTCTGGGTCAATCCTTGCAAAGCACTTTGAAACTTTCATTCTTCATACAGACACAGGAGTCTGCATTAGGGTCATCTTCCTCTTCAAAAAAGCATCCCCTTGGTGGACTTAAGGCTGCATATTTGCTCTGGTGTCCACCTTCTTTGCTTTGGCCTCTAAATGTTTGTAGAAATCCAGGTCTGCGCTTCCTGGTAGCAATTTGCATAGAGGGCCAACAAAGAAACCGCTTCTCCCAAAGCGGCAGCTCTTGCTACTGCTAGACAATTTATTTTTATATATGTATATATGTATGTATATACCTCTGACATATAACTGACCTTCTCGTAACAGCTGGTAACTGACATGAAATTAATTTCTGGGGCAAAGACAATTTTTCACTTTTAACACCTTGTTGCAGCCATGCCCCGTTCTGAGCTAATCAGTGAGCGCTGCGCTGCCGCAAGGTCCTCCTGTCCGGCTTGCCATGGCCATGCGGTGACGGTGACCACCGCCAGCCAGCTGTGACAAACACGGCGGTTAGGCAGCAACGGTGTGGGAACATTCCCGTTGCCAAACGTCCCGTCGCTTACCTCACGGTCGAACCGATGATGTCTTTGCTGTGCCCGTGGCAGGGAAGCAGGCAGGTTCCTCTCCAGGTAACCCCATTCGAGCGGGAGCAGAGCAGCCAGAGTCGAGTGAAATGGCACTTGTGCCGTTGAGGCAGATCGCGTTAGCAGTTGATGAATTGTGGTTATCTGAGCTATAGCTTATTCCTCGTGGGTAAGCCAACTCAAATTGAAAACATCACCACTCTTCAGCAACGAGTTTGTGTGTGTGTGTGTGTGTGTGGACATGAGTCAAATTAGAAGCAACGTCTGAGTTAGGACTACAGTTATTCCATAGTGAAGACAAGCCCGTGTTATCCAAATTCACCCCCTTCCCGGGATTCAACTTTATTGGTTATTCAAACATTACTGTGAAAAAAAACCCAACACCCTGGCTGACACTTCCTACCCAAACTTGGCAATTCCTTAAATTTTCCTCCAAAATCTGCTTTGTCCTAGCTGTCTCTGGGCACAAAGAGACACTCCCACATCCTTTACATTCCAGTTGGGGCTAATTGAACTCACATGTCAGCATGAGTCAGCAGTAATTACCAGGAATATTAAGGAAAGATTTGGCACCGGACCTTGGTTATTCAACAGCAGAGCCCCCATGTTTAGCGGGATCTTAGGTTAGATCGAACTCCTTAAAAACATGATGGCAAAACCTGTACCAACTTCTCAGTCTAGTTCAACTACGTATTGGCAGTTCCTGATACTGAAAGTGTCTTTACCGTCTTTTCAGATGTACCTACAGAAAGGCAAATCTAATGGAAAAATCATTTCTGACTACTAAATCCTCCACGGTAGAGTTTAAATCTGTTTATACACTGAAGCCGATGAATCAATATTAGACTGGCTGGCTGGTTTTCATAAGCATCCCCACTGCAAACAGGGCCTAGTGCTGCATTTCCTCCATACGATTCCTGGGCAGGAATCCGAATCGATGGGAAGTTGAGGTAATAACCTGCCTCCCCCTCCCACGGCTCACTTGGAATAAAAATCCTGAAACCACAACCACACGGCTTTTCCACATACGAGTGTTGGTTCCCTGCCGCTCTTCGCCAAAACAGTCCCCCTCAGCACACCTTCACCCTATGGGGCTGTGGAGCCTTGGCCTTCCAGAGCTGAAGACTAGAGGTTTTTACACCAAACTAGCCCAAGGCAGCCCCTAGAAACCCAATCCTCTCCTCGAGATCAGAGAACACCCAAATACACTTTTATGGTCACCTACTGAAAAAAAATTAAAATAAAATAAAATAAAATAAAATAAAATAAAATAAAATAAAATAAAATAAAATAAAATAAAATAAAATAAAGGTTGTCAGAAACATATCTACTTGTGCAGAGAAGCGGTGGATACGGCAGTGAAAAGCGAGGATTGTCTCAGCCTGTGCTCAGGCAGGGGGTGCCGGCAGGAGCAGCGGCGTTAAAGTTACTATCCAAACCTTCACTGGTAACTCTTTCTGGTTATTAACATCTACGGTATTAGGCATTTTTTTTTTTCAAGGAAATAAATTCTTGCTCTTGATTCTATGATTCTTGGTTGCAAATTAACCGAGTGTCTTGCCAGTGAATTTGATCTTGTCAGTCATTAAGTCTCTCGCTTAAATGCAATGATTTAGTCTTAGCCCTGGATAATAACACTCTCTATGGTTCATAAAGGAGAACTGTTTTATTTTATCTACTGCAAACATATGTGCATCAACATTCTTCTCAACAGACTACTTCTGAGCCCAACCAGATCAGTCAGTTTTATTTAAATCCGGTCCCGGTTGTCTTTTTGAAACTTCCAACTACCAAACAACGTGAAGCATATTCTTGGGTTTTTCTGGTGGTTTGTTTGTTTTTTGGGGGTTTTTTTTGGTCTTAATAGTCTATCTCCTAGAAACTTGCTAAATGACGCACAAACATTGTTTGTGCCCGTCTTCAGAAAAAAAAAAAGTTTTTTTACGTGATATAACTTGGTTTTCTGCTATTTGCGTTATTCTTTAATAAAGACATAAAACTACAGCTTCGCCCGAAAACGTACAAAATTCTTGTTTACTGAACAAAGTAACGCAAAGTCAGAAAAAGCACCAGAGCCCGTACACACGCTTCGCCCTTCCCGCACTGATTTTTTTCCACCTTTTGGTATGTCAAAGTGAAAGACAACAAAAATTTTTAGCTCTGAAGTTACAAACCGCTGAAAATGGAGATTTTGAGGGGACGTCCCGACTGACCCCCAAAGCATACCCACCCTCTTCTATGCCAAGCGAGCGCGATTCGGGCTTGAAAGAGGCGACGTGAAACTTTATTTCGCTTGCTTTCCAACCCCCAAGGTCTCTCCAGGCATCAGTGGGAAGGATGGCTGAAGCCAGATGTGGCCAAGGTGCCATGGCAGAGCCCTCTGCACCGCCCCACCGTCATGCCCCCCCACCCTGCTTTCAGCCCTCGGGACGGCGGGGCAGCCCCCCGTGCATCCCCCGGGGCAGCCGCCACCTCCCGGGGCTTTCGCCCGGCAGCTGCGGACCATCACCGGCGCTCGGGTGGAAGAAGCGGGGCGCGTCCTGAGCGGCTGCGGTCCCTACCGAAACGTCCGGGGCGGGGGGGGGGAAGCAGCGACACCCCCGGGGGTGTGGGGGGGTAATTTGGGGGGGGCGAGGTGACCCAAACCCCCGCGTTTGTCCCGCCAAAGCCCGCGCTGAAGCCTCGCTCGCCCGCCCACCGCGACCTCTCGGGATGCAACGACTTACCCCACGGTCCCCGCCACCACCCGGCGGGGGTGCAAAGTTTTCCGCGGGCGAGGAGCAGCCCCCCGGCCGCGGCGCGGAGCGGCGGTGCCGGGGCGGAGGTGCGGCGGCGGGAGCGGGACGGAGGGGGCCGGTGGGGAGGGAGGGAGGGAGGGAGGGGGTGGGGAGGATGCTCGGCCGCCGCTTCCCTCGTGATTCAGGTGGCGGGCTGGCGGCCGAGTGACAGGGCGAGCCGCCGGCTACCCCGTTCGCACGCGATCCCCGGCCCGCCGCCGCCGTCGCCGCCGCTGTCACCCCCCCACGACGGCGGCAGAGGGCGCTGCGGCGGCGGCACCGGCGGCGGCACCGACGGCCGGGGGGCGGGCGGCGGCCGCGGCGGCGGGGAGGGGAGCTGGGGAGAGCCGCCGCGACGGGGACGCGGATTTGAAACCCGTCTCCCCGCCGGTGCCGCCCGCTCCTCCGCCGCGGGGTGTGGGGGGGGGACCGAACCGGGCACACAGGCCGCCCCCCCCCTCCTCCTCCCCCAGTGCACCTGCCGAGCCCGGCTCTCCCGAAAAGTTGGAAGAGAAAAGTACCGTCCGGGTCTTTCCCCTGCTCTGGGATGTCTGGAGCAGCCTCAACCCCACCTCTGGCATCCGTGCCTCCGGAGGGGGCTTCCCTCTGCCCCCCACCTGCCCCTCTGCCCGCCCCGGTCCCTGTGGGTCCTTTTGCCCTTGTCGCCTCACGTGGCAGAATCATGGAATGGTTTGGGTTGGAAGGGACCTTAAAGATCACCTAGTTCCAACCCCCTGCCCTGGGCAGGGACACCTCCCTCTAGACCAGGCTGCTCAAAGCCTCATCCAGCCTGGCCTTGAACACTTCCAGGGATGGGGCGTCCACAACTTAATTTTTTTTTGCTGCAAAGGAGGACAGTGCCCAGGTAGAAGCACATCTCCCTCTGCACATCGGTACCTTCAGTTCAGCACCCTAGTTACCAGCTTCACCAAGAAGCTGCGTAATAGCTGGGAATTTTTTTTTTTTCTTTTTTTTTAACTAGCAGGGCTTTTTTTCCCCAGAATGTTTTTCCGATGAATTTCTGGTTTGTACTGGAAGTGCTAGGGGATTCCAGTCAAGCAGCAAGGCCTTTTGCAAGTGATGTGAGGTGCTGGTGTTAGATAAGCACCTAAAAGCGGCTCTTGCATGGGAGGCTTAAGGAGAGGATAGACAAAACGAGAGCAGGCTGATGTGGAGAGTCCAAGGTAGCAAAGTGAAAAACAATCCTCCCCCTGGTGCGATGCCAGTCCTTAGCGAGGAGATCCAAACATTGAACCCCCACAGCAGACTTCTGGGACTGGTTGCTGTGGGGAGGAACTGTCTACTGCTCCTCAGCCCTGGACTGCGGAGGTATGGCCTAGGATGCAGATGCTGTAGGTACCAGGTACCTACAGCAGGTACCACCATTCAGACAACAGCGCCCAGCACTGCCCCCCCCAGGCACTGCTGCAGCTTCTTGGGCACCAGCTGGCTTAGCTCTATATCCAGGGGCAATCCTTCTGGGAAAGCCTGATTATCAAGATGCAAGTGGCAGGAATAATGTACAGGAAAGCAAAGAACTGCACTTTTGCTCATAGATGTTTTGTCCATACGAAGCTTTACTCTGGGGTTGCTTGTGGTACAGATTGACTGAAAATGCAGCGCCTGGGCATGGATTTACTGGGGAGGGAGGGGAGAGGAACAGGAGCGTTAGGGAACATCCGAGCCTTCCTTTCTCCCCTCTCACCCGAACAGGACTGAGGAGGGTGGCACCAGCTCTGTGGCAGGTCTCTGTGGCTGCAGTTGTGTGGCTTCCCAGCGTCCCCAGCAGTTCAGAGCTGTACCTCTCTGCAGTGCCCAACCTCACCATCACTGTTAAGTCTTCGGTTGGACCGTTCTTGTCTTGCTTTTAGCAGGGGGATCTCACTTTGACAAATGTCCCTGCCTAAAATGTTTCCATCCCTCTTTGGACGTGTTCTTCAAGATGAGGGGACACCCGGACCCCAGCCCTCCTGTCCTGCGCATGAAGATTGAAGAGCCCAGCTCGCAGGAACACTATTGTTCCAGCAAAATAGAACCAGTCAGTGTTGTTGATTGCTCCGTTACATCTTCCCAGACAGAGCCTTGGCTATAAAAATAGATGCAATAATCCACATGGACAGTTGCAATTGTAAACGGCATTCAAAAAGCAAAAACGGAATTCATAGTTTGACACAGACATATCCCCAATCCGTCAGGATGTGACACATTGGCAGCGCGTCGGTGCCAAACTATGAATGCCATTATTTACTTTTCTTCTGAAGGCTATTTACGATTGTAACCTTCACAGTAAATTAGTGTATCTATTTTATATCGGACATTTTCTGAGAGAATTTGGTATTGTCTGCACTTATTATATCCACAGAATTGATGGAAGTTAGACCAATTCAGGCCACAATAAATCTTCGGGGACTACAGACTGTGCTTATGTTAGGAGGATTTGCCAGCATAACCCTACCAGCAAAATCCTATCTGGCAGAGGCGAGGCCTATGTTTGGAAAGAGAAATCAAAGGCCATCAACACTGAATAGCTCTCCACTAGATGGAACAATGGTGCTTCTGCTGCCAGGCCATTGACAGGGAGTGATTTACCCAGAAGAGAATTGGGGAGGGGGAGGGGGTGGAGCCCAGAAAGGCCTGGATGATGGTGAGACAGTCATGGGACAACTATTGTTCATCACTTCTCCTGGTGAATGCAATGCCACGGAGGAGATAGGAGGTGTCTTGGTGGGTGAAGACACATCTGAGCTCATTGACCAGGCATGAACCATCTCTGACTCAGAAGCGGTGTCACCATGTGGTGTTCAGGCCACCCTACCAAATCTCTTAGCAAGTTTGTTTGACTGGGAACGGCGCCGAGCCAGCATATGTCCAGCTTGGAATTTGGACCCTTTTGCACCTGTTTGTATCGATACGCCCAAAGACGACGGTTCAGATGTTTTACGGGAGCTTATTCCATGTACAGCTGAATGACCCAGCCCGCAGAGAGAATATTTGTGCTGTGTTCTCTTCACTCCCTGGTTTTTAAATTTTGTTAAAAGTAATTACATTTGCCAGGCAAGAATTGTTTTTCATAATCTCATGCTGCTGACTGTTTATACTTATACCAGCTATGTGCAGATCTTTTTTATACAAGTTAGGCTTACTGAACAACTGCCAGATAGTTCTGCTTTCCTTCTTGAATTTTAATTGCTTACTTGCCCAGCATCTATTTTTAAAATGGAACTGTAAATGGAACAGTAAGTTCCATCACTCACCGTAAAGGCAGGGGGTCAGCACCCTCCTTACTCCTCCTCTGCTCCCTCCTGCAGCGGAATGTGCAGGAATCGGGACCTGAGCTGTCAAAGCATTTAACCATGGGCATAAGCATTTAAGTTCTGGAATGCATCTAGATGCTTTGCAGGACTGGAAGTAGAGCTCAGGATTTCGCAGGGCTGAGACCAAGGTTATCAGGACATACTGATTTTATATTAGCACATATACAGAGAACCACAGACAGGGCTGCAGTTGCAGTGCACATGGAGTAGGAGGCTACAGACCCACACAGTCTCAGCTGCGTCGTGTGACCAGGAAAGCAGGTTCCTGATAGTGCTACTAAGTGGCTCACAGACTTAGAAAATCTGTGCCTGCATGGGGTTTCAAAGCAGAAACTTTGAAATACCAGCCTGCTTTCGCCTCAGATTCCCTCTACTTGGTGGAAAACGAGTGTTCGTTCAACGGGCTGGTTTGAACACTGCACCTAGACTCTCATCCACACCTTAATTTTCAAGACCATGTGCCATCAATTTCTCGCATAACACCACTTCACTTCTGGATAATAATTATAGACCCCAGTCGTCATCTGTCTTCTTATGGTCTTCATTACTTCAAGCCCCTATACACTCAGAACATCCATTTTATCTCTACTATTATTGCTTCTTGGAAGTAAGTGGCTCCTCAACTGTATCCTTTTGCTCATTTTTTAGTATTTCCCATTATTTTTAGACTACCGGGAAAGGAGGTGATCGTGTGCAGGAAACTAGCAGGGAGTTGGAAGCCAACGTAATTTTCTTCTTGATGCTTTAAATGACACATGTTATTTGAAAAAAAGAGACAGACATTCTTAATATTCTCATAAACACAAGCATTTCCTCATGAAGCAATACTGGTTGCTTCTTATTCCTTCCATACTGCTTTTATAAACTCTTAAACTCTAGAGTGATTGAAATACACTAGGTCTCCAGATTGCCGGAGCTAGCAATTTCAAATTACCTTCTTTTCTTTCAAAAGAGTTTTTCAGAACTAGAATATCCTATTTAAAAAAAAATTAAAAACTGTGTAAGATGTTTGGATAACATTCTTGTTAAACTGCAAGCTGTCCTCACTCTGGATTTAGCCCCTAATTTAATCAACTGTCCATAATAAATGCAGAAGTCAAATTGCAGCTCAAAAGAGCATCTTGATGATGAGTTGGGTTTTGGTTTGTGGGTTTTTTTTTATTTTTCCAAGACGTGCTTAACTGGTATCGGGTAGCTCTCTAAACTTGCATACTTCTAAGGGTTGTCTCTATTAACCTCATCTGACTGTGTTATACAGCAACAAAAATTTCATCGTCTGCGCAACTTCTGCTTCCGTTTTCCTCTTCCTACCCCTCAGAGGGCTGCAGGTTGGTAAGGCTGGGGTGATGATGTTTCACTGAAGGCTTCTGAATGCTGCAGAGAGGGAAAGAGGAACTTCAGCTGCTGCGCTGCTGCTGCTGCTGCTGCTGCCTGCATGCAGGGGCTGCTGCCTGCTCAGTGACAAGCCGGACTGGGAGCCGCTGGGCGACAGAAGGCTGAAACCGCTGCTCGCTGCTGCCCGGAGTAGCAGTTGATCCGAGATCTCAGATAACAGCACCCTGAAAGTGACAGTGACCTCGGTATGGAAACTCAGTCACTTTTGTCATCGCTTCTCCGCCAAGGGGAGAAGCCTGGAGAAAAGGACGCGGAGGGGAGACCTTATCGCTCTCTCTCCAACTACCTGAAAGGAGGGTGTAGCGAGGTGGGGGTCGGTCTCTTCTCCCAAGTAAAAAGCAAGAGGACAAGAGGAAACGGCCTCAAGTTGTGCCAGGGGAGGTTTAGTCTGGATATTAGGAAAAATTTCTACACCGAAAAGGTTATCAAACACTGGAACAGGCTGCCCAGGGAAGTGGTGGAATCACCATCCCTGGAGGTATTTAAAAGGCAGGTAGATGTGGTGCTTAGGCACATGGTTTAGTGGTGGTTTTTGTCAGTGTTAGGTTGATGGTTGGACTCGAGGACCTGAAAGGTCCCTTCCTACCTAGACAATTCTAGGATTTGTTGACTTCAGGCAGGAGTGGGACCCCTTGCCCAGAAACTGTAGGTGGGTGCCTGGGGAACAGAACCACCTTTACAAGCCACCGGAGAAACAGAGATGGAAAAGAAAAATGAAGTGTTTTAAAATAAATGCAGAGAGCTCAGAAGAAGAACAACTGCTCATAACAAGATACTTCTTGCATACTTCTTTGCACACTTTTGTGTGCTCCAACTCTGTTTCTAGCAATTCCTTTGACCTTTCTTACCTAGAAGTCAATATGAACCTGTGCATTACTGCAAAATGCAAGGAGAAATGTTTAGCGCACTCATATAGAGATTGGAGAAAGAAGAAAGGATGTTTAGACATCTAAATCCTAATTGTATTTTCTCAATGGGAATAAGCAGGAAGAAAAGGATAAGAAAATATTTATAACAGCACATTATGAGATACCCAACTATGATTTGTCATATTATTCATTTGTTGTGAGACAGCACAGAGACAGCTAAACGGAGTTGATTTCCTTAAGTATTAAAAGAGGGTGCTAAAGCAACAGGGAAACAGCAGAGCAGAGCCCTTACAGGTCATTATTGTCTATAAAAATTAATAAAAAACTGCATCATGCCAGTGAATTTTTAAGTCAGTTCATTCCATATGGTCCATCTTCTCTCCGACAAGTCAGTTGCTAAAAACAAGCAATAAATCATCCCCATTCTTTTATTTTAATACTGTAAAGAATATTTGTTTTTATAACCAAATTGATTTAAGACTTAGCGCAGCCACAAAACATTCTAAACAGATGTCTAACTTGAAAGACACTAATATACTTTCTTATCCTGTAGTTATGGAAATTTGGGTTGCATGCAACCTGAAACCTAGATTTTTAAGCCCAAAGGAAAATGCATTTAGGTAACATGTATGTTATTACAACTATGCATTTGCAATAACTGATTTCAGTGAATAGAAAACATCCTTGATACACAGCTCTGTAACTCAATTAAAAGCTGCGCAAACAGAAAAGTTGTAACAATACTTGGGGTTTATGTGCAGAGGAAATATCACTGGATTAATATCACAGAATCATAGAATAGTTTGGTTTGGAACGGACCTTTAAAGGTCAGCTAGTCCAATGCCCCTGCAATGAGCAGGGACATCTTCAACTAGATCAGGTTGCTCAGAGCCCCGTCCAACCTGACCTTGAATGGTTCCAGGGATATGTGGATTTCTGTTTACAGCTATAGATGGCTCAGAGAAGGAAAAGTTTTTATTGACACACATATGAAGAATCTGAGGTGTGGCACAGCCCGTGAGCTTTTATAATTGTTTGCGCACAGCCCTTTCTCTGGGAAGCACTAAAAATGTTTCATCCTGAGAGGCGCAGCAACAGAGGAGCACCAAATGCTTCTTTCTTCGACCTCGGGCTCAGACTTATGACAGTATGGCAACGATACTCCCTTTCAAAAAATTGCCTGCTGCTTTCCTCTGAGTGGTGCATTGACCGGTAAAGCGGGCATTGCTTTCAGTTCATCAGACTGTTCCGGAGCTTTGTCAGGAGATGACTAGGACTGGCAAGGAGGCTAAACTCAAATTAAAGAGGGGGAAAGCAACCACAGTGAGAAGGGACATCGTCCTGATCCTTTTCCGAGTCCTGCATAAGATAGAGGGTTATTTCTTCTATCAGGAAAAAGCTCACGGATCTGATATGAAGCTATGCCAGTCTGTCTCACCCCTGCACACAACTCACTTGGACAGTGCAGGCATCAGGAACATGTGTGGCCAGCTAGAGCTGATCCCACAGTCCACTGTCACTGACTTTCTGCCTCTGGTCACCCGGCTCCCTCTCTACAGCTCCCAATTAGAGCCTACACAAGAAGGTCAAGCGAGGCTGTTTCCTGAAGGAGCCTCTGCCATATGAAGCAGCATGATATGGGAAAGGGTGCCAGGCTGTGACATGGAGGAGCAGAAAAAGTGGTGCCAAGCAGGGACACCCTTAGTTCAGCTCCCAGTCCCACTGTGGAGAGCTCCTTGGGGTACCTGGAGCAGCCTTAAGCTGCCCCTTCCCAAAGAACAGCAGCCCATAAGCTGCGGATGGGGCACTGTGGACTTCTGCTGTGGAGGACAGAGATGTAGAGCAATTGCTTTTTCACGCTCTGGATGTCCTCATGAGTTTTAAACTGGCAGAACAGCACTTGCCAATGGTGGATGCTTGTGTGTGCGTGCATATGGTGGCAAACGGGAGAGCACATCTGGGCACATTTTTGTATTTTCATCGAATTTAAAATGTTTAGTACCATAAATTATAATTTGATGTCCAGTTTGAGTGCTGAGACCTACCAGGTTCCTTGTGAAAGTTTTGGGGGGAGAGAGGGACTGCATATGGCTCATGTCACAGAGAATGAGAGCTCTGCACAGCCCAATAGCTTCTTGCCTGTCCCATGACAGACGAGAAGGTATTCATCTTGGTGAGGGGGGACAGTATTGCCTCTTATGTTCCCCCAGGAAATAGTTTGGCTGGAGGGATTTCATGGACATGTCTTTATACTTAATTACACAGTATAGGTGTTATCAAGTGTGCAAATATTATGCACTGTGCTAACAGCAGAAGTTCAAATTAAGGAAAAGGGAGAATTTGAAATAGTATCTTGACCGCAACAGAGTCAAAGCTACTGTGAGTAGACTGCCTTCGTCAGGGTTGCTGCAAGATGACAGCAACCCAACTTTCAGATGTAAACAACTGAGACAGCTGAGTTCTTGCCAGCACAATACCTGCTAGTGGTTTAATCACTTACATGCTGACACAAATAAGGTTTGGGAACCCTGTAACTGTGTCGATAACAGAAGAAGATAGGAAGCAGGCCTCCTCGTGGGGTTTGGTTGTTCACCTTTGCAAGCTGCCATAACACCTCTGTATCAATTGGCATTTTTAACAGCCACATCCCATTCAGTCACCTCAAGTCTCTCTTCTGCTAGGTTATCTGGCAAGTTTAATATTTTCACCTCACTCTGCTGTCATCCTTGGTCTTTCATTCTTTAGCTCCTTCTTTGCCTTTGATACACCTTTGAGAAATCCTGCAGTTTGTCCCAGAGGCCTCCCATACCCACTGACAAGCCAGAACTTTGGTCTTCCCTTAACTCAGAAGGTCAGTCCACTTCGGGTACAGGCACAAAGCTGTTTGTTAGTACAAAGCTCCATGGAGAGGACACAGCCAAAGTGTGGCTTCATTGTGCTTTTGTCATCTTCTTCACTGTGATTTACAGAAGATTTGAGATAGTGCTCGATAACCTTACTATCAAAAAACGCTCTGCCAAGATACATACTGAAAATTCAGTCTTTTTCTGAAGTGATTTCCTTTGTCATCAAAATCCGATACGTACCTTGTAGGAGATAAGTCTTCAGCTATGCAGTGCTCTGCTCTCAAACGCGTCTGTGATAGGGTTCATGGTGTGTTGGGATGGCCTACGACACCCAGGTACTCAGCAGCACAAGAGAAGCAATGGCCAGATTTGAAAGCTAACGCAGGGGAAGATGTAGTGCTACAAGAATCGTTTTATTGATTCCAGGGAGTGTAAGGGGGAATAAGGTGGGCGTTTGCTTTAGATTTTAAATACTTTTAGATTTTGTGGATAACTATATGTCATGGTTTAACCCCAGCCAGAAACTAGGACCACACAGCTGCTTGCTCACTCCCCCCAGCCGGGATAGGGGAGAGAATTGGAAGAATAAAAGTGAGAAAAAAATCATGGGTTGAGATAAAGGCAGTTCAATAGGTAAAGCAAAAGCCGCGCACACAAGCAAAGCAAAACAAGGAGTTCATTCACCACTTCCCATCGGCAGGCAGGTGTTCAGCCATCTCCAGGAAAGCAGGGCTCCATCATGTGTAATGGTTACTCAGGAAGACAAACAGCATCATTCCAAACATCTGCCCACCGCTTCCTTCTTCTTCCCCCAGCTTTATATACTGAGCATGACATCACATGGTATGGAATATCCCTTTGGTCAGTTGGGATCAGCTGTCCCGGCTGTGTCTGCTCCCAACTTTTTGTGCACTCCTGGCCCACTCGTGGGCAGCACGGTGTGAGGAGCAGAAAAGGCCTTGACCGCTTAGCAACAACCAAAACCATCAGTGCACTAGTGCTCTACAACACCACTCTCACCCTGAATCCAAAACATAGCCCCACCCCAGCTGCTAGTAAGAAGGTTAACTCCATCCCTGCTGAAACCATGACACTATAAAATACATTTAATACATTTAATTAAGGAATTACCTTAATCCCCTGGTAGACGCATTAGATATTAGAGCCAAATTTTGGCATCTTTTGCAGAGACAGGACAAGTAGCATTAACAGGTCTTGTGGCAGATGTCTTGAAAGTGTTATGTCAAAACCAATGAAGCTTTAGTTTGATGTGACAGGTCAGCTGAACTGGATGGCACTAGACTTTTAGACTTGTTTCTCCAGCTATGTCCAACCTGGCCTTGTCCCTTACTTTCCCAGATAGTCACCACTTGAGCTGGGGTGGATTGCTGTCCCTTCTCTAAGCTCACAAGAGGCAGAATTTTTACCCTCCAAAAATGAGAGAGACAAAACCAAGAAGAAAACCAAACTGAGATGACATATGTATCAGTCCGGGCAAAGGCTCGCATTCAGTCATTTTCACCACTGTGCTAATCCTGATACTCTTGTGAAAAACAGAGTCCCTGGAGTGAAAGAAGGAATATCTAGTCTTTCCCTTAGGGAAACCTAAGGGAATTTTTCTGCCTCTTTGGAGCTTTGAAATCGGCATACCAACCTCAGGCACAAAGCAGTTTTTACCATCTTCTCTGAAGTGTTGCTGACAGGGCAAGTGTTCTCAGGGGAAGGAGGCTGGCTGGTGGTAGAGGGAGAGGATGGGGTGCCATCTCTGTTTCTGCAAAATCTTGCCAGGCTTCAGCTATCTGGTGCACTCTCTTGGGAGGAGTCATCAATCTTGTTTCCTTGGCACTTGTCATCTGTCATCAGCCTCTCTTCTGTTGGCCATGCCTAAATGTGTGGGTCTGAATGAGTGTACCATGCCAACAATCCTGTCCAATTCCAGAGCCGGGAGACATGACGGGAGCCTTGCCAAGAGTGCTGTTTGCCTCAAGTGCTGTTCTTGGCCACTTTCAAAACCCTTGATCTTTATTCCATGCTGTAGTGTCACATCTGCAGGCTTTACAGTGGCAATACCACCAAGGGTATCAGCTTCTGCCTCAATACAGGACTGTCTGCATCACCACTTTACCCCAGGAGCAGGCATCAGTTGGAGAATGATGCCCAGGATAAGCTGTAAAGCATCAGAAGCATTTTCCAGGGTGTGCCTGTTGAGTCCTAGATTGTGCAAGTGCAACAAGATAAAAACTTGGCTGTACCAGAACATTAAGGTGGAACAGTCGCATCTGCTCACTTTGACTCCAGGAGCATTATCATCCTTCACATTTCTCTCCCCCTGTCTCATTCCTCCCATGGAGCACACCAGGAACAGGCACTGTCATGCCCTGAGGCAAGAGGCATCTGCAGAACAGCAGCCCTTTACAAACTGGCTAGCCAGAACTTGACTACCCTACTGTGATCGCGCCTATGGATGGGGCACGTTTGTGTATCCCTCTGAGGCAAGAGATCACCTCGGGCAGCAGTTGGACTCCTGTCCTGGATACTCAGACAAGGGCATAATCAGACAAGAGGTGGCAGCTGGCTCCCTCTGTCTTCAGTTCTGTTGGAGAACTACATAAGGACTATTGCCAGAGTCACTGTGCTGTGAGAAGCTCATCTACCATTCACTAAGACTCTACTGGTTAAAGTTTTCTTGCACTGTCTTTCCTTGGGAGTTCTCTTTAGATCTCCTCTATGTGTCACATTTTGCAAATGGAGAGTCTTTGCTCGCTTTTGAGTGCCCAGATGTGCAGATAAATTTTTCTGGTTTGGGGGTGAGGAGATCAAGGCATCTCTCTTAAGTATTTTGGTACGTATGCCTGGAAATTGAATCCAGTCCCTTTTACAGTTAATCATTTTCTGGCAAAAAGATTCATATAAAAAGTTAGTTGGTGATGCAGAACTTAATATTGCAGTCATAGATTTATACCAATGATGAGAAGCATGCAATAATGCTATTTTTGCAAACTAAGATTGTTAGTTTTGAACTTTTAGAAGTTTTGCGTACATTGTTCTTTGCCTGCACTCTTGAGAGGCTCATCCTGGAGGTTTAAGGACAGAGACCCACATGCAGACTCTGGTTTTGTTTTAGACTCCCAGTGAAAGAAGCTAGTATTAGGAGAAAATCAGGCTAACTGGTTACAATATTGTCACAGTGACTTGTGCTTTTCACGTATTCTAAGCAACTGAATCAAGAGAAACAGATTTCTGACTAATGGGTAAAATGATATGATGCATCTCATTTCCCTCTTCCTCACCTACTTCAGCATGATCTCCTAATGCTATTCACATTGTAACTTTTGAGGACAAATATAGTTAGACAGATATCCCACTAGCGAGGGATAGTGAAAAATATTTGCTTTAATCTTTGTTCTAGTCTTTGTCTTATAAGGCTATCCTGTGCAACTCTTGGGGGAAATGTGCTCCCAGAAAACTCAGTATGTCATTTGAGCAATGTCGTTTGTAATTCCTATTTTTTGACCAATACTTAGAATGACAAAGGGATTTCCACAGTTCACCAATAAAGTATGGTACCAGAGTGATCCTTCATCCCTGAAAGCTCAGAAGTAATGATATATGCTAACACAGAGGGAAAATATATATAAAAATATTGGAGAGAACTCCAATCTGCTAGGCAACTTCTTACCTGCTATTGAAAGGAGAATGTGGCACCCCTTGTACCCACCTATCAGTTGTTCGGCAACAGGTATTCCAGCTAGGAAAAGGAGATACTCCTCATCTCCTTTTCCTCCAGTATTAATTGATCAGGGAAAGGATATGAGCCATGCCCTCCTTCCTTTGCATTGCTTTTTCTGGGAAACTAGGGTCTGCAGTAGGGAGCTGGATGTAGCAGGCACATAACTATCAAAGCCTCAAAGACAGAAGTACTCTACAGATCTGAAAAGAGCAATTCATGATTGTGTCATTTCATGTGTCATGCTTGTTTTGTTCAGCTGTGAATGTCAGTGAAGAGACGGCTTCATTTCACACTTCAGCCTCCCCTGCTGCAGATGGAAGTGTGCAACCGCTTTCTGAAGTCCTGGTCCATAACACGCATCACTTACTTCTGCCTGCAGATGGTACGTATTTTTCTTACAATTCACCATCTTTCTTCTTTCCTGGGTGGCCAGGGAAGAGAAATATTAAAACAGTGAAAGCCTGGAGAAGAGTAAAGGAGAATGGGTTGGGCAGAAAGTGATCAAAGCTGTTTAGAAGACAGAGCCGTTTTCTTTAAGGCCATCTTTTATTACTATATCTGCTGTGGATGGGACTATCCACTCTATACAGGTGACATGCAGGGTCTAATGACATTATCCTCTCTAGGTCGAAAACCTGAAATAAGACATTACCAGTTATATGTAGACCACAGGCAGACAACAGACTGATGTTGAACTGAAGAATAAAGAGTTCCCAGTGAGATTCCAGAAATTCCTTTGGTATCCTGTTCAAGTGCTTCAATACCCTATTAAAAATTTTCCCATTACTATTTTCTGCAAAGCAAGTGCACTTATTCTTGGCCTTTTCCCAGGGGAGGCAGTAATAAGTAACCACTGTTCCATTCTAATATGTAGGATTTAATAACTTTCTTCTAGAAAAGAGAGGAAAACAGAAAAAAGCCAGTCTCCTTCTGTCTTTTGCCAGACATCATTATTTCTAAAACTCTGATCACTCCTCTTGCCCTACTTGGGTTCACTTTTGGGGATCTTTTTTACTTGAAGTATTGTGTTTAAGACTAGGCACTGCTTCAGTTCGTTAGTAGCCTCTTACCTGAAACCAGGACTCCCACGTGGCAAGATGGGCTGGATGATGTTTGTCCATTAAACCTCAGTTCTTCAGTGGAAAGGTAGATAAAACAGGAGCACCAAAGCAGTTTAATTATGTTTTCCTGGAGGAAATGTGGGCTGGGGAACATGAAGATTCCAAAAAATATAATCAATACAGAAACTAATTTCCCAGATCTATCTTTAATAAAGTGTGATAAAGTTATCCAGTGGATACTTTGCAGATTTCCAAAACATCCATTTCTGCTACACTCAAATCTTTGGAGAAAAGGCAAAGTACGTGTTTGTCCCAAACTAGAGCTCAACTCTGCATGACATTTGTCTCTCTTCAAAGGTTGTAGGAGTTTTTCAGAATAACCTAACCATGATTTTTACCATAAAAAGACTCTTTGGGATAACATATAGCACTCTTTTGAATTAGACAGCCCCAGTCTGCTCATTGCTCTCTGTTAATTCCTGTTCATTCATTATATCAGGGGCTAGTAGACCAAAGAGTGACAAGATTAATTAAAACAGCCTGGCAAAGCTGTTTAGGGCAGTGGAGCTGCACTAGAATATCCTGAGCCATATTTCAATGAAGAGCTCTGCAGATTGTGCCAGTGGCAGCCGTCATGGTCAGGAAATTTTCTTGCCTTAGCAGTGCCAGCCTTGTGCAATAGCACTCCCCATAGCTTTAAGGATGACAAGTCTCAGCAGGAAGAAAAAATGAAGCAATGGTGATTTCTGGTGGTGTTCTGCAGCAATTTGGAAGCCTTCCACCTTCAAGACTTCATTTCCCAGTATGGAGAAAGATTGTGGCTGGAACTGGCACTGGTAATCTTACTTTCACTAAGGATGTTTGGGAGGGGGGAAGCGGGAGAGGGACATGTTCACTGTGCATTGCAAAAGGTGGACTTGTTAAGACTTTTACTATTTTCTAACCCCCTGTTTTCAAAATGCAGCTACACCACGAGATCTGTCTCTGGGTAGATTGCAGCCACAGATTAATCAGCTATTGAAACCTGCACACTTCTACCAGCACCTCTAAGTGTGTCTTGCTCCTCAGCTGGCCTCTACCTTCTTCAGGTGTTTTGGTGGTTTTCCTCTACAGCATCTGCCACCTTTCCTAACCTATTCACAAATGCTTGCACCATGTAGAAACTGAGGTTTTGCACAGCAAAGAGCTCTTTCCCCTTCCAGTAGCCAATTTCTTTCTTGTGATCATCTCTGGAGCAAGGACAGATGGCTCCAATCTTTGCCTAGGAAAAGGAG
Organism: Chroicocephalus ridibundus; assembly: GCF_963924245.1. Taxonomy (NCBI): domain Eukaryota; kingdom Metazoa; phylum Chordata; class Aves; order Charadriiformes; family Laridae; genus Chroicocephalus; species Chroicocephalus ridibundus. The sequence goes on from NC_086285.1 coordinate 103,089,524, forward strand.
TGGATTGTTCCTCTGCCAGTCCCAGCGCAGGTCTCCTCCCACTGCAGTGAGACAAAAAAATGAAGAATCATCTCAAGCAATCCCTCTTGCATGCCAACTGGAACACTGTCGTTTCTGAGTCACCACTGGGGCTTTGAGTACTCTCTTCACATGCCTCTTATCCGCTAGTCCTACCCTGACAGACAGTGTGGGAAGAATGCAAGTGGCGCCATTCCAGAAGTCACCCCCGCCGCTGCCCTCATGGCCAAAGGAGAGGGTTTGAGGCACAACCGTGTCGCTCTTCACCTCTACGCTGGCTCCTTAGTCCCAGGCTTCAGGTTTGTCTCACGGGCGCGGAAAGTTTCCCTGCTATGCAGGAAGAACAAGGCATCTGCCACAAGCCGCCTGCCAGCAGAACTTTTATGCACCAAAGATTCCTTTGTTTACAGGTTTCTTACCCAGCCCAAATGTAACCTGTATTTTCAGACTGTTAAAGTATTTAGTAATAGTTATCAGCAGCACTGAAATTCCCAAGCATGTTTCTTCAGAGAAAACACAGGTGATAGCAAAGGTATTTTTCAGCTCATTTTCAGCTCATTTTGTTCTTTCCACTACTTTCTTCTACTAGCAAGTGGAGAGAGTTTATTTTGTCAAAATGATTATACCTCTAAAATGGTAAAACTTCTATCTGCTTTAAGATGGTGGAAGAGCGCAGAAACGAAACTCCAAACAATTTGGAAATCTGTGTTTATAAATGCAACATGACAAGTGGAATAACTACACCTGGCACATGATTTATTGGTTACACATTGTGATATAATATGCTAATTTCCTAATACGGTGACCTAGAGTGGCTTACAAGTTTCACTGTTGTGTTTGTTTTCTGAATCAGTTCTTTATTCTTTTCCAGTCTAACATTTGAGTTAAGGACCAATATTTTTAAAGCACAAATGGATCATCATTGACATCACACCGTTCACAGATTTTGATCGTCTCTAGTGCCCATTCATACATGCTCTGTGGACTTAGTGCTGAAGTTACCTTCTCTAGCTTTTCAATTCAGTGTTTCTTTGACTATATTTAGATACTAAAGAGTATCTTATATTGCAAGGGAATGAAGACGTATATGAAAAGGGGGAATCTTACCAAAGTATATAAATACCTGAAGGGAGTATGCAAAGAAGAGACAGGGCACAAACTGAAACACAGGAGGTTCCCTCTGAACATCAGCAAACACTTTTTTACTGTGAGGGTGACCAAGAACTGTCACAGGTTGCCCAGAGAGGTTGTGGAGCATCCACCCTTGGAGATATCCAAAAGCCCTCTGGATGTGGTCCTGGGCAACTCGCTCTAGGTAACCCTGCTTGACAAAGGGAGTTGACCCAGATGACCACCAGAGGTCATGTTCCCACCTCAGCCCTTCTGTGATGTCTTGTGATCTATGATTCTGTGAAAAAGGCACGATAAAATTTATTTTTAAAATAGAATACTCACTTTGTCTGTGTAAGTCAAATGTTTCTGTCACTACAATAAATTATCTGCAGATCATAGTTTAAAAGTATCTTTTTATTTCAGTTAAGTATAGCTTGGTATCCCCTTGTTTTGCTAAGGAACAATTAGTTACTAATTAACTTCCTGCCAAAATACAGAATTTCTACCCATTTTCTACCCATGCTGTCTGGATCTTCCTCAGTCCCCCCGAATTATATTGCACGAGAAGGGGCAAACCAATTCTTTGATTACTCAGTCTGCTTATTTTTCTGTCCAAGTTTGAAGTCAATGAAGCCTAGCTCTCTTAGTACTCAGAAGGAATGGAGATGATGAGACAGAGATATGTAGGGTATTCCTGTGACAAGTACGTCAGCCTTTCCCTCAGTACATTTCTCCTGTGGTTTTTGTGGTATCCAGTATGATACACATCATTCTCATTGCTGAGTGCATTCATTTCATCTGATGCCTGATGGCTGTCTCCTGTTTATTAGTTGCAATGTTGACACACTCCATAAACCTAAAAGCAAGGAATTTATCATGAAAACATAGGTATTACCAACAGCACAACAGTAATTCTGTGTACAGTGGCAAAAGAGTCAAATATCCCCAGCGGGTTTTTTTGCAATAGCTTTGCTGATGTATCAAAAAGGGTGGAAGAGAGTGGAGCCCGGCGGTATTCCAGAGATGAGTCCTTCACAATCCTTCCTCCAGCAATCGCCCCAAGTCCCCAGTGCAAAAGAGGAGGCCTTTAGCTACGGCTGTAGGTTTGATACCTATGTCCATTTGGCAAACCTCTCAGGTGCAGGAATTGCTCTCAGGCCTCTGGGACAGACATCTGCAAAAGTGGTATCAAGGAAGAAAGTCTGGAGACAGTCGTTTCAGAAGTGTACGTTGGGGATGCCAGCGGAGCAGTGAAGCTACAGTGATATCTGGTGGAAGGAAGGAGAACTGGGCCAATCCTGTGAGGTATATTGTTTATGTAGGGTTTGAACAACCTGACCCCAGTTTTCATGGTGGAATGGGAAGTGCCCTCATGCTTCCTGCTTACACAATTGGTGTGTTCTTTGGGTGAGGGTACTGATGCATGGCAAGTGAAGGAAGGCAACGCAGAGCTGGTTTGGACCTACCTCTAGTGGTCACGGCCGTAACATTTCTAGGATGGACCTGATCTGTCATTAGCATTGGTACTTTAATAAAGCACGGAGCCCAGACTCAAAGACCCTGCAGGACCTCTGACCGTTTGCATGGACTGTGTTTCCTGCAACTGTGGGTCTCAGGAAAGGTTCGTCAGCTTGGGCACGATGTCAGCCTCAAACCACCTCTGGGTACTTATGAAGGCCTGCACACTGACAGGTAAGCTTCCTCGACAGTGGGGGACTTGTGAGTAGGAGGGAGATATGGAGACAAGGAGTTCTCCTGGTGACAGCATGGGTCCCGTGGGACTGGCGCTCATCCAGAGCTAATGGGCTCCAGCTGAACGGACCTGACTGTTGCTGGGCATCTGCACCCGATACGCTCACCAGTGTGTTTCAGCAGTAGACCATTTTTCTGAAGCTACTAAATGTTGCATGACAAAAGCTGACACAGGCTCTCTCACCATCTCTTACCTTCCTTATCTCCTCTACCGATCGCTGTGTTGCCCATAGTTCCCTTATCCTGCTATCACAGTAACCCCGAAGCACTTCATGTCCAGGAGGTGCTGCATGCTGTCTGCCTTGTTGAGCAGTGAGCTAATAAACCTTCCTGGATTTCAGAGAAGTAGGTATCGGCATAAGATGCTCAGAAAATATTGGGACTTTGCCAGAGGTAACCATCCCAGATAGATAGACTCAAGCTCATAGATGTTCATCAGATTACTTAGTGTAGCCCAGAAACAGCTTGGCTATTCTGCTGACAAGGGTAGTGCAAAATTGGTGGAAAGCAGTAACTTTACTGGCTAGTGGGGGTGCTCCAGACTTACCCAGACAGGCAGTGGTCTTTAGTTACTTGTTTACATTCTGTTTCTTCAGTAATACAATAAATATCAAGTAACTCTTCTGGAACTTGAGATAGGGATCTGTCGCATTTTTCAGTCTTGGCACAAAACCTCTTTATTAAAAACAAAAATTGGGGGAGGAGGAGGAGTTGAAACCAGATAACTTTTCATAGATGGTTCTGCTGTTAGAGTGAAGGAAACTGATAATATTTGTAGATTTGACTTCACTGTAGTTTGTGCAAATGCCCGGATAGCAGTAGTCCACAGGTTCCTCTCTTGTGCCCATTGCAGTCTTCTGATTTCCCCCAAAGTGACTAGAAGCAGTTTATTATTCATTTAATTTACTCTACTATACAATACGTGGCTTATTACTATTTACTCTTTGAATAGCCTCACTCATGTTTAGCAAATCCTTTGGCATTTTCATATATTGCAAATATATTGTCAAATTAAAAAAATATTTCTGTGTTTAGCTTATGACCTCTAAGGGTTTGGCTGTGCCATTTTTAACAAGATCCCAGGGGCTGGAGAGCGCAGAAGGGGGCTCACTTGCAGTGGCCACCTGCAAGGGGGGACGAGCCCCTCTCAGGCCTCCTCCCTCTGGCAGAAAGGCTGTATGAGCAGCTGACTGGAGTGCGGCGCGTCTCAGCTGATGCCTGTTTACAGCTGTTGGTTTACAGCTATCCCAATAAAATAAAGGCCTGGTGGTGGTAGGGTTATATTGGTATTTCATGATAGACGGCCTGTGCAGCTTTGATGCTTGAGATGCAGGAGGGCTGGGCAAGCAAGACAGGAGAGAGGGATGAAAAAATTAAGATAAAATAAGGATGTCTTTCTTTGCTTATAGGGACTAGATGTGGATCCTGTTCACCATTAATTTCTCTGCTAAGAAAATAGACTTGTGGTAGCCTCGGAACTGTAATGTCCCCCAAGAGTCCAAGAGGCTGGGGAGGCAGAAGAGGGAGCGGGCTGCTGGGATGGCAGTGGCTGGAGTGGGCAGCAGAGCTGCAGGCAGCGGCAATGGCTTCTCTACCAGTCAGTGCCGAGGCCGCTGCCTGGAGTGGGAGCACTGCCAGGGCCTAAATACCAACTCCCGGAGCACCAGGATGCATCCAGACCAGAATGATAAACTGGAAGCGGCTGCAGCTACTAGCTGGGGCAGGGTGGCTGTCTTACCAACCGGGCAGGGCTGGGAGTCAGGATTGGGTGAGGATGGCTATTGGGTCAGTGGATGGCAATTTTTCCTATTAGTTAAGCAGGTTTTCCAAGTTTACATGTTGTTGTATTTTTTTTCTCTTGTCTGGCCTCTCTCCTTGGGTCAGAAAATGTGTACGTCTGGAGCCCTTTTGTTTAGCTCTCAGCTTGGGGGCAGGAAAAAGTTACTCATGGCTGAGCTCTCGGGGTATAATTTAATTTCCTGGGTCTGGGGCTAGTGGTTTAAACTGGTGTCATTTAGAAGTTTTTTAGCAAGAGCACCGAGAAGCTGAATTGGTGGAAACTATATGGCAAGGTACAGGTATGTTTTCTTTGAAAACGAGAAACAAATGTGAATGCTACCAAGAACCGGGAACTTCAGTTATTTTGTGTGTACTTTAGCGTTATCTGCGCCGATCAGTCTCCCCAGTCTTTGGTTGTCTTTGTTTTCATTTTCGCATGAACACAATGATGGTGCTTTTAGACTGAGGTATTTCAGGCACTATGTCTTACGCAATTTGCTCTTAAACAGCTGAGACATGGGTGCCTATCTGTGTATGACAAGGATTAGTTTATTGCTTATTTAATAGAGATCTTGAAAACTTGTTTATAACTGTTTACATACAATTTCTTCAACAATTCGGATTGCCTAAGGCTACGGCATGTTCCCCGTGCTTATGTGCAGTGTGTAACCCCCGTGTGGCCTCAGGCAAATGGAATGGTTAAAAGATTTATGCACTGTGTGGATAAACAAAATCTGGGAGAATTTCCCTGAGGCTTTGCCTGGATTGGCAAAATGGTGTGATTTTAAAACATGATAGTTAGTACCTGGCATTTCTCATATAAGCTGGCTTGATGAGGAAAAACCTGTATGAGAGAACAAGGGTTTTTAAAGAAACCCCACTTTAATATAGCGTATGTTCACAGCTTGCCCTGCCTAACCAACTTTTTATAAGACAGCGACTACTATCACTGGCATACAACCCTTTTTCCAAGTGCAGACGTAACCTGAGAAAATAAATACCTTGAGGACTTTGAAGAATTGCCCTGACCGGCCGATGCAAAAGACACGCCAAACTGAGATAGAGATTTGAGGAATTTCTCTTTCTGGTGGAGGGAACAAAGAGGAATCTGGCAAAATCCCCCGCAGTTTTGGATCCTGCCCTGACCCTTATCGAGGATTTCCTGGAGCCCGGTATCAATGGGAAAACTTCCACAGGCTGAAAAATGTGAGGATTTCACCTGCAATGTGCTTCCCTCGTTCTTGTTTTGTGTTGAAGCCACAAAACCCTTGACTTTGGAGACTTTGGGGGTGGGGGGGACATGATGGTGGTGGTGGAATGGGGGACAGATGTTGCCAAGGGGTTTGGAAAGCCTTGTTCACTCTAATTCAGCCTTTAAGCAAAGTACAACAGGCTATATATAGGCCATATGTAATTATGATTTCTCTAGGAAAGTGATTGATTTTCTTTCAGTATAAACCAGTCCCTCACTGGCGCAGGCCGACACGAAATAAAGATGTTGGCTTGGCTTCCGACACCCAGGGAGGAAATTAATTTTAAAACAGCACGGCCCGTTACGCCAGGCCAGCATTCCTCTGGGCCTCAGACCACTAGAACTGATGGGCGCCGGCCATTTTCCTCACACCTCCGGCGCAGGCCCCCGGCCCCGGCGGGGGAGGCGGCTCCGAGGCGGGGGGGACACAGAGGGGGGGCCACCGCCGACCTCCACCCCACCATCCAGCTCGCTGGGCGCCGCCGGGGGCCGGGGAATGGCCCGGGGCGGGGCTTCCATAGCTCCTGATCTGTGAGGCGGGCGCAACAAGCCGTCGGGAAGCAGCAGGTTTCCCGCTGAGGAGCTGCAACCGCCCGGCGCTTCCCGGCAGACCGGCGGATCCGGGGACACTCCAGCTCCTCGGGGAGGAGCCGCTTTCCCCCCGGGAAGCCGGCCGAGGAGAGGCTCGACGCCGGGTTCCCCGCGGCCCGCGGCTGCCGCCCGCTGGAGGGAGCGAGCAGGGCCCGGGGCCGGGACCGCGGGGGGGCGGCCCGGGGTGTCCCGTCGTCCCGCTTGTCCCTCCAGGCCCGGCGTTTCGCCTTCTGCCAGCCGCTGGCTCTGAAGCAAGTCCAGAACCGACTTGTCGCACCCCCCTAGGGAGGCACCTGGCCTCGGCGGGGTGGCATGGAGGCGAGAAGCAGCCTTAGTTCAGGGTGGTGTTACCTGAAATAAAAGCTCTCGAAACCAAAAGTAGTTAGGAGATACTGCTTTATTCGATGTCAGGTGCTAGGGGGAAAACCTGCAGATCTAGCACGCCTTACCGGCGATATTTGCCCATTATTTATGCACAAAATATTCTCATAATTCCACCTACCTAATACATAACTCCACCTAGGCTTACATATTCATTAGGATGACCAAATAGTTTACTGTAAGTTTGCCAACTTCTTGAGGGTGATAAGGATATTCCTTGAAGTAGACACAGCTCAGTCCTAATTGGTATAGGAGTACATACTTGACGCATAAAAGAACCTTGAAGAGATTAACTACTTCTTGTTATCCCATCCTTGGTGATTAGCTACGTCTGGCTGTCTCCTCATTATCACTATCTGTAACATCAGCTCAGTGACTATTTTCTCACACAGTAAGAAGGTCAGTAATTAGCTGTTTTCTCACACAATAAGAAGGTTAGTAGGAAACAACAACATTTTAGTTAGCATATGGTTATAAACAAAGCAGAGGCCTGTCTTTGGTAACAGTGGTTCTCCTGCCAGCAGCTGACTGACTGCCCATCGCCATTAAGACTTCTAAGTATCAGGCTTATTCTGCTAGAGCAGATTAAAAAGCCTGATTAAAAAGCTCTTCAGCAATCTTTTTTTATTCCTGAGGAGAATTCTTATGCAGTCAGATCATGCGGCTTTACCAAATTCTTATTTATAAGCCCAAAAGGCTGCTCCCATAAAGACAACTGATATAAGGAGACCTCTCAGACCCACCCCTCAGAACACTCCGTGGCTCATATCCACACCTTCACCCTCTCATTTTTAACATCAGTGTAAAGCCTAGGCATGCGGTCCAACAATATTTTGTTGTTGGGTTCCCCAGGGCTACCTAGGGAGGCATCACTTCCATCTCTTACCACCACCCCTCCTTTATATTCCCCTTTAATCCTCTTTGCAGGTGCACACCCTCAGGAGGCCAGGTCGGGTGCCTGCCCTGGTGATCCAGAAATTACGCCTACTCGCTGGGGGTGTTTGCTTTTCTGCTTTCCCGTCTTCAGGCACGGCCTCTGCACATCGGTTTCAAATACAAGGTTTTGTGTTATCTGCAATGAGATGCTTTCGTGAACTGGCCCATCTCACAGAACGAGCCAGGCCGTATCATATCTTGGCCTTGCCCTATCACTTTCATTTTAATGAAAAAACCCCAATCCCCCAAAGCCGGTCTTTCCCTCTAGCAGAAATCTGACATTCTCTTTCTCTATGTCATCCTCATATGAAAAATCAACCATCACCCATAAACCAATATCTTTCTGCTTTCTAAATACAGAAGAATCTTCATTTTAACATTTGCCTTTTCTGTATCAATAACAGTTTACCATTGGCATATAGTAACAGGACTATATACTTTAAATTTTTAAGTGGTTTTGTTCCCTGTCTTGTACACCTCAAAAACTCTTTTCTTGTGTTTAGGTCTGCCTGTCAAGACTTCTTTTCCTACTGTATTTAGCTTTATTTGTCACTATTGAACTTCATTAACTTCTCATCTATAGAGTCATAAAATCACTTAGGTTGGAAAAGACCTTTAAGATCATCAAGTCCAACCATAAACCTAACACTGCCAAGTGCACGACTAAACCATGTCCCTAAGCACCACGTCTACACGTCTTCGAAATTCCTGGAAAATAAATACTTGGCCACCAGAAGAATATAAAAATTATGTTCTGTCCCTACTGATATACATGATTATGCTCCCCTTTCTTTTTCTTTCACATTTCATGAAAGTATTTGTTGTCCTCTGATCAAGTGCACTGGAAGAGATTTGCTGATATTTTTTGTATCAATTAAAACCCAACCTTGTGTTGATGTAAGCGAAACCAACTCAATGAGCTATTCTAACCCTTATGTGATTTGAACCAGTGAAGACCTATGAATTTCTAACTCAAGGTTCTACATGGGGCCTATAGGACAGGGTCTATTCCAGCTAAAATAGCAGGAATTGGCTTCAGAGCAAATAAAGAAAGGTACATGAGGCAGACGTGCACTCGCGGCTCAGAAAGCCAGCCACATCCTGGGCTGCATCAAAAGAAGTGTGGCCAGCAGGTTGAGGGAGGTGTTTCTCCCCCTCTACTCCACTCTGGTGGGACCCCACCTGGAGTATTGTGTCCAGCTCTGGAGTTCCCAACATAAGAAGGACGTTGACCTGTTGGATCACATTCAGAGGAGGGCCATGAAGATGATCAGAGGGCTGGAGCACCTCTCATATGAGGAGAGGCTGAGAGAGTTGGGGTTGCTCAGCATGGAGAAGAGATGGTGCCGAGGAGACCTTATTGCAGCTTTTCAGTACTGCCCTGGTTTGAGGTAAAACAGAACCAACTATCTGTTCAGTAATTTTATTTCTTAGCTAGGCCTCTTCTAACTCTCTGGAATTAACAGCATGTTGTGTCTAAAGCGGTTCCTTCAGAGTGATAAGACAGTTTGTGCCAAGGAATGGTATGTAGAAAGGCTCTTGCTTATACTTATTGCTATAACAACCAAGGTCAGCTAGGGGGTTGCAGGGGGGTTGGACTAGATGACCTTTGAAAGTCACCTCCAACCCAAACTATTCTATGATTCTACTTCTTCACTCTACATGGATTTCAGCTGTGGAACACATGGTTACTGATAGCTTATGTAGGTTCAGAAATCATTATATGCAAAGATATCATTTCAGTCTTGTGAAGTATCTGCCTCACAGAGAAGTACATACTATGAAAGTATTGTACGCTTGCTTTTTTTTTTAACTTTTTGCTGGGCAGATGCTATTAACCTCTTTTGTAGGCAGGATACTGGATTAGATGGAGCTGTGACCTGATCCAGAACAGCTTTTGCATGGTCTTATGCACATGAACCCAGCTGCCTCTGAGGTCTTGCCCCAGTTCCTCTGGATATCGTACTAGTCACCACAAAGTTCTACAAGTGGCATAGGCAGGCGAGACACTGGTGGGAAATTGCGCCATGCCAGCATGGCTTTCAGTTCGATGGGCCTGCACAGCAAATCCTAGAGAAGCAGGGGGAAAGCTCAGGTTGTTCTTATCCATTCCTTTTTCTCCCTCTCCTCTAGTTGCTTCTGAACGCTCAACCTGGTGGGTTTTTACACCCCACTGTTCATCTTGCTGCTTGAGAGCGGGACAGACTTTCACTTTCTTGAATGCGTCACAGCACGGTTTAGTTTCCTAGTTTTCTGTGTGGGCTCTGAACTGATGTTCAGATGCTCTTAATAGGAACCCAGTTATTTTTATTGCCCATCAGTGCCTGACAGAAGCTGCCCAGAAGCGAAGTGCTAGTGCTTAACTCAGGTTCAAATCTGATCTACTCAACAGACCTACAGGATGAACATTTCAGAGGAACCTCTGACTGTCTCAGCATTTAATCAAACAAAATGTAAAGTTTGGTGGAGAAAATAAGCCTCACAAATAGCACTTTCTCCCACAAAAACTGACAGTGCAACTGAGAAAGTTTCTCTGTTCCATGCAGTCAAGCAGAGTTTAGTTTAAAAGACAGAAATAGCACAGTTGTGTGTAAATTAAATGACATTATTTGAAAACAACTTGGAAAGAATAGAGACTAAAAATCTCATCTAATTAATGTGTAACAATAGTTGATGATTTATTGACTCTTCTGTGAATATACAGTTTCTATTAACAATATTTAGATACATTTTCTCAGAAATTCTTAATTATTTATGTTTAGTAATTTATGATTAAACATTTTACAAGAAACAAGGCACTAAAATGTACAGTTAGTCATCCCTATTACATACAGTGTGAGTTTCAGACATACAGTAGATTCCCCTCACTTAGATAATTATTGAATCTCTTCCTCCAATGGTACCTTTTGTTGCATTTCGAACATACCCAACCTTTAGAAAGTATACATTTTAGGGCCCTACTTTGTCTCCTTTTACTCACTGTTTCTGTAAGAAAAACAAAGAATTTGATATGAAAATTAGCTACACAGTAAAGATGATGAAAACCCCATTCCTCACATTTCTAAGGACTCGGACATATTGTGAGGTCCTTAGAGATTCAAACTACAATGTGGGCATTATTTATCAATTAAAAACAACAGTAAAAAAAAAAATTGTTTAAAGGTGCAATTCCAGAAGCTACTTCCGTGGAGGGCAGAACCAGCTTTGGTGGTGTTTGAGGCACTAAAATACTAAAACAACAATTTACAGCAGGTAAGATGACGGAGGCTGACACCAAGCTAGGAAAATCAGGTTAGTCTAATGGCCATCATTTGGCTAAAAAGGGGATCTTAAATAATGTATTGGTTTTAGTGCAATTTAAAAAGCAAAACCCAGAAACTGTTGCTAATTAAAGGCAAAGACCACAGGAGATACCATCTAATACTCCATTATAATATTTAGTATCGGAAGGACTGTATACATTTTCAAGTATTTTATGACAAATAGCCCAGTACTTAAGTGCTAGTTCCATTTTAGATGCTCACTGACTATAAGCACAAACACGGCACAATGTAATTTTATATATTGCTAAAATACAACAGAATCTAATGTCACATAATAAATACAACACGGTGTAAAGAAAGAGTGGTTTCCTATTAATTTGACCACTTATACAAAAATGACAAAGAGGAGTGCCTAGATTCAAGTTTCACCTTGAGATTATCAAGCTCTTGTGCTGGCAATATATTAGAGGTCGGATTTTCAGCGCCTCTGCATTTAGACTGCAGTGATCCTGAGCCCCCTGAGCACATGTGGAAAGATTACCACTTTTCGAGGTTTTCAGAGGATCCTTGCAGTCTCTTTGACCAGAGGAATTGAGGTGCAGTTCCACTGCCGGTGGAATATACATGCAAAATAGGGGAAGCTTCTGCAGGATAAGAAAAAGTGATGGTGGAGAGAGAACCTCTCACAACAATCTTGAGTAATATCCTGAGTCATTGCCAAATTAAAGTGAAAGTTATTTTTTCCCCTTGGAAAGATAAGCTTTCTAAAAACGTGGCCAATGAGACTTGTCAAGACATGGCCAACATGATGTACGATCACAAGATGGTAGTACTGGCAGAGATGGCAATAACACATTTGGAAACAAATTATCTCTTAAAGAGTTTTCGCTTCTTGGGTACTGTAAAAATATTTCTGTTAATCTGCATGAATTTTTGGAAAAGAGAGGTTCTTACTCACTTAGCAATATGAGTCACCCAGAAATCACAGGAATTAAAAATGTTAAAGAAAGCTTTTGGTAAGCAAAACCTATATTTTTTTCCCCTCGTAGTCGCATAGTTTAGAAATTCCAGAAGATGGCCAGGTGAAGCAGGGTTCCAGTGCTCCCTGGAAACCAGCAGGATCTGAAAGTATAACCAACATGCTCTACTGAAAATCCTGTCCATGTTAGTTGGTGGCAAAACAGCTTGTACACCCTGTGACTGGAGTTCAGAAACACAACTACAAAAAGAAAGGTATTATTAGGGCTATGCCTTCCAGTTCTCTGGGAAGTAGAATAGACTGGAATATCTCTATATTTGCATTTACAGCTTACCAGAACTCTCTGGTACAGATCTAAAATGTCAGGACATCTGCATCTTGAGAAGCTGAAGATCAGATCTCTCATTATTTAACCTTAGACTCTTCAGAACAAAAAAAGGTGGAAAGTATAAATAAACACAAATGCCCACATATAGCTGAAAATACTAAATATTAGGAAAAAAATTGATATGTGGTACATTTGGTTGAATTTATGTATATATCTAACTGGGGGTGGATTAACATATTTGGGTTTATTTTTTTTTAATTAAGAATGTGCACTGATTTGATGGAAGTAGCAAAGATTTTACAAGGAAGAAAGGTGAGGGCATGCCTGTGTGATATATTAACCATACCAGTCAACCAAATCCTAACAGAAGACTGAATCTGTCAGACTGAAGCTGTGTTAATTTATTGCTCTTGGTAGTTGAACACTGTTAGGACATAATTTTAGTCTGTCCCATGATTTGGAAGATTTTGATATATAACAATTTAAAAAAAAATCACAGCCTACCACCCAAAGCCATTTTTACAGATCACCAAAGTAACCCACTGCTGTTACTATGTCCCTGTAACTGTTACTGCCCCTTGTGTTAACTATGCCCCTTGTGTTTTAAGTTGTGATGGGATGTAGGCTTGAGTTTGCTGTGCTGTGGGGCTTGAGCCACTGACATCCATGCTGCGTGTAAGAGAAGGGTTTAAATTTAAGCCAGTCTTTTCCCATGCCCTATTTTTCCAGCCTGGCTCCCTGACAGCACACTCATGCTGGATTTACAGAAGCGGCGTTGGTAGCTGTGGCATTTGTACCAGAATGAGAGTGGAGACCTTGCCACCTTATCAGTGTGACAAGGCACCTCAGTGACACCATTAGCAATGATGATTGTTCCTGCTGGCCAGAGCTGCTATTTTTTTATTCAAATTCATCCACGACCACTGATTTGGTAATCAGAAAAGATGCAGGGAGTCAGTGCCAGACAACTTGAGAACGTGAGCTACTCGCCATTGTCCAACTGGCACCACCGCATGGCTAAGGGCATCCCAGTAGGAGTATTGCATTCAAGAGGAACAGGACAAAATCAGTATGGGAGGTCTTCATCAAATGCTATCAGCCACCAACAGGGTGCAACATAAAGCCCAGTCTAGCCCCAGAGCCCTCATGCAAGCCAGTAATTGAAAGCAAAACAAGTGCATTTTGGAAACTAATGTTGCTTTATTTGGCAAGGACTTCTCATTACACGTCATTTCAGACAGAAAGTTGGAGGTAAGACGATATTTGGATTGGACATTATTGTTCCTTAAGCAGAGGTTGAACCTCTCTATTAGGTCAGCACTGATAACTCCCAGCCTGCCAGAATTTCTGCTCTGGTTTAAATACCTAATCCATCACATCACCTCCCTAATTTGTACTTTCCAGAGTCTCAGTATGTGAGAGCATTTACAAGATCTTCTTCAGATAAATGGAATTTATCATGTGTTTGTCAATTCAGATTTCATACAGTCCATAGGCTTGGTATTCAAAAGTTACAAAGCCACGAGGGTCATTGGGGTGAAGGACGGTTCTGTGGGAACGCGCAGGTGTCTACTAGAACAAAATTTTTAGCAAAGCTTCGGTGAGAGTAGCAGGGCAAAATTTCCAAACTCCACAATTAAACAGAAGCAGGAGGTTTTTTCCCCCTGCATTATACTGTGATACAGAATGCGTGGTAGGAATTTATATGGGCGATTCAGCTGGATCATTTGCAGCTTAGTCCATAATGTCAGGGCATAATTCTGACAAAAGGAAAGGGGTTTGTACGTGACCAAATAATGGACAGAGCTTGAGCAGCTTGTATGTCACCTCGTTAGTGCCATATAAATAATAAATTACTACTAAATTGGTGTATAATGCCAGTTTCAGATTCAGGGCTGTCCAAGAACAGCCTCTTATATCTCGAAAAGAAATATCTGAAGACTAGTGGAATACAATCAATCTCAAGTTGTGCTGAATGCAAACCTAATTCTACTCTCTTGCCAAACAAATTTGATTAATTAGGTGCTCTAACATTTGGTCAGAAACTGAAGCACACAACTATTCTGCAGCTGGACTGAGTAACAAAAGGAAAACAAACAATCTTAAACAACATTTTTTTAAAAAACCCACATAAATTAAATAAGGACTATCTAAAAACCTATCTTGCTTTTTTTCTGTTACATTAGAGAGTTCTTTTCCTAAATATATATATATGTAGTGTAGCTTTTTATCTAGCCAGCTCTTCATCAGGAAGGTAACAGATTGTTTCTAGCTATTTTGACTGCTTATTATTTTTTTTTTTTCCTGTGGCTGTTTTGACAGATTGGTAAATCTACACTAGGATGAATTAGAAGATTTGGCAAAAATACTTCTTGATTGTTACTGTAAAGAGGTTGACCATATAGTGAGATGTATCCACATACCCTGACAAATATAACAGTTTTATAACCCACAGCCGTGCGGTGGAGAACCTTTTCCTTTTCCTTGCTATATAGACTGTGCCATTTGGCAGACTACATGCTGGACAAATTTCACGTGCCTTTCCACAGTGCATAGCATGCGTGTCTGGATAATGCAGTCTTAGAAAATTGTCCAACTTCAGTTTAGTAGAGAGTGAGGTCTAATAACTCTGGCCGGATTCCTACTTGACGCGGTTACTTTTCTTATTGTCAGGCACTTGGAGCTGGGAATGGTATGATGGAGGTGTCCAGAGTCTCGGGGGAAAGAGTAATCAGGGAAGGTGAAGACCATACAGGGGAACTGTTCAACACACATGACAGTGTTACCTCTTAGGACAGCTAAGAACTGTCTTCACTTCTGACTCACTCTGAAAGACATACCATCCTTTTTTTTTTTCCCTTTGCAAGTTTTTAATTTATCCAGTGTTATTAACATGACTGATGATGTTGTAGGATGCCTGAAACCTTCACCACCAGAATAGCAAAATATTCAGAGCCACAGCTAGTACTTTTCTATTTTATTGCTCTTGTTTTAGGCCCAGAAATCTGACCATGTTTCCATGTACACCTTCTTTACAGATAAGGGAATCAAGCTGTTTCATGTAATACCATGACAAAAAAAAACCCTAAAAATTTAAAAATTCTCTAAGAAGCAAAGTCCCTTGTAAATTAACAGCACAGAAGTTAATCTGTGATACTGGAAATAAAGACCACCGCTTGTTTTTATTGTAAAAATATATTATTATCCTATTCTCATAGATGGCAACAAATTGTCTTCTTTCTTTGTATGAAATGTACAGAGCTGTCCTCTGTAATGTTTTTTAAATTATATTAACAGATGCTGCATATTATCCTATCATCTTGTTACTTGGTTTATTTTATTAGCCTAAATGTATTAGTTTTAGTACACATTAGTCCTTACTTTGCATGGAAATATTTCTGAATATCTAACTAGAGACAAAGTTCAGGAAAAGTGATGATGTGTGAGTTTTCCACTCAGCTGCTTTAAGAAGAAACAGAAAAATAATGCAAAGAGACAGGCAATTATCTTAGGAAAACAACTAAGATGCATCAGTCACAAAAATAGCTTTGAACGAGCTAGCTCAAAACATGAAATCACAGGACTACTTGTAAGGGACTTTACTTGCCTGGAAATTAAAATGTTATTTTAAGATTTACATGTAATTCTCCTGCCCCCAAAGTAACAATATATAAATGTGTAGAAGTTTATCATTTCAATGACATTGTGAGTATAATACCTGAAAATACGACACTGCATGGATGCGGGGTTGTACAGCCTGTAACCACAGAGATTCAGAATGGAACTGGAAGCATTATAATGCAAGTGAGGAAGAAGGAGGACAGATAATAAAAGCCACTGTAACTACAACCAGCAAATAGAAAAAAATCTGCAAAAGGTCACTGAAAAACACCTATGTAATCATACAAATCCTGGGGACACTGCTAAGATTTGGTATGGAAAACACGCAAAGATAAATGACCATTAAACAACATCCTCAGCTACAGTAGATGAGGTATAATTCAGAAAAGGGTAACCCCGAGCCACCCTTTCTTTCTGGGGTCACAGGGCTGCAAAGGGACTATTTCAGCCGTGTGGTCTGAGCGCTGAGCTCAGGCATAGCAGCTGCCCCTGCCCCGGTAAGGACTGGCCGGGAGGGCTGTGTCTTTCAGCCCTGGCTAAACACATCTGCACAGTAGGAAAGAGCATCGCAGAGAGGATTTGCGGCAAGCAGCAAGACCCCTTGCTCCTGCAACAAGAGCAGCCTGGGCGTTGAGAGAAATAGTATAATAGATTGCAGGATGGGTTATTTCTTTGTCGAGGTAAGAGACTAGGTTTGAGGAAGTATCTGTGAAAATCTTCCACTGAGACTCTTCCATTACCTAGAAAGAAGGAACTTTGTTATCAGGAAGCCCCAAACGTAATCTCTGCAGAACCCCAAAGATGTATGAAGAATTAGAACTACACAGCTTCAGCATCCTGCATTAGCTCTGATCCTGACGAATGACTTTGTAGTCACAGACAGTCCTCCCAGAATTTCATGGAGCTGGAATGGAGAAAGCGTTCTTCTCTCTATACTAACCTCTCTTCAAAATCCCCTAATATGTTTCCCAGTCTGAGCGCAGAGTCCAGAATGCTTGTGCAGCTGTGTAGAAAAGGCTTACTAAACATGCTTTCTTTGAAAGGGGAAGATGATGACTGTGAGAAGCACCCATTTCATGGTCCGATGTTGTGATAATCAGCAATCTGGGCAAGAGAAAGGACAGAGCACACACAGAGCTCTGGATGAAATCCTCTGCTCATATTGCTGGTTAAAAAAATAAGGGGGAACACAGACATAATGAAGAAATACAGGAGAAAAAATCAACAAATAAAAAACATTATATCAGCTAACACGCTAGATGATCTCCAAGAAGAGACAGCACTTGGAACCAGGCCAGTGTAATTTTCGGGAGCATAAAGGAATTCAACATATCTTGGCTGGAAGGTCATCGTTTCTCCTCATAAGAACACAGAGGCTGAGAACAACGGCCACGACATGTCTGGTATATATTTTTTCTCATGGAGTTAAGCAGGGATCATTTTACACAGTATATCTTTTAATTTTATCCCTGCCAAGAACTTGTATAACAAACCCAGAGAAGAAGAACAGGCATGTTGTTCTTCTTAAAACACTGCTGTATTTTATCTATGAAGAAAACTCCAACCCAACACTTGTGAAAATAACCTATATAGCTTGGCCAAATGGTTAATAGGAAAACACAATTACGTGAAAGTATCTGAATGATGTAAGCTAGAAGAAAGGGAGAAGAACAAATGGACACACTGTCTGAGATGCCTATGATAAATAGAAGAAAAGTCAAACAAAAGAAAAGATAAATCCTAACAGCAGAGGCAGTAATGGCAAAAAAATGGTAAAAGCCACATTTCTCAAGTTGTTTAAACTCCACCACACCAATCACTTTATAAAGCCTTTAGATGGAGAAGCCAAAGCCTGGGAAGGAGACACATTACTTCGTCTTGTTGATCTTTTACATTTTTCTCTGTCTATCACCCAACAGTCAACCACAGATGGGAAAGCAAAAGCCTGTGTCACCAGTAAGCCATCTATTACCTGTACCACAAAAGTCTCTTGTATCATTTGTGTTAGGTGTGACATTCCCATTCTTCCTCTGCGCATGTACTGAGCATTCTTTCTTTCAGATCTTCATCTTCACTCTTTCTAATTTTTCTCCTGTGATGTTCTTTGTTTTAAATAGAAGCTGAATTAAAAGGGTGTATTGTTCAGCCTAAGAACTGTAACTTTTAGTCTCAGAATAAGCGTATATACCAAAACGCAAGGCATTGGCCACTTAGTACAATCTGAAAACATGCATATTTTAAATTATTTTTTAATATAAAAATAGAACAATCTTTCGTAAGCAATGGTACAACTTTCAGCAGTCAAAACTACCCTTATCTCACATAACATGAGATTCTCCCTGGACTATTTCATACCTTCTCACAGGGCTCTCTAGACCTGGATTGTCTCTCCATTCTTGCTCTCTTCACAGGGCTGAAATTGTCTTCATCCATCACCTTTTGACACCTTAATGTACACGGTTTCAATTTCATAGTTTCAAATTACCTTCACTTAGAAGCAGTGTGGAAGGAATCCCATCATTGGTTAAGAAAAATGTCTTTCCTGTCCTTTTTTCTGGATGATGACTCAACAATTGTCATAACCACTCAAATAACTGACTCATCTTCCAGACCACAGAATGCAACCTCAGAACAAAAAGGTCCTCATTCCTGTTTACTTCTTTCTTTTGCCTCTACTGTTATTATATAGGAATGTCCTACCTTCAAATAGCATTTCTATTCAGCAGAAAAAAGTGTCCATAATGACATCCTTCTTTGGAAGTCCTGTGCTTCATTCATACAGCAAATTTATAAGAAAACTGAATTTGCTGTCAAAAAGATCTGTCTTTGGACTTCATACATGGCCTATTTTTTTGATCTTGCAACAGCTCTGCAATTTTTTTTTCCTCTGTCATATAAAATAAGTTGGAATAAATCACTGCCATTGCGTTTGCTGGTGTTAGCACATTGAACGGAGCACTGCACGTACCACAGTGTTAACCACAGTGAGTACCGTGGCTGATAATGGCAGTGCTTGCAAAGATAAATCACCAGCAGGGAAAGCCATTCAAGAAAAAAAAAAAACAAAACACAACCCCACTGCCCCGCCAAAACAAACCCAAGAGAAACTCCACCAGAAAGAACATCTAGAGAAGAGATGGCAGTGTAACTGGGAAGAACAGTATGTTTTGTAACGCACCCTAACTTCAATACGTAACTCACTGTGTGGACTTGCCCTCATGAATCACGATCTGAAAATGTTTTATTGAATAATGGGATGCTCAGGTTTTTCAATGGAAATGTACGGTTTTGTTCATTTTTCTCACTGCTTCAAATGATGGTTGTACACCTTCCTGTAAAACATCTTTTCACACATCAGAAGTTCTTAGGAATCTTTGTGGAGTTCTGTATTTCATGTTTTCTTAACCCTTACCCCACTAGACTGAATGATTGCCTGGGGAAGGATTATCTTTATTTGTGCTCTCCTACCATCTACTATTCCAGGCCCCCAAACTCTGTGGGGACCTTCGGGTGAATGCTTTCTTACAGATCATACCCATCACCCCTCACTGACAACAAAGGCAAGAAACATACCACTGTAACACACAGAACAAAACAGAACAGTGCTCCAAGGCAGGAATGATTTCTTGAGCTGTTTCCCACCCTATGTGAAGGTAAAGAGGGTGAGCCTTAGTCTTTTCTTGTAGCTAGGGAGAGGCTAAATATTCCTGCTACGCCATCAAGTATAGCATGGAGAGACAGAGGGAGACTTTGCCAATGGATTGGTTGGCTCACTACATTTTAAGAGCTTTATGAATTGTTAAAAGGCTCTTCCCCTCAGAATGACTCCAGGTGAACAGTACACAGTGTCGGCAGCAGTATGTGACCCTCCTATTTTGGTATTCTAGTTGAATACAAGACGGGCCTGGAAAAGAGAGGACAAGCACAATGGCTTTTGAGGAAGAAGTCACCTTCTTTCCAACTTCTTAAGGGTCAAGGCGCAAACAACTGGAGGGCCAGTCCACAACCGTTTGTTCAATCAGCCAGTCAGCTGGAAAATACTACTGTCCTTCACAAACAAAGGGATCAATTGCTACAGTGGTCCTTTTGCTACTTCCTTCATTTTCACATTTTCTATGAAGAATAAGTTATGAACTATATTAACCACAGGCATTTTTTTTTTCCTAAGCCCCAGCCTAACAATCCAAACAACACCTGTCGATCATCTTTTGTCTCCTTAACAGAGAGCAACTCCAACCCTTGCCTTCATTTGGGAAATGGTAGATAGGAAGAGACAGAAATCAAAATAAACACTATAACATGATGTTTAAAGCTGCTAAGTTTTCTTAAGAGCACCCAATGTAAGAATACCCGGACTACCTTAAATTTCAAAAGGATGTTGGGGTATTCTGAGAGGGGAAAATATATTCACATTTCAGAACACTGTGCATGTCTGAAAGTTAAATAAATCAGAACTACTTACAAACGAACAATACAATTTTCCCCTTGGTGGACTCTACCACTGTTTCCCTAAACGTTAAGAGTCAAAGTGTGTTCACTGCCAGCTGGGCACCTATCCTGTCCCTGTACATTCACATTAAAAAATCCTCTTTCCAGTGCACGTTACTCATAAATGTGCTTCATCAGACTGATTCGCTGCCTCCTTATGTTCTACGGTGAATTAGGAAAGGGTCTGTTAAAGGATGATACAGGCCATTCTTTTGTGATGGTCTGCAGTTTTCTCTCCCAATACATTTTCTTTTTATTTAGCACTTCCATTTTTATCCTGTGTTCCTCTTCGGCCATCTCACACTCTCTTTCTATTTGCTGTATTTTTGCCACATGAACTTCATTCATTTGGATTAACTGCAGTTGCAAAATTGACATCTGCTGATGATGTTCTTCCTCATGCATCTTTTTCAAAGCACTTTCCTGAGATGCTTTACTTCTGTAGTTCTTATCTGCTGCTATTCTGACATCAGAACACGAAGGCTCAGGTTGGGAGGTACCTTCACATATTGGGAAATGTATCAGCTCTTTCTCTTCATCACAAAGTTCTCTATTTGACACAACAAATGACTCTGGAAAACATAAGAGGAAAAAGTATTATAGCATTCCCTTCTTCTCCCTCAAGAAACACAAACTTGTGATGATATAGTTATTGGTGTATGCATCTAAACCTTGTGCTTCTGTACCATAGTATAGGAGCCACTTTTTAATGCAGTTTTGTTACAGAATACTAAGGGCATAATGGTCTGAACTGAACCACTTTGGGCTCTGTTGATAGACCTCCATGGTTATAATGGCAGCTCAGAATACTAAAGGGAATGTAGACATTTATAAGTGGACACCTGAATTTAGGTGGCCGGGCCTGCAGCCAAACCTTAATGCAGCTGTTTAAGCTAAATCCACATGTGACTTGCAGTATTTTTATGAAAGATCTGAGTGTCAGGTGAAGAGCTCTATCAACATGAATACCAAGAGACCGAGGGAATACTAGGAAGAATACTACTTATTCCTTCCTTATCTCTACTGTACATGTTGTAAACACAATGGTGCATATTTTTAGGAAAAAAATTACATTATTCTAACTTTGAGAAGGTTATTCTGAAATAAAATAAACTACTCATGGAATAAAATAGTTACCACTGCAAATAAGGGTCTCAAAATACATTCCTTAACAAATCCTGATGACTACTTAAGGTAAATACAATTATGAAAGACATATTGTAAGAATGTTATCTAACAATGTAGTTACTGTTGTCTTTTGAGCAAGGACAGTCTTCTATGTGTGATGCTGACATAATAAAGTTTGCAAGAAACTGCTGTAGCCACCCTCCCTACTGGTTTTGGATTATTCCTTCTGTGTATGTTTGCCAAACCAACAGGAATGTAGTGCTGAACTTCTTCAGAAAGGCCATTCTCCAGTGTGGACTGCAGTGTGAAATATGGCTCTACGTACTCTTTTTAGTCCTTGAAAACAAAGGAGGAAAGACCTACAGGGAACTCTTGCAGCAGACAATTGTGTATCAATTTGCTGCTGGTAGATTTTTTTTTTTTCTTCAATGCTCAGACAACATTTTCCCAGCAAAATGATACTTTATAGAGGATCAAAATATCCTTGGGACTGTTCTCTGGAAAGCCAGCATGACAGGTACTGTGATGCTTGCCACAAAGCAGCAGATACATCAAAAACTGATGAAAAAAAAATTGAGTAAAACCTCAGTTTAATTCCTGGGGGCCTAGGGAAATACATGCAGTTTTACAATATCACGGCTCTGAAATTACTTTTCTATAACCAGCAGTCACAACTAAGTGGAGAGATTTAGACTGCTGAAAGAGAATCACTGGCAAAATCACATACAAATGAATGCTGCTTGCATCGTTACAGTAACATTTATACCTTGACTAGAAGCATCAGGCTGATATTCAGGATCTTCTTCTGGTGGGCTCTGCAAAAAGTACATTTGCTCAGGCATTATGCTGGCAATCTTCTCTTTCCCTATGATGTGAGTATTTATAAGTGGACTAATACTTCTTTTTACCTTCTCCCGCCTTTCATGTGCCATTATCTTTTTTGTCCGTGCCTTGATATTTTCCCAGCATTTCTTTAACTGTTTGAAGTCTCGCAGTGATACACTGGGCTGTGAATTATATTCATGAGCTAGTGCTTGCCAGGTACGTTGTTTCAGAGCAATAGTTCTTGCATCACTTTTTTTACATTCAAGCACGTATTTGTATTTTTCAACTAATGCAAGCAGCACACTCTTCTCCACTTCTGAGAAGTATTTCGCAGGCTTTATTATTTCGTTTTGCATTTTCTATTTTTTCTCCAAGAAGCCAAAAATCCTATGAAAACAATGATGAAAGCAAAAAAACAAACACAAATTAGAACTGGTTACAGTATCAAGAAACTGTGTTTCAGCAAATAACTCCTAAGCATAGCTTCTGATTCTAACACACTTCATTTTCTAGAATAGCTTGTGAATAGTTCTAGAGTACATAATGAAACATTCAGGTAAGATATAGTATAATACAAAATACTCAGTATTCAATTTACTTAGTAACTTGTTTTTTTATAACTTTTTCACTATTCATTTACACCCAGAGAGTTTTCAAAGCCCTGAACTGTGGAACAAGTTCTGAAACCCAGCCCTTGATAGCTTCAGGTTTAAGTCTAAAGCCACCTCCAGCAGATTTGGGTTTACTTCGGTACACAAAAGACCCTCTTCTGCCCTTGCTGACTGCGTGTAACTAATTTCTCCCGTCTCTTTACCATATTTGAAAGTTGTATGAGAAATGATAGTAAGAAGTTATCTTTTTAAAGACTTCTGTCAGTTCGGTTCTCCCCCATGCTCAGCCCTCCTTGACTGACATCCAATAGGCAGCAGGATTCTGACCAGTATTACAACACTGAGAAGAGGCAAGGGTTGCAAGAAGACATGAATTACTTGTGGAACCTAACTGCTATGAAGGTACAGCTCCATCACCTTTTCCTGCTGACTCTGCATGCCTGACACTCTTCCTTACGTTTGCACTGCTGGTCAGTCTCAGGAGCAGGACCAAGCTAAAAAGTGTTTTGGCCTCACTCAAGACGGCCACTGCTATATACTTACACCGTGTTAACGTCTGCCTCTGTTCTCAAGCCTAGGACTTATGTACACAATAGAACAGGGTAGCTGATACCAGGGAAATCTTAGCCATTTGAAAAAAAAAAAAAAAAAAAGCAGCGTCTCCTTGAAAATTATTAACACATGACTGTGCTGCAAAATGTAGTGTTTTCTTTTGTCTTTCCACACTTCTCTCCCCATTCCCTTCCATTACAACTGTGTAGCCCCAATTACTTTTACATTTTGGGCAGAAACTTCTGGATCATTACGTAGAAAAGGGGGAGCAATGCTGTCTTAGCTCACATTTCTTCTGGCTTTAATCATGAAACTCAAGGATAGACTATATGTAATAACTGGTTCATATTCCTAATGGTCTAGGACTCTCCCAAAAGGAATTTTCTAGTATTTTGCCCATTGTTTCCACTACTTTGCTCGTAACATTACTTGAAGATACCATAGATGTCACCATCAGATTTCCTCTTTTCAGTATTTTTTCCTTAACTCCACTGCACTACCACTCTCTTTTTACCATCGTTGTAATTCCTTTCCTCCAAATGTCTTAATACTTACAGTTATTCTCTCCTTTTTCAGTGAAAGTAACCACTTATATTTACAAAGAAAGCTAACGGACAAGCTAATGTCAAAATGAGAAACCAACTCTGACAGAAGAATGGGAGCTTTCTCAAGGAGCCTATAAAATATTACAAAACCCGCCAAAACAAAGAGGAGGAGTCAAAGAATAAAGGAGGCAGTAGAACAAAGCCTAGAATAGTAAAACAGAAACAAAGTGAATAGAAATAAGTAACAGTTTGCGTTTAAGCTAAGTTGGGGGTTGGACTAGATGATCTTTAAAGGACCCTTTCAACCCAAACTATTCTGTGATTGTATGTTAAGTCAGTAGCAGTAGCTAAGTTGTACCCCTACTGAAAAAAAAGAGGCAACAAACACTCAGTTTGTATTTTGTGTCACTGCTTAGCTGGGTAACTACTGGGCATGCACTGACTGGACAGACGGCACCTACGTGGTTCCTGACGAGTCACAGTTCTGCTGTCTCTTACCAAATGCTGGTGTCATGAGGACATGGGACAGCTAAAGTTTTCGCAGCAGACAGGGTTTAGGGGACAAAGGGAAAAACCCATAGGAAACAAGACTTCATTAGTTCTGCTGCTCGCGGAGCAGTTTGTTTATTTTGCAAGAAAGAAAAAGGTGTAAGAAGGAAAAGGGCTGGGTGGCTGAGTGCAAACAAGACAGTTCCCCAATCCAGCATTTCCTCCATCACACTATATCAAGATATTTATTACTCTCTGTGAAAACTTAGTCACTCCATGTGTCCGTGACAGTAATTCTTAAACACCTGTAATCCTACAGAACAAACTAAGTGTATATAAACAAACTTGGAAGTATCACATACCAATCATTATAATGTCTAGGTCTAATAGACAGAAGAAAACATCTGCTTCAGAAGTTCCTTAAATAAAAAATAAGTTAAAAAAATAAGCAAAAAGTCAGGAAATGGACATCCTAACAAAGAGATACTGAAAACTGGCAAAATCACTCCATAAAACAGCTCTCAAAACATGTAAAATAAAAGAGAACTATAATGAAATGGACTCTATCTACCAATCTATTTCACTTACACACTTATTATACCATTCCAAACCGTTGAGCTGCTTTGGGCAGCTGCTGAAATGAAATTCTTGGGACTAAATATTGATGCTTTAACCTGTCTTAGCCTCAGTTTCACTGAGGAACAGGATGAAAAGCAGTCCCACCTGTGAGTCATAAGGTCTAACAGCTTATGACCCTGAAAAACCAGGATCAGAGACTTCACGTGATCAGAAATGGCTGATTCTGCCTTCCACTGACGCATGTAAATCTTTCTAGCTTTGAAAAGGTGTGAGAATCTCAGTCCAAAAATCATGACCTTAGTGTGTAGAAAATCCCTTTAATGAGAAAAACAATGGATTTTCCAGAACTTTGGAGAATAAGTTCAGAAAGCTAAACAACGATACAGGGACTTCTGGATTCCAGGTGCTAAATATTTAGCTACAGAGACTGGCAGAGATCAACCGGTATCAGTAAACATTTAAAACATTTCCAAAAATGACTTCACAGATATTAACAACCTATGTACTAGGATAAAAGCTCATTTTTCATGGATGGAGCCACAGCAGACCCTTAAGTGTCACCTTCATACCACACTATCATTTATTACTATTATTTTCTCTGTGGTAGCATCTGAGATCCCCAGTCATAAACTCAAGTACTGTACATGTAAGAATGGAAACGTAGGTCTTACTCTGAGAAGAATACAATAGTTTTCCCTTCCCCCATACACATTCCTAACTATTTTTTCCTATACATATGCATTGTATTTGCATCCTTTCCATGAAAAAGATGGAATTATGATCTAGGATGCATAAAGGAACTCAAGAACTGCTGAAAGCAGTTTAATGCATTTACTACACAGATGAAAAAAGTTCTTGAAGATTCTTTTCAAGCTCTTACATGCTTAGCCTGCTTGCTTCAATATATTAAAGCCCATTTTCAACTAGGTGAACAGAAAGCACTCTGAGATGTCAGAGAACTTAGAATACCAAGAAGTTGCAGCAAACCACAACCATATATTTATATTCACCTTTTTTTCTTTATGCATATCCATCACCTTCTGACAGCCCAGTGGCTCCTTTGCGGAATACGAGAAAGTACTCTCATAAGCCCAAACAATTTCCATTTCGAGGTTAAAAGATCCTTCCAGGACATATGCCTGGGATATCAGGACATATGCCCGGGATATAATTTAGCATGTAGGAATCTGTGCTGAAATGGAAGTAGTTTCCTGTGTATAGCTCATACAGTAAACACGACTGATTTGGGAATGTGTAGGCACATGAGGACAGTTGCACAGCAAATTCTATGAAACAAAGAATAGAAAGCTTCTCCCATTCTTACAGGTGCCCAGGCCCTAAGACATGTGCAGCAAGGAAGTACTTTATCCTAAATATCTTCTCTTGGCATGGCTCAGTTCACAACTTGCCTTAAAACAAATCAGTGTCCTAAGTACTGGTCTCCTCACACAAACCTTTATCACTTTAAAATAACAAAAATATGTCTCAACTCCTCATTTTTCCTTTGAAATGTTGTGTGGCATTCTTCTTTTAAAGACTATAAGGGATGTGCTGTGATCTGCTGGAAGAATATCTTGAAAAAAAATTACATAAGTGAAGAAGTGCACATATGTTCATAAATATGTATATATGTATTATTTTGCTTGCGCACACCTAAACATACACCCAAACTCCAACCAGTTGCAAAGAAACCCATTAAAATAATAATAATAAAAAAATCACGTCAGGTTGGTATTTGTGAGCATTTTCAGTCCCTGAAATATTTTTTTAGGCATAAGAAAATGCAAAGAGAAAGTTATGGTGGAAGACTTAACCCAAACATTAAGGTTACACTAGCCAAACCCCCAAAAATGGTTTGCTAGCAAACTGGTCACTTATGGTGTGAAAATGGAATTAATTTACCAATGCCAACAGGATTACTACTAGAAATAGTTAAAGATTGAAAAAAAGAAAATTTATTTATCCAACTTAAACTGCAGGTGAAGCTTTAAGCATAGTCAGTAATTAACAGCATTGAAAAACAATCATAATACTGTCCTTTTCATCCAGTGTTTGAGGGTGAAAGAAAGGCATGGGAATGCAATGACCCAAACCAGTCACAACAACAGGTTTATATTTCATTTGAATAACAGAACCAGCAGTAAACAGTGTCCTTCTTCCTCAAATGTTAGGTCTTCCTCACAGAGCTTCCATCAGTGTTCCAGGCCTGACCCTGTCTACCTTGAGACTTGAAATCACTAGGTAATTAGATGCATCAAACAAATATGAATGAGATCTATGTGGAAATTGTGTTACATATAATCAGATTAAAAAACCAAACAACCCCAAACCCCTTCGGGTGCTTTTTTCCCCATCTGTTTTAATACAAATTAATAGTTATCATGGATCATACAGCTAATGAACAAAACAATCTAAAAATTCACAGTACTCTGCCTAAATTTCTCCTGGCAGATTTTATATACATATACACAAGGATGTAATTTTAAAATAGATATATAATATTACATTATATATACACACACATATATTTTAAGCGGGTCATTCCGCTACCTATGGAGGACATCCAGAGCAGTTTGTGCAAAGAAAGGTAATGGACGCAGGTTGCTCTCTCGAAACGATTTGCCTGAAATTCATCAAAAATAGGCATAAAGACGAATCCTACCAGACTCTCCCGCACCCGAACTTCTCAAACATTAACTCGGGCTTGTTTTTATTTCCTCGCTAGCTCTTCTTCTGCGGGAAGGAGACAGGAGAGCAGGTCCCGGCGCTCGACAAAGAAGACCGCTCCACCCAGGGCGGGCATGCAGGCTGCGGCGCAGGGCGCGGATCCAGGGACATCGGCGGCGGGAGGAGGGAGGGCGATCGGCCACGCTGTCACCCGAGACCGCGCTCAGCCCTGCCGGCGGGGACAACCCCACCCTGCAGCCCCCCCCAGTTTCTCCCTTCTTCTAACAAAGCGCCGCCGTCGGCTCCCTTCCTTTCCTTTCCTCTCTTCTCTTCTCCTCCCCTCCCCTCCTCCTTCTTCTCCTCCTCCTCCCCCCCCCCCCCGCGCTGGGCGGCCGGGCCTGCCTCCCTCACCGCCTCCCTCACCTCCTCGCCGGCAGGTCGCCGGCGCTCCTTCAGCTCCCCGCAAACCCCGCGCTGGATTTCCGTCTCTCCAGAGCACAGGCGGCAGCAGCCTCACCCACCGGAGACGCCTCCCGCCGTGCCGCCAGGAGGACCTGGCCAGGGGGACCCTGAGCCTTCAGGTGCGGCGGGGCTGAGGGCGGTGTGTGTGTGTGGGGGGTGTTTTGGGGAGCAAACACCCGCCGAGAAGGGGGTGGGAGGCCCCGTCTGCACCTGGCGGGAGCGCACAGCGCTACCGGTGCCGAGCGGGGTTGGGGGGGGGGTCGTCCCCGGCCCCGTTCGTCCTCTCGCCCTTCCCGGTGCGGCAGCAGGAGACGCCAGCTCGGGCTTTACCTCCGACAGCGCCCGACCCGGCGACGCGCCTGTGCGCCAGCGCCCCCAGCGGCGGCCGAGGGCGGGAGGCGGGCCGGGGGTTTGCTGCTACCGCTCCTCCGCCGGGACCCGTTCCTTCCCTCCCTCACTCCCTTCCGCCCGGCTCGGGGCTCCCGCTCCTCGCTCCAGTCCCGTCCCGTCCCCCCCGGGCTGCCGGCGCCCCTTCCGCGCCTCCCGTGACGCAGTTCCTGCCCACCCGGTGCGCCCCGGACCCCGCCGGTAGCGGCGGTTGGGCGCTTAACGGCTGGCAGGCGGCGCGCGCCTCGGCCCTCCCTCAGCCCCCTGAGAAGAAGCGGGCAGCCGCCGCAGCGGTTTGTCGCCCCGCCAGCGGGTGGGTGGGAAGGAGAGCCGGTCAGGCGGCTGGGAGTGCCGGTAGCCGGCTTCCCCGGGTGTCTCCCCGCTGCCGGGCTGGGGTAAGTTGGGCGCCCGGCGGTTTCCCCGGTTCCTTGCGGGAGCAGGTGTCCGTCAGTCCGTCCCTCCGGCCGCTCTCCTGGGGGTCTGTTGGCTTTCTCGGCGCCTCTGTTCGCGGTGGGGTTTGTAGCTTCGCCTCCCCCCGCCGCGGACCGGAGTTGGACCGTGGTTTTCTTCCACAAACCCCGTCGCGTTCTTGGTGCAAAGGCATATTTCAGGCTCTGCACGCCAGGCTGTCGCCGCTGTGTGTCATCTGTCGCAGCCCATGTGCTTATTTCAATTCGAGAAGAGGGAAGCTTGAAATAGTTCGGATCCGTTCTGTTTCGGGGCGTGCGTAATTTCCTGGTGGCTTTGTGTTTCCTGAGGGAAACTCTCGGAAGAAGAACTTTCTTTCCTCGCTGTGCTTTGCTCTCAAGTTAAAAATATCATCGTTAGACTGGAAATTTAAAGGTTGAATGTAACTGAAGATGAAGCAGGAATTAAAATAGGGATATGCGTGGCCCTTAAATAGGTGGAACAAGAATATGAATGATTTTGTGAAGCTAAAATAATAGTTTGCAATCTTTTTGCAACTTGCCTAGGTTTTCCTTATCATCTAAAGATAAAATATGGACCCTGAAGCTGAGATAAAGAAGCAAGTAAACCCTTTCTACTGCAATGTAAGTATTCCTTACTGAAAATTGTAACTGATACAAAATAATTTTGGTAGAACAAAGTTGGACTAAACTAATTGTGAACTTTTTTTTTCCTCTTGAGGAAAATGGATAAATAGCACTGGCGTTGAACCTGTTTTGCTGTCTTTGTCGTGTTTGTCTTGAATGTGTGTCAGGAACCAGTTTACTAAAATTAATAATTTTAATAATACTATGTTTCTAAATAAAGGCATTCTTTTAAAATGGAAGGTTAAACTGCAGCTTCTGTTCAGAAAAAAAAAAAAAATCCAAATTTATCTGGTTCTCAGGTTTATTGCTGTTGTTTTTAAACATCTTGGTTTTTTTAGAGGAGAAAATATTTGGACTATATTTGTTCGCTCACATGAATTTAAACCTAATCTGCTCCTGTTCTGAACCAGCCCAGGCATAAACCATCTGCGATTGGAAAATACAATATGCATGTGAGTGAGGCAGACCCCAAACTGGTGAGATTAAGTGTGTTAGTCTGAATGCGGCACTGAGGACCAGTGGCTCATCTTAGCTCTTCAGACTTCTGAAATTTTTATGTGACGTGGAAATTCCTTTTCATTACACTGTATTTGGATGGTCTTGGAGCCTCACAAAGAAAAGTTCTAAAAGCTGCTTTAGTTTGTCTTTGGAGGAATAGTACTTTTGTAGAACTTATCTATACTATCACTTCAATAATGAGTTTGTTTTGTTTTGATATCAGTGGTTTTTTTGTTCCTGTTGGTTTGTGTGCAATGCTAAAAATACTTCTTCTCTTTAACATAGATTTGCAAAATCTGGTGTGCTTCTGCATTAAACTTGCAGACTCACTTCCTTGGATTTAAACACAAGACGGTAAGATCTGTTTTTGAATGCACCTTTTGTCAGACTTTACAGATTTAATTAGTAATAGAATATGGATTTGAAATTTAATTTTTAATGTAGTGTTAAAACATGCAATTTCAGATATTTATCTAGTTTCGTTGCTTTACTATTTTGTTTACTGCAATAAAGTAGAGCTTAATTTTGTACAGTAGTTCTATCAGAAAATGTTGTTACAGCTTTTGTGTCTTGTATTCTGGATTAGTAAAGACAATACGTGAGAATACGTGACTGTTAAATGCAGAGTGGAATTATTTAAATCGTAGACAATCTAGGAAGAAAGATGTATGTTTCATGTAACTATCTATTCACCTGAGATAATGTGTGGTGTTGGTGTTAATCTAATTTATTTTATAAATAATAACAGGTTTGCACTGTTATTTTTTTTAATGGTAAGTGTGTTTCATTCTTCCTTGTTGGTTGATGACTTGGTAACTTAGGTTGAAGAAGCACTGAAAGCTCATGGCATTGGTAAGTGCAAGATATTTTACTTCTTACTCTACTCTATACATGCATGTTTCTCCCCACCTCAATGTAGTTGTTTATGAAACAAACAAGAAAAAGACTTTCTCAGGACTTGTTCTTTAAGACTTGTTTTGCATTCTTTAATGACATAACTATCGAATCCTACAGAAGTCAATAATATCAGCAAGAGGTATGCAAAGTTTATTAAAAAGCGCTAGCTACAATACCACAAATCAACTACATTAAAGTTTTGAAAACCTTAATTCAAGACGTTAGAGACCTTCAATATTTAAAATATTTTTAAAAAACTATGCTTCTTAAAGCATGTAGAAATACTTTTTTCTGTATTTATATTTGTTTCTTAAAAGAGCTTATTAAAAATTTCTTAATTATCTGAAGCAAAGTACTTTTAGTAGGTTTAATATATCATTAAATCTTCACAAGGTCTTTATGAAGTCGTCTAGTTCCCAGAAGGAATGAAGGTATAACTATGTTCATAATTGTTTTCCTAATTCCGTTTCATAATGCACGAAAATGTATTTACAGGTTTCTACAGAATTTGGTTTGAAAGTTATGGCCCAAGTTTTACATAGTCATTGCACCTATCCAATCTGGGGATTTTTGTACGACTGTAAAGGAAATTTAAGTGATTAAATATTTAGCAGTTGGATGCTGCTGAAATGGATGCCCTGAAATGTTCAGAGGTGAATTGGCAGACAGTTATCATGTCTTCTTATTTCTTCCTTTTTTTTTTTTTCAATTAAAAGAATTGATTGGCCACTAGTGACCAGAATATGATTTGTGTTATTAGAGTCTTTGTAGGTTTATCTTCATAACACTTTCTTTTCTTTTACTCTTCTGATCTTTTCATTAAGATCACTTCAGAAGGTTGGTGGTAACGCAGCTGGTATTAAGCAACATCTAATTGGTGGGAATGAGCTGGCAGCTTCATTAGTTGTCAACACAGTACGGTTTGTAACTTAAGTAGTCGAGTTTTCATGGAGGTTACCTCTGTAATCAAATATACTCTTTCTGATGTAGTATTTGTTGAAGCCTTCTGACTCTCACCTTCTGTATAGGACTTACTGTACACCTTATGCTCAACTTCCTAGCAATATCCGATATTTTAGTCAGAGACTACTTGCAACAGGAGAGTAACAGGGTTGAGGGATGTTTAAGAGATGAAAAAAATTCAAATTTGCCTTTAGCTGGTGTTGTTTCAGGGACTGCTAGCGATTTATTTATTTATTTCCATGCAATGGAATGCTGAGCTTTCTGAATTTCTGAAATTCTGTTCTTGTTGTTTTCTTATAGTGAGTGCATTAAGCCCCTATTCAAGGAATAGCAACTTCTGTCCTCTGCGTGCTTGGCATTCCACTCCTGAACACACAGAATGTTATCTTATACGATGTCTGTCTCTCTCCAGGTTCCTCTGTGGCAGATAATGTTGTGTGGTCATCTCTGTTGTACCTTTCTTAAGGTTCTGCAGCCTCAGCTGTATCACATGCCATTTGTGGACAGAAAAAAAAAAAATATTTGATTGGGGAGGGGATAACTGCAGACCTTTTGAAAAAGACAGCAGGGTTATGGGCTGAGTCAAGTGCCCTGGCAGGCAGCATGTGGGACGGCACCCAGTTTAAGCACGTCAGGTTCAGTGGATTTAGACTGAATTGCTGTGATGTATTGGATTAAAGTAGCCCTGAAATTCATGACGTGCCGCTTTGTTCGTTATAGAATAAAAGATATTTGTACTGTAGTGCATCAGTCAGGCTTTTCCCTTGTTGCAGGTTGTCATCTATATAAACTAAATTACAGCCATAATTACTTAAAATTTAAGCCACTGTTTAATAATTTAATTTTATGATGTGTGTTTGAACCCATGTTCTGTTCTAAGTAGTG
This sequence comes from Chroicocephalus ridibundus, assembly GCF_963924245.1. Lineage (NCBI taxonomy): Eukaryota > Metazoa > Chordata > Aves > Charadriiformes > Laridae > Chroicocephalus > Chroicocephalus ridibundus. Next base: position 103,122,568 of record NC_086285.1, read on the forward strand.
GCTTGATTGGTTGTCTTCTCTGCCTGCTTCGTCGAATTGCCTGATATTAAATAACTTTGGTATTGTTTGGTGTAAATATTTTTTGTCCATTTTTTGCCAAAAAATTTCATAGCATATTCAAAACTAAACATAGCTTATTTTTCTCATGTCAACAAAAGTTTAAAGAGTTTTCTTTTAAAAAAATAATCTATTATCATACCAAATTGGCTTCTGTACTTATAATTTTATTTCTACTTCTGGTTTGTTTTTTATTTAGTTAAAGCAGCAAGTGGCTCAGGGGAGCAAGTGAAAACACCTGTAAAACTTCCTGATTATGGTAAGAATGTTTAATGCAAAAAAAACCCAAACACAACACTCCACAAAAGTGAAAGAAATAAAATGTTTGAGGTACTGTGTCTAGACCTTAGCAGGTCATTGGGAATTCATTTCTGTTCATTGTATTTTCCATTTGCAGTAATATTTTGTAATAATACTTAAAATAATATTTGCAGACAAAGTGCTATAAAAAGAGTGAAAATAGGATTGGGGGGAATAATGTTTCTCAATAACTGATTTAATTTGTGATGTGGGGCCATGTATGAGCGGGGATTCGCTTGAATGTGAATTTCTCAGCATATTTTCTCTAGGCCAAGGTTAAACTCAGGAGTTTGTTTCATTTTGGAGGCTTTTTGTGATGTGACTTGAGACCGTGAAGACTGACTGATAGATGGATGACGTGAGATTACATAATATTAATTTTATCTTACAGTGCAAACTGAGCCAGAGAGGTTTCATGGACAGACCTTGGAAGAACAGCTTAATACATGCAAAGATTCAGAACCTGCACTTGGTAAGGGCTTTTAATACTCTTTAATTGTTTGCTTATGTGATGTTTACCTTTAAAGACTATTGATTAATTTTAAAAAAAATGTAAAATTAGGTAATGCATAATAAAATTTTACTATGTTTACACTGACTACTCAATAGTATGGTATGAAGGTGACTGATCTTAGTGACAAAATCATTGGATTTGTCCTGGAATATTTTTGATTAGGGTAGGTACCACATGTTGAGAATATTCTCTAGAAATGATCTAAGCAGATATGACAGAAATGAACTTTGACTTAAATGATCATTGCTATTCTTTGTAATTTAACTGTCCACCCTGTGGACGGAAGGGAGAGTGGAGTGGCCAGGAAAAATAACTGCAGGGGCATATGTTAAAATACATTCCCTTCTAAATAGTTACAAAATAGTTGCTATTTTTTTTAGATTATTCTTTAAAATAAAATTAAGTCCTATGTGGTAAACATAAGGCATCTTAAAAACATTCAGTTTTGTACCTTTGGTGTTGAGGATGTCTAGACACGCAAAAGATAAAAGGAAATGATGGTTCTAAAAATCTTGATTCAAGTGTTTAGCATGCAGTAGCAATAATTTCCTTTAATGTCTCTTTTGTAACTAGCACTGAGTATTTGTTTCAGCAAACATCGAATTTCCTAACTTTAGCTTTTTTTTTAATTAATACAGGACTTAATTATATAGTTGAATATCGATCAAAAGACAATTTCACTTTTCTCTATGAATGTCAACTGTGCCATTGTAAAACAGGATTGAGTAACATGTTCATGCATGTTTGTGGTTCCAAGCATAGACTGGCATACCTGGTAAGTTTTTAGAATAAAGGTGTTTGTTTTGTTTTGTTTTTTTTTTTAAAGTAATGATTTAAGTAAAGAATTTGCTGGTCATATTATGATTTTAGAAAAAAAAAAAAATGTGCTACATAAGCTTCTGTGAAAATTTGTGTGTTTGTATTGCAAGCATGCGACTGTGATACATTGATTTAACATTCTTCTTATCAGTAATGTGGTAAGGTGTATACCTGTCCACTGCTGACGCTCAGTTTTTAGTTTAATCTGTTTTGGTTGACCAGTAATGCCAATACTGGAATCTACAGATAAAATTCACAAGCAGTAGGTTTTTGACTAAATTTTGTATTATCTTAAAGAACTGGATCAATGAAGAAATTGTTCAGTCTTTCAGATGCTTTAGATTAAAAGGAACATAATTATAAATGAACATGATATGTATTGGATAGAGGCTGTGACTTGGAATCGGGAGGGAAAAAAAAGTATTTCTAGTTTTGTGGCTGGACAAGCCATGTAAGTTCTGTGCCTGTTTTATGGAAACTTGCAAAGCTCTTAAGGTTCATGTCGGCCCTAAAATGCTTAAACACTTTTTTTTTTTTCAGTATGTTTGGAGAAATAAGGCTGTCTAGTCTTTGAAAGTTTACTTGAATATATTTGTTTAGGATAGGCTTTAACAAAACTGAGAAAGAAATATTCTGAAAAGTATTTTGATACTTTCCATGAAATATCTGCTCAAAATCAGTACTATATCCCACATATCTTAAAGTCATAGTATGTTGAGTCCCTATACTGTTTTGAGGCAGTTTTAGAGCTAATGTTGTCAGGTGTACCATGATGGATCTGCAGTGATGTCCTTCACAAACATCATGGTGTTTCTGGTCACTAATTCAGGTGTATATGCTGAGTTCTGATGTTCTCAGCTCTTGTATTTCTTGTTCAATTCCAACTGTTTTCTACAATCCTGAATCTTATGCTTGTTAACTGCATCTCTGCTATATTCTTAAATACTATAAAAGAGTTCAACAATGATAGCTTTTAAGTCATGCATCTAGGATGGATTAACCTTAGGCAGTAGGAAAGGCAGGAGACTAAATGCCTGGATTTTGTTCTGCCGAAAAGGAGCTGGGGGTCCTGGTGGATAACAAGCTAAAGATCGGTAGTGTACCTTGGCATCAATGAAGGCTAACAGCAAACTGTGCCGTACTGACAAGGGTATAGCCAGTAGATCAAAGGAAGTGATTATTTCTCTGTTCTTCATACTTGTTAGGCCATATCTAGAATATCGTGTCCAGTTTTGTGCTACAGCAGACAAGAAAGCTATTGATGAAATTGTCCAGTGGAGAGCTGCCAATGTTGTCGGGGGGCTGAAGCACTTGCACTGTGAGGAGAGGCTAAGGTAATTGAGCTTGTTCAAGCTGGAGAAGAAAAGTGTCAGGGGAATCTAATAGTAGCCCTCTAATACCTTCGGGGAGGTTATTAAGAAGGCAGAACCAGGCCCTTTATGGAGGTACTTGACAGGAAAATAAATTCATACCGGGGAGCTTCCTACTTGATTTAAGGAGGAAGTTTTTCACTGTGAGGGCAGTCTAGCATTGGAGCAGGTTGCCCAGAGAAATGGGGGAATCTCTGTATTCAGAGGTTTTTAAGATCCAAGTGGACAAAGCCCTGTGCAACCAGTTCAGCGTTCAGTGTCAGCCCTGTTTTGAGCAGAAGATTTGGCTTCCGTTGCCTAAATTATTCTGTGATTCTGTACACAGTCATTTTACCAAGTTCTGCTATGTATATGTAAAAGTTGACCTATCTCCCATGAACATTAGCTGTGCTAGATCTGGGAAGAGTTGTGTAGGATAAAGTGTGACTTAGGATTTGCGTTTCCTTGTTTTCTAGAAACGACATTATCCTGAGATAGCAGAATCTGATGAAGTTAAGGGTAAAGGCTCCGAACTGAACAGAAAAGTTAGGCAAGTTGCATTAACAATTGAGAAGAAAGAAGGAAGAAAACAAATAAAGGTACCTCTCTTTAAGAATTCCAGAAGTTTTATATTTATTAAAATAACAAAGAAAGTAAGTTCTGTTATGGTGGGCAGATCTGCTTTGTATGGTAGGAGAATGTTGCTTTTTAAACCTTTAAATCAAGTGCGTTTTGTCATCTTAATAGTTCTTCCAGGATTATTCTGGAGACAGTTTCCCATTGGTCACTCCCATCATAAGTATTTCTCTTGTTTGAAATAATACTCATGCTACCTGAGTCTACAGAAATATGAGTCTAAAATGCACAAATAACACAAAATATCTATATTAATGTTTAATCAGGTCCCATCTGTGTCTGTGTGTGTAAAATAACTTGTTTCATTGTTGCTAGGAAACCACCTTTATGACTTTTCTGAATTAGTTTCTGCTTTGTTAGCATCTTGTGGCAGTTCTCAAAGGAGTCAGGTAAACGTTCTGGTAGTACAGAGTGAAGTGTGGGAATTTGCAGGTGGATATAAAGTTCTCAGCAATGCCATGGGATCACAGGAGCACCATAACTTTAAATTCTTGGGGAGCTGCACCCTTTGAAGCATGTTCTTATAAAGATATCTCCATATCGCGTTCTGTTGGTGTTTATACCACAACAGTATTTAGAAACGCTTACCATATTATCTGGGCAGGATATTGGCAAGTTTTTTTTTCTTGAGGTGTACCTTACCACTGTGATTCATGACAAGCTTACTTAGGTGCTTAGTGTTCTTTATGGTATACATTAAATTTGTTTTCTCTATCAATTTCAATGTCTGTCAACATCCTACTTGTTAAGCAGTGTTTCCTGGCAGGGTCTCTTGCTAGTGCTACTTAATGTGCATAGGCTATGTCTGGTTTCAAAGTGGAGTTCACAATGTTACTGTGCTTAAGTTCCTGCCAATCTGAAAAAAGACCCGTGTTTGCTTCTGTGTGATACTAGGCTCAAGGATGGGAGCCTGTAGGATGAGATCCTACTCTTTTTGATTAAAAAAAGGTATGGGAATATTGGAAGATCAAGACTTCCTTCTAGAACGAATGCTGTAAAAAGGAGAGGTTTCATATCATCAAGCTCATTCTCTCTGCGTATCCTTCATTTTTAACCTCTGTTTAAAAAGAGAAACAAAGCTGACTATTGGCAGCAACTTTTCTTTCGACTTAATTCAGATTTCTTCCTGACTCAAGACTGTGTACTTTACTTGAGATTTATGTTCATGGATATAGAAATAATTAATTCCATCTATATTTTGTAGACTGTTCTTCTAGAAAGTTTCACTACACCTATCGCAAATCCATTCTTGATTTAAGGAACTTTTAAATAGAGCGTGCATAACCTGGTTTAATTTTACTGCTATATTTTCTGAAACCAGCTATTTGATTATTTTTTTAGCTCTAATAAAAATTTAATTGTGGTAAATGGCTGTCCAAGTAACTGACTTACTGACTTTGAATATCCATTCAGGGATTTACACGTATGTGTTTAACACTACTGGTCATATATCCTTAAAAAAAATAAATATTTAACTCTGAAATACCTATGAAATTTTATCCACAAAATAGCTAACATAAATGGGTTTTATTTTTAGGTTGTTACAGGTGCTCCAATAATGAGGAGGAGATGGCAAGAATGTAAGTGTGCTAAGTGGGATGTAAAGTGTACATTTCTAATTTGGGTGTACTCCCTTTGATCTAAATCATCTTGACATAAGGGCAAGTTGAAAAATTTTGTCAATAATTGTCGTGTGTTCTTATGTACGAAGCTGCATTTTGTATGGTTTATATTGAAAATTTGATAGATGAACAAGCTCTTCCATGGGCAACATAAATAGAGAGAAGTGTTTTATATGGCTTTGTTCTCTCTCCCTCTTTCCATCCCAGTCCCCCTCCCTTCCCAGGATCCTTTACCTATGATTTCTATTTACCTGGTAACTGCTGTGGTCTCTTCAGTGCCATCTACTCACGAGCATTTTGGTAAACTGAGCAAAAGCAGCAGGTTGGAGCTCCATGCGTGTGTTTAATTTGCAGTCCAGAAAGCCAGACAGAATCCTTAAAGCACAGCTATGGCTTTTCATGGAATCATAGAATGGTTTAGGTTGGAAGGGACCTTAAAGATCATCTAGTTCCAGCCTCCTGCCATGGAGACCGATGTCTACCCACTAGACCAAGTTGCTCAAAGCCCCATCCAGCCTGGTCTTGAACACTTCCAGGGATGGGGCTTCCACAACTTCTCTAGGCAGCCTGTTCCCATGTCTCACCACCCTCGCAGTAAAGAATTTCCTCCTAATATTTAATCTAAATTTCCCCTCTTTCAGTCTAAAACCGTTACCCCTTGTCCTATTGCTACACTCCCTCATAAAGAGTCCCTTCCCATGTCTCCTGTAGGCCCCCTTCAGGTACTGGAAGGCCGTTACAAGGTCTCCCCGGAGCCTTCTCTTCAGGCTGAACAACCTCAACTCTCTCAGCCTGTCCTCATAAGAGCTGAAGCACCTCTCCTATCTGTGGAAGAAAGCTTTCTGTTTTACTAGCCGTTGATACTCACAAAATTGTAGGAACATGGTATCTTTGAGACTTCACTCCATTTAATCTTTTAAAACTTATTGTAGTACCATGTCATCCAGATGGACAGACAGTACAATTGCATGCAGCTGTCGGAAATGGCTAAAAATGATCTATATTAGCAGTGTCATACTCCTGAAGAGGAAAGATACCCATTTTGAATCTAGGAAAGTGTTTTGAAATAAGTCGAATCCTATTCAAATTAAGTTTCTTGACTGTAACCTTTTGGTTAATGTGTCTAATTTTACACTTGGCTATGTGGCATTCTACTGTACTTATAATGTTTACATCTTTTAAGAAATCTGTGTGTATAATTGTAGCCAGGGTATAAAATATTTCAAACTTTGTTATTAATTTGTTGTTCATATTCAATATGCTGTCATATCATAATGCTTAAAAAATTATTCTTAATGTTTGTAACTAATAGTGCACAGAAACAGAGCTAGTTGAAACTGAAGTGCAGTTTTAGAGCCCTCCTCTATCAAGATAATGTCTGTTGTGCTACATTTCAAGCATGTTTGTTTAGATCCTAATGCAGATGACAGCCCTTCAAAAGCTAAAGTTCAGCATGTGGATAAGTCACTTAATAATGACGATAAAACAGATTCTAAAAATAAGGATGGAAAAATGCCAGACCCTATTCAAGGTAAGAGAAGAATGATTTTTTTTAATTTTAATTTTTTTTTTAACTTTCACCAATGCATGAAGTATTTACTCTGTATGTGCCTATTTGTAGCTTCTATAGTTACTTTCTGCTATAGGTGAATTTGCGCAGTGTGTGGATGGGTTTTGGGTCTGTGGCAGAGGAAGGAATAATACTAGTGTTTGCAGAGAAAACAGTCCAGTTTTACTTAACGTCACTGGATACTTCAGAAACAAGACAAGATTCATAATTAGAAGTTTTTATTATGTGTATTTTTTGGAGAAAGGGCACAGATTCTTTTTGGGCTATAAGTTGTTCTTTGGTGTCAGGAAAAGAAAAATGGGAACAGCTGCCTGCCAGACTTTGGTTAGAGCACAAGAAGAATAAGGAGGAAATAGATTGGATAGATTTTTTTTTTTTGAATGACATAGAAAATAAGCGTTAGTCAAATATTTTTTAGAAAACAAAACCAGAATTAAATATAAATCAGTGAATGCCATGCCACTGAAAAAACGTTAGAAGTTGCTGCTTGGTTGTAGACTTAATGTCAAAGGTGAGATTAGGGTTCTGTCTAAATACATTATAATTATTCTCATTCAGAATATTTCTGATCAGAAATACAAACTTATGCTTCATGGCTGAACCAAATATTTGATTTTTAGGTTCAGTTTTTATTTTACTTCTTCACAAGATACCTTATTTACATCTTCAGGTTTTATTGATGTTATATTTTTAAATAAAAATCTAAGCAAAGAATACTTTTAAATTAAAATATTGGAAACCCGTTACTAAATATACTGGTTTTATTGTTTTAGATGAAAAGAACGTTCAAGAGGAGCAGGAAAAAAGTCAGAAAGAACAGGCAAAACCAGATGAGAAGATTGAACCTAATAAGGCTATTGAAAACAGCAAAGACAACAACTCGGAAAAGTAAAACAAACAAAATCCATTGCCCCCCCCAAACCCCTTTAATTTTACTCAAAGGAAGATGTTGTAGATGATAACTGTCTATATTTGATGTGCATAGAGTATGCTGTGAGAAAGTAAGTCATGCTCTGATAGCAAAGTGCTTGTCTTCTGAGATTGTGCTCAGCTGTAATCTTCTCTCATCAGCAGAAAACCTGGTGTATATGAAGCGACCTCAGATTTTGCTCTAGATGCAACTAGCTTTTATATTTAACTCTGTTATCCTTAAGGCATAATCCTCATGTATTACAACTTCAAAAAGAACGTTCCGTCGTGGTTTAAAAAACCCTCTGTTATGGGTTCACATCAGACAGTTAGGGTGGACTGATATGAACTGATTTTAGAAGGAGAAGTTAATCAGTAAATAGCTGTAACAGTTGGGGTTCATCTTTACAAAGGATTTCGTGGAGGAACAATAAGAAGTATTGTGTGTGGTTCTAAAGTGGTGAAACTGTGCTTGCTGTTTGTAAACATCTTTATTAATAACTGTGTTGTGAGTTTAGTTTGAAGTATCAGCCTTTGTGTGAGGGGGATATCTCCAACATCCATCATCTTTGTGCAACACTAGGAACCACAGGAAAGCATTTGATAAGGGATATACATGCATCAACCCCAACATAAAACTTTTTATTTCAACAATTAGTTCTTTGGTTTTGCTCTAATGACGTTTTCTTGGAATGTTTCTTAACTTTAAACCAGTAGTATCTTTCCCAGACATGGATGGCTAACATCTCTTGTTTGTTTACTATTACCCAGTAAAGGGAGAATTTTTCTAGTTCCTGAAATATCTTTTTGTAGGAATTTTGCCTCTCTAAGGGGCAATCATTAAGGAGAAAGACTAATTGAAACCAGATTCAACTCCAAATTTATGAATCTTGGTGTTCATTTGTCTGGCTTTCAAATACCAGTTTTCAGTTCTTAATCCGGGGAGTGAACTAGTTTGTGAAAACAGCAAAAATAAGGGACTAATAAAAGCTCAGATATCCACATCTGGAAATGCTGCTATTTCTACCTGACACCGATCCTTATTGCACAATCCTGTACTTTAAAGAACAGCATCCTTTGGAAAAATCACTTAATGCTGTTCTTTTAATCCAGTTGTTCAGAGAGATCCTGGATAACTATGAACAGCCAGATGCTGGAAGTCAGTGTCTAAATTACAACTTCAGCTTGTTCCTTTACTGTTCATTTTTGTGAGACTTCTGAGGGATGTGAACTCAATATATAGTTTCTTAAAAGGAATGAGAACAGATTCTCATTCACAGCAAGCAGTCAAATGATGTTTCCACATGATGATGATCACAAATGATGACTCACGTATTCTCAGTCTGAGAATTTCTATTACTCCTAATTTCTTTGTAGTGAAGTTCTGCACAGTCATCCAAAGATGTAAATTATTTTGAGTTCATTATTATTATTTTATTTTTAAAAATTAAAGGTACAATCTGCTTTTACTATATTTCTGATTCCTAAGAAAGATTTCAAGAAAGAGGAGGGCTTCAGCTTGGCAGTCATATGGTTTTGGTTAACTTAAAAAAACCCAGACACTCTCATCTCTGGTTCCTGGGCTTGCAAAGGGATGGAATGCGCCTATAAAATATGTGACCTTTCAGAGTGTGTTAGAACTACTGTAGTAGTAATGTGTCAGGAATTTAAACTGATTATGAGTTATTGATTGGCTACAGATTTTGATAGATAAACCATCTGTATACGGTTTTATTTATTTATTTATTTATTTAACCTTAAGGTGTGAGACCAATAAACAATCGCAGGAAGAAAAGAAGGAAGTTGAGGTGAATATTTTTCCATTAATGGGTTGCTTCAGTTTACAAATAGTTGGGGAACTAATTACTTTAATATATGTTTGGTAATGGTGTTTGCTTTTGCTTATTCAAATTAGTAATATTATTGACAATAAATTAGCTATAAGTTACAAAGCAAAACTATTAAAACCAAGGTTTTTTCCTACTTTGTAATGAAAATGCATGTACATGTTTCATGCAAGCACACAGAATTTAATTAGAGCAAGAATCTAGAATAACATATAATAATTACTGCTTAGTTTTGGTTATAATTACTGCACATAATAGATCTCTGGACTTTTTTTATATTAAACAGCAAGAATTTACAGCAAATCCTGAAGAATTCACTAGTCAAGAAGAATTGTTGGGTTATTTGGTGAGTGTTAAATCTTACTTTGCAATGTAATTTTGGAAAAAAGAAACACAGAATTACTAAGTTAAAAATGTGGCAAGTAACATGAAAGCAAAAATGTAGGCAGTCTGCTAATCTAGCAACATATTTTGTCAGAAGGTAGGATTCAGAACGAAGTTAATATCGCTGAATTTATAATATATATATTCATTCTGAAGTTTCTAGACAGGGTTTTGGTTTTTTTTTCAAAATACTGGTTTACTGTCAGAGGGCTGACTTGCATTGAAAATTAATGCATTTTTCTCAACTGTAGCTTAACTCCAATCCTGAACTCCATGCTTAACTAAAATGACATTTTAATTTTTTTTTCTTTTATAACTGGTCTATCATTTTCAAATGATGAATTTGGAAAGATGTAATTCAATAATGGAAGGAAGCAGAATGAAGAAAAATATCTGAGATATGCAGAAAGGAAAGGAACAATTTTTAAGAAATAAAATACAAGTTGTATACTTCAACAAAAAAACCTCAAACCCCCATAAACTAAGAAAACCTAACTATTCCCTTGTAAAGTAATGGCAGAACACCTGAGTGCTGTTCAGTTGTTCAAAATATGTATTATGTACACATTCACAGCAGAGATACAATCAATAAAAGTGGAAGACTAGCATTTGCTTCTTGTTATTTATTAGCAACAATATTTATTAACAACATTTGTGGTCTTGTATACAGAAGTGGTGATTTTATTAAAAGCCTCAGTGACAAACTGTACAGAAATCTTTACTATTAGTTGCTGTGACTCAGCTACTGCATGTCAATCTAGGTACTTTTGACTCTCATAAAGTCTTTTTTCCCCATTTTAAGAGGGAATTATTAGGTGTAAAGATTGCACCTTGCTAATAAAACTTGAATTTGTTTTGAGGCATATTCTTGCTTAGTACGAGCAGTGCTCTGTTTTGGAAAGTTTGAAAATTGTTTAATATTAGCATCTACAGTCATTTTTTAAAAAGCTGCATTCTGTGTTTCTATTGTTGTTGGATTCAAAAGGTTTCTTATGTAGTGGAAAGTAATTTTGCAAGTATCTTTTTTGGACTTGCTGTTCATATCATGGAATAATTCCAGTTTTTCAATAATTATTCATACTGTATACTTTTTTTTAATTGTGAAAATCCGTATGCTCAGCTTTGTCATTAAAATAATTATATTTCTTTTATTACCTGGTAGCAGAGATATCCTTGCCCAAGTTTAATCTTCTTTTTCCACCTAGTTTTTGAAAAGATCTTCTTTAAGTATACCGTGTGCAAACTGGGAGAGGTAAATAGTGTTAAAAATATACTATAATCCCTGTTATTCTGTCACGTATGCACTTAATGCTAGTTTTTTATTACTTTTTTCCATTGTCTGGAATGTTTAAAGGTGTTTTGTTTCTAATCCAGAAGACTCTGTATTGGTAGGACAGACCTGCGGTTCTGCTACATTGTGCCCAGTGGAAGTGTTTTCAGCAGAACTTTATTAATAGAGACAAGACGATGACGCATGTAGCACGCTCTGTGAGGGCTGTTGGCGCTAGAACTTGCTCCCTACTAGAGCTTCTGAGTTTCAGAGACTGCTTTTTCCTTAGGCTTTTTAGGAAGAAGGTTAGTATAAAGCAAGGTGGCATATATTTTTAAATTCAGTAGTGTCTTGGCTTTTTGCTACTTTCTAGAGAAATGGTTTATGAGTATATTGCCTCAGGGAAGTTGTACCCATTCATTTGTGTGCAGGTGTCTTGGGAAGAGATCCAAATACTTAAGGAAAAACATTTTCCTGTATGTATTTCCAGGCATGTTCTTGGGTTGTTCCTTTTCAAAGGACTGTATCGGGTACCTGCAGCTTCCTTTTGTTAGGTTCCTCTTCAATTCCACCTCCCTACCCCCCATTTATGGGATTAAAAGTAAAAACTGTATTTGCTTTGTAACTTCAGCCACGTGTGACAGATGGATAGAGACATAAAAATGAGGTTCCGGCAGGTTTTGTTTATACATGGTGATACTTTAATCCTTCAGAGGGAAAATTTTTACATTGTGTGTTGTTTTGTTTTGTGTTTTCCTAGCAAAGTTTTGAGATACTGAATGAAGATGATGCTTCATTTATCCTAAAAGTTACACAGACTCTTACAGATGCACTGGTGGAATATCGTCAGCAGGCTGCATCAAACAAAGTAATGTAGATTTTGTTATGTTTTTGTTCTAGAAATCTGTAGATCGCTGTGAATATGCATTTTTATTATTACAGTTTAATTAAACAAAATTGCTGTGAAGACCAGATTGTAAGTTTTACCTATATATATACTATATATATATATATATACTTGAGTTTTTGTAGTGATCATAAGGTAAACTTAGAGCTTTTCTGTTGAGGAGTCTTAGTACGTTCTGTTCAAAGGTACTTGCGCTTTTTTTTTTTAATAGAAGCTAAAAATCATCTTGCCTCTTATTTCCCATGCTTTTCCTTACATACAAGATTTTCTGCTATTTTTGCCCCTTTTCAATTCTAACTTCAGCTTTTTTCATCTCCGCTGACCTCCCTGACACTCTTGTTCTAGATCTCATTTCTGTTCCCGGCCTTCACTCATTCACCATGTAATCAAGCATTATTGACACCAGTTTTCTTTCTCATACAACTTTTGGTCCTGCTCTTTGGACTGTTCCCTCTGAGGTCCTTTTCTTCCTCCACTGTTAGAAACCCAGTTTTCCCCCTCTCTGCTATTACTTTTGACTGACTTGTCTTTACATAGGCATAGTATGGAGGTGGTTTGAGTACTTCTTTGAGGCTGCTGCGGCTTGCATTCCCTACACCTCCAGTTTACATTCCATTATACCATAATCTCCACAGTTTCCATGCTTGGAATGACTTCTTGTTCATTCACCCATTGTCAACAGGGATGGTAGGAACTTTCCTCTTGTTGGTGATCTATTCAACATTTTTGCCATAGGAAACATTATTCCTTATCCCTCCCAGCATTTCTTGCAGATTTGTCAGTGCTGAACGGTGTTGTTCACCACAACACCTACTCCTACTACAGCAGCTACTTAACTACTTTTTTATTTAAAGGGTGAGCTTAAGTGGAGAATGCCAACGAGGGTAAGTAGCAGCCAACAAGCTGGAGAGAATCACAGAGGTGACACTTCAAGAAAAGAAGTTTTGTTTTGTTTTTTTCTTCTGTTCTCAAAAAGCCCTTCTTAATTCAGGACTTTATAATAAAGTTTATCTTTGTCGCCTATATTCCGTCCTCCCTCTATTGCTTTCCTTATGCCCCAAATGCAGTACTTCTCCATGATAAAATTCCATGCCTGTAGTTCTCATTAATTATTTATTGCTTTTAACTTCCTCATTAAGCTTACTCTCACCTTATTCCTGCTGGGTTTTCCCATATAGGATTTTGTTGTTTTATTCATATGGAAAGAAGGCAAAATCTGACATGTCACCAAGAAAATAAAGTTCTAACTGAAGTAACGTTTAACCTACTAGTTTTAGAAAAACAGAATGTTTTCCCACATTAGGGTTTTTTAGTATTCTAAACTGTGATCTTTCAATCGGTAATTTTTAACTAAATCTTTTATTTCGAGTGTAAAATGCTTCCTTTTTAGACCTGACAGGCTGAGAATTAGGCTCTGTAAGTATCATTTCTTGGCCTAATAAAGTGCTTTTTCAGACGGAGAGAGATACCACGAGCAGTGTAAACATACATAGAAGTTCATTACCAGCTGCATGATTTTCAAAAAATACTTGATTTTTCAGATTTGGTAGCAGAAATACTGGTCTTTTATTTGGTTTGTGATCATCAAAAATGTAGCAGTTTGAAATTTCAAGAGGTTGTCTTGGTGAAATTCTGAATGCAACTTTTGTCAAACTTGTAGGACCTCTTAGACGCTGAATATAATGGAGAAGCAGCATTGGAATATTCCACAGAACAGTCTGACCTGACTTCAGCAGATATTAGTGACTCTGATACTGGTAATGTTAGCTTTCCAATCTTGAATGCGCTTTAATCTTAATACTGAACTTTACATAAATTTTAGTAAGCCTTTTTTTCCTGCTTTTCTAAAAGCAGAGCTTAAGAGACAATAAAGCCAAGGTCAAGTAGCATAAATTAATAGTTTTGGTTTTGGTTTTTTTTTTTTTTCATCCTCTATAAATGTTAGAAAGGGCAGACTATTCAAAAACATTCATCCTACTTAACTGTAGGATTTGGGGAGGAATTGAATTAGTATCAACTCTGACTTTCTTCTGCCCACAGGCAACGGTTTCTAAGGAGTTTCTTTCAAAGTTTAACTCTGCCTTCCCTTCCCTCCCCCCCCCCCCGCATTTCTTTCCCTTCTTGGTGGAGAAGAGGATTAGTGCAGGTCTAGTCCAATCAAGATGTTAGTGGAAACATGTTGTATAGGATGGATAATTCTGTTTAATACCCGAATATTGCAGCTATTTGGCCTCAGTACTTCTAATTCATTTTACCAAAGAATCTTGGATTTCTTTGAGGTCATTTCCTTCTTGATATAAATAAATGGTTATTTTTCTCAAGCATAGGAAGTTCAACCATATGCTTGGAGAAGCAAAATACCCAGAATACTAGTGAAGGTAGCTTGTATGATTTTATTATTATTTTTTTCCGTGCAATGTCAATTTTCTTTTTTTTTCTTTTGAAAACCTCAATTGATACAATGCTAATAACAAAAATTGCAATGACTTATAATATACGAGACTTTGAATTTCTGGTTCCTTTTTGTAAGCATAATGGAAATAGCTTTCACCCACCTCTCAACCCTTGTTTCTCCAGGATTTTCTGTAAATGGAAAGCATTCCCGACTCTCAGTTATATGAAAATGTAGCAAAGTCAGATGTGAACCTCACCAGCAATGCTGCTGTGACAGACTAGAAATGCTTGTTTTGAAAAGCCCTATTTAGAAAAATGAGGACTCTTCAGACTCTTTCCTTACTGAAAAACAGTATTTCTCTTTAAGACTATTCGAGCAACCGATTGGCTAAGCAGTCCTTATCAGTAAATGAAGAAGATGAACCTCAAAACTTTTCAACTGGGTCTTCGGAAACAGCATATGAGAACAACATCACTGCTGAATTTTTGAACAGTGTAAGAAACATGAATGTTGAGGAAGTTACTGCTACTCTACACAAAATAGCAGCAGCAAATCCAGCTTTCAGAGGTAATTCACATATACATGCATACACACACACAAACACACGTATAAAAATATACATAATTTTGTTGGCTGTGTGAAATGTTAAGGACTATATGGGTCAAAGAACTTCAAGGTATTAAGGAGGGCTGAAGAGGCTTTTTTTTTCCCTTTAACTTTTGCAGGATCCAGTTTAGGAATGGTTGTTCAAAATGGCTGCCTTCCCATGAAGGTGTTAATAATTGCTGAATTTCTTTTAAAATTCTTTTCTCATTTGTGCATAGTAACATTTACATGGTGAGAAATAGTTAACTAAAACCAAGCATATTTTTATTAGAAAAAGAGCAGAGTCTCTTGTCTGTGATATAACCAATGAAACACTGGCTTTGGGAATGCCAACAGCAAAGAAATTTTTACTTACTGATTCCTGAAGGAACCGTGCTTGCACAGTAACATAGAAATAATAATGAATCAGAGATAAGTAGTCTTTCTTTTTCTTACAGTTTTTAATAATTTTCAGCTACTAAACCTTCCCATATCTCCAGTCAACTGCTGCCCTTTCTTCAGAAGCTTCCTGTGTACAATTCTAAGCTTCTCAGAGTGTGTTTAGGATCATCAGGGTAAAAAAAGAACACTGAAGATTGAGTACATTGTAGAGGAGCTTAAGATACTCTTTGCCTGAGTGCTCACTGTGGAAGAAACAGGAGAGACTGCAGGCTGTGCCATAACCTTTCCTTGGGTATGTGTGTACGCACACAACTGGGCAGAGTATCTGTTCAGAATGGAAGTTCTGTAACAAATTGACAACAAAAACCAATTTGCTGCTTTCATGGTTTTAACTCTTCCATGGGTATCACCTGGTCCTAGGGACCTCCAGAACAAAGCGGCTAAGTTATTGATAGTAGTAATTTCTCCCATAAAGCTTCCTTTGGAACTTGAAAATTTGTGGGTGGCAAATGTATATTTATCTTTTTTTAAGGTTTTGTTTTGTGTTGAACACAGCTGCTCTCTCACTGCCTCCCCCTCCCCTCTGCTCCATAGCTGACAAGGAAGAGAATAGGAAGAACAAAAGTGAGAAAACTCATGGGTCAGGATAAAGACAGTCTAATAAGTGAAGTGAAGGGGTGGGGGGGGAACAAGTCATGCAGAGACAATCACTTAGCACTTCCCACAAGCAGACTGACACCCAGCCAGTCTCTGAGCCAATGGCCACCTCAGAAGCCAACCCCCCCACCTTGCCTCCGCAGTTTTTATTGCTGAGCATGATATATGGAATATCCCTTTGGCCAGTTTGGGTCAGCTGTCCCAGCTGTGTCCCTTACTAGTCTTTTTCCCATCCCCTGCCTAATCTGTGTGAGGGTGCAGTGTGGGAAAGAAAAAGCCTTGATGCTGTGCAGGCACCCTTTGGCAACAGCCAAAACACTGGTGTGTTATCAACACTGTTTTGGCCACTAATCCAAAACACAGCACCATACAGGCTGCTGTGAAGAAAGTTAACTCCATCCCAGCCAAAACCAGTACAGGATTCCAGGTGATTTTTGAAACCAACAGCTTCTATTGGACAGGCGGAATAGAAACGGGTTAGAGAAACAAGGTAGGAATTAGTGGACATCTGGAAAAATATGATTTGCTTAGAGTTGAGGGGGAATAAGTGTGGCTTTTGGGATAAGAAATCCTTCCTTGCAGGCTTTCTGGAGTTGTCTGAAAGGGGTCAGCAAAGAAGTCAGATAAAGATGATCCAGTTCATATAGTCTGTTTGGAATTCCAAGAAGCTAGATAGATACCATAATCAGAGGCCTTTAAGGGAACTGAGTGTCTGTGGGAAAAGAGGGAAATCCTTGCATTGTTTAAATAATAAACAGATAGCAAATGGGCAATTACTTTTTACAGTGAAAAGTAGTTCCAATAGAGAACTGTGTGCAGTGCTTAAGACCAGTGCTGTTCAGTATCTTCACAAATTACCTGGGGAAAAAAGGGATAAGTATCTGGATGGCAAATTTTTGTGATACGATGTTATTTAAAACAACTAAAAGTGTTGGCTGACTGATGAATTTCAAAAGCTCCTCATCAGATCAGGGGAAGTACCAACTTGTCAGTCAGAAGAATATGTCGAGTACAAGGAATTAAGGAAAGAATGGAAAGCAAGATGGGAATCATCATTTTGCTATTGCATAAACTTTTGCTTTGCCTGTATCTGGCATAGGACATATATTTCTGTTTCCCTTATTTCAGATAAAGGACTTCATTGGTGCAAAAGGTTTAGAGAATATGGTAATATCTTCCATATAGGAAGCAATGGAAAGCTAGGGCTCCTTTTGGCCTGGAAAAGAGAGGACTGAGATGATATAACAGAGAGCTGTAAAATCATGAGTGGATGGAGATGACAGGATTCTACTATTTCCTATCTCTTTTGATCCATAAACTTGGAGTAGAGAAGGGAGTCCAACTTCAAAATGGACAAAAGAGATGGGTCTTCATGCAGTAGTAGGTGGATGATCTATGGAACTCCTAGCAAAAGGATACTGTGGCTACAAAAATACTGTGGCTACAAAAATACCCTTTGCGGTCTGGGCCAGGCCAGGCAAGTGTTTGGAACAGGGCTACTGAAATATTTGCCATATCAGACTTGGAACGTTTCCTGAGCTGAAGATGATCTGAGATTGGGAGAACATGGTATTCCCACACACCACCACACATCAGGCACACTTGCCCTGCTCTTACTTTTTCCTTAACATTTGGTTATGGGTGCTGAGTGCTTATTATTACCACTTAGACTGTCCGTGTGTTTCTTCTACTTCTCCTCTCCCCCTCCTAAAGTCATGGGCATTAGTTCCATCGAAGTAATATGGCTTTCTTGCTCGTATTCAGAAGAGGACGCTTTGACTTATTGTTACAGTGATAAAATCAAGCACTTCTGGTCATGCTTTTCTGATCATCAGCTGCAGATTTTTGAAAGTTGGAGGCAGAGTAGAGGGGTAAGACAGAACCTTTAACTGAACCAGTACAGCTGTTCATAGCAATATACAGTTACAGTTTCCAGGCACATTCTGACAGTTAATGGTTGTGGTATTTTCCATTGAATAAGAAACATCCAAACTCATGTCAGCATCTAAATGTTTCAGTATAACTTGTGCTTTTAAATGTACTTTATCATCAAACCACTTATTTTGTTTGTGTGTTTGTTTGTTTGCCTTTAACTAAGGAATTGATATTCCGAATGTTATAAGGATCCTGACTGAAAGCGGGACTCTGAGAAGACCAAGCAATGGCAGCACACAGTGACGTGGTAGTTAATAGAGTTAATATAGTGATGTTTACTTTCTGTAAGTTTGAGATTGTTGTTTTACTTAACATGAACTCAGTGTAGTGGATTTTGTTATGTTCAAATTTTGTACAGTGTTATTTTAATTAAGAACTTGTTTTTTATATTCTTGTTATTTATTTCTCCAATTAGCCAAAATTTCGATATTTGTGGAAAGGTTGTAAAGCTTATCTTCTTTCTTTCCATGTTAAAACATACTTTTAAACCAGGTAATTTATTCTTCTTGCTGTCATTAAATACTGTACATTGACAGTCTGATCTTTTCTTATCATTGGCTCTTTTACAAAGAGTTATCAGCGGAACGAACTACTGCAGTCAGCAGTACAAATTCATCCTACAACAAATACTCAGAAGTTATTCCATGTGGCTGCTCGGCCTGATTCAAAAGCTTTTGTAATCAAAAAATCCCCTCCCATATAAGGATTATGAATAGGTCTCCACATATTTTTTTTTAAATAACAATTAAAAATAATAATAAAAAGTCAGTGCTGTCAGTCTAGTTCTGAGTTGCGAAGTGCCTGGATTATAACCAATAATTGGAAGCTTTAGCAAAGTCAGTAGAGGTTTGCTGTGCTTCCAAACTCAGCGATATGTCCCAAGAGATCTATGCAGACTATGGTTAGGAGGCACTGATGCGGTAAGGAAAGGATCTTCTCTTATCCCACCAGTAGGAGAATGTAATGAAACGTGGCTCATACTGTCCTTCAGTTCAGGCTCTTTTAACATGAACTTTTTTCCAACTAAAGTAGTAACTGGTTTTGGCTGAATGTAAAGTCTACATATTAATGACTACTACTTCTGTAGGATGATGAAAAATGTTTTGGGTGGTTATAAGTTAGTATGTTCAGGAAAAAAAATATTTTTTTTAAATTAAATTGTGTAATTAAAATTTGCTTCCTGCTTGTGATGTTGGGTAGCATTCAGTGGTTCTAATTAAAGCTCTTCAGCTTTGCAGCCAAATGCTGGTATAATATAGACATGCTGGGGCCAGATGGTAGAAGAACCTTTTAATGTTAACATAATTTTTTTTTTTTTTTTTTTTGGAGATCTGGATGGAATTGAGAATCCTCGTCCTAATAGTTTCACATCTTCATATCGTGGAATGCAAGACGCCATAAAAATAAGGTAACAAAGAAAGCAGCAACAAAATTGGTTAGTTTTGTCCTATGAACAGACATGGGAATGAAATCAGTTCAATGACTGTTAAAGAAATTAAAATACAAACCGCTGCTTTAAAGAAATTGTGAAGAATTTCTACAGCGTCTCTAAATATGTTCTTGTCAGAAGCAGAGACGGAACCAGAGCTCTTACAGCTCATTTACTCTGTAATAGGGACAATGTTAATGCCTGCTTAGTGAAGATTAACTTGATCCGTAAAAAACATCTTTTGGTTGATATGAAATTCTGAATTCTGTTCCTGTAATACAGAAAATAAAAATAGAAACATCTTTTTGTTTGTTTGCTTTCAAAGTGCAGAACATTCTATCAATTAAAATAATAAAATCAGAATGTTCAGCTGTTGTAAGTGGCCATCTCTGGGACAGCTTCTTTTTTCTCTTACTGTGGAATCATTCCTAGTGGAAATAAAATTAAGTTGAAATTACTTAGATTTGAGTATTATTATTTTTTTTTCGGTGGGTGCAGGGGGACCATGCTGGAAAGATGCCTGAACCTATAACACAGTGATAAAATGGTTTGAATGGTATGCTGCAGAGTGCTGCTGCACTTCTCAAAGACAGCTGAGAAAACTGAACTGCACAAAAATCATAAAGCGTATGCTTCTGGAAGTGTTTTTTGATAACAGTCTAGCATTGTCTGTTCAGTTATACTACTATTTTCCTCTTGAAACTTTCTTTTTTTCTGGTGCAAATAGAGGCTGCAAAAAAACTACGTTATTTTCTTCTTGTTATCTGCCTGTGTTTTGTGATGGCTTGGTATATTCTTATGCTAATGGAAAATTTTGTTTGTTGCAAAACGGTTTTTAAGAAATAATATCTTGTGCCAGCATTGCAAAGTAAGGAAAAAAACATTTTCTTTCCTAATTATGCTTTTAAATGATGTTGCTGACTGTATTTAATATTATACACTTTGATTTTTTTTTTTCCTCATAGTAACAGCAAAGCAGACAACTGGAGAATTAATAGAATTAAAACTTAAGCAAGAGGAATTGATCTCTAACAAAAAATGCAGAACTTTACTCCTCTTAGAAGGCAGAGAGTGGAAAGGAAAAGGGCTTTCAGAAGTGACTTGGTAGGAAATGAAAAGTTCTGAATGTGCAACAGAAGAGTTACTGTCTGATGTCAGCTGTGATGATCTCTGTTCTAGGCAGCTGTAGAAACATCTTCCTCTTGTGTTGCTTCCTGCGTCTTCTAGGACTGGGCCCTGTCCTTCTGCCTGAGGAATTCATTACCCCCTTTGAAGCAGCAAGCCGCCATACTGTCAATTTGATTGTACAGCGTGCCCAATGGTCTGATACTGCATGTGAAATGATAACACTGACTCTGCATTGCCTTCACCAAAAATTGTGATCTCTTCTAAATGTTTTCTAAGTCTATAAACACAAATCTTGGTATTTGTTATTATTAATGCATTCTTATAGGAGCAAATGAGATACAAATCAAGAGCTAAAGTAGCTGGGCTCAAAGAAGGCATGAAGGCGATCCTGTTACTCCAAGTGAGGAGCCTGAGCCAAGACACCTCTGATTCCAGTAATTAAAATGATGTAATGCCTCCTGTGATGGGATGCTGACATCTTAAAAAGTGCTACTGAACTTTTAGCAGTCATCCATGCTGCTTCATATCAAAGTAGTGCGGTGTAATTACTTCTGTGGTCTGACTGAATTGATCTACTGGCTGATGTGTTGAGGCAGGACCTCCTGATGGGACCCAAGGAGAGAGAGGCTGAGTGAGACCTGGAGCTCACCTCACAATTACTTGAACCCCCTGCTGCAAAAGCATCTCCCTCCATCTAGAAACTTTGTCGGGCTGCAAAGTATATCTCTGAGTCTCTTACGATGTTGGCATAAGAAAAAAAACTGCAGCTGTCATGGCCTACCTGTTCAACAACAAACTGCTCTACTGTATGTATAAAAAAACAAAGATTGTTTGCTTTGTTTAACACATTGCCCACAAAGAACATCCGTGAAGATGATCAGAGGGCTGGAGCACCTCTCCTATGAGGACAGGCTGAGAGAGTTGGGGTTGTTCAGCCTGGAGAAGACGAGGGTCCAGGGAGACCTTACAGCAGCCTTACAGTACCTAAAGGGGGCTTACAGGAAAGATGGGGAGGGGTTCTTTATCAGGGAGTGTAGTGATAGGGTGAGGGGTAACGGTTTTAAACTGAAAGAGGGAAGATTTACATTAGATATGAGGAAGAAATTCTTTACTGTGAGGGTGGTGAGGCACTGGAACAGGTTGCCCAGAGAAGCTGTGTTCAAGGCCAGGCTGGATGGGGCTTTGAGCAGTGGGAGGTGTCCCTGCCCATGGCAGGGGCTTGGAACTAGATGATCTTTAAGGTCCCTTCCAACCCGAACCATTCCATGGTTTTACCGTAGAAAAGGGGCACAGCTCCTGTCACCCCTCATTCGAACGGCACTCGAGAGTGCACCGCCCTTCGGGGGAACGAATAAAAACCTTTGCGCTGGTCTCCCGCAGCTGCAGGATGTCCCCGTTCCCGCCGCTCCTGCAGGTGGCGCCCTGGCCCCGGTCCGTGCGGAGCGGGCCGGAAGCGCTCTCCTTCCGGCGGGGGGGAGTGGCGGTGGTGGGGGCGCTCGCTGGTGGCGGCCCCTCACGTGGGCGGCCGTTTCCGGGCAGGTTCTCGGGGGCGGAAGGGGGCTCGCGCTGCCGCGTGGTTGGTGAGTGGCCGCGCGCGGGGCTCGGCCGGTACCGCCGTTACCGGGCGGGGGGAGGAGGAAGAGGAGGAGGCGCCCAGCCTGGCCCGCGGGTGCGTCTGGCGGGCTCGCCCTGCCCCGCGCTAACGGCCGCCTTTTGTGTGACCCACCCACCCCCTTCCCGCACGCTCCTGCGCAGGGCGGCGGGAAAGCGTGAGCGGTCCCGGGAAACCGGCGGCCTCGCCTCCCCCCGGGCAGCGGGCGTCGTCCGCCGCCCCTGCCCCGCCTCACCTCCCTCCCTACGGGCGGCTTCCCTCAGCCGCTGCTCCCGCCTCGCCGGCGGAGCCCCGGCTCGGTTCCCCGGTCTGCTGAGGGGGCTCCGGGGAGCCGAACTCGCGGCCTCCCCGCCGGGAGCCCCGACAGCGGGCGGGCACTAACGCGCTTTATTTAAACGCCTCGTAGAGCGACTGGAGCGGAGCGGCTCTTGGGGAAGAAGCGGAAAGATGTCCCGGGACGGTGAGGAAGGTGGTTTAACGGCCTAGACCTGCGGGAGGAGCCGCCGCCGTCGCCTGGGCAGCGCTTTGGCTTCGGTACGCTGTTTGCGGCGCGGGGCGGTCTGTGGTGATTAGGTTTTGTGGTGACGGGGGATGCGCTGTCCGGCGCGGGAGCCGCAGAGAGTTAATTGCGAGTAAGTACTGCCCTTCGCTGGGAGAGAGGAGAGCTCGCCCAGGTGGGAATCTTTATCGTGCGAGAGGAGTCAGGGCACGTACCTTGCATTCTGGTTCCTCAGGATTTTCCTGATCGCTTGAGCTTGTAAACGTGCTGGTGGCGAGATTCCCTGAGGATACCGCCTCAAAGCTGCGAGGGAACAAATCACAGGTGAAGCAGGCGCGCTTTTTGGCTGCCCTCATGTTTCCCTGAACCTGACGCAAGGGTGACTGAACGGCGCTTGGGAGAAGCTTCTGAAAAGTGCTGTGTACAGCTTTACGTTAAAGGAAGCTACTATCGATTTGAGGTTATTTTAATGTTTTGGCTTGTAAAACTACGTTAGTGCAGAAACTGTTAGGTGCACTTAGCTCGGTCCTGTTGGAGGAGGGCCAACTGAAAATATGGTTGAAGTCAAAAGGCAAACAGTTGTTTCAGCAAGGAGTTTCATTAAAATATTTACATAACTTCATAAGCTGTATACAATTTTTCTTAATGTCGTATTACGTAGACACTGTGGTGTTTTCACGGCTTTGGTTTTGTAATCATTTTATCTCTGATTTTGCGCGGTAAATATGAATTGGAAACGGATATGTTTAGATTTCCAGTAAATTATTTCCAAAACATGCAGTGCAAGGTAAACTGTGCTGCTTTGTTTTGGTAGGAGAAAGTATATTTTATAAGTCTCCTCCTTTAAAATAACTTAGTTGACTTTGTTCAGGTGTGTGCACACCCGTATTGTAAAGTTTTTAATACTAATTGGAAGCCAAACATTCCGTTTTGTAGAGTGAGTCTTCTTAAATATCTCTATTAAAGCAAGCTTTGTAAGTGGAAATAACAGTCATGTCAAAAGCTTCTAGCTATTTCTAGATGTCTTGCATCAAGTAGTGAAAATCTTGTCATTCTTTCCTAAAAGATGCATATGGTAAAAATCAAAAGCTTATAAAACCTTTGTTATTATACTTGGATGTCAAACGACCTTTTTATTTTGGCACTAAACCCCAAGCTTTTTTGAAGCCTTTTCAGTTGATAGGTTACTTAGGCTAAATTTCACGTCAGTTAAATGGTCTTGCATATAGCTGTGTTAAGCTAAGCATGTGAAAAGCAGAAATTAAGTTGTAGTCAGATGTTTGTATAATCAGCTACGTTGGTTTTAAAAGAATAAAAAATTAAAAGGTATTTAAAACGTTCCTTAATGATTATCCTGATGATGTGTATACAAAATTCTGTAATACAGCACAAATTTACAGGTCAAAGTCCACTGGGAAAATCAGCTATAGGATTTTATTTTCCAGAGTGAATGATGATCGTATCCACCATAAAAGAATCACTGTTTGGATATTTTATTTAAAAATTTCTGGGTTTAGTCAGTTATTTTCTTTTTAATTTGTTTTTATTGATCTTTAAAATATGAATGTTGTGTTCACAACTTTTTTCGGTATAATTCAGATATTAAGAAGAAACAAAAAGTTTGTGTACCTGACAGCACAGACCTTTAAAGCTGAATATACATACTGCATACAGTGACATCTGGAAGTATTCAGATTACCAGCTCTATAAATTACCTGTTATAGAAAGTTGTGAGATGTTAAACCCCAACATGATAATGGCTTTGTGCTTGTCTCTCCCTTCCGCCTTTTAAATTGTAAGTAATTTTTACAATCACTTCTAGGAGTCATCAGACTGTGGATTCATGGCCTTAATTAACAGAAATCTAGGCACAATTTGTATGTGATGCTGAGTGTTGTGACATCAGCTTCTGGAGTTTTTTATGAATGAATTCAGAGGTACGGAGACAGAAGGAAGGCAGATTAAATAAAGGAACC
This sequence comes from Chroicocephalus ridibundus, assembly GCF_963924245.1. Lineage (NCBI taxonomy): Eukaryota > Metazoa > Chordata > Aves > Charadriiformes > Laridae > Chroicocephalus > Chroicocephalus ridibundus. The sequence continues at coordinate 103,147,370 of NC_086285.1, forward strand.
TGTGGTGTAGTGTTTGGGGTTTTTTGGAGGTTGTTTTTTTTTACCTGGTAGAGTTAAGAGTACTTTTATCAGGATAGACATATCAAAGGTCGTTCAGAAACTGAAGAATGCATTTTAGTTTGTTTTGATTATTGCACGTCTGTTCTAGTATGTCTGTATGACTGACTTGTAAGTATAGCTATTCATGCTACCTTGTTTCTTATGCCTTATTAGATATGACTTAATTTTTCAGTCTTTTTTTTACTTTATATGTGCCCGTTTAATGTCTTTTTTTTTTTTTCCTCCTTGTTCTTTCTAGCTATTGTTTTTAAATGCACGGACTGGACTTTTTAGCTTGTAGTGGAAGTTTTCTTAGATTTTTGTATGCTGCTGTTACTAGTGAAGGCCTGATTAAACGCATGATTTTGCTTGTGCAGACTGTGCTATTAATGATGAAGTTGGTACATTGGCTGGGATAATTTTCTTCATAGCAGCTAGTATGGGGACATGTTTTGGATTTGTGATGGACACAGCGTTGATAACACAGTGATGTTTTGGTTACTGCTGAGCAGGGCTTACACAGAGTCAAGGCCTTTTCTGCTCCTCACACCTCCCCACCAGTGAGTGGGCTGAGGGTGCACAAGAAGCTGGGAGGAAACACAGCTGGGACAGCTGACCCCAACTGACCAGAGGGATATTCCATATCTCATGGTATCATGCTCAGCAGATAAAGCTGGGGGATGTTTGGAGTGATGGTGTTTGTCTTCCTAAGTAACAGTTACGTGTGATGGACCTGTGTGATGGACCCTTGCTTTCCTGGAGATGGCTGAACACCTGTCTGACGATGGGAAGCAGTGAATGAATTCCTTGTTTTGCTTGTGTATGCAGCTTTTGTTTTGCTTATTAAACTGTCTTTATCTCAGCCCATGAGTTTTTTCTCACTTGTAGCTTTCCAATTCTGTCTCCCATCCCATGGTGGGGGAGTGAGCGAGTGGCTATCTGGTGCTTAGTTGCTGGCTGGGGTTAAACCACGGCAGTCTGGGTTTTTGTTGAGATAAAGACAGTTTAACAGAACAGTAATGGAAGAGAAAATTATTATAATAATAATGGTAAAAGAATATCCAAAATAAGTGATGGCAGTACAGTTGCTCACCACCCAGTGATCGATTGCCCAGCCCATCCTGAGCAGTGATCACAGATTCCCAACCCCCCGGTCAACTCCTGTTTATATACTTAGCATGAAGTTTCTGGTATGGAGTATTCCTTTGGCCAGCTGGTCCTGTCTGTGCTCCCTCTCAGCTTCTATGGGAAGCTGAAAAAGTCCTTGGCTTAATAAAAGAATTACTTATCAAAACCACAAACGAAATATGTTATCAACATTATTCTCATACTAAATCCAAAACACAGCAGCTACTAGGAAGAAAATTAACTATCCCAGCTGAAACCAGGACAGTATCCATCCCTGGGGCAGTTGATTCCAAGTGTACTGGATGCCCCTCAAAGGGAAAGCAAACTGAGGCCTCTACCCTAGCCAAAACCAGCAAAGTAAATAATGTACAAATTAAATGAGACAGTTCACTGAGCTCTTCTGGCTTGACAGGAGTCAGCTATGTAAAAGGTTGCTTGTTGGCAGGAACTTTTTAGAACAAAACAAACCCCGCAACTTATTCCAATAAAGCACTGGAAGATGCAAATACTTAAGTGATCTTTTTCAATAAAGTTGTTCTCGGAGCAAAGACAATCAAAGCAGCAGCAGAATGTTTTCTGGATGCTAGAACAGCTGTACTGGATCAGTCTGCATGTCTGTTTAGCCTAGCATCTTTTCTCAGAGCGGATGCTAGTTTATGCATAGGAAAAAGTATAAAACCAGTAGCCTTCGTTATGAAGTTGCTGCTCTTTGGTGGAAAAGAATATTTGTTTGTAGTGTGTTTAATCAAATTAAAATTCTGAATATCTTTTTGCAGAGAATCAGAATGACTAAAAAAAGGAAACATCAAGAAGATTTCCAGAAAGTGAAATTAAAAGTTGGGAAAAAAAAGCCTAAACTAGAGAATGCAACTGATACTACCTTCAAAACAAAGGCCATACAAATTCCTGAGCAGCTTAAAGAAGATGGAGTGCTTCCTACGCAAAATAGAAAACTTAACATAAAGGTATGCTGTGGTATTACATCCTGAAATGACAGAAAATTACTTGTCATTTATCTAGGTTTACTATGTTTACTAGAGTTTAGGAAAAAAGATTATTTTTTTTAAAAAAAAACCCTACCTTAAAAAAAACTCATCAGAGTATCTGAATACAGCCTCTTTGTCCTTGACAATAAGTTCACCCTTTAATTTAATGGCTCAATTGCTGGACTAAGGGAAAGGTTTTCATCAGTGCAAAAACTACAGTTGCACACTGAATTATGTATCGGGGATTAACATTTTGTTTTTGAAATTTTTGGATCGTGACTTAAGGACAGGGTTTTAAAATGTAGACTTCCTGAGATGATGTTTTTAAAAAAATTTTGCATTTCTTTGGGTGGTGGTTCTGCTTTCCTTCCTTTGCATCGTTTTCTATCTCTTTCAGCTCTCTGCTTAAACTGAAGAAAGCTGTTGAGCTTAAGGTTTCATAGTTCTACTTTAGATAGTGAATGTGAGTGGACTTATTTTTGGTCATCCCTCTGCTAAGTCAGTAGGGTTGTGCAGAAACTTAAAAGTGAGGCGTATCTAGTTACCTGAAGGACAAGTCATGGTATCTTGTTTTTACTGTTATTGAATTTTGATGTTTTGTTCATTGTTATGATTTAAACTGATACTGTATTTGTTCTGAACATATTATGCTGTTATGAACAGCAGTACATCATAAGAATAGATGCCGTATTTCTGAGCGTTTAAGAAAAATGTACTGGAAATAGGTGGAGAAGTTCAAAGAACCCAAAGTAATAATGATGGCAAGTACATATGTTTCTTTTCTTGTAGGATCTGCTTTCACAGATGCATCACTATAGTCCTGGGATTAAGCATAATGCACTTCTTGGGCTCAAAGATCTTCTGTCTCAGTATCCATTTGTAATTGATGCACACCTTTCAAACATAATAAGTGAGGTTGCAGCTGTGTTTACAGACAAAGATTCTGGTGTCAGAGGAGCAGCTGTTCACCTGCTGCAATTCTTGGCTTCAAAAATAAGAGCGGAACAGATTGCTCCATTTTTTCCTTTGGTAAGTGCCCATCTCTCCAGTGCCATGACTCATATCAGTGAGGGGATTCAGGAAGATTCATTAAAAGTCTTGGACGTTTTATTGGAAGCATACCCAGCTCTTCTCACAGACCGCAGCATTATATTGTTGAAGAATTTTGTAGAGCTTATTTCTCACCAGCAACTCTCAAAAAGACTTAAAAGCAGAGAGAAACTTTCCTGGATGCTCTCTGTTAACCCAAATCGCAGAGTAACTTCTCAGCAGTGGAGGCTGAATGTACTTACCAGGCTCAAGAAGTTTCTCCAAGCAGTGGTAGATGGATCCAGTGAAATAGAGGATGAAGGGCTTCAAGAACAAAAGGATAGCCCTCGTTCTGTGAGGAACCCAATATGTGTAAGTTGGAAGGTCCATGCAAATAATCAGCAACGTATACAGCTGTTTGAAAACGGTGGCTTACAACCAAAGATCAACTCATCATTTAGACTGAGGTGAGATAACGTTCATTAATTTGGGAAATAATGTCATCTGTAAGATCACAATGTTCAACTGTGGTTTGTTGCTGTTGAAGACAACTTTAATTTTTATTGTGGGATTGTCCCTTAGCCATATTTTAGGGCATTTAGTGTAACGTGCAGTCTTACTGCAGTGACTTGAAAATATGGAAATAATCAGCAGATAATTGTGTATATCGTGAACTTTCCTGTTACCAGATAAAAGCTTTATTTTATGCTATTCGTAATAATTTTGAAAGACCAACTCTAGCATATTTTTGAATGCGAACTGACAACTACAGGTTGTTAAATAACTGACAACTACAGGTTATCAAATAGATCTGGGGGCAGGCAGGCAAATTTCTTTACATTAAACATAAGCTTGTTTCTTATACTGTGATAATGAGTTTTACTGAATTTTTGTGCTTTTACCTTCAGAAGTTTACCATAAGTTTAGGAGTCTATTTTCTTTGAATATATCTCCTTTTAAAAAAAAAAAAGACAGCATGATAAGATGTGTCTTGCTGTATGAAGTTCTCCTGAGTTTCCAATTCTAGATATTTTCAGTCAATTCACCGGTTTATATCTTTGCTATGGATAAAAGACATCTCACCTGAGACATGCTGATGAATATGGAAGAAATTATAGTGTGCTTAGTTACAGAAAGGTTTGTGTGTTTTTTAGTAGTACTCAAAATAGATGTGAGCTGAGGTTAAAGGAAAAATAACTAACCGTCTTTATTTCTCTTCCTCCTTTCTGATTCACCCACTCCTCAAACTAGAGGGGAATCTCCCACCCCACTTCATGGTACCTTTTAAACATTGGCATCCTCACGGATGTGCATCACTATTGATGTTACATACCTGCTGGTAGGAGACCTGGAATGACGACCTTAAAAGTGGAAACTGTTGAGCTGTTACACAGCACTTCTAATCCATAGATACCAAGGTGGTTTGAAGAGAAACCACAATCCTTGTTTTACTGCTGGCGGAGACTGAATAAGGCATGTAAAGCAGTTACGCTAAATTCATCTAGGAGGTCAGTGGCAGAAAAGGGTATAAAACCCACCGCCTAATCCATTGCTATGACTGTCTTGTATCTTTGAATGACTGAAGTGCAGAAGAAGAGCTGTTCTCTATTGGCCTGAATTATTAGCAGGTGTTTTTCATCTCTATTGTGGAGATACAAAAATGACCATTCCGTGCCCGCTCTCCTAGGCTTCCTCTCAGTAGATAGCATATTACTTATAGGTATGGGAAATTTACATTAAGCTAAGTAAAATGTGCAGCTTATTCTCATAAAAGTGGTTGTTAACATTGCATAGGAGTTCAGTCGTGACCAACAATATCTGCTGCAGGTAAAACTGTAGTTGGAAACTAGACCAGTGAAGGCCACTTGAGGCAGGGGGAGGGATTCAGTGCTGAGCACAAAACAGTCCTATGGACTTCATCTCTGCAGTCAGCAGCATACAATTGTGGACCACCATATGTCAGAGGATTCTTGTATTGTGCCCTGAATGATATGCAGTGTGTGATACACCATACCCTGTAATAGCCGAAGATGCATTGTATCCAAGGTCTAGGAAAATAAACTTTACATCTGGTGTCACCTGAACTGGATTCCGCTTTTCTGAGGAGCTAGATTTTGGTGAAACATCATGATCCAGCTGTGGTTATAAATACTTTCAAAAAGGCGTTTGCAAGCGTGAGGAGGAGCCAGAAGAATAGAAGGAAATATTGCTAGAATCCAAGTCGAGATTGGCAAAGCAAGCCGATGGCAGCAGAACAGAAGAATGGAAGGAGAAGGGGCATCTGCAGAAGGTACTAAAATGTTCTCATTTGATTGCATTTGTGCATATTTTTGTATATTAATTTTGCACAAAAGGCCAGTACAGTTTGGATTTGTGGATATCTGCGAAATTCTAAGAGTGGAAGTTACTGTGGTGGATGTTGTAGTTGTCACTGAAATCTTTTCTGGTAATCTGAAGATGTTGAGTTCTGTCTCTTCCAATCCCAACTGTGGCCTTCTACAGGCATTCCCAGGCCTCTGCTGTGGCCACTTCTGCAAGGACAGAAATTACTTCTAATAAGATGTTGCAAAACATCTGTAATGCTCGTTTGAGTACTTCCAAAATCTCAAACTGTATGTGTGGTTTTGTGTAAAGAAATCAATGCACGTATAGTTAAGTCCTAACTATAGGCAATGAGTTGACCAAACCATAAGTAACTAATTGCGGTGTGTATGTATTGATGGCCTCATCACTAATACTGCAAGTAAGTTTCAACTTTATTCTTTAAAAAGTAGGCTTTCATACACCACTAATAGAATGCTAAATTTTTAAAGTTCCTCTTTCTTTTTAATCTTACAAGTTCATTGGGTAGGGGTGGCACCTCATTGATAACCTAATGATTACAGAAAGGGATTTTCAGAATCAGTTTGCAGTATTAATGTTTAGTAAAAAGTGTAGATTCTGAGCTTGGAATGCTGGATGGTTCAACAATGCAAATCTTAAGACTTTATTGTTGTGTGTTAGGTCTTCCTACTGTGTGTGAATTAAAGACTACAATGAATTAGGAGACTATTAGAATATATCCTCTGCCTTATGTGCTGACTCTGCTGCTTTTTGCATCACACATTTCAGGTATGGAAAAATCGAAAGCCTTCACAACTTAAATGTGGTGATACCAAGGTGTGTCATCTTTTTTTGAACTGGAAGTGGTGCTGAAGAGAAATGGTAGAGCTTCTGTGTCTGCTGAGAAAAGACAATATGAAGCTGCAGAGAAAAGCAAAGAAGACTTAAAAGAACAAGATGGAAGACAAAGCATAGTGAATAAATATGTATATCGAGTGACCTGTGCATAAGATATAAAAGGAAAATACACTTCATTTGCTCCACTGAGTGTTTCTTTGCTGCAATTGGCAGTGAACACAAAAAAGGAGGACAGTGTCCTGGCTTAGACTTTGAGCCATAAAACCTTACTAACTTCTAATGACTTTTCTTATTTTAAGCAGCAAAAAGTTGTGTCCTTATTTTCTGTTTCTTTTATACTTCCTTGACTTACCTTTGCTGAATTTCTGTTGTCCACTCACTGTCAAATGGCAGATATGTTACAGTTTTCTTTTGTTTGGTCCTGCTTTATAAAAATATTGGCATTTTAAAGAAAAATGACAGCTTAAGGGGTACACAGATATCTTGCCACTCCTCTCAGTAGTATTTCATACCGCTATGAATGTCATATGCTTTGTAGTGCTTCTGGGAGTCACCTTATGATTAAAGAATAGTGATAGCAGATATGTGACAAAAAGATTAACGCTTTAATTGACATCACACCCTCCCAGTTCAGTGAATACAGCGAACCCGTATTGCTAAGGATATCGCACTAATCAAATGCGTACTGGACAGATTACAGTAATGCTTTGTCATCATCTGTTACTGGCAGTTGGATTTTATTGACCCTTTTTGTTGTTAACCGTGAATATTTGGAGAAGTCTTATCTTGAGAAATGTGGCTTCTTGAAAGCTATGCCAAGTATTCTTGCCCAAATGCTTTCGGCAGCTGGGTGGAGTATCCCTTTTGGCATGGATTTTTCTTTCTTTTTCCATCCCTTGTTTGAGAAAAGTACTGAAATGGTTGCAGGGTGTGTGTGTTATACTTTTGTAGGAATCTTCAAGTGTGTGTTGCCAGCTTCTCAGGTTTCATTCACTGTTTAATGGGGAGATTTTTTTTGTGTTCCAGAAATAGATTGCTCGAATTCTGGAGCTCTGGAATACACCTGTGACATCAGATGTTATTTGCAGAGAAACAATTAAAGACTGCTACTTCAGAACTATTTCAGCCGGTTACTCACATTTCAGAATCTCAGCTGAATTCATAGTCCTGTCATGGCATAGCATTTACAGGACAACCTGGCTTTTTCTGTGAGCTTATGGTCTTGGTATCAATTGGCTTGTCCAGTGAAGCTCTAGAATTCATTGGGGTTCGAACTGGAAGATGGGATTTGTCTGCTGTGTCTTTAGATGACTGAGAGTTAAATGCCTGAGTTGGAACCATTTGCCCTAAACTCTCTTTATAGTCTGAAAGAAACTGGTGTCTTTACTGCAGTGTCTGTGGCATAGAAGGGTGACATAGAGCAGCAAAAAAGGGACAAATAAGCCATATTACATTAATTGCATACATTGGTTGCTGCATTTAATACTAAGCTTAATAAAAATTTAAGATGTCTGATAGTTTGTAGTAGATAATAAAGATAAAACTAACACTTTTTTTTCTTATGACCAGTGCTGTTTCCACTTGTCCATTTTATTTTTTGCTGGAAATCTATATTCTCTCTCCCATCTTGCCCTGATTGAAAAAGAGCCTGCATTTGTCTCACACTCTTTTTATTCCTTTACAGATGTCTTCTCCCTGCTTCTTTTACAGTTTGTTAATACTTGGGTTTGTTTTGATTTAGTAGTTTTCTTGAGATACCAATTTCAACCAGAGAGAAACGACAGAGTGAAGTTTTCTATTATGTTCATATTATAGATGATCACAACAGCATGAGAAATGTAGCTTTATAGAAGGCTATAACTAATTGGATAACTTGAAAATGACAGGATGACCAGGAAAAACTGCTTTACCTCTTTAATCCAATACGGAATTAAAATATTTCTAAACAGAACTTCCCTGCCTGTCTGTGGAAAGAAAGTGAATGGTTTTTCAGATCCTATTTTGGGTGTATATGTAAAGAAAAAAATCACTTGGAGACTATCACTGAAATAGAAAGGAGTTTAACAGGAGGTTCAGTGTACGATTTTATGTGTATTAGAAAGTTAGAATTATCATGGGAATTCCCTGCTGTGAGTTAGAAAACAAACTAACGGAAAACCATGCCCGAAATCTTCAGTCAAAATTATTGTTACCTTTTTTTTTAAGTTCTCTTGTTATTTGGAAACCCTTTCAGAAGCTTTTGTATTGCTTAAAATTAGCAGGAGTTATTCAGCAGTTTCTTTCTTTTAAGAATCTTTTTTTTTTTTTTTTTTTTTTTTTTTTAAATGGATACAAATTGCCTGGATTCATCCAGGAGCGGGATTTGGTCATTTGTGCTGATAATCCCTTTTGAAACATGGTGTGTTATATGGTGGTTGAGGGGCGGAAAGTCCTTGGCTTTTTTTGCTTTTTGGGAGGAGTTCTTTTAATTTAAACTATATCTCTTCATTTTTTGATAACTTTTGTTTAACTTCATTATCAGATCATTTTTATAATTTTCCAGCTAGTTGCACTCCAGAGCATTAGAGTTAAACATCAGGTGGGAACCGAAGTTATATTTTTGCAGAATTATATTTTTTTTCCCATTAATATGAACAACCATAATGTTTATTACAACTGGAGATCGTTATTAACTGTAATAAACCTCATGCATTTGACAGTACCTTGTAGTCAGTTTCATTATTTTGCTGCAAGGAGATTAAAACGTAAAGCTTTTTTATTTTGTTGTGCTGAGTACAGTGAATTCTTATGTGTTGGTTGAAGGTGATATGATAATGCAAATCATATTTCTCCACTTTATAGACTTTACATGTAACAATGGGGAAAGAAATACTGAAATCTTAAGACGTTGTTACAGAAGCATACAAACTTGCAGGGAGACTCGGGAGCAGGTCTGTTGTAGATAGTTTGAACTCCCTTTTTTTCTTACTGAAATATCTAGCAAGAAAGCAAGCAAATATTTAATGTATTAAAAAAGTAATTTTTCCTGTTATTCAGAAAGCCGGAAAGTGGTATTTCTCCAGTCTGTTTTTAAAGGTGTGATCTTTATCTTTTTTCTCTCTTTTTTTTTTTTTTGTTTGCTCTTGTTGTTTAGGTCTCTGGTGAGCGTAATGGACAGTGCAGAAAAAGGCCTGTCCTCGGCTGAAAACTTAAAAGGTTTCATTGAGATAATAATTCCATTACTGATTGAGTGCTGGATTGAAGCATCTCCTGCACAATCAGCTCCCATTCTTGGAAACCTTTTGGAATCAGAATCTCAGCAGCTTATGCAGCAAGTGCTTAGTATAATACATTTATTGTGGAAACTCACAAAGCGACATGATGAAACATACAAGATGGTAAGGGAGAAGTGATCTGTGGCATAATAATGACAGTTCATTTTGTTTTGATCAGAAGCTAGTGATTTGGTGATTGGAAGTAGTGGAAATATTTTGTTAAGAGACAAAAGGCCTTGGTTTTAAGTAGAATTTGAGTTTGGATTTTGTCAAGTCTCTTACTTTAGAAAAGAATCTGTTGAACTGAGCCATGAGTTCACTGATAGTCTCACTGATATCCCTCTTGGCAGGCTGCGGCACGAAAACTTTTGAAACTGAAAGTGGTTTTGGAGAAGAGGAGCATTTTGTCTCCTGGATATCCTCTAGAATATAAATTTGAACAAAGTGTAGAATGGAGTTGTTTGTTCCTTGGTTTTATGTGTTGAAAAAATTCGGAGGGTGGGGGCGTGTAAATGAACAAGCCCTAAACCCTTGGAAAGTTAGGGATGACAGTGATACGAGATCCTGTAATTGCTTGGTGCAGCCTACATTGTTGTGTCATGATTGGTAGTATCACAAGACACTGAATCAAAACCTCAATAAGAATTTTATAAAATATCCTTGAAGGTTTTTTTGCCTTAATTATTTGGTCTGTCTTTTACTTTGATAAATGAATTGCTGTTTTTTTGTAACTTAATGTTGCTCTTCTGAAGATTTTTGCAAACTGGAAAAAGAACACCGTTTTCTCCATTTTGGCTATTGAGAGTAGTTGGAAGGAAGGTCTTGACAGCTCTTTGTTTTACCTGTGTATAGGACTGTAGGTCCATTTGCTAAACAAAAATCTACATATAGAATAATTACGGGGAATCATTTGTGGAATCCTTCCATTAGACAAGAGCTATCCAACATACACAGCCAGAGGGATGGATTCAGTGTGCCTGAACAAAACATGCTGTTCCCCTTTCATCTTTTGTAGAAAGCCTCTTGGAAGCAGGCAGAAAGCAGACTGTTGGCCAGGTAAATACTGTGGCAGCCTGCTGCCCCTAGCCTTTTTCTTTAGGATACTGCAGAGCTGCTGCCCTTGGCCATAGGGTGCCTGATTTCAGTCACATGAAAGGAGTGCTCCTGCGTCAAGATGTGCTGGTTTAGGCATATGCAGTTGCATTATAACCTTGGGATGTTTTGGATAAAAAAATCTGATTGTCCATACAACTTTTTTTTTTTTTTTTTGGAGCATACTGTGTTTTAGAGAAGATATACGGTTTATCTTATTTTGCCTTTATAGTCACCTTTATATATAAAATCCATTCAAGTGTCTCAGTTTGAAAATGGAAGCTTAGCTTATTTAATAGCCCTCGGACTTCTGGGCCAAAGTGATTGTTAAAAACACTTTGGAAAACTACTATGAATATGCCTACTGGAAAGCTATTAATCTTTGAAATAGTTTAATGGTCATTCTCTGTTCTTAATACTTGAATATCAAAAATATTTTTCTGCCTGACCAATTTGATAGCAGTACAGACTTTTTTTTGTGATGAGGTCTGCTGGACAGCTTGTGGAGTGTTAGTGTCTGCTAACCCACAAAGTAAAATTATTTTTAAGTTTTGAAAAAAAAAAAAAAAATCCTTTTTCTGTAAGGATGAACTTTCTGCTGGAAAATGTTTTGTGTCAGTGGGCTTTGAACTACACGTACACTGATGACAGGGAAAGATGAAGGCAGTGTCAGGATATGTCCTAATGGAAAACTTAGGACTGTCACTGCAAGTAAATCAAGAGTTCACTCTGATTTTAAGTACCCTGATAAACTGATATAAAAACACTTTCAATTCACATCTGTAACTCACTTGGTTTAATATTGTGTATACCCACATTAATATGTGCTAAGACGATATACTGGTCAGTTTGGATTAAATGGTATCACTGAACCCTGATGTATAGCAATTTTACTCCTTTGTTTTGTGGACCTTCAGGTTCATGCACAGGATTTCACATTTACGTCTGAAATTAAATACATATGGAAACATGCAAACGGAAGCTAAAGTTCCTGTTTTTCATTGATTCGAGTAATGAATTTTGGAAGATGATTGCATTGATGTATTTCAGTTACTACCATGTTTTCTGTCTATTGTTTATTTTCCTTAATAGGAGCTATGGCTTCGAATGAATTACCTTGTTGATTTCAAGCACTACTTCATGCGTCATTTTCCTTATTCTTTACAAGAAACAGTAAAGCACAAAAAGAAAGATTCGTGCAAAGGGTAAGAATAAAATCAGTGTCATGTTACAGCTTTTAATTTCATAAAATGAGATAATGTTGAGTCATATGCTTTATCCAGTACTAAGTTTTTAATGTTGGAAAAGAAACCTTTTTATTGCATATTCCTTGAAGATCTGTAGAGAAGTTTTTATAGGAAGGTAGCATTGCTTTGAATTGAGAAGTTTTTGTTGTTCTTTGTAAAAGTATTGTATAGGAAGTCATCTGAATAGCCTCCACTAGAAATTAAAATTCTGTCTTAGAGAAATGAAAGTATTTTATTGAATGCTTCATCAGGAATTTGCATATTGCTAAATGGTGATTTGGGTTAGTCTGACTTGTTTCATATTTCTGCATGTTTTCTTCAGTTGACTGCTGAATTACATCAAAACGAAAACTTTTTTTTTTTTTCCACCCACATCTACTCTTCTATGGCTGTATTACAGGGCTGGATAAACACAGCTAGAGGGGAGATGGGACAAATTGTACCTGTGCTGTGTGTCAAAGCAGTACCTGTGCTGTGTGTCAAAGCAGTACCTGTGCTGTGTGTCAAAGCAGGGGAAGTCAAACACTCACAGATTTCTGCAATATTGAGCTGGCAGAGTGGGTGCACCAGTTTTGTTCTGGTACAGGCTGGTAGCAGGTTGCCTCTCCTCTCAGCTCCCACATGTGAGACTATATTCATGCTAAGTCTGTTCTGGAGTCATTCTGTGCCATTGCAGTCCATATAAAACACTGGCGTGTGTACAATGGGTATCAGCTGGTATCTATCTTGGTTTCAAATACTTGCAAACTGTGCCCCTGCAGATTGGGCTGTAGTAGTAGAAGGAGGTCTCTTTATACTAAATATCTACCATGGTGCAGGTATACTTGAGGCCGAAATCCTGTTTGATACTTTGACTGTTGTATTTTCTCTTCCCTGGAAGAACACATAGATCAGAGGTACACCATAGCTCTTCTTTTAATGTTTTCATTTCAGCTAAGTCTTACCCATTAAGTTCATAAAGCCAAAAGGTGTTTTGCTTTTCCAGGTTTTGACCTGAACACTCTTCCTTGAAACTGAAAATCAGAATTAGTAGTTAGGCAATGCATCCACCTTGTCTTACAGGTGAAACCCTGACTAACCATACTTTTCTTGATCCTTCTTCACTCTGCTACTAGATTTTGCTCCGTTCTTGCGCTTTAAAATAGGTATATTGTTGGATACGTGCAGGAGAAATAATCTGTAAAACTTTTTTTTTTTTTTGTTTTGTGGTTTTTTTGGTCTTGTTACTTCAAGACTTCTGGAAACTTAGCTTCATGCCATGAAAATAAAAATAGTTGCTTTTGTTTTCCTTGCTTACCAGTGTATTTGTGTTAAAGGCCTGCATTTGGAAACCTCGCGTGGCATTTTGAGGCTTCCTTCCTTCTCCAGTTTGCAAAATGTTGCAGAAATTTATGACTACTACTGATAATGCTTAGTATCTACATATTCTGAACATGCAAAAGTTATTAGTGTTTATGCCATGTATAAGTGATGTCCAAAGCTTGAGATTTATTTACTCATACTGTAATGGTTGTCTCTGAACTGAAGAGTGACTACACTTGTGTTAGTGCAGGTGGAAGTGCTTTTGGTTATTTTGTTTTCACAGCTCTACTTTGTGTTCTGAATGTAGGCATTCATGTTGTGCGGCTTTCTGTAGATAAATGCTGTGAGATTTTTTTTGTATACTTTTGAGTGACTAATCAGCAAGTAGATGTGTCAAGCCATAGTACCCTTGATTCCTTTCTTGATATGCCTTAATTTTGTCTTTCAAACATCTGTAGGGCAACAGGGTGGTTCTACAGAATATTATGATGGTGAAAAATGTGATTCTGACTCCACATGAGTTCGGAAAAAAAGTACATAACTGGATTTCTCTATGCTGCTCATGGTGCTTTTTGTCATTGTGTGATAATGACAAAATCCATGTGATTTCTCACAGAAGAAACTGAAACTAAGGATTACTTTCTTTTAGCCTTCTTCTACTGGTTTCAGTCACCTAAAAGTGCTGCTAGGCCAGAGTAAAAATGTCAAACAGGAGAAACCAGCCATAGAGATTGAGTTTAGAGCTTTGGCTCTTGCAGCTACTATAAATATGAGAAATAGACGTTTTGGTGGCAGAACAAAAATTTTCAAGTACCCAAATGTCAAATGTGAAGACTTTTAAAATGGGTATTGGCTTTTAAACTTTAACAGTTGAATTTTTTTTTTCTATATAGTATAATTTGTACCAAAGTAACATATATTAAAAGGCACAAAATATTTTTTTTGAAATCTCTCTCTTTTCTTTTTTCCACCCTCCCCGTTAGCAACAAGTATTGTATGACATCCTCAAACAGTGTAGACCATCTTTTACTGAACTTAACCTTGTGTGACATAATGGTTTCACTAGCGAGCACTGCAACACTTCAGATGGATTCTGGTTGGCTGGACATGATAAGGAAATTTGTGACAGATACTCTTCAGGATGGCAGCAAGCTGAATAGCAAGCAGGTGAACAGATTGCTTGGTGTGACTTGGAGACTAATGCAAATACAGCAAAACAAAGGTAAGATACGAGTGATTTCTGAAAAGCAAAATTATGCCCTGACAAAGAACTTGAATTATTCTAGCATTTTCAGGTCACTTCCTCTTATATCCTCAGTTGTTACATCATAATGTATTTTGTCTATAGAGGTAAATTGAATTTCATGGTCATGTCCCTCCATATAGCATTGAAAACTGCTTGATTTTTAGGAATGCCGTTAAATTCATACTGTTGATATGCAAAGCATTGGTATACTTGTGTGTCTATTTTCTGTTTTTACTTCTTAAGATATTCTTGTAAATGGGAAGATGAGTTTTCTTCAGTGAAAAAAATAATTACTAGGATGTAGATGTGCATGATACATTAATATCCCAGTCCTTATTTAAAATTATTAACGTAGTTGGCTTCCTGGAGTACTGTCAGATGACCATTCTAGTTCTGTGAGGACATGAAATACCAAGATAGTTCTGATGGAAAATATTCTACAGCAGTTTCCAAGGTGTTAGATTTGAATCCTTTTCCAAGAGAAAACATATTTCCAGTTGTGACTTGCAGGACCAGTACATTATTTTTGGTTTGGCTTTTCTTTTTGCTTTTCAAGTACTACTTGATTGTGTATCAGATGAGACCTTGTTTGACATGTCTATTAAGTGATTGATGTAGGACTTTAAGAAAGGAACTTTTCAGTAAGTCTAAAGGTGGCAGGCAGTCTGGTAGAAGTGAATTGCACAGCCACGCAGCCAAGTAGAGTTTATAGAAGATGCTTTGCCCTTAGCAGCAGGTTTCACTGTTAGTGTTGTAAATTGAAAACATGTCAAATGTCCCTCATATTTTGGCAGTTAATTGTATCTCCTTCCAAATCCATTTTAAGTAGGGATCTGTCTATTCCTATGTCCCTGATGACAAAGGTAATAAATAATCATTCCACTCCTAATTTATTTTCCCATTGAAGGCAAATAATAGTCCACAGCCAGAGATGTGCCTGTCTCCTCAGCAGAGCTAAAGCAGAAGAGTTGCTGCTCAGGAGAGCAGTTTCCAAACTATTGTTAGATTGTTAAATCAGATACTTCACACTTTTCCTTGTAATGAAACATTGATTTTTTTATTTTTTTTTTTCCTTTGTCTACCAAACTTTAACCAGATAGTGGAAAATGACTGGTGTTTTTCTAACCAAAATGGCCATTTTAGTGCAATAACTTTCCTTGGGAATGCAGAAAATAATTAAGCCTAAAAAAAATTAAATTAAATTCCAAAAGATTAATATGTATGGGTCTTGTCTGCTGATCGTGTAAAGGTTCAGGAATTTCACTTCAAGTAGGAAATTTTTTACCTTACAGATCTGTATCTGTGTGGACAATTTATCTCATCCGTTCAAGATAATCCTTGTGCAGTACTAAAAGCCTGACTAGATGTCAGATTAAATTCATTTACTAGCTGTAGAGGAAATACCCTTCCCCTCTACTCAGCATTGCTGAGGCCAAACCTGGAGTGCTGTGTCCAGTTTTGGGCTCCTTAGTATGAGAGAGATGTTTATGTACTGGAGAGAGTCTAGCGAAGGGCCATGAAGATGATGAATGCACTGGAGCATCTCTCCTGCAAGGAAAGGGTGAGAGAGCTAGGTCTGTTTGGCCTGGAAAAAGCTCAGGGGGCATCTCATCGATGCATGTAAATACCTGAAGGGAGAGTCCAAAGAAGATGGAGCCAGGCTCTTTTCAGCAGTGTGCAGTGACAAGAGGCAATGGGCACAACCTGAAACACAGGAGATGCTGTCTGAACATAAGGAAACCCCTTTTTCACTGTTAGGGTGACCAAGCACTGACACGGGTTGCGCAGAGGGGTTGTGGAGTCTCCAGCCTTGGGGATTCTCAGAAGCTGTCTGGATGTGGTCCTGGACAGCCAGATCTAGCTGACCCTGTCTGAGCAGGGGTGTTGGACCAGGTGACCTCCAGAGGTTACTTCCCACCTCAACCATTATGTGATTCTGTGGAAGAAGAAAAGTTTCCTTCCTTGATTTTTTTTTTTAATGTTGCCCTAGAAATTCTGAACTTTGTGTCAGATGATACTGCAAAAAATGGTACATACCAAAAATATGACTCTGATTTGTTTAATACCTATCTGACATTGAGATTAAGGGCCTGGGAGAGTATGTCTTCTTTAGAAGACAATGCAAAAGAAAAAAAAATGATCCATTACAATAAAAATTTTTTTAGAACGCAATAGAAATCAAAAGAGGGGAAATTTCAGTTAAAAAAAAAAAAAAGAGCTAATGAATGAGAGATTAAGTAAGACCATAGTCAACCTTCTCTGCATTATGCCACAAAAGCATGCTGGTATCTGTGCAGTTGCATTTTTCAGGGTTGCCTATTTTGAGCAGAAAAGCAGGACTTTACTGGTTCTCAGTTATGTTGCAACCTGTGCACTGTCTTGTCTTCAAGAAGGTCTGAAGTTTTCACTTACGCGTCATCTTTATTCGTTTGTATGGTTCTTTCACAAGCTACACAAGAAGGTGGTGTTTCAATGGTTTAGAAGTTTATCTAGTAGTTTTTTTAAAACATTTCTGTACTTCCCTGTGGAGTTAAATGTAGACAGCTGCATATGCAGATTATAGCTCTTCTGTGTATGTATGTATAAAATCAGAATATTAAAAAGCACTACTTCAGGTTTTTATTATATTTTCTTTCTAGTGGCAACAGAACCCTTGATAAAAGCAGTATATACGTTATACCAGCAAAGGAATCTCCTCTTTCCTGTTCGTACATTGCTTTTGAAATTTTTTAGCAGAGTTTACCAAAAAGAAGATTTGAGGACTCAAAGAATCAGGTAAAAACCATTTGTGTATTCTTTCTCATTTCAACACAGTGTATTTATTTCAAATGTTAGACTACTTAATTTCCGTGTAGATGTTATAAAACTTCATTCTGAATCTGTTTTGGCTCCATGTCACTGAAATGTGAAAGTTTAGGTTCTCTGTGAGTTGTGACATTGAGATGTGTATTAGCTTAGTTGTCTTTTTTCTTAACGTAAGTACTAGATTGATCTTAATGATTTAAAATTTAACTTGAAGTACATTGCTGCAAGCTCATTGTTACTGATTGTGTGGTAGTCAGTAGGTGTGTCAAGCATGTGCTTGACAGTGGGACATTTTGAGTTACATTGCTAGCTGTGGGACATTTCCGTCACTTCAGCCTGAGGTCATGGACTTGTGACTTTGTGCCTTGTGTGGTTCTGGTAGTGCATGTCTAACATTTTGTACTTATTTTCTTTAAGAAAAGTTTTCTTCTATTGTTTTGGGTGTGTGTTTCTGCAGAGACTAGGTTTAAGAAAATGTTCGTGTCCTTTTTAGGTTCCCAGCTTCATGCATCTATTAGATATCTGACTTTCTTCAAGTAAGAGGAGGTTATTCTCTATATTGCTGTTATTACACATTTTCATCATAAGATTTGACCACATTGTCTCCAATTTTAACTTTTCCAGAAGGTATTTTTCAGCCAAGTCTTCTGTTTCCGCTACGTGAAATGCTTAAATATAGATCAGGCTGCACTAATCTTACCTTCTTCGAGAACTGCAAAGGGACATAAGATCATACCCATGATACCTGTTTCTGCTACTAGGTAAAAATCAAACCAGGGCCCCTAGAAGTGCTGGTAGCCACTACCAGAGTCAAGCTTTGGGAAGATTAGTCTCTTCTGCAACTCCTTTGCTTTGTTAAATCTTACATTGTCTTAATGCCTGAGTACATGTAATTAGATCTACAGCCAGAAATATCTAACACTACCCTATGAACATTGTAAGTATAGAGAATTTAAAAGACAGACAGGAAAAATGCTTGGGAATATCCCATTGTCCTCCTCTTTTCACCCAGAGTGAAAAACAGCTCTTTCTTATAGTGACTAATTTCCTCGAGGTTACATAACTGTTTTCTGTACTTACCTGGAAGTCTTGAGCATCTCATCCAGTTTCATGTAATCATTTGTCCATCTGGAAAGCTTTAACTTGCTATCTTTAGACATCACAAATAACATTAGTGTTTTTGCTGTTCCTCTTGGTCCTCTACATGGAATTGTGACATTTTCAGTAACAGAAGAATGAACTCTCAAAAATTCTGTGCAAAAAGGATAATTGCACTTATGTCTGACAAGACATTATAAGGTGACATAATGTTTGTGTACCGTACTGATCCATTTCTTTCCTTTAGAAACAAAAGTGGGTTTTTTTCATTTCTTCAAGATGTAGACTGCGCAGTAGATCCTGGATGACATGCATGTTTTTGCATTCAGTTTGACATCATAGCTCCTTCAGCACTCCTGTGACTGCTCTCATTTTTTAATATTTTTTTTTTTCTCAGAAGCTCGTCAAGAGCAGTTTAAGGGAGCAGAATTCATGTTGGAGCACTTTCCAAGGACATTTAAGTGAAGCTGTTTATTTTTTAGGTGTATCTGATTCAATGGCTGGGTAGGAGCTTTTGTCCTATTGTTGCCCTGTGAAAGAAAACTTGATTGATTTATTACAAGGTTCAGAATCAATATTTTGGTCTTGATGTTAGTTATCTTCACCGCTAATTGCTACACACATGTGTAGTCATTGTGTGTATATATGCATATACAGTGTGTGTGCGTGTATACATGCACACATATTCATATATATACTGGTAGAGACTTACAAGGCTATTTAGCCTCAACTTGCCTTCGGTGCTGACCTATGTGAGATGAAAGGCAAGTATTGCAAGGAAGAAGACAAGTATTGTTGGGTTTTTTTTGTAGTACTCTAAGCTTACAACTGTTTGAAGCCTGTATTTCCTCATTGTGCAGCGCTTTTGTGTGTTTAGTATCGCTCAGTGGATGGCTTTTGCATGAGCTTTTCTGGTCATTCCTTGGACCGGTCTAAATCAAGAGGAACTGCAGCATCTTCTGTCAAGGAGTGGCAAACCGCAGCTGTCTGAAGACCAAGTTTTGTTTGTTTTAATCTCGGCTCCTTTTAGCTTTATTTGATACCAACCCCACTTCTTCTGTGGGAAGAGAAAGCAAACATTTTATTCCCATCCACCATTTGCATGTCAAGTGATTTGAGACCTCTGTTGATCTTACCTCCAACTCACCCACTTCATTTGTCTCTTCTCCAGGCTTTTCCTGCTGTTAGACACAATCAATCTCTTTATACAAGATCCTTCCCTCTTATGTCATGGATACTTAGTTTTCTTTAAAAGTTTTGATGAGGCATTTTGTTAGGTCTTTTGAAAATGAAATAATTTCTACCATCATTATGCTACTCTTGTTGACACTTTTCAAAGATCTACTTTAAACTTCTTGATTTATGCTTGGCAGCTTCTTTCATGTAATCATCACTTCAGTAGTAAGCTGATGGGTTTTGGTTTATAAATGATACTTGATTTGACAAGCCATGGTGTTGTAAAAATTGTAGCCCATGAAAGATAGGATTGGTTTATAAGATTGTTTCAGTTCGAGCTAGGAAGGGTAAATAAAAGCCAAGTATAATGGAGGTTGTCAAACTTTAAAGCTCAGCACCAAAGATGTTTAAAGGAAAGAAAATACCTAAGTAGTGAAGTTTTCCTGAAGTATGAGGAGGCCAATTGATTGGAATAGGGAAGGAGGTCTGGAAAGTCAAGTCATAAATACAAACAGAAATTTGTCTTAGGGTAGGGTGAAGCTTGTCCAAGTTTTTTTGCTGTTTCCTGACCAGCTTTTAGGGGGTGTTTGAAGTTAACAGCACTTAGGGAAAATGGGGAAAAAGGAATTGATAAGCAAACTGTTTTCATTCCTATTTTTCTGACAAACAGGTCAGAAATAGAAATTCCTAAATATCAAGCTGAATTCTTTTCATAGGATGTGAAAATAGCAAAAGCTTCTTAACCATCACGCTATAGGATAAGGAAAGAAGTTGATCTGAAATTAAGACTAATTCAGTCTGTCCTTCAATATCTTGTCACATTTTTCAATAAAGATTATTATAATTTGTGTCAAACACAAGGGATAGTCAGAGTCCTCAGATGTGGAAGCAACAGTGCTGTAAACAAAGTTGTGTTGAATGCTGTCAAATGAATGCAAAAGAGGAGGATTAGGTAAATTTTATTCCAGAGACTTGAGAAGAACTAGTGTGTGAAAATGCAGGTAGTAAGAACTTTTGACTATTACCTTTAAAGGCAGGTAATGCAATCTGGATTTGGTATAGAAGATGGCATCTCACTTAAAGAATTGGAATGTGTACAGTGGGTTACAGTACATAGGTGATAACAGTAAGAGTGGTAAAACTGGAGAGAGTCTGCTTATACAGTTCCTCAGAGCTCTCTTGAGCTAAACTTCATGCTGTTGTTAATGACCGGCACACAAAGCAGGAGCGTGCCAATAGAAACTTGCTGGTGACATACAGTTTAGAATCATTACCTGATCAGAAAAAATGAGAAATAAACCAGAATTGAATTACCTCACGGAATGGTAAAAGAGGGAAGATGTGTATTTGTACAAAACAAAAATTGGCGCACTTAACAACTAACAGGATTTTTTTAAATGTAAAATTCAGCCAGGCAGTTGCCAACAATAATCCTGTGATTGATCTTTCTCCTTCTGCCTGTGTACTAAAGTTGTGGGATAAATAAGCAAGTGTAATTTTTAAAGGTACTAAGCTGTAGCAGAAGATACATGGTAGTACTGTAATCTTTGAACAAGATCATCTGATACTTCATTCAGTTGACTTTATTTGTAGTTATTTATGCCCAAGAAAGGCCAAGCTGTAAGAGCTGCAAGGGCAACCTAAGCTTTGGATCCCTTCCACTCATGTTTGAATTGGCCAAAACACCTCATTTTTGCTTGCTTGAGGCTCTGGGTAGAGTCAATAGAAAGCGCGGCATTCCAGCAAAACAAGTAAGGTCTTACGTAAAAAGCCTCTTTAAATTTAACAAGTGAGGACTCAGATCAGGTGAATGTAGTGAAGTCCATGGGCCAGGTAGATTTGCAGAGATGTACCTGAGGGTGCTGAGAAAATTGTGCAAGTGAGGCCATTGTTTGTCACCTGTGAAAAAGCATGGTGACTGCGGGAGACTCTCTATGACTGGAAAAAGACTGCTGTTCACCCATCTTGAAGAGCATCTGGGGAATTTTGGGTTGATGAGCCTTGTCTTGGTCCCTGGAAAGATACATATGGCCGTTTACTTGGAATTAATATGTGAACATGTAAAGGACAAACAGGTAATCAGGAACAAGCTAGCATGTATATAAGAGCAAACTGTACTTTGCCAACATGGTAGGTAGCCTTATGTGATGAATGTCTGCATGGGCAAGGGGAGAGTGTCTGACACAATACGCTTCGTTAATAAAGTTATTTGGTGCTGTGTTCCACCAGTTCTAGTTTTTCATTCGGCTTTAAGAGGTAACTGAATTGACAAGCAAGACACCAGCGAAGGTAGAATTGAATTTGAAAGTCTGGTGTGAAGAGTAGGAGCTTGATTGGGGGGGTTCAGTAATACTGAGGGTGTAGTAGTCTCATGGCTTTTTAGACTGACTCATAACTCATTAAATATAAACTGATAAAACTAATGATAAACGGAAATGTTGCTTTGCCAGCTTACTGTCAGGTCAACAAATACTTTGTGCAAGAGTTGAAAATATGCAGTGCAAAACCTATGGAGCAAACAACTGCTTTTGATGTAACTGCAGCAGCACACCAGTGTGCTCAGATCTGGTGAAAGAGTCTCAGCAAATCACAGTATTGCATTTCATTGTAATTTAATTGTACCTGACATTAAAGCAACTTAGTCAAGACTGGAAGGAGTAAGTTTGTGGGGTTTTTGTTGTTTTGATTTGGTCTTTTTTCCCCAACTAATTTTCCTTCTTTTCTTTAGAAGTCGAAGCAAAGTTTTATCTCGTTGGTTGGCTGGTTTACCTCAGCAGCTTGCTCTGCTTGGCTTGAAAAACCCTGAGCTTTCGAATCAGCTGATTGATATCATTCATTCTGCCGCTTCTCGTTCGAACAAGGAGTTACTACAAAGTTTACAAGCCACTGCTGCTCGAATATATGGTAAGACTTTTACAGCATAATGAATTTTGTCCATTGCTTGGCAGGGAAGTTGCAATATGTGGAAAACACTGGTGTTGCCTAGGTGAATGTAAAGTCTGTGTGGGCGGGGGGGAGATTGGTTCAGTCCCTTATGATGGATATTAAAATGCATCATGTGTGTCATTTCCTAATGGATAGTAAAAAGATTAAAATCATGGAATTGTAGGGGTTAGAAGGGACCTCTGGAGATCATCTAGTCCAGCTTCCTGCCAGAGCAGGGTCACCTAGAGCAGGCTGGACCGGAATGCATCCAGGTGGGTTTGGAGTATCTCCAGAGAAGGCGACTCCACAGCCTCTCTGTGCAGCCTGTTCCGGTGCTCTGTAAAACCTCAAAGTAAAGAAGTTTTTCCTCATGTTGACATAGAATTTCCTGTGTTCCAGCTGGTGTCTTTAGGTCAAGTTAGCAGGACTTTAACCTGACAGACTAGAAGCTTCAGTTTTTGTGTAGTCTGCTTCTGGTAGTATTACTTCTTGGGTTTTTTTTTTGTTGTTTGTTTGCCCCTCTTAGTTATATTGTCCTCCCTTCAGGAAGTGAGTTATATTGTCCTCCCTTCAGGAAGTGCTGTAGGCTCTTAACTAGGTAAGAGTAGTTAGAAAAGAGTAGGGTCCCTGCAGGATTGTTTTACACGAGGCACTTAGGCCGTGTAATTGTTACCAAGCACAACAGTTTTGTAAGTTTAAAAATGAATAGGGATAATCGGAGTGTTGATTGCCTGTCCATGTGCCGTTAGATCCGCTGGAAGGTGCACTGGTGCTGCTGCCGGCGGAGGCCCAGCGACGGCTGGTGCAGCTGGTGTACTTCCTGCCCTGCCTGCCCGCCAGCCTGCTCGCCTGCCTCAGCCGCTGCTGCATCATGGGCAGGATGTCCTCCGACCTGGCCGCCACGCTCATCGGGATACTGCACATGAGGTAACAGTGCCCAGCCGGCATCTTACTTTACTTTTTTTTGTTGGTCTGTTTGTTTGTTTTCTTAAAAAGTGAACTCTTGTTCATTAATTGTGAACTCTGTTACTGGCTTGCACAAAAAAATCAGTACAGTGTGCAAGAATTGGCATTGTGAAGAATGTTAATGCTTCCATCAGACTGTACTTCTAGCCTTTCGCTTCAACTGTTTTTACACTGGCCGATTTTTCTCCAGTGCTTGATAACAGAATCATAGAATAGTTTGGGTTGGAAGGGACCTTTAAAGGTCACCTAGTCCAGCCCTGCAATGAGCAGGGACATCTTCAACTAGATCAGGTTGCTCAGAGCCCCGTCCAACCTGACCTTGAATTGGTTCCAGGGATGGGGAATCTACCACCTCTCTGGGCAACCTATGCCAGTGTCTTACCACCCTCATGGTAAAAAAATTCTTCGTTTATATCTAGTCAATCTACCCTCTTTTAGTTTAAAGCCATTACCCCTTGTCTTATTGCAACAGTCGCTCCTAAAAAGTTTGTCCCCATCTCTTCTGTCCCCCTTTCAGTACTGAAAGGCCTTACAGTTACCTGTAAGGCTATACGATATTGGGCACCCTCTACCCAGATCATCATTATCGGTGGTCTTTGTTCAGCCACTGATTGCAGCTTTCCATCATAAATAATTTGACCTGACACTGTTTGCAGTGAAAAATGACCAACCAGTGTGTATTCTCATTTTCTGCTTTCTTTCAGATTTTTAAAACTCATTTTTCCTATAATTACCACAGTTGAATAGCCAAATCACAGTTGCTAGGCACGTGTCTTGTTAGAAATTATTCACGCTCTTGTTTGTTTTTTTTTGTCCTGGCTTGAAAGAGGATAGGTTTGCCTGTAAAGTCAGGAAGAGAGGTCGCTGTTCCACTGAAGTGAGTGGGAGGCTTGCTAGGAGTTCACAAGGGTGTTTTGCTTAGCTGCCTCTGGAAAAACTATACTGGCTTTTCTCCGTTGTTCAATATTATTTAACCTTGGATAAATAAGCAGGAATTTAGCTTACTTGATTTATGCTTAAAATTTTTTTTTCTTAATGCTTTTTGGAACTTTAACTTTTTTTACTTAAAATATGACACAATGCAGTGTACTGTCAAATACAAACCTGTTAATGTTAGCTGTGTAACATGTGAATAAGGTAACTAAGATAGGAAGTGGTGGTGATGAAACTTATAATATACTATATATAATGTATTACTATAAAAATGAAATTCTGTCTAGTTTTGGGAAGGGTGTACCTCAAATTTTATTAAAAAAAAATATTTTTTTGGCCATATATTCAGAAATTCAGACTCTAACTGAATCAAATACAGTCATAAGCACTGAGGGGCTTATTTTGTTAGTAGATCTTATTAGATTTTAAATGTGGGATATTTTTACAGTAATACTGTAACTGTTTTCTAAAGATTATCAGAAGGCTGCAGGTGGGCTGTGGGTATTTAGTCCTTGTGGCAGAAGATGCAAGAGGCAGCTGGAGGGTGGTGTTCTGACCAAAAAGGTTACATCTTGACAACAGAGAAGGAGGAGCAACTTTTGTTTTTCAAATGTGCAAAGAAAGTATTTTGATTTTAAACTTAATGTCATTTGGAACATGTTTTAAACTTAAGTTGGATTCAAATATTGTGCATTATCTACCCAAGAAGTCAATCTGAAATAACTAGATGAAGAAAAAGTACTAACGTAGTTGTGCTAATGCAGTTTCTTGTATTGATAAGCTATAACAGTCCTCCCTTCTGGAAGGTTACAAGTTTTGATGAAACTGGGGGGAAAAAAAAAATATGACTCTCTGATGAGTGTTGTTTTTCTTTGATAAGGCTGTTCCCACTTCACTGGGAGGATTCAGCGTTAAAAACAGAAACTCGATCAGTTTTCTGTAGGAACACATCTGAAAATAATGCAAGTCCTCGGAAAGATTGAAACATGTCTTTTATAGACAAAGTGCAACAGCATTGGAAATCCTTTCTCACCTGTGCAACTAACTTAAAAACTTGTAGTACAAGTTTTAAAGGGCTTAATGATGACACCTTTTTCAGCTGTGGCTCAGCTTCTTAATATATAGGTGAAATTTTGTGACTACTTTTTTTTCTTATTGTCATGATCATAGATTTTTTTTTTTAATCATAAAAACTTCATCCTAGGATGCCTTATAGAATTAGAGAACCAAGATGATGTCAGAAATGTTAGTGGCTGCTGACAGGGATGTCAAAAACAAAAACAAAAAAAAGCTTTGATAACTTAAGCATGTAAAGACAGTAAGAGTAAATAACAATATTAACTTCTCAAGAACAGAGGAGTCTGATATATCTTTTTCCTTGGGAAAATAAGTAGTACGGTTAAGGAAACAGTAGGTTTTCTAGACCTGAACTTTGCCTGGGTTTTATAACCTTCACCACCTGTCATTGCACGCAGGATACGTGAACTAATTTTCCAGCTCTTATCATCAGAAAAGCCACACTTGATTATTGTGTCCAGTTTTGTGGCTTGCTTTTGGATGATGATGTGGACAAACTGGATTAGTTCAAAGCAGAGCAGACAAAGAATGATAATCTGTAAATTGTGATAATGGAGAATGACTGACAAATTGTCATTGTTAAGCAAATAAGGCTGGGAGGGAGGGGGAACCCTATGTGTAAAAGGCCGTTGAAGAGGAATGAGAGAACACAGTTTTAGCAGGATTAGGAATATAGACTTTAAATGTCAGAAAAACATATGGTTTGCTAGCAAAATTTTCTGAAAGTAGTAATACATACATATGTACATACATAGGCTGTGTAGGAAAGGGGTATAAATATACTTCACTGGAGATACTTAAAATCAGGTTGGACAAAAGCGTATCATGGATGGCAAAAGTACAGCCTTAAAGGAAATAGAGGAACTAGGTAACTTCTGGTAATCATTGACAGCTCTTGTGATGCTTGCAAGTTTTTGAAATGAATGGTGCTATACAAAAATGTATATCATTTCACAATTCTGCGCCACAACCTGGTTCATGGGACACTTCCTGTAGGTAAAGATTATGATAGTTTTGCATAGAGAAACTGATACAAATCAGTCCATCGGGAGATGTAACTTATGAGTAAAACCGATGTTGTCAGTAGGTGGCACTGTTTTTCTTCCATACATTCATGTTCTATTTGGTGAGGGGGGAGTTTTTATAAATTTCTTTTCTTCTACGCCACCTGCTTATCTGTCGTGCTTTAAATAGATTGCATTCAGTAGCGTCAGAGGCTCACTGCTGTATTGGTTAATTGTTTTTAATTTCTTTAAAAGCCTTTATTTCTGCATTATTCTTGTCTGGCAGAGCATGTATGTTTTTACATGCATCTGAGAATGCACATATGTACCCATGTATACTTGCTAGAGAGGAGCTATGTTAAGGTGGATTTCATGAGTACATATGGATGATAATAAGACTGTTGCAGTTATTCTAGGAATAATCATTATAAACTCAAGAAACTCATAGCTTTTTTTGTGTGTGTGTAAACTATAAAAGTAGATAGTAAATCCATCCAGATGGCTTAAGCCATATTCCTGCAATGATATCAGGCTATAACATTAAATTATAATTACTGCGTTGTAACTTTTAGAATTTTTTGTTGATTAGAAATGAATTTTGAAGACATTCAATAGTTTTCAGTTCTTATTTTTGCAATGGTGAGACGAATAGCCAGGTGGTCTGCAGGAGCCCATCAAGTGAGCCACAGTGGGCTCTGTGTGTTGAGAATGAAGGTGATGTTGACAGTATTTCCATATATAATGGGAAGGCTTCTGAGCCTGGGATGGTGGTTATCTATAATGCTAAATAATTAGGATGGTTCCTGTCATGCTTTGGGTCTATATTCACTGAAGCTTTACCAGTTAGCACAGGCTGAGGACTGTTCATTCTGAAAAGAAAGCTGAAAAGCAGCCACCCGTTTTGGATGCTGGTGTGAATGTGGCCAGGTTTATGCTAATTGATCTCTGTGCCAAGGAACAGGCGTTGCTGCTGTTTGGGTCACTGGGGCAGCTACAGTGCATGAGTTTCAGGTGAAACTGAGGGACAGAAGGTGTGGTAAGACAGAAGCTGTGTTTTAAGACAGCTTAATTTCCCTGCTCTTCTCCTCCAGTGCCTGCCCTGTGCCCGCTGTATGGGACCTGAGATGTATGTAACTTCAATAAATCCAGTCAGGCGAAGTTTTGAGAGGTGGAAGCATGACCGGGTTTTGAGGCATAAGTCTTTCTCACTGCACCTGTTCATACACAATCAGGTGAGGAAAGGTGTGGAGCAACGTGAGCGAACATTCTATGACTTCAGACTGAGAGAAATGAGAGGTAGTGGCTCCTTGGAAGGAGAGGAGTTCTCTGAGTTGGCCTCTGATTTAAGCCTCTGATGATCTTGAATTTACGGAGACAAATGGAAAGGTGTAGGAAATATTTTAGAAAGTCTTTGCATCAAATGTACTGGATCGATTTTTCTGTGGTCTTTAGGTGGTACTGCTTAGATTAATATATTGAGACGAACCATTTATTTTGATGCAGCATGCCACATTTCTAAACAAATTAACTTCAGTATTTATTTTTAATTCATGATTTATTGGAATAACTGGTAAATACTCAAATAGTACTTCTCTGCTAATTAAAGATGAATGGTTAAATTGTTGGGTAGGAATATGTAACGTTTGGCATGAGTGGACCTCTGGTTTGAAATTCCAGTCTTAACATCATCTTGATGGTGGACTTCTGGTGATTCCTTGAGGGTGTGGATATGGACAGGTAGACAATTCTCTATAGGAGGTGAAGAAATTTATTAATTGTTGATGGTCTAGTTGGGATTAAGGTCATAAACTTTAGCAGAATTACAGGTAGAGCTGGAAAGAATTTTTGGTGTAATCCCTCTATGTCTAGTTTCTACATTTGTAGGGCAGATGGGTTACTTCAGAATGGTTTTTGAAGGACTAGTGAGGCACATGCTTATTTTTTGAGTACTTCTTGGAAGACTGTCTTTGAGGGAAATCTTTTCCTCAAATATGGAAACATATAAAATGTAAACTCACCTTCTTGTATTATATGGTAGATTGTCTTGTTTGTCTGACAAAAGGGAGGTCTGCTGTTTACAAACCAAAATCTGTACTGTTGACAGTTGCAGAAGAATAACAGTTTGTCACCGTTTGTTAAACTCAATGTTTTGTTTGCTACTTCTTAGTGACTTTGTGGTGATTGAATGGCAGATATTTTTGCAAACAGATTTCTCTTTTTTTTTTTTTTTCCTTCTCTTTTGTATAAGGTAGGATACTTAAGGTGATTAATATATAACCTGAGTATTTACTGTGATGTATTCTATTCTATGAAATAGGGATTAAGAAATGCAGATTATGAGATTGTGATCAAATGTATAAACTAGGAAGTTAGATTGCTGATTTTACGGGAGAAGTTCTCTGTCTCCTCTTAATATGTCTTGAGCTACAAAGAAGGAAAACCTGTTCAGTGTAATTACATAAATGCAATTTATTTATGTGCCTTTATTCAGCTAATTACATTAACACAATTTATTTGTCTGCCTTATGCATAATAGTTACGATTTTTTTAGAATTTTTTTATCCATTGGAATAGTGTGTCTGGAAGTTATTTCACTGAAATGGATAATTGGACAGATAATATTTCACTGCCGAGATAAAAAACAATGGGAGTTAATTTATGGCATTTCTCTCTTGAAGTAGAGTGTCCATAAATGAGATTTCCAATGGCTTCAAAAGCCATTCTTATTATTGTGGGTCTCTTTCCCTGCTGGGGTCTCACAGAGAGTTGTTGTTTCTGTTGCTGCAGAAAAGGAGAAGGGTGAGGACCGTATAAATAAAAGCTGAGTGCTCGCTCCCAGTGAGACATAAATTGTGTGGGAGTTCCTAGTGCTCACAGGTTTGAGATAACTCTGGGGGTAACTTGCATTCTGCTTCTCGTAAGCGTAAATGGACTCTTGCCTTAAGAGGTAGTGCCTTTAAAAGGTTCTGTTGCTTTCCAGACAGTAATGAGGGAGTTCAGCTGGTGTCTCATTGAGCAGCCAGGCATGCTTGTTGGTTCCTGCTGACCTCAGGAATCTGGTGTTTAGAAAGAACTGGGATGGACATTTTAATGTCTGTTTGGTATAAGATGTAAAATTCTGTGTCTCCAAATATACTATTCAGAGATGCCTTAGGGTCATGGTAAGAGTTTAAAGTTTTCTATAGATACTTCCTTTGTAAGTAAATACTGCTTTTACTTTATTTAGTCATCTTAGTTATGTGATCTGCAACCTCTTAACAGTAGAGCTTCGGGAGGCACAGTGAGAATGCAAAATGTAGGTAACAGAGAACCTGTATACTACTACATTAAATGCTTACTGAATGCATTATTGTAGACGAGAAAAACATTATATTCCCAAAAAGTATTTGCAAGCTAGTGAGGATTCTGTAACGTATTATTGTGAATAACAACACTGATAGCGCAACTGAATACAGTAATTCCCATACAAAGGAAGTGTAGAAAAGATTTCAGAACAATGTACTTTTTAAAAAAAGGAAAACATAAATAAAATTAATTTTACCAAAGTAAGCTCTTATTAAAAAGAAAAAAAAAAAAAGATAAATTCCACTTGTAAGTCATTACAGATCATACATGGAAAGTCAACTCAATAGACCTTGGAGAGGAAGTCGAAAAGTGTACAGGTGTAGGAAGGTGTTATAATAATGAATGGTTTACCAAGAAAGATGTAAGAATAGCAAGGTCTGTGCTCACTGTGAAGTGCTTTTTCTGGCTGTATTTTCACACCCTGAATTTAGACCAAAAAATGGAGGAAAGTATGAAAAAGGTAATAAAAATACTTAAGGCAGTATGGAATATAAACTAAAAAGTGTGCTTTCAAAATGCTGGCATTTCCCTGTCTGAGTGCCACTAAGATTAAAGGGTAAAAGATTGATCTGCTTTCAGTGCTGCAAGATCAAAAAGGATCCACAGTTCTTGAGAATCAGATCGCAAGGTGGGTTGTGGTGCATTCCTTCATCCACATCTGGTCAGCAAATTTCCTTTTCCTTGCTCATTGTCATGTGAAGGTGTAGGACTTGGGAGAGGGAGGAGGCTAAGCTTGTGTTTAAGGACACGTCCCTTTATATTTGTCCCCAGGTGGCTGTTTGTTGTTTGATATTCTTAACCAAGACGAAAAGAATTATGTTGCTCCACTTACAATTGCACCAGTCAGTAAATGCCGTTTGCTCATTAGTGAATGTTTCTTCTGATTTGTGCTCTCATTTATAATGTGTAAGCAATTCTTTTCTCCAGACAACCTTTGCAACTGTGGAGCAAATGAGTAGCTGACAGGCTTACTTTTAACGATGCAAAGCTCAAATTGTTGTTTTCTTAAAATAGGGTTCATATTTTTCCCCAAACCCCTGGTAATTCCTTGCAGATGTTTGTTGTATTTTGCCACATCTTCAAATGGAAACACTTGATCCTTCAAAAGAGATAATGAAAGTTAAAACAAAAAACACACACTAACAAACCGTTGCCTATGTATGATAATGTGTTAGAGGAAAAGGAAGATAAAAACTCTTCACTTGCTGTCCGAGTTCATGTTCTGGTGTGAATGATGAGGTGGGTACAGGGTTGGAGAAGCACTCAAAGAGTCAAAATTTTAAATTTATTTTATTTTTTTTAATGGTTTCAACGTCAGTTTGTGGCAGTCTTGGTTTCCTATCTCTGCAAGAGCTGGTATGAAAATTGAGAGTGCTGATCCTCGTTAACAATGTAACATGGAACTGATTTGATTAAGTTGATGCAGGAACCTGAGTTTATACTCCATTGCAGTTGCAAGCAGTTGCATTTCAATTTGACAGAAATTAATTTTCATCAAAGCTAAACAAGAATAAGCTATGCCAAAGCTGAGATAAATACTGGCACAGGGCTTTTTAGTATTTTAAAAGAACATATTGTACAGTAGTGCAAGTACGTGCCTACACTGGGGGAAAATGTATTATATTTTTCTTCCATAGAGGTACAATAGTCCTAGTATGGTCCTTGCACGTGGTTTTGGTACATTGTTCTTTATACACGCACAGTTCCGAGAGTGAGAACGGGGAGTGTTTGGGATGCATTGTATCATACTTGCCAAGCTCTCCAGAATAGCTAATTCTATAATTGTTCCATTACCTGATAGTTCACAGGTATTTTTACTTGTAAGCACCATTTTGAATGGTTGTTAGACAGCGCTGCTACTAGTAACATAGCTTGGTGTCTATGTAAAACGTGAGATGTTCATAACCATCCTGTGAGGAGGCTGGCTAGAAGACCTATCTGTCCAGTGTTGTCCTCATGTGGATTTATTCAGCTGAGTGGTGTTTCTGGGCTCAGACAGCGAGCCCCGAGCAGTGTGATGAAGAATTTGAATGGAGTCCTCTTAGCTCCAGAGAAGGATGCTGCCGTATCTCTGTGGAAGTCTCCTGCTCCTGATGAGTACTGATCAGTAGCTGAATAGTTTTGTCTTGATAGATAAACTTTCTGGGCTGATATTAGACTCACTGTGTTGAGAGGTCAGAGATGGCACAGGTCGCAAAAATAGGAAGCCGAAAGAAAAAGGAAAGGTTTTCCTTACTCCCTTTCTGTGGATCAGTAAAGACTTTTTCTCAACACAGTGCCCAGTTTATCGCAGTGGAAGATTCACAAGTGATAAGGGGTATTGTCCTACACATCTCTGTGGCCCTGAGTTGTGTAAGAACTCTGGCCTGTTTCATGCGGTGGAAACAACTTCGTTATGATCCTTGGTCACGGTGTCGTTATTCTGGCTATTGTGGAAGAACCACTTTACTCTGCTTCTTGCATTTCTGTGGCCTTAACTGAACTCCTGGATAGGCTAAAAGAGCTGCTCAGCTGTATCCTGATGAGCTGCAGAACTACAGAACATGCATCTGGAAGGTGGTGGTGTGTCATTTTCAGACTGTAGGTAGATGAACTGACTGAATAGCTTTGGCAAGAAAAAAAAGAAGACAGGGTAGACTTGATTAGCTGCATGCTGCTATACTAAGTACTTTGGCATGCTAAATAACATGAATGTTGCTAGTGGACTTTATCTCTCTGAGTTGTTCCTGAATAGGCTGTACAGCCCAGTGCCAGCAGAGATCTTGTGAACCTCCAGTGATGTGTGTCTTCCACTGTATGAGCTGATCAGGTAGTTAGGCCCACCACTTCCTACTTTTAAACCAGTTACACCTTGATGTAAGGACCTTTTCCTGCACTGTGGCTGCTTAGTTTTCTAGAATTCTTTTTCCTAAGTATTACAGGATCTTCCGTATTCATGTGCACCTTCCCCTTGTAAAGATTTCTAAGAGATATGTAAGGCAAAAGTTCTTTTTTCAGAAACCATTCTGTCTGTTCCCAAGCACGTCATAGGTATTCATGTGTCGGCTAATTTTATCCATTGTTATAGTGTGTATTAATTTGCCTAGTGCAGGCATGAAAGTTACAGACCTTATTTATGTGGAACTTTTTTTTTAAAAACAAATGAGCACGCCCAAAAAACATCATCACATTTGCCACTCCACAGCCTGTAGGTGTCAGGGAAGTTCTCAGATGGCAGGTTGCTCACAGCTGCTAGTAGTTCAGTTCATCCTTGCCTTCCCTTGGAGCTCCTTTGCATGGTGAATGCCATCTCATCTTGGTAATTCCCTTCTGTTTTGTTTGGTTCCATAATATGTTGTGCAGCTGCTTGAAGTTACAACAGGTCTTCTTGGAGAGTCATTCTGCAATGGGAACCAGCACAGTTTCTTCTCCGATGATCACAGGTGGGCAGAATTGCTGTAGCTTCTGTGCTATAGCCTTATCTTACCTGAGTGCTGTTCTCATGCAGTGGTTGTCTGCTGGGCGTACAGAATCTTGGGAAGTTTTCTGCTCCTGATGTGTTTGAAGGACAATTTATTAGTAGTATCTCGGTGGTTAAAGCACTTGCTGAGGATGCAGAAAATCTAGGTTCCCTGCCTTCATCTGAAGAGGAGGTTGATTTTGTATTTCCTAACACAGTGACTTAGTCATTGAACTATTTTGAGGAGGTGTACTTAATTTAATAATATATAAATAAATTGTATTAATTTTATTAATTTTTCACTGAGTTGAGGCCTGGAATGCAATTAGTTTTTTTCAGGAAATAAGTGAATCAGCTGGTGGCTGAATATTTACATGTTCTGGACAGAACAGTGGAAGAAATAGAGAGGAAGCTCCTTTTAGAATGATTTTGTAACCTAGAATTAAAGAAACAATTGTGAGATGCCTTGGTTTAAATCTGTGATCAGTGGTTGATAAAATACATTTAAAATGGGATCACCTACTACAGTCTATGTTAAGTTAGGTTTCTCAGGCTGTTCTCTTGCAAGCGTTTAAATAATTCAGTAAAGCTTCAGAAACACCCTGTGCTAGGATATTCTCTGTTACGGCGGTGGAAGGGCTTTCCTGGAGAGTGAAAGAATTGGATTTTATTTTCCTTGAACAGAAAACCCTTGATCTTACACTTCTTGAGTTCTGTAACCCTCACATTTAGGAGCAAAAGGGTGATAGTATCAGTGCCTCAGAGGAACTGGGAATTTTGCATTTGCTTTTCCTTGTTTTACTTTAAAAATACGTGAAGACTGAGCTTTTTTTTTGAGATTCATTGCACTTTTTTCAATTTTATTACTAAACAGAAAAAAACCCTAACCCAAATTCTGTACAAAAATTTGCCGTGCTTGGTAGGTGCACTGCTGTCTGAGTTGTAGTTCGAGCAGTGTGTTTTACAGGAGAGCAAGTGGAAGGATAATTTCTAAAATAACTGCAGCAAGGTTCATTATAGTTCTTCTACCAGAGACCTCTAAATTACCCCAAGACTCCTTATGACTGCCTAAGTCAAAACCAGCACCTTAAACCTGAACCAGAGTTCAATTTGTAGCTAGTTTAGGTCAGGAAGCACAGAGATAATTGTCTGCAGTTGAGAAAAAACCACTTGTGCACAAACTGCAGTTGTTTTATTTTGCAACTGTGTGATACAGCTCAACCTGAAAATAACAACAGTGAACAAAAGTCGCAAGGTCTGGCTGGAGTTAAAAAAAAAAAAAGTTAGCA
This sequence comes from Chroicocephalus ridibundus, assembly GCF_963924245.1. Lineage (NCBI taxonomy): Eukaryota > Metazoa > Chordata > Aves > Charadriiformes > Laridae > Chroicocephalus > Chroicocephalus ridibundus. The sequence continues at coordinate 103,181,930 of NC_086285.1, forward strand.
GCAAGCGATAAAAGGAATGCATTGCACAGTTGCTGTGACTGAGAAGTATTTGCTATGCTAATTGCAAGAGAAGCAATGATTTTTTTTTTTAAGTTAATTAGATTCAGCTTTTCTTTTAATACTATTTGGCATACAGAGCAGGTTACCTAAAGGTGCAATTCTAAACCTCAGCAGAGAGGTTCTGGTGGAGAGGAGGTAACCTTATGGAAATTACAGCACATAATTCATCATAGTTAATGTGGGTTTGGACTAGCTGACTGGAGAGGTCTCACTCATATGCAATTTGATAACAGGTTCCCATTGTCAGTAAAAATTTATTCAAAAAGGGAGATTATAATATGCTTATTACCTGTCGCCCACCTATAAATCAGATTTTTTTTTTTTTAGTTAAATGTCTAACGTAACTTACAAGCGTTTTGAAAACATTTTAAAAGTGCACATAGTTTTTGATTATCTGTGGTAGTGTTAATATATTAAACTAAGATTTTTGTAATGTGTTTGTGGTATACCAACATCTGTTCTAGAATTGGATTTCTTTTGTTCTGTGTTCTTATTTCTGATGTCCTTTAATGTAAACCTCAAAACTGAGTGGCTTTAACTGCATTAGAGTCCTTTGGGTTCTAAGGTACTTGAGGTATTGATAGCTGGTTAGACTTGTATTTAAACAAACTTTTTCTAGGCTGTAATGCTGTTCTGCTTGTATTTGTAGTATTAGAAAGACGTTGGTCTTGGTCTTAATTTGTTACGATGCATTGAGATCCTTATCTAGTCTTTGATTACATGGTCTCATGTTATTTTTCCATATTCCATTGTGTGCTGAGCACATCATGCTCACTGGAGGAGTGTTTACATAGTGTTATGATTTCTCCCTGTTGTTTCAGTAGAAGGCTTCATGATTTTTCTATTGTATTATGTCCCAGTTGGAAAACAAAGTCATTCCCCCCCTGCCATGGGACTTTGTGTTGTGCTGAAGTATTTTTCACAGCTGTAGGGGAAGAGGAAGTGATATTTTTCCCAACTTCTGAGATGAGGAACAGAGGCAAGGAAAAAGTGAAACACAGAAGTACCTGCCAACTCTAGGAATTCAGCATGAAACATTTAGGAACTGATTTTTCAGAATATTTATCATTTTCTATCTTGAAAGTGAAGGATTGACTTCAATTTCAATGTAAGTGGAGCGGTAGAGATCAGAGTCTATGTGCTGCTCTTTAAGATATTTGAAGGTGTATTGCTCCACAGCTATTACTGCCCTTTTAGTCTTTTACTCACTCTTGAACTGTTGCAGGGCTAGTGATAACTAGCAGAAGGAAAGGAAGAAAGAAGCCTCCACTATGAATAATGTGGTCTTTTTCTATTCTAAACGTAAGTTAATACCTTATCCGATGGTCCTCAGAGAAGCGTGTTACCACAGACTTCCTGTCCTCTGATTAAAAAAAGTTATTTATCTAGTGTCTCATAGAACCACTGCAATACAGATAGGAGCATGGTCCAGGATAATGCGTAAACCTATTTGTTTACCTGAATTTGTGAGCTAATCTTTTTTTCTACTTTTTTTAACCGTCTTGTGCCTCATACACTGTACATGTTATGGATGATGCAATAAATAAGGCAAGAACAGGTCAGGTTGTGTTGTCCTTCATTGGGTAATCCTGATTGATCCCTTCATCCATGATTTGTATAAGGCATTGTTTTAGAGAAAATGACACATAATATTATCGTACTCTAAGACATATGCACAGAGGCCAAGCTGATGATTATAGGCAACTTTCTCTGTCACTTTCTAAATTGAGTGCTAGATTATTTTTAACTTAATGCTGTTTAACATTGAGGCTTCTTTTATGTATATAATAGCTTTGACTTTTTTAAAAAAAGTAAACTGTAAGTGAATTTGGGGATCTTGGTTTTGTGTGCGCGTGTCTCAGTGCAGCTCTGCTTGTAGATGAGTCTCTTAAAACCATTTCACAGCTCTGTCAAGGGTTTGCCTCTCTTGCTGCCTCCATGTTCCTGGGGCAGAACAGGAGTGATTCTCTCCACTTCCTCTTGCGTCTACATCAGTGACAGCTTGGCATGCTGTTAGGATGCTTAAAATGCTTGTCCTGTTTTGCGAGTGTGCAGATAGTCAAGTGTGGGTAGAAAAACAAAGCCTCTGAACTGTTTGAATATTTTCCAGACATTTAGCATTAAGCTTCAGAATCATTTTTCTTGTCCAGGGATCTCCTGAACCTATTGCAGTTCATGTGTTTGCTAGCCTGCAGTGAATCTGAGGTTTTGTTCAGGCTCTTCTGGAGGTCATCTAAAATTCTTGCATCCACCGGTCCTCTTATGAGGAATTTGACACATCTGCTAACTCTTGCATGGAAAAATATTTTTATATTTTATTATTTTAAACCAGATTCTGACTGGCTTTGTCATGCAAGTCCCTACTCCCTGAACTTGGGCTATCACAAGTCCTTTCCATGTTTCTGTCTTCCTGCTCAAGATATTTTTTTTTTATTTTCACATTTCCCTGATTCCCTTTGCAGCTTGTCATCTGATGTATATCTTCCAACCTCTTGCATTCCCACCATTTTGCTCAGTGATTGCATCACAGTTTGAATTTCTGTGTCCAGTAAGTCCTAAATTCTCCTGAATCTTTCTTCATGGTGCCCAATGCTTATTTTTGGTATAATGAGTGACCTCACATCTGACTTGTGGTCTTTCTGCATTGGATTCAGGCAGCTTCTTCCCCCATGCTGAAGAGAACATGGGCTTCATTCTCTCTTCTGGTGTGTGCATGTAATACTTGTGTGAGTATTCACGTGTGTAGAATCTCTGGGGAAATCACAGAATGGTTCAGGTTAGAAGTGACCTTAAAGATCATCCGGTTCCAACCCGTGGCCATAGGCAGGGACATCTCCCACTAGACCAGGTTGCTCAAAGCCCCATCCAGCCTGGCCTTGAACACTTCCGGGGAAGGGGCATCCACAGCTTCTCTGGGCAACCTGCTCCAGTGCCTCACCACCCTCACAATAAATGTTTCTTCCTGAAATCTCATCTACATCTCCCTTCTTTCGGTTTTAAACTGTTACCCCTCGTCCTATCAGTAGGTTGCAAGACCTCTTGCTGGTTTAGTTGAGTGTGTGTGAAATCTCTTTGATGCTGCAATGAATCAGACTTGGACCTCCTTAGAAGGAGGGAAGAAATTCTCCCTTCTCCTGGGAGAAGATTGCAGGCCAAGGCCAAGGGGTGTTTGTCTCAGGAGAACTCAGTGTTGGCAGCCAAGTGGCAGCCTTTCGAATGGAGAGAGATTGAGAGACTACAGGTTAAGAAAAAGAAGCAGCGAGCCAGGCCTCCGAGGAGGACTGAAGGCCTCCTAGTTGCTAGAAGGGACCATGCAGTGCTGTCTGCACCACAAAGTCACCTGAAATATGCCTGGAAATAAGGATTTGCCATTAAGGATACAATGTGAAGTGAGTTTTATTTAATAAAGCCTTTCTTTGTTTTCTCTCACCTGGCTGTGATTTTCTTGTTCCCCCCCCACATTAATTATCCTACATGGTAGTCTGATTAAATCCTGAATATTTTCTTTATAATTTAAAGAAATTCTGAAATTCAGATTTTTTTTTTTCCTTCTTTCTTTTTGACTAGCTCCAGACCAGTGCATGTTCTAGCTGTCATTTTTGTGGATGCTGAAACATTGTGGCTGGATTTTCATGGCATGGCAAAATCCATGTGCCTGGCACAAAGGTGTTCCAAACTTGATATTTTTGCTCTCAAATCGTGGATCTGTAAAAAAATTTCTGAAAAACAGGCTTTCCAGAATTTTGTTATACATGAGCTAAGGCATTTTGGCTGTTACTGGAGAGAATAAGGAAAATGGTGATTTGAGGCAGATAGTTGGCTTGGAAAATTGGGTTCAGAAGCTCTGAAATTTTGCGAGGCTGTAAGAGCAGAAAGTGGCAATCTCTTACAGCAAAGATCCATAGTCCGCAGTGCAAGTGCCAAGAGCAGCATACAAGTAAATTTGAATAATATGCATTTTTGCATAATGTGATGTAGGCCTGAGCTGCGGCCTTTTGAGGAAGGCATGTGTGAGATGTACTTGTTCCTAGCTCCTGGCTTTCTCCTGGTTCTGCACCGATACATGGGCAAGACACTACTGTTAGGGGGTCAATGTTTGCTTCGAGTTTCCACAAGCACGTACGGCTTTTAATTTGAGAAACAAAAGTAGGCTGGTGCTCCTCTTCTTGCAGCTTGCCCTTAAAAACGGAAGTGTCGGGCAGCTTTGATAACGAGTTTGCTCCTGTCTTTGCATATTGTTCCTTTTTGTGTTCTAAATCTCAAAGCCAGTTTTTAATTTAGTCCTGTGTTTAGTAGCTTTAGCTACTCTAAAATAGATGCTGAGACTACTTTTACATGGGATCTGTTGTTCATGTAAAGAGCTGTATTAAAAGCAGCGGACATAATGAAAAATATAGCCCGGCTTTGTAATATAATGACTTTTACCAAATAAGGGAAATAAAACTAATTTAATTTACTGTGTCACTATATTAAAGGTTATACCTGTATTTACGAAGAGTTGCTATCTCAGTAATTTAATCAACTTAACAACCGAAGCCCATGTAGGGGTACAAAGTTCAATATTACTTGTCTTGAAAAGAGCAAGTTCTGGTTTTGAAGCTATTTAAAATGCTATTTTAACAACAGCAGTTAGAAACAGGAATGCTAAAATTAACAATTTAGTCATACTAACTGATTGTATTGTATAGGTAGGTTGTGAATTCTTAATTATATGGTTTTTAATAAACTGCTCTTGGTTTTGTGTAGATCATCCTTTGCAGGCTGGAAGTGCCAAGTGCAGGATAATTCAGTGAATGATGTGGACTATTTCAGCTTCTTGTTTTCAACCCTTATAGGTAATCCATGTGAATGTCATAATTCAGAATTAACAAAATGGAATTTGTTTTGATAGTCAGTTACTGGATTTAATTTAAAATAAATGGTGTAGTAAGTACTTCCTGAAATTAATTCTAATCTTGTTACATGTTTTTGATATGAGATATCCTTTTTTCTCTTGATCTGATTTTTGACACCCTATTTTTATACTTTGCCATTAGGCTGAATATTTGCATCCTTTTTTTTTTTTTTTTTTACATTCTAGCAACTTTCTTTGGAAAGTATGAGGAAAACCTAAATTTAGCATATGACATGAACAAGAATTTTTATTTTTTTTTTTAGATTTAAGTAAATGTCTTTTATTGGCTCATAACAACATAAATGAGCGCCTCTGGGAGTTGCTGTGGACATGCTTATGCTATTAAAAACATTCCATTAGAATTAAGTAATCAAAGTACGTTGAAGTGAGCTGCCCAAGGTCAGCATGTGTGCATACTTCTGCTACTATATTCTTACTCGGATATAAAAATAGTTGTATTCTGTGATGATGCAACCTTGAGAAATTACAGTGGTTAAAACAGCACAATATTGCTGAGAAATACCTTCCAGTAACTTGTCCTGCGATTAAAAAAAAGTGTCTTTTCTTCATCACCTCAGTCATTCATAATGTTCAACTACTTTGCTTTCCAAACTTCCTTTTTTTTCCTAAAACAGTGACGAGAGAGCTGTTCTGATAACTAAGAAAATGAAAGCAAACCCCAAGTGACTGTTTTGGAGCAGTAGTCCTGTTTTACTAAGACATCTAATACCTGGCTAGAAATAATTAGCTAAATTATTATTTTTATTTTTTTTTTCAACCCTGGGGTTATGTTAGAAGGTTACTGAGTTATTGCAAACATATGGTGAACTGTCTTGCATTATACCTGGTTTTTTTAATTATTTTTTAAAGATACGTATGTTAAAAATAGCAGTCTAACATTGGCCTCATTGGGTTTTTATACCACATCATAGTTTAAGTGGGTATGCCATTGATTTTTTCCAAATATTTTCATTTTCTTTCAGAAATCAGAATTTGTATTTTGATATACTTAATTTAAAATACCAAGCAAGAGCTTTTAGCAAAAAAAGATGTTATGCAGACGTAATTTAAAAGACAGTTTTTGTCAACGATGCTGTTGAAGTAGAACAGTGCTTGGCTTGTTTCGTGATGCTGTTGTACTGCTTCTTTTTCTCTAGGGTTTTCAAGAAAGGAGTTGACTGATCTCCAGGGCATTAGAGGAAAACCACACATTAGCCAGACACAGCTTTCACCTGTCCGTCTTTACCTAACTGATCTGGACCAGTTTTTACACCACTGGGCTGTGACAGAGGTAATACATCAACGCTAATTCTAAATGACAGCATACAAACTCCGAGTGCTCTCCATCCCTTTTCTGTAGATGCCTAAATCTTGTTGTGAGTTGAGTTGAAAAAAGAATGAAAATACAGCTGTCAAACAGCCAGTGTTCTCCTGTAGCCATCAGATAATATTTTGAAGGAAACCGCTTTAAAAGGTGAATGTTCAGACACGTAGTATGCAAAACAATACTTATGGAAAAAATGCACAGAAGCCTTGGTGGAAAATTCTTAAATGCTAATAAGATTAAGATCAGCAATATATTTTGACTTTCAAAAATAAATTAATTGTAAAAATAATAATTATGAAGCGTTTTCTTTGAGAGTAAATTCCACTGTTAATTAAAAAGCACTTGCATTAAATGAGATTTTAACTTGGGAGTAATATTAAGTTGGCATTGGTGGTTATTCAGAATCACTTCTGATGCTTATTTAATCAAAATTTACTGGGATTAGAAACTTCACTGTGAATTCAATTCCTGCTTGTAAGATCCCTAAGTACCGAAAGCTTAATGTTATTGCTGGTTCTAAAGGGATCTGAGCCACGAGATTTTATTCAGAACAGGTGCATATTACTCTTCGTTCTGGCTCAACTCTTTTTATTGCTTAGCCCACCATAAACCACTTTAAAATGTGAAATCATGTTTTAATGACATGCCAATTTGACAGTATTTATGAAATCTCTATCATGAATGCAGAAAAAGTGTAACGGAAGTTTTTAGTTGTATGATTTGTTCTGGGGTTTGTGGCAGTCTTTTTGGTTCAAGAAAGTGGTATAGTAGATTTTTCTCTTCTAATTCATAAAGTTTAAGTGATAATCTACTGAAATTAATGATAGTTTGAGGCGTATATTGCATATCTGCTATTATGTATTGAAAAGTGTTTTAAGCAAAGTTTTTGTTTGGTACCGCGACTGACACACACGTTTAGATGTCCTGCCTTCAGTCAGTTGGCCTGTGAAACAGCTAAACTTTCTAATTTGTTTCGCTTTGTCTCTCTGGGCAGTAATGAAGTCATTTTCTCAACAAAACTCCTTTCTCCGGTATTGAAAGACTAGAAAGTTTTCTCTCCCTCTCCTGTATGGAACTGTTCCTCTGTGAATGCACCAGAGGGATTACTTGTTTCTCAAAAGAGTTAGCATAATCTAAAGGATTTATGTATACTTTGCCTGTTCATGAAAACGCCACCTCATGTGTCTTTTCCTTCTTCCTTTTGCTTCTCTGCCACAAATCTGTCAAAGCTGGTTGAGAAACCACAGAGTATGACTATTTTCACTTAGGGACAGTGAAGTAGTTTAATTGTAGGTAGCTGGCTTGTGCTTTTGGTTCCCAGTTGCAAGTTGTATTTACTCCTCCTACCACACTATTTTCAGTGGTTTTGTGCCATCAAGGAGGGTCAGTATGTTCAGAAATTTGAGACCTGTTTTTGTGAAATTACCTTTTCTTGGAAAAGACACAAGGTGCTCCCACAGGTTCTCAGAAGTGGATGGCAGTCATTAAGCAAAGAGCTGGATATCCTTGGTTAGTAATGAAAGAGGTTTTGGACATTTGATGGAGCATTGCACTACTACTGCAGTTACGTGTCAGCCTGAAGTCTTTTCTGGAGACTTAAGTTACAAAAGAATAGGAACAAAAATCCCACGCATCAAAAATCTGTGTGTGAAGAGCGATGATACCTTCTAGAGCCGCCTCATTTTGTAGACTTAACCAAAGTGACTTCTGGACCGCTGCTTACAGCTCTGAGCTTGAGAAGGAGATTGGAGGCTTTTCCTCATAAGCGTGTTTGTGACTGGGAGAGAGAAAATTTCTAGTGAACTGGGTTATATCAGATACACCTAGGATGTGATCAGGAATAGTCAGCAAAGATTAATGAAGGGCAAATTGTGCTCAACTAACCTGTTAGCCTTCTGCAACAGCTGACTAGCTTCCAACTTCAGTGATTCTGTGATTCTTTGAAAAACTCCCCTCTTAAAAATCCAGAATTTTTATTTCACCATCGATAAATCTCTGTATTATTTTTTGGTTTTAGAGCATAATGAGGTTCCCAGTATGGGGAAACTTTATTTTTTTATCTGGTAGGTTGTTAAACTTACATGTGATCTGGAAGTCAAACTGTTCCATGTTAAATGCTTGCCAGAAGGACTGGTAGTATTGCAATGCTGTTCGGCGTGTTCCTCGCGCAATTGCTTCCCCGCACACACCCACACCCCCCATGGAATTTGCAGACAGAAGAGTAGGGGCACCTCTTCAGTAGCTTTCTTCCCTGTTAGAGAAAAATTAAGATATTCTTGCCTCTTGTCTCTGATCTGATAATAATGGTGTCTAGAATACACTGTGTTCCAAATCTCTTTGTTTAAGCAAAGAGAAGAAACCAGTATTAAGGCAACCACTTCCTTTTATGACTCACAGGATTCCATTAATTTTTCAAATCAAAACTTGGATGGTTATGATTTCAGGTGCAAATGTAGATACGGTAAGTGATATAGAAACAAAACTGTGCTGACGTTACAACTTAAAAAAATCAGATGTTAGGCTTCTGGGTGACTGTGTTCTCTGTGTTTAAATATCTAATACAGTGCTGTGTTTATTAAGTTTTAGGGGTTTTCCCTTTTCTGTGTTGAGTACCATTCTCCAACCTCAAAGATGTTGATCCATAGTCTATTTCACGTTCAATTTGTAAAGAAAACATTCTGGTGACTGTAGTCTATAAAAACTTTGAGATTTGGAGGCTGGACCGTTTTTGGTTTGTTTGTGGTGTTTTTTTTTTTTTAAATAATCTTGACTTGGGAAAAACCTTTAAGTTCAACCTTTGTTAACAAAGTTGCAAAGGAGTACTTTCTGTAGAGTAAGTGGTTTCCACCAGGCATTGAACAAGCTACTCTACTAGAAAATAAACCAAACAGCAACAAGCCCCTCAAAAAACCCAGAGCTGCAGCCTCCAGGGAGAGGAAAACTGCCGGTAAATCATGAGGCTCTCCTAGGATGTCTTGAAAGACAGTATGATATGATGACTCTATGTGCATTGAGTTTGAGGGAGGTAAGTTTGGAGGCCACTTTCTTCCAAGCAGGCTTAGTTCAAGGTGTGACACAGTTTTCGAATCAAAATATTTTTAGCTGTGACAGAAAATTATTTCAGTAAAGAAGTGCTGCAGGAATTAATAAAACCCATCTTGAATTAGTCACGCTTCTGGTGGAACTGAGTAGAGCGGCACAGCTTCTGAGTGCTCAATCTTTCATGCTTTCCCTTGCTGAATAAGGAAGTTTATGATGATGCTGTAATGTTAAGCAAAATATTTGTAGTGATTAAAAATACCTAGCAAGTGAGAACAGCCCTCCGTTGGCTGCAGAGCAGGCAGCATTCAGGCTTCAACTTTATGTTGACAATTGTTCATTTAAAAGAGAAAATAAATAAGGAAATGATGGAATTAGGATTTGACAGCCTGGTTTCCTATGGATAAATGAGACTACCGATCAGATTATTATTATTAGTCCGTCCATCCATCCTCCTCTTCTCTTCTGCCACTAGTTTTGTCTAAACCATTGGCTAGCTTTTGGCTCTCTAAAAGAATAAAGTTGCAAATACTAGTTGCCTGTAAGTTTTATGGGGGGGGAAAAAAGCAGATGTAAGAGAAAAAACCTCTAGATTAGCACAAGGCAGTTTATAACTCGGTTTCTGCATCCTGCATTCCACGTGCATCTCTCTGGATCAGGCTCAGCAGGTGCCAGCCCGTGCCCCGTGGGGGTGTTGGGGGGGTTGTGAGGCAGGAGCAGGTTGGGGTTACGGCGCTGAAGAAACGGAGGGGCAAGGGATGAAGGGTCCCAGGCATGAATCTGTAGGAGTCCACGGCTTGTTGGCGTTATTGCTCCCTGCTCGTCTTCGTTTTCAAATCCAGAGGAAGGCAGTCCCAGGTGTCTGTCGCTAGCTCGCTGTACTGTGTAGTGAGTGGAATGTATTTCTAACGGTCGTGAACTGTAAGAGGGAATTTAATGTATGCACGCCAGAGATGTGGAAGAAAAGGTGTGCCTCTGGAGAAAGAGCAAGCTGTGCGAAGGAAAAGAATAACTTGCGGCGTTCTCAAATGGCAGTTTGGACTCTGGGAGTGTTAATGTGACTGGTGCGCTTGGTAGCATGTGGCTAACCAAAATTGGTGAAAAGGCCAAACAAATGCACTTCTCATAGAAATTAATGCTTTTCAATCGTTTATAACGAAACTGTTTTAAGATGGACGTTGTAACTTTTTTTTGTCTAGAGAGTGGTAATTGGTATATTGGAAATCTGAAGCCGTGTTATTTTTTTGTGGAAGCTTTTAGCTAATGGTGATTTTCGCTTAAGGAGAAATGCTTAAGGAAATTGTCCCTTTAAATGCCATTTTGCGTAGCTGCAAAGGTTAATCTTCATATTTTGTCTAAAAGATGTGTTAAATGTGGAAACCTTGGTTCCTTTTCTGGAGCAACTTCGACGTAAAATGACTTCTGCCTTATTAAAGCCAATTATGTAAAATCATACCCCTGTAGCTGAAATAGGTGGGGCTTCGGAATCCATGGTTGCAGCCTTAGGGAAGAGGCTTCAGTCTTTGTTCATTTTAACTGTGCCATAGTGTTTGTCGGTAATATTCTTCACTCCCCTGTAATTGAATTGCTCTGCCAGTGTCAGATGAAATAGCGCCAACAGGAACGAAGAGTTTAACAAGGTAACCATGTGTACATGATAATTTCTGTTGTAATATTTGGTGTTTGACGCTTGAACATTTTGGAGGGGGAAAGCAAACAATAACTCAAAAGTTCTGCTCGAAGTCGAGATTCTAGAGTTATACTGAGCACATTAACTCGCTTGAAGAAACAAAATACTCAACAAAATGTTTAAAATGTTTAAGAGCAAACACTAGGGAAGGTCAGCTGGTTTTAAAAGCAGTCTTGAATTCAAAAACCTTGGGATGCATGTAATTTAATACACTAATGTGTGTCAAAACCAGAGATGTCTCATAAAGTGGAGTTGGGAAGGCTGTATCTGCGCTGATATGCTGTGGAAAATTACAATAAATCATTAAAGATAGCATGTAAATTAAAAGTCCTGCAAGGATGTTTGTCTTGAGAAGTAGATGGTGGAATTGCAGTGCTGAAGCTTAACTTTAAGCAGATTAACACTTGAGAAAAAACACTAAATTTTTTAAATGAAGATTTTCACTTTAAGTCCCTGTAAGATTTCAACTTGTGGTCTTTATTGAGATTTCCAGATTAGAGTTACACTGGGGAAGAAAAAGCAGCTGAGGGTAAATAGTATCCTTTCTGAACTAGAAATATGCTGTCATTTTTACCCTCTTTAAGGAGGGTAAAAAAACCTCTGTACAAGCCCATTAGTGTTATGTAAAACTACACCGTATCCAAGTTTAATGTTTAGAAATTAAAATAATGGGTTTTTTTCCTTGAAAAGCAATGCAAATCCTGCCCCCCCCCCCCAAAAAAGGAGAAATTATATAAATAAGTGTAATACCTCCTAAAATGAATAAAACTCACTTTCAAAGGTCTCTTCCATAATTTTCTTGGGATGTGAAGCTTACAACTTAAAAAAAAAATAAAATCCAACAACAACAACCAAAAAAAACCCAAACAAAAATCACCACCACCAAAAAAACCCAGCAATAAAACCCAAACACCAAAACACAACCCCCCAGAAAACCTAACTTGATCTTCAGGCCAGTGCTCTGTTGTGCCCGCATCTTATACGTCTAGTTTATCTTGTGACATTTTGTAGCTGGGAGCTCACATGTTACTGCGTGTAACTAATGTGAATTAACATCTCCACAGTTGCTGTACGTTATGCTATAAATTCACATCCTGCTTTGTGATACCTAAACTAAATTTGCTGCAAAAGGCAGGCTTTGTGGGACAAGAGCTGGGTTTTTAAGTCTACAGTTTTCTGCGTTTTCAAGTCCTTTATTTGGGGGAGGGGGCAGGCAGATGAATTTGGAGACGTACATCAGACATCCCATTGACCTTCCTGCACGTGATCTGACAGGGAGGCATCCACAAGAAGGAGGAATCGTTCGTGGTGATGTTTTATAGCTGTGAGAAAGCCGCAGAGCTGTGAAAGAAGGGCTTATTATGGCTGCAAGAGGATGAAACAAAAGCTCCTTGGGTAGCAAAGCTATTTCATGGTGTCTTTTCTTCAAATTTTGTAAGATGTCTCTGAGAACCAAACCTGTGCCATTTTTCAGGTACAGCTTTGTCTGCTCCTGGATAGCACAGTAGCAGTTGAGCATAAAGCCTGGTTTTGCTGACAAAAGAATAATATTTTCAGAAATGCCCGTCACTTGGTGAGACAGTAGGATTGTCTCTAGCCCGTAGTTCTCTGCCTCCTGTCACCAAATCTTGCTGGTACCCAGGTTTAAACACATAATCAAACTGTTACTCAGGAGGTGAGCAGTGGTGACTGTCACTCATGTATTTTGTCCAGTGGCAAATAAAGATAACTTCACTTGGTTTAGTTGACTCTTAATATCGGTTTGAGACCGGACTGCGTGCCACAGCCAAGGAGTCTGCAGACAGGCAATCGCCACAGTTCAACAGATGCAAGATGAGTCTGTGTGCTGCGGTCACCCTGTTTCTGAGCCAGCAATTAGACATTAACTGTGTTTCATAATCCTTCTAAGTCTTTGGAAGTATGTACTCTGTCAAGATGCGGGACACAGTGCATGTTCTAAAGCATTTGTGATTCTTAAACAAGCTCCTGTATTCCTGTTTTGCTACCCCGAATGTAAAATTAGTCCCATAGTGGTTTTTTCCCCCTGTTGCCCACCTCTGTAATATTGTATTGCAGACTCCATTCCTTCTTTTTGGCTTTTTCTTTTTTTAACATAGGCTTTGTGTTTATCATGATTGTGTGGGGATTTCATGTGGGGTTTTTTGTGGTGGTGTTTTCTTTTTTTTTCCTGGAGTCACTGAATCAGGAATACCTTTCACATCCGCCCCTGTGAGCTTAGCCAAGGCAGATGAACAAAGATCTCTTGTTGTACGCGGCTTTCTCAACAACTCAGGGCACTGTTAATATTGCCCTGTCAAATCAATTTATTTCAGAAAGAGAAGCAGCACCTGTCAGGGGAGTACACTGTCTGATAAGCTGGGTGCTTCAGGGGAAGCTGGCCAAGCTTCAGACGACAAGCTTCATTGCCTGCCCCATCACCTGAAAACTTCTCGTTTTCTACGCTCTGCAGTAACACGTTACACTGGAGAGAGCCCTGCTCGAAACAGTCATTTCACAGGGGCTTGGGAATTGGCTGCAGAACAGCCTGTTACGTTTTAGTTACCCGTGTTGGAGGTGGATGTCGATGTGAATTGAAAAATATATTTTAAAGTTCATGTTAGGATATAGTGTCTGGTGTGTGCCAACTTTTCTTTTTCAATAAAATCACTTCTCTTGGAGTCTGAACTGTCTTTGGTCCGACTTCACAGAGTGGCTCGCTAAAATACTTCATCTGTTATCTTTCTTGCTTGTTTTGTTCCTCTCTGTGCTCACACGTTGCGTGTGTCTTCAGAGGAAGGTATTTTTCTTTGAAAAAGAGTACTTTGCAGCATGATTAATCTTGAAATAATATGCAGATTTGCCTTCGTGAGTTACTGATAAAATACTTCCCTCGAGGCCCTTTGAGTCAGGATTCTATCACGTTATGGGAAGCATTGAGTGATTTAAGGAGTGGAAACAGTTAAATAATGAACAAAATATTACTCTTGGTGCATCATTTGTGTGTGTTCCTGTCGCCACGAGGGCTCAGATGGAGACCGGGCTGCCTTGGGTCGTCTCAGCTCTGCCTTTTGGAGTTAGAGCATCTTACAGATAAGCCATATTAAACTGATGGATTCCTCTCTCTGTACATTAGAGCTATGAAAAGCCTGTTTTGTTTGGTTTTCCCATTTTAGCTGGCTATTGTTGGAGTAGGTCTTCAGTATGGCAGGCAAGGAGGCCTGTGTAGTAACGATTTTCTGAAGCAGTAGTAGGGAACCTCCCGTTGTACTTGTGTGGCTCATGAGTGTGACGGATAATTGGGCTTGTCTAATCAATAAGATTTGGTTTGAAAAACTGCCAGTGGATTACGGAGCCTGTAGTATTTGCTGCATAATGCTAACAGATAATCCCCGTATTTAAGAGAATGCTTTTCTTTGGCTTAATTTATTCAAGGGGACATTCAAACAAAATTTAAAAAAAAAAAAAGCCTCTAAACCTAAACCAAATGTGTTATAAAATACTTGCCTCGAAAAGATATAAACTCCCCTGCAATCAGAAATGCTCGTTCTCTGTCCATTCACTTCAGTAATACTCTGAAACAAAACTACTCTGGCTTTGGTCCAAAACCAATCTATGAATGCACCAAAAATGTGGTAAATGCTAATCAAATGTAAAATAATGAATCAGCTGTGACATTTTATTATGGAAATTAAACATCATGCAAACCCTTGCCTAAGGAAAATAAATTGTCAGGAAAAAATACTAATTTTCATGTGATAATTAAGTTTTCTTTGCTTTTCATTTCCATGTCTAATAACGTTTCAGTTTCACTTTTTAGAACAGGCATTTGTTATGAAAGCCATTTCAAGTAGGATTTAATTTATGGAATTGAAAAGGATTGCCTCTCCCACTTAATCGTAGGAAAGTAGAACTGGATGTCAGGGGACCGTGGTGCTATTTTGAGGGTCAGAAAGATCTGAAAGGTTGAAAAACTACCTTGCCAATGCGCTTTACCACAAACCTTCTAAGGAAGTGTGCCGCTCTTTAGCGGTATGATGCCCCTTTTGCTTGCGATTCTGGAAGAGTCTTGAGTGTTGGTGAATTGTACCCGATACAAAACGCTCCTACAAGTTGTCATCTCAGTGGACTGGCAGGCCTATTCTAGGGATGTAGTCCTAAGGGTGAAATATTAATACCGCTTTTCTTCATGATGAAACCTTAGTCTGCTGTGTGGACCTCATGGATTTGCCTTCAAGGTCTTTCATTTGTTGACCTCATGTGGGTATGCGTTGAATTAGAAGGGATCTCTCTAGCACGCTCTGTCTAGTGTTGTGTGCTCACAAGCACGTGGCATATCCCCCTTGTGAACTTCCGAGCTCTGTCTTATGAGCAGCAAACGTCTCCTGCATTTCCCCTTTCACAATCATCCTTCCTAATTTCCATCTCATCTGCATTCCCAACCAGCTATGACCATCTTTATTTTTTGTTGCTGTTTGGTTATATTTGTCTTCCTGCAGCGGTTTTCACCTCTTTGTTGTATTTGTAAGTGTAATATCCCTTCTCGGGTATAGTTTTGCCAGTTTAGGCAGGTTAAGTCCTTTCTCTTGACACCTGTGAGACCCAACCTCTGTTCTTTGTGCGATTTTTTTCTGTGCCCCTTCAGTTTGAATTGACCTTTCTTGAAAGCGAGTGACTCCTCTTTTGCACAGTATGTCAGAAGTAGCCTAAATAGGGTCTTACTGAACAGGGGATCAGTACTCTCTCTGATCACTTCTGTTATGATTATCTTTATTTCTCCGTCCTGAAGTGATATTTGCCCATTTCATGGTTCTGTCACAACCACCTTGTAGTCAGTTGTTATGCAGAGATTTTTCTCCTTATCTCCAACTCTTAAAAACTCCCAGTTGCGAGCAGAAGTTTTTATTGGTCTTCAAGCGTGTGACCCGCCACTTTGGTTTCACTGCATTTTTTCTGTATCTGTTATTCATCAAACCCATGTGATCTTTTCTGTAGGTTAGTCCAAGCCTCCTGTCTTGGCTGGGTTTCTCAGCTTTGAGCTGCCAGCTGACAGATTTCATCAATGTAGCTTTGCCTTTTGTGTAAGTGTTACTCGTTAAAATACTAGGTCAGGTTGGCGTCAGAGTTTGTACTTGACGTGACGATCCCCAGTAGTAACCTCTGTCTCAGCTTGACTTTATGCCTTGACACTGCAGATGTTTTGAGTGCTTTTCTTGGGAATATTCCAGAGTACTTAATATTTTGTCGCTTTCAAATTGCAGCGTTGAGAAGCACTGCCATGTCTAGGATGGGGTACGCAGCTTTAATAATATTATTTCATTATTAAGTAAATGGACAGTATCAAAAATAAGGGTATTCAATGCAAGAATATCTATAAAATTGTCTTTTACATAGTCCTACTAGTCAAAGAAAATACTTGCACAATTACCCCTGTAATACTGATGAACACAAGCAGTGTCCTGACAGCACTGTGTTCTGTCAAGCAGCTGCGTTAAGGATCTCCTGAATTTGGCCAGTTTAAGCAGGGCTAAGAGCATGTGTGGCATAGAATTCTGGAAAAAAGCTGAGCACGCTTTTCTCTCACCACAGAGGATACTGCTTGGCCATTTTTGATGAGATCACCGCTGGCATCCACATTATTTAGGATTGAGTTTTCGTACCACGGGACCGTGAGCTAACAGTTCTTTCCCCCGTTCTTTTTTTCCCCCTTTCCCTTCAGCTGGAAATGTCGTCACTCTTACTTGTGACACAACACGGGTGATATTTTCTGTTTTGTCATTATCTCTTGTTTAGGTGTCTCGACCTGCCCTGATTCAGCCTAAGTCTCAAAACCAGGACACTACCGCAGAATTTTAATCCCTCAAGTCAGATCATTCTGTGAAAGTTTTCTTTAGCTCTCTTTGGTCAGCAAGGTAGCTTGAGGCATGCGTTCTGCTTAGCCGAGATACGTGTAAAACTCAGAAACCTAAATTCTCCCTTCCCTCAAACATCTGACCTTGCTGTTCTCTTTCTGATTCCCTTAAGTGCAAACAGGATTCCATTCCTCATGTATGGGTTCTTCCATCTTCCTTGTCCTTAGCAGGACGTTCACGATTGCTAATGGTCTAGTATCGCACTCAGCCTGTGCCTGCTGCTTTCTGGAGGCTTCAGATGACACTGGTGGGAGAAGCAACGCACGTGAACAGAGAGAGGGAGGTTATCCAAGCTCTCTGACTACTTTGCAAATTATTGCAATAGATGGGAAGGAAAAGAGGAACCAAGACAGCCACCTGCTGAGGACTGCAGCACAGCTCGCTAGCACATCTGCTGGAGTCTGGGTGCTTTATCCTGTCCAGGAGCCATACAGCATTTCATGGGGTCTTGGTCAATTCTTTCCTCCCCCCACCCCCAACCTGGCAAAAAAATTAAGACCTGAGTCTTCACTTCACTACTGTGGGGTTTTTTTACTTTGTGTTTTGTTTTTATTTTTTTAAACCTCTTTCTGTCCTGCCTCTGGGCAGCTAATGCAGTTTGCTAGTGCCTGTTCATGTAAGCACCGGCAAGTTTTTGCCAGTTCAGAAAACAAGATTTCCCGTTGTAGTCTGTAAGACTTCGGTATCATCTTTGAACATGACATTTTGGGCAGTGTAGAGGAAAATAAGTTGGAAATGGATCTTTGCTGTTTTCTTCTTTGTCACGTTATTTTTCCGTCCCGTTTCACTGTGATTCCTCTGTTTGATGCTGGATAAAGTTATTTGTGGAGTAGTTTTCTGCAATGCTTCAGCTCCGAGGAAAGGCAGCTGGAGGCTCGGTGTGGCACTGTTCCTGCATAGGGTATTTTTGGCCGCCTACTTCAATGACATAGGTAAAATGAAGAAAGCCACTGCCAGAAAAGCTAACGGTGTCATCTCTTTAAACACTTAATAATTTATGTTGACAATGTTACTCTTATACACTGTAAAGAATCAATACTTTGAGACAAAGGTGCTATGTCTCCCCAATGGGTACTTTGTATTTAGGTCTGTCAACAAAGTATGATTACACAGTGAATGACTGCTGCTTGCATGTGGAGTACTTAAATATAACTTTTGTTTTATTAAAACAGATGATCTGTCACAGCTTGTCCACTATACCTTCCCAAAGTCAGTGTTTTGACATTCTCCAGACCGGCATCTGTAAATATCTGGTAAGTACCGTTTTGTCTTCTAGGTTATCTTCCTTGCGATAAATCTTCTAACAGTCTCGTTAATCCTCAAATCCACTCATTCCATCTATTTCATGTGTAATTTCAGAATTTGTAAAAGTTTTTTAACAAGATTAGCAGAGTTTTAAAAAATATCTTAATAACTGTTGGTATCCAAACTTACATGGATTTTTTTGCTCTGGTTTGCGACTAGTTCGGCTTTCTTTTTTTAAGCCAGGACAGCCGTAAAGGAAAGGCTTCTTGTTTTGGTTTGGTTTGCTTTTGAAGAGAGCGACTAGCAGCTTTAGAGGAGATTTACAGTCTGTCTTCCCCTTCTCATCCTGATGGGGATGGCAAAGCCAGAGCTGGGTGGCGGAATTGTACGGGACAGAATTTGCAGTTACCCGTGATGCTGCCTGCCGAGAGGGGGGACCTCTCTGTCCTCATCTCGAGATGGTTCCGCGATCTAAAAAGTAACCGCAATTCCCTGTATGGAGCCCTACTGAAAAATTACTAGACCAAAGCTTACCTATAACTGATTTTTGGGGGTGGATGTTGACTTAAATCACAACTTTTAAGTCAGCTTACGCATTCCACTGCACTGGCCCTTTGAGAGCAGTTAAGTGGATTTTTATAGTTGATGAGGCTGCTGCCCAAGAGCTCTAACTGGATGATGACACCTAACAGGGAAGAAAGGCACCGTGTAGGCAACAGCCTATATGGGGACTCCTGTGAGCGGTCTCATCTGCTGGGTTTGTGTACATGGAAACGTCTGCGTTCACATCATCTTCCAGACTGGCCCACTGGCCTCTTTCGTCAGCACCAATGGCTCACGTGATCTTCAGGATGCGTCTTCATATGCAGACGTCCATCGAGCTTGCTAGCATTATCTCCTCGTTGTGGTTGGCCAGGAACATCGTTATTAGTTTTTGTCACTTTGTGCCTCAACGTTCTGTAGTATTCAGCAGGGTCTCGGTGACAGCTGCAGTCCATCTTGTCACGCAGGAACACCACCCTTCTGCCTCTGCAGCTGCCTGGGGCAGGGTCAGCTCGCGACAGTGATCTGCGCTCGTGGCCTTGAAATACACCTGGTGTCTTAGACTGGAAGTATTTAAAAGTTTGAGTCTATCATTGTTCTTTATCTCTTCCCTCGCCTGAGTAATCATACTGATGAAATACATTCTGCATTTCTGTAGCTTGTACTTTATTGATCTTTTTCTAAACGTTTCTAAAAGAAACGGCTGACCTTGGTAAGCGAACCAACTGCCTCCGTCAGTTTAAACCAATGTACTTGCAGGTGAGCAAATTAGGCTGCTCTAAAACTCCTTACATTAGTTTTGTAATAAGATAAATGGTGCCGCGGTAGCAATGGATGAATTTTTTTTTTTTTTTTTACAGCCTTACAGGACAAAAATCTAGGATAGTTACTCAACAGCACTTCAAAATTTAAACTGCTTTTGAATTCACTGCCTCTACCCAAAAAAGAATGTTTGCTAAATTATTTATCATGCCTATAAAATCCTTACTTTAGATGGTTCTCATTTTAACAACAGAAGAGCATCGCCCCGGCTGTAGGCCTGTTTCGTTAATCTGTTTCATTAGCTTTAATTTAACTCGGCTCATAACGCTCTCGTTCCTGTTGAGCCTGCTGGATTCCTAAGGAGACTCGCCCTCATGACGATCCGGAAGAAGCTTTTCTTTTTGGAGAGAAAATCGGAGTTTCCTTCTACCTCAGCGACTGCTCGCTGCCGTTTGAAGACAGGGAAGGGCGGCTTTGTGCCTGTACCATCTTTCAGAGCAAGGCTCAAAGCAGTGGGGTGTTTTAAAAAATGCGTTTGAGATGAGAGTTTACTTTGAGGGGATGGAGTGAAGATGCCGGTTTAGCCTTCTGGTGGTACAGGTGGCAATTTCTTCGGAAAACATGGATTTGAAAAAAATGCAGTAGCGTGGAGAAGCTGAACAGAAACAAAGTAATATGTGTCACGCTATGAGAGAGATTCATTCATCTCCAGACGTGCCTCTGTACCAGCAGAAAAACTTGGGTATAAAGTGATAAACTTGTTTTGTTTGTTTTGGTTTTTTTTTTTTTGTTGTTTTAATACAGGTTGGATTGGTTGTAATTCCCGATAGCACAGCTGGGTCTGTTCTATGTGCCATAAATAAGCTCTTGGATCAAGCCTGCATCCTCAGTGAAACCCTGCACAAGTTCTTAGCCTCTTGCTGTTACAGTCTTCTCTACTTCCTGCTGACTTTAGACAAAGAGGATGCAGAACACGTACAGAAAAGGTAACGCTGCTTTTCTTCCCGTGTTAATTGTCTCTGCCTTTATACCCCCAAGTATTTAGAGATGTCAAATGAAAGGATACCCCCCCCCCGTCCCCCCAATTTATTTTGCCGTCTGTCTTTTGCTTACTTCAAAACAGTACTTGGATTTAAGAAAAACACCTGCAAAGTTAGCTGGAATTATTTGAAACAATAACTGAAGAAGGTTTCATCTCAAATTGTTCTAGTTAGATGTCAGAACCATCCTGACTTTAGAAAGGTGGATATTTATACCTTAATCTTTAGCTTTAGCCTTTAGTTTCATTAGATATGTTGAAAAGCAACATGCAAAGGATTTGGCGTTGTAAGCTTGTACTCTTAACTGACTTCCTATTTCAGCTTTAACAAAACTTCTCAGGCATCGTTTTATAGACTGCAAATCCATTTGAATTTAAAAAAAAAAAGCTACAGATACCAGATTTAAATAAGTTTATTTACCTGTATAACAGAAATGTCTTTAAATAGTTTAAACCTAAGATTTTTTCCTCTAACGGTTCCATATACAGGAAAGTTGTTCAAAGCTTACTGCAAATTTTAGGTGTGTTTTTTAAAGCTGGAGTCCTCTTCACTTACTGCATTTAATGACTTGCACATCACCAAAAGCTGATTCCATTGTTTGATTT
Source organism: Chroicocephalus ridibundus (assembly GCF_963924245.1). Taxonomy (NCBI): domain Eukaryota; kingdom Metazoa; phylum Chordata; class Aves; order Charadriiformes; family Laridae; genus Chroicocephalus; species Chroicocephalus ridibundus. The sequence goes on from NC_086285.1 coordinate 103,203,044, forward strand.
CTTATGAGCCTTAAGTAAAGATTCAGGTGTACCTGAACAACGACTGAAACAAAAACCTCTTCCCGGCCTCGCCAAGCAGAAATCACCCTCTGTAAGAGCTTCAGCAACGTTTGTAGCTCCAGGACAGAACCTTAAATTTTTTTCTAATGCCGTACATAACTTCAGAATATTTTCAAGTTTAGCATTTTCTGGTACAAATTTTCTGTTTCAGCACTAACGATGTTGAAGGCAGTTGGCACGATTGAATTCACAGAGGCAGGTTGCCTTGTGCAGCTGTGAGGCTCGTTCACAGAAGCACAGTTGAAATGCGTGTCCTGGATCACTTCCATTTTTGTTCTCTTTTCCCTCTCAGGGATATGCTGTGGGGATCGTGCATTTCTGCATTAGCACTCCTGCCGCGGTTACTGAGGCTGATGCTGCAAAGCCTGCAAGTCAGCAGGATCTGTCAGGAAGAACTGCCCGTTGTTGCTCAGTTGCTTCGCTTACTAATGCAACACGGTCAGCTCAGGAGCCATATGATCACAAACGAATTTCTGGTGCAACAGATTATCAAGGACATCATGGTATGAAACTCCTCCTTGTCTCCCACGGGTCACAAGGGTATATACGAGGTTTAAGAATTATTGCGAACACGAAGAACGGATGTTTAGCAAAACACAAGTTGTGATTGTCTTTTATTTGTCTCAGAAGTCCAGGCTGCGCAGAAGGCTGCTACTTGTCCAAGCTCCTGTGCTCACTGCACAGATGAGAGTTCCAAAGTTTAGGTTGCACCCAATCCAGTGGCCCTGGCCAGCAGTTGGCTTCCACTGGGAGCGGATTGCCTACACAGCCCGTCTGAGGGAGAGCTGGCCCAAAATAAGAAACTAGTCTCTTCCGTATACCCCTGCTCTGATAAATAGGTGTACAAAGATGTTATTAACTCAGACAAATAACGCACGGTGCAAAATACTCTTTCAAATATTGCAAAACCCGGCCCTTCTATTCATGCGTCTACGTTCCAGTGGCCTTGAGACTCTTACAGTTGCTTCTCTCTTCAGAAGAAGAATCTGAAGCTGCCTTCACACAAAGCTCGTACTGGTTTTGAGCGCAGAGAGTTTGTGTGTCCCACAGGTGTGACTAAGCAAGCCACGCGTATCTGTTAGTGGCTCTTAAAAGCTCTGTTACCAGAAACATAACCTCAGCGGTGGCGAAAGCAGATGTAGGACAGTATCAGGCAGGTTCTCTAACAGAGGATGAGGTGGTTGAGTTCCTTTGGCGTTGGAAATGCCTGGGCCAGTTTTTGTGATGTCCCACTGTGGGTGGGTTGTGTTTAACTACTCGGGAATGCAAAGGAGAGTGAATTACCGGCCTGTGGGCTGTGTTGGTCTGTTGGTAGCAGTTCTCCTGGAGACTGGGGGGTACTGAGCTCTCCTGCTTTAGTAGAACCATGCTCATTTGCATTTTAATTGACTGTAAATTGCAGAATTGGAAAGTAAGCAAGGCACTGTAATCAAGAGTAAGGAAATCACATCTGGTGTAATTCACACGCTTCATAATGTAGCACCGACTTAGTGTAGCAAGTTCTAACACTTTATTATTTCGGCTTTAACAGACGTACGGTGTTGAAATGTACAAAGGAGAAGAATAATGTCACTGTGTGCCCGTGAACGAGGCCATCTTGTACCTTTAACAGCGCACCCGACTAACTGTAAAAACAGAGCGAAGCCTTGCAAACGCTGTTGGTGATACTGAGTTTAATGGTTTTTTTCCCCCTTCTTTCTAGACGCTGAAGAGTGGTGAAGTTCAAGAGCAGTGGCTGACAGACCTCCATTACTGTTTCAACATCTACCTTGCCTCTCACCCCCAGGGACCCGGCCCTATAAACGCCGTGTATTAAAGAGGTCGAACTGCATTTATTTGTAAAGCATTTACTTCTATTTAGTTTTGAATGGAAGATGTTGGAACAAAGCTTGTCAATTTTTTTGTAAGTGAAACAGAATAAAAATTTTACAAAGATCTGCACGCCTCTATTGCCTTTCTTTTCAAGCAAGTAGATGTTACTTTAGCAATGTTAGTTGACGTTACTTTAGACGTTGGTTTAGTAGATGTGGTGACCACAGTGAGGGCTGTTAAAGAAAATCCAGTCTCCCCAGAGCTTTACGTGCTTGCAGAGAAACAGACCTGTATTCACTCCAATCATCTATTGTTTCAAAGCATCATACTAATTAAAAAAAAATAATAAAATTATCTAACACCAACTAGAAGAAAAAAGAGAAAACAATGTACTTTGAAACTAGAGTAAAATTGTTTTATTTTTGCTGAGTTCATATTTTTAAATACTTTGTGCAAGGTAACTACTGTACACTGGCAGCTCCAAAGCTATTATAAGAACAAGTTTTCTTCTAGAATAGGTTTCTTGCTTTCTGTTGAAACTCTTTTTGTGCATGTATAAAAATAATTATTAATATGGAAAAAATTGGTGATAAAGGGTAGAAAACACCCCTCTAACAATTTCTATAGGCTGTGGAAAGCAATTTATTTACGGAGTATTTTTTGGTCAACATCTCCGCTTTTCCTTCCCAGCCCAGAGCTAGCTAAGACGCAATTGTTTCTTTCGTACAGAAGTGGGCCATGCAGGCTGTTCTTCCATTCCTTTTTTAGATTTTGAAATACATTTAATAAATGAGGTAAAACTGAACAACGCTATTCCGGAACCGTTACATCTTTAGCGCAGTTCCCCCTCTCCTTTGAAACTGCGTTTGAACACATTCAACAATCCTACCTTTGACAACGGAAAACTTGGGGGAGCCCCTGCAGCTCCACTGCAATGCTGGGCTTTGCGCTTCGTTTGCTGTTTCCAAATGCAACTCGGATTTCATCCTGTCAGTAAATAAATTAATAGCCGCATTAAAAACCTAATTTGTACACAAAATGAGTCCAACTCCTTAGAAGTCTGCTTGGCATGAGATAATACAAAATTGCAAATGTGTTCAAGTTTAATATGTTGTAGGTGATTTGTATGTTACGGAAGATAACAGTTGTACCGGAAGGTGCTTTTTAAATTCCACACAGTCAGTTTTGCTTAGTGCTTGAGTCTTGTATTTTTTGATTTCGCAGCAGTGGTTGGCCTCATGTTGTATGAAAATTGCTTGGATTTTCCCATGTTCTCCAGCAAATTAACACACTGTAGGTTGTTTACTGTAAAAGAACAAAATGGTTTTGATGAGTAACTCCAGGGGATAAAAAGAAGTTTAATCTACGCTGTGTTCTAGAAATTCATGAACAATGAATCTACCAGGAAAAGAACGGGCGTTTTTTCCTGACATCTCACTTCTGATTATCCGTAGTAAAAGTTCTGGCATCTGGTACAGCTTACACAGCCGGCTACTGCCTGCATTTAACGCAGCCTGTAATGATGGAGCTCGACTTGAGCTTTACCCTCATAAACGAAGGCAGGTTTCCAGGCTGCCGCCTCAGTTGATGACACAATGGTCTTGGCTGAGTTTGCTGAAGAGCAGCAAGAGACTTTGTTGAGCAATATTTAGCAGCGTTAAGTACTGGGTCATTTCTAGAAGGTAGGGAAAGCCAGGCCAGGGCTAAAGCGAGCACACTCTGAATTATTAGAAAGCAAACATGAAAGTCCTCAGACCAGGACAGCTGCCTGTTCTCAGCTTTGAGTACGGTGAATGTCTGGTGAATTCAATGTTTTTATTTACTGTACTGTGCTATAAATAATACTTGTGTTTTCCGGTCCCAGTTTTGTAGAGGTTAGATGCAAACATTCAGTGCTTTATCCCATTCTAGCCAAGGTCAGCCCCAGTGCAAATCTGAACATTTCATTGCAGGGGTGAAACCAGCACATCTTAAGGATGTCTTTCTAATGCCAAGAATTGCAAAAAAACCTCCTCCTTTGTAACTCTATAAACACACTTCGATGTCTACAGTGAAACAAAAAACCCCCCGGGTTTACCTGGCTGGCTGCAGTGAGCATCTTTAAATACCACCTACTGCATTTGAAGAAAGGCATTACTTAATAAAAAGTATATTTAAAAAGGAACAACTTTCAGGTTCCAAATTTGTTTTAATCATAAAGGCCCTGTTTTCCAGACTATTTTTAAGCACGTGCCTGATGTCCGTATATCCCATCACACACTCCTTTCCTACAAGCATCCTCTGCCCCCCCCCTTACTTATTTGCACACTTCCGTTCAGTCCCTCCTGCACGTCCCCAGTCCAAAGCGTTTCGCCTGCTCGTGCCAGTAAGTGAACTGAGTTTGGTGTCAGTCCCTGTCACAGATTTGTCACTGCATGCTTTTTTCCCCTGTACGAACATGAAAAGTAGAGCTGACAGTCGGCCTTCGCCTCCCCCAGCTCTACCTTCTGTGAGAGAAGAATCAAGAAGTGAAGAGTCCATTCTGACCTTCTCCAGGCACCTACGTCAGAAACAGAGGATCTGGCATTAGCCACTGACAGCTCTGAACTTTTCCAACAAACGTAATGTTGTCATGCACAAAGGCAGGCAGATGAAAAACATGTTATTGTCTTTAAGTAAGGGCTAAAGTTCCCTGAGCTGCTATTAGGTGAATAAAAGTAGGTAGTGTTCTGAAGGAACTGGGCAGAGTTCCTATCACTATCCTATTCGTCACCAAGTTATGAAAGCAAAGGACGCTCAACCCTCACAAGAAAGCCTTTTCATTTTAGAAGACAGGGAGAGCTGTTGTCCTGAAAAGTTAAACGAAAAGAAGCATTATTTGCTAAAGCTCTTTTAAAATTTAGATTCATGGCTGCATGAAGAGGTGGCAATCAAACACCTGTCTGGTCAGGCCTCTTAATTAAAACAGTTTTCAAACAGTGGAAGAAAAACACCTCTGTCAATGAGGCAGAAACTCACCTGCAGTACTAACAAACGCAAGGATACGTCTACTGTCAGATTTTCTTGTGACTTCAAAGTTTTCTTAAACTAGTTGGAAAAAGTATTTTACTTCCCTTTGCTAATTATCGGAATTGCTGGCTCCTTGAAGCATTCGCTTTGTTGCTATCTAGCTGTGGCCTGCCGCAGAACGATGTGTGACACAACCATGAAGACCAAAGGGCCAACAAGGCACTAAACCATCACATGGCGAAGGGCTAACATTGCCATAGCCCCCAGCCCCCACTAAGTGCATAATAGAATCATAGAACCGTGGGGTTGGAAGGGACCTCTGGAGATCATCTAGTCCACCCCCTCTGCCAGAGCAGGGTCACCTAGAGCAGGTTGCACAGGAAGGCGTCCAGGTGGGTTTGGAATGTCTCCAGAGACAGAGACTCCACCACCTCTCTGGGCAGCCTGTTCCAGTGCTCTGCCACCCTCAGGGTAAAGAAGTTCCTCCTCATGTTAAGATGGAACTTCCAATGCTCAAGTTTGTGCCTGTTACCTCTTGTCCTGTCCCCAGCCACCACTGAAAAGAGCCTGGCCCCATCCTCCTGACACCCACCCTTTAAGTATTTATAAGTGTTGATAAGGTCCCCCCTCAGTCGTCTCTTTTCCAGACTGAAGAGACCCAAATCCTTCAGCCTTTCTTCATAGGAGAGGTGTTCCAGTGCCCTCATCATCTTGGTAGCCCTTTGCTGTACCCTCTCCAGCAGTTCCCTGTCCTTCTTGAACCGGGGAGCCCAGAACTGGACACAGTACTCCAGGTGCGGCCTCACCAGGGCAGAGTAGAGGGGGAGGATGACCTCCCTCAACCTGCTGGCCACACTCTTCTTGATGCAGCCCAGGATGCCATAGGCCTTTTTGGCCACAAGGGCACATTGCTGGCTCATGGTCATCCTGTTGTCCACCAGATCTTTTTCCACAGAGTCTTTTTCCACAGAGCTGCTCTCCAGCAGGTCAGCCCCCAACCTGTACTGGTGCATGGGGTTATTCCTCCCCAGGTGCAGCACCCTACACTTGCCCTTATTGAATTTCAGAAGGTTCCTCTCTGCCCAAATCTCTTGAAAAAGTCTTAAAAATGGCATTTAGAAAAGCAGTAGTAGGAGAGATGACCGTGTACTCTAACTTCATTTTTAAGCTGTCAATGCATAAAAGTTCCAGCTTTTAATGACCTTGTTAATACTTTTACAACCTCTGTTCTTTGCTGCTGTTCTGTTTTACGTGGTGTAGCCCCATCTGCCTGCACGGCTTGACAGTCTGATCGCGCCAGCCCCGCAGCCCCGATACCTGCTCCATACATACCATTTCAGTTACAACACAAGTAAGGTTTTCCCAAGGAAGAGCTGGTAATGACTACACAGCTCCCGAGCTAAGCAGCAAATAAATGCATGGTTTCGTTAGTGCCTCAAAACTTACCGCAAGTAAAACTCTACGGAATAACTGAGGCTCTGTGCGCAGCGCAGGAACCCCATTATGCCGTTTTAGAAGAAAGGGCAGAGATCGGATGGGTACCTTTGGATTTTCAATTATTTTTCTATGCGCTAAACCATATATTTCTACCAAACAGGTGTCTAAATTCTTGGCACATGTATAAATCCACTCTTTTTTTTTTTATAGGGCTAGTTGCTGCTGAACCAAAATACGAGACCATTTTAACCACAGGTGAATGTTATCTGGCTTATGAGTGTACAAGTCTATTATATCAAGGTCTTTCCTAGTAAAAGCCCCGTGAAAATAGGTTTTCATATAAATGATTCAACATAAGGATAAAAGTATAGTGCTCAGATAAGTCCAAAATTAGCGAAAGAAAGAGCGTGCAATCACAACAGGTTAGTAGTTACGTGTTTCGATATGAGATCCTGCTTCTTGAGCAGATTATTTTTTTCTTTTCTCAGATGAAACCAATCCCACCTATATATAAACATTAAAGTATTCTTAAAGTGTACGTGTCCTACCTGAGACCAGCTGCACATCAGAAAGTTTCAGCTTCGAAGGAGGTCTTGCTGGCTGATACGCTTTGCCTTCCTGAGAACGTCCTGTAACACACAAGATGAACAGCTCTGTGTTTATTGACCTAGAGATGCGGTTACGTATAGCTATAAACTATTTAAGGAGGCTCTAGCGTTACTTTACCCTAAAAAGTATTCTCGTTTACGATGAGGAAACTCATGAGATGTTCTATATGACAGAAAATTGGGACAACCACAACTGAACTTTATAAGATACATCTTGAAGTTGCTATTAAAAAGAAGGAAAATAAAATTATTAGCTTTATTTATTGATTTATTTATATCCTTTTTGGCTATCTAAACTACAGAGCCATGACAGATGTGACTTTTACCACCTGGGAAAGTACATGTAGTTGATCCACACTGTAAAGGAACTCAAGGTTTAAAAGCAACGCTTTTACTCTCCCCTTTCTTCAGGACGCCTTCCTTGGCACCAGGCGCGTTCAGGCGTAGCGCAGAGCACTTCAGTGTTATCATAAAAGATGATCTTACCCTTCCAGTAAAGACTGGATGCCTTCAAACAAGGAAGTTATTAACACGGGACAAGACCGTATTTTACAAATGGAAACATTTAAAGCAAAATCAACACAACCCCAAAGAAGTTTAAAATATTGCTTGAAAAAATTAAACCGTGATCCAGATAGCCACTGTGCGTCGATACAGCCAGCTATCCCCAGTTTAATTGCTTTATTCTCTTTCTGTATTGATATATGTGAGCGGCTCTGGCAACAGAAAGGTTTGGTTGCTCAAGACCCGTACTGGAATCATGCCACGTGGTGATCCAAACGGCTTTAGCCACAGCCATTTTAAATCACAGAAGGGCTTTTTTTTCTGTCAACCTGCAACAGAAATAAAATTACCCAGAATACCAGAGATTCAGACTGATTTTTATAAATAGCTGAAATCCCTAACGATTAGGTAAGAAGTGTATAGGAGAATACACTCTGTTATAAAAATAAAAGCATAGGTATTTAAAAAAGAGTGAAGACAAAATTACCATATATCTGCTTCAGGATGGACTGCTTGCTGGTTTTTATGGCTGAGCTGGTTTTGTTTACAGATTTCAGACTTTTAGATGACGGAACCGATTTCAGAGGGCTATGGTTCAGCTGTTTCTTCCAAGCAACCTGAATGAAGAAGGCAGCTGTCTCTTGTCGCCATTTGTCTTCATCTTCTTTGCACTGCCGCTTAGCACTAAGAAGCTGAAACAACTCCTGTCTTAGCTGGTAACTAGAGAGCAGAAAAGAGAAGAGCGCTTGTTTTAGGTGACCTGTTTTAACTTCGGCGCTTGCCACGCATCAGTTCACATGGTGGATTACATGAGTAACTGGGAAAACAGAGCTCCCACTGACGTGCTAAGTCATTTGGATGAGAAATGTTTGCTCAGAAGAAAAAGTAGGAGCTGGGTTCAATTCCGGATGCATTCATTGTTTTGCACAGTCAATAAAGATCTGGCGTTACGCGTATCAAAAGTTACCATACTGCAACATCAGCTTATCAACTGCTTTAAAATATATAGAAAATCTGGAGAAGACAAAACCTATAAATATTTAGGATATAACAGCATAATCAATACTGTTTTCCCATTTTCACTATATTCACAGCTTAATAACACCAAATTTTCTTGTGTGCCATGACACTTTGTATTCTCAGTTGATCAGCGCAAGAAACGAGCCAAATCTACCTCTTGCGGGGTCAACGGCAGCGTTCCTCTAGAGAAAACTGAGCTGCTTTCCATCCCTCCTCTGAAGATGCCCCCCCCTCGCCTTGTTTTCACCAATCTCCCTTCCCTTCCCCCTTCCCTCCCCTTCCCCCTCCCCTCCCCCAATCTTGCCACGGCTGCTGTGACCTTACAGGCAGTCACAGCCCCGTTCCAAGTGGCAGCGGTAGATTATCTGTCCTTCTTCCCACTTTGGTGGCTAATGACACCAGCAACAAGGAGCGGTTTGGGGGTTTTCTTCTTGAATCAGATAGAAGTGTTCAATCAGATATTGGCATTTCACACTCACAAGTCAATTAACTGGCCTAGCAATTAACTCTGAATCTTCCCAGGACAAACCTGTCACAAATGAACATTGAGTAACACTTGTAAAATATTAATTATAAGTGTTTAGTAACAGGCCAAAACACATTGATCATCATTCCCTCCAGCATTCAAAAAGGCTTCTACTGGATGCTCCTGTAAAGGGAATGAGGAAGGGAGGAGAAAGAGGTGATTTTGTTCTCTTGCTCCATCTGCAACAAGTTCTAAATTAAAACAAAAGACAACGCAACCAGATACAAATTGTTTAAATATATGTTAGAAGCCAATGAACTATATAATTCAAACAGAACAGCAGCCACATACAGAAAATGAGTACATAAAAGCACAATAGAATGCCAAAGGGGGATGATATGCTCACTTACAGCCCCAATAATTTTAAACTTTCGATAAGCTGAGTAAATTACCTCTGTGAAATTCGCTGGGTGAGACAAACGTATTTAATCTTAATTTAGTGGAGCTTCAGAATTCAGGCACGTACTGTTACACAGCTCATTAAAGTACACAGCAAATGTGGGGAGCAACTGCACCTTACCAATAAATGTCCGTAGTGCCTGTAAGTTGCAAAGCACTGTATGAATTCAGAACAGGAGGATTATCAAGAGACAGAAGAGGAAAAAAAAAAAAGATCCAGTTTTGTTAAATAACATGTCACTTACAACTTTTCAAATGGGTAAGAGAGGAAGAGAAAGTGAAGGGGGGGCACAATTACAGAGACGTGTTGCCATAACTTGAGCTAAGGATGGGTTACGTGAATACCGCTGCAGGAAAAACAATTGGGGAACTGTTTTAGACTGGAGCAGAAAAGAATAGTAAGCTATTCTCATGGAATTCGGTAATTACTGCCAGAAGCCGTTGCTGATATGTGAAATAAGCCATTCACAGGGACTCCACCTTTGCACCCAGCTGCGATTTCATGTTTGTAAAAAACTTCTGGTAGTTTTTAGCAGCAAAGCTCTGCCACGGAGAAGTTTTGGCAACAGGGAGGCTCTGAGAAGATGCAGGCAGTTATCTTTAGAGCATGTGCACTTTTTTAAAATTCAGCTCTCCCGTAACAGATCGTTCTGATCCTAGTGAGAAAAAAGAATGGGACCAAGCTTGACGCTCTCTGCATCTGATGTGGTGCCTTAACAAAATACCCAATGCTTAGTCAACAAAACTACTGCACGTAAAAGAAACGTGGAATATCTGTGCAGAACGACAAAGCTGGCAGATGGTGTTCAGATTCATTGTTACGGAAGCTCTAATCTTAAAAACTACTGCTGGTCAAAGTATGCATATAGCAATGATATATAAAAAAAAATATAGCTTGATTCCAGCAGGAAAGCAACAGTGACAGCAACCAACTTATTTCCAGCTTCTGTCGACTCGCTGTGGACCCTGGAGAACAGCACAGGCCTCAGTGCCCCCCAGGAGAGAGCAAGCCAGACACAGGATCTGTAAGCCTCACCGAGCAGGATAAGCAATTAACCTTTGGCAAGCCACACACCTGAAGATACACTTTTGAGGACTACATTTATAAAGTTTGTGAACTGGGGGAATTGAAACGTTTCCCCAAGAAAGGCAAGTTTAATATACTTAAGTAGACCAGTACCATTGTGTTGTCGCTCACAACGGCTCTCAATAAACATTCAGTAAGTAAATCATGACTATAAAATTTGCAGTGAAATGTATTTAATGCTAATTTAGAGAAATGCCAGAATTCAAGCATGTACTTCTACATGTTTCTAATGTATATGTTAATTGTTAATGTAGAATTCTATTGCTATCTACAAGTACATGCTATTTATCAGTGCAAGCCCGGACCCAAAAGACAAGCACAGGACCCAGTGGGACCCACAACCACACAGTAGGGACCTGCTTAAGAACTGTAATTCGGTGTACAGTGGGTGGGAAATTAGGTATTTCAGAGAGAGCGTCGGAGTAACTGACATAGTAGTAGTCAACACAATGAACTGTTCTGTGTTCTGCATCAAAACAATCACTGAAATAAATGCACTAGGATATTGCCGCAAACTTTATGAACGCCATCAAAGCTCTAGCAACAGTAAAGTGTCCGCAGAAGTAACAACATGACAGTGGAGGAACTGCCAAACTAATCTCTCCTGCAGCCTTGCAGAATTTATCATCCTCGTTAGTGTTCTATAAAATATGAGTTTTGAGTATTTTACGAGATATTTATTTTTCTTTATTAATTCTTTAAATAACAAATGTCATTTAGACAATCTTTAATCCCCACGATTTCCACGTGCTGTAAGTGCGTGCATGCACTTCTTGGTGAGGTAACACACCATCACTGTTTCAGCAGGTGAATAGTTTAGAAAGATTTAGCCGAAATCTTTAGTCAAAACTCTAAATGGAATGCAAAGAATTCTTCACAGGTAAGTTAGCTCAATACAAGGTTTTAGATCCCAGTTCTTGTGAGGAAATCTGCACAAGCACTTACTACACATCTTTACAGTTTAACTGAAAGCTATGGCATGTGCCTACTCCCTTGTAAGGGTTTTAATTTTGTGTTAAGTGAAAAGAACACGGTCTTCAGAAGCAGCAGTATCACTTAGGGATATACTCCCCTAACCTCCTCCTGACTGACTTTACCTTTTTGGTATGTAAAAGGAGCTGAACACATAAGACAAGAATTCGGGATCTACATTAGAAAAGAAGGCCGAGGAGGACATTTTCAGCTGCTTACATAGCGTTTGGAAGCAGCAGAGCGGGCTGATGGCAGAAGTGGTGGATCATTGGGAGAACAAGTGGCTGCTTTGCTTTGCAGTTCGGTGTGGGTATGAGAAATGTGGCCGGGAACCACAAAACCACAGAATGATTTGGGTTGGAAGGAACCTTTAAAGACCATCTAGTCCAACCCCCCTGCCAAAGGGCAGGGACGCCTTCCACTAGACCAGGGTGCTCAAAGCCCCAGCAAGCCTGGCCTTGAACACTTCCAGGGATGGGGCATCCACAACTTCCCTGGGCAACCTGTTCCAGTGCCTCACCACCCTCATCCGTAAAAAACTTCCTCCTTATGTCCAACCTAACCCTACCCTCTGTCAGTTTAAAACTGTTCTCCCTTGTCCTGTTAGTACAGGCCTTGGTAAAAAGTCTTTCACCATCTTTCTTACAAGCCCCCTTTAAGTATTGAAGGGCTGCAATCAGATGTCCCCGGAGCCTTCTCTTCTCCAGGCTGAACAACCCCAACTCTCTCAGCCTGTCCCCATAGGAGAGGTGCTCCAGCCCTCCGACCATTTTTGTGGCCCTCCTCTGGACATGCTCCAACTGGTCCATGTCTTTCTTGTACTGGGGATCCCAGAGCTGGATGCACAAATAGCAAACACAGAGCAAAGATGACAGACATATGGAAATAGGTGATACCGTACAAAAAAAGTCAGCATTTTCACCAAAAACAGAGAGGCTCAAAAATGAATTAATACTATGTTCCAAAATTTTAACTTTTCCTGGAATAGGAATGTACTCACAAAAGCCAGTGTAACTTTTATATTCCAACAACAGTGAAGAGATAACGTGGAATATTAATGGACCATAAATCCAACCTCATGCTTGGAAATATTTAGAGCAATCAGTAAAAGAGCTGCAGCCAACAGAAGTATTTGCTGAGCCAACACAAATGTTTAAATGACCATGTATCAGTTTAGGAACAAACAGACTGTTGGCTCGGACCATGGGGTGTCTGGTCTGGTGTCCCCTCCCTAGAAATGGTCAGTGTCAGCTCTTTCTGAAAGACAAAACTTCATCAGACTTTGTAAGTTAACTGTATAAAGCAATAGGAGAAATACTGGTTCTCAAGACTCCACAAACAAGTAGCTAGTGACACTTGTCTCTTAGCTCCCTGGTGTTTCGTACAGTAGGGAACACAGGTTAACACTTGCAAAATAAGAAACAGAGGATTTTTTAAGCCTTGGAGCACCACTGAAAGCAAGCAACACAACTTTTTTTATCTTTTCAGAGCTATGTGGTACTACGTGGCAAAAAGATCTTTTCTTGTTAAAACAGCAGGCTTTTACAATAGGTACTCAGAACCGTTCCCTCTTAACTTTTGGTCCTGGCCTTGCTTGATGCGGCCCAGAGGACGTTACTGGAGCGGCTGAAGAGCCAAAGCTGGATGCAGTGACAGAGAGAGCAGCCCCTGATGCTCCAGCTGCTGAGTGCTCGCCTCTGCTCCACGCTGTGGCAGGGCGGGCTGGATGCCAACGCTGCCCTGCACTGGGAAGACAGCTAGTCATTGGCTCCTGGCACAGCAGCGGGTAGAAAAAGCTCTGAATTTCTTTCCGAGGGAACCAAAGCTTCCAACATGACCCAGAAGAAGGGAGGTCTACCACTGATTCAGCATTTATTCTGCAGGCAGTGGGGCATGAAGACCTGATTCTGCTGTTGCAGGAAACTTGGAGGTTTCCCAGGGACTGGTACAAAGGAGGTTACTACCCTCTGTATGCTCCCAGACATCCGCCACCTGCTCCCTTTGATACAGTTTGGTCAGGGGAACAATTTTTGTATCACTACTGAACTGTACCGTGGGGTGTGAGAGCTGAGCTCTCAAAGGAACTTCCTTGTTATTTTTTCTTTGACTGAATGCTAAGAAATACTAAAACATATATGAAACTGTTAAAACTAGTGAGAGACCTGGAAAGATCAGTTATTAGTAAAAATCAGCAATTTACCACAGAATCATAGAATTGCCTAGGTTGGAAGGGACCTTTCAGATCATCTAGTCTAACCATCAACCTAACTCTGACAAAAACCAGCACTAAACCATATCTCTTAAGCTCTATGTCTACCCGTCTTTTAAATACCTCCAGGGATGGTGCCTCCACCACTTCCCTGGGCAGCCTGTTCCAATGCTTAATAACCCTTCTAGTGTAAAAATTTTTCCTAATATCCAGTCTAAACCTCCCCTGGCACAACTTGATGCCATTTCCCCTTGTCCTATCGCCTGTTACTTGGGAGAAGTTTTTGGCATTCTCATCAAAACTGAAGAAAATTTCAATTAAAAAAATAGGAAATAAGAATTATGTACATGTTATACGCTCCACCTACAGCTGCCATACTCTTCCTGTCCATTTTGATAAGAAATTAAATATTAAGGAGCGTGTACATCAAGAATGACTCTATCTCTGAGGTTGAAACTCATGCATTCATGAAAGCAGGACAGTCCTGTGGAACGCAAACACTGCGACATCTCGCTCCCTCCTGTCTGCTGCTGCTGTACAGCAGCTGTTCCTGCTCGATCCAGTTATTCAAGTTAGCTTTGGCAATAAACTCCATCCAAGCTTCCAAACCTCTTCTGGTTTGGTTATCCAGTTGAAAGACAGGTCAGAATACAACTTCAGGTGTGTCAATAAATGGCAGTGAAGGATCTGGTTACAAAAACCTTTTTCCAGAAAAAACCCTATATCCCTACATGTGCAAGTTTGCCTATGAACACAACAGCAGTGAACTCAAGGCTTAGGCAAATCTTGATCGGCACTCTCTAAAGAGATATCAGTGCTTGAAATAGAAGTTTAATAACTTCTCCAATTATTAAAAGTCATCACTTACCTTGTACTTTTTATGAACTTACTAATGTAACTCTAGGCAACTGAAACCCACTTCCACTTGTTTGGTGAAAGGTTATTAAATTCCTGATTTAGCCCTGGCAATGTTGTAAGCAAAAGGACCAAATAAAGTGCACTGCCAACAAGCATAATGTAATTTACATCTACTTGTATCTCACTCTTCCCTAGCTACCAAAACAGTATCTTACCTTCTCCATGTCCTCTGTATTACTGTAGCAGCGTAGTTCTTCTTCCGAAACAGCTCTTTTCTTTTTCTTTCTTTTTCTATTATCTGCATTCGAATCTCTAAAGGGATTAGTTCAATATTTGTACTTTGCCATGCGACAGAACACAACTGATCATTTGCATTCCTGGATCCAATTACGCCTGTTTTATCCAAGTTCAAACTGTCATCAGGAGCAGAACACGCTGCCGTGTTTCTTGGCACAGTTCCGGTAGGTTCTGCCTCAGCAGACAATAAAGGGGAGGCCTTTTTTGTTAATTCGTTATTTCCCACTTTGTTAGTTTGTTCTACAGGATGCAAACTGTCATTTCTGGTGTTTAAAAACACTGTTCTGGCACTTCCTGGTCTACTAGAGCCAGCTGGTGAACATCGCTCATCATTTACCTCTTTATTTCTGGATTTCTGCTGATGTCTTTTGCCTTTGGAAGAAGCTTCACGCTGCTTTGAGTTTCTCGCAGTTTCACCAGTACAACTGACGTTGCAGAAGAACACAGCTGTCCCTTCACAATGGTCCCTGTTGCCGGATGAAGACTGACTTTGATCTCCTAATTTTTCCCCAACACTAGCAGTCCTACAAGCAGAAGTATGCCTTCTGCTCCTCCGAGCACAAGTAGCCGTTGCCTCAACAGCGTGTTCCTTCTGCTTTTCTCCATCCAGTTCCGCAGCAGCTGCAACCTGATGTTTCACTTCAACTTTTGTTCCCTCTTTTGCTTTGCCACAGTGGAAATGGACACCACTTGACTTGTTTTTGATGCGTTTCCTCAATGAATCTTTAGACAGAGAAATGGAAATCAATATTCAGGCTCTGATCCAGCAAAACATAGTTTATGCCTCTAAGTTTTTTTGCTCAATGAGCTTTGAGGCACACTAGGATTTACATAAATGGAAAAGTGTATAAACAGGAAGAATCAGAAGAGGACATGATTGCCTGTAACAGTACAGTCCCAAACTTCTTTATTTGCTTACAATTCTACAAGTATTTTTCTTTCCCACACTACATTTGAGTTAGATACCTAAAAAAAGGTCACAGGGAGAAACTATTTCTTCAGCTACCTTCACCTTCACCACCTTCTTCAAAGAAACAAGCTCATCACATGGTGCAGGAATGCAGCCCTATGAACACACCTGCTTGTTCCAGTGAAGACACCATAACAGACCTTTCCTGTTTCAAGCTTATTTGCTAAACTTCTGCTCTAGCAACCCTGCATCCTGGCATATGATGACAGCCAGGATAACCCACTGACCCAGGAAACCCAGAGCAATTGGCTTCTCAGTACTTTCCTTGACATCCTGAAACTACTGAAGTCCTTCCCATTTTTCCCTTGCTGCAAGATTTCTTTTCCAAGCCTAGGGTGGGAAAATAAATCCTGTGTGATAATTACTTCTAAACACTCTTGTGAGGATGACTCAGAAGCCAGACTGGAGTGCAAAGCTGAAAATCTCCATCTACCATCCACCTTCTATTTTGTTAGGAAACTAACAAACAGGGGAATGAGAAAATAGACCAGACAGGATGAAACGTAACAAACAAACAAGGTGTTAAATGGTAGGTAAGGGGTGAAAAATTAAAGAAAGACATATTTGATACAAAAAATCTTCTGGATTATCCAAAACCTGATAAAACCATGCTACATTTTTCATCACTGTAACATTTTTACAGGATACTCTCTTGACTGGATAATGGAATATGACAGATGAACAGATTATACAGAATAAACTCAGGATTATCATCAACGATGTCTCCAACAGAGATTTATCATGGTGACGGGTCAGTATGGGCTGAGAGGTTACTCTGACTTATACACGACCATCATATGGGTAATTAGCCCTGTATGTTCTGGGACAGGGGAAAAAAAGTCTCTTATTTTAACCTATTTTAATATATTATTAAATTGAGTAATTAATTTTTATCTATTTTAATCTCCCCGAACGAAGAAGGAAAATCCCTCTCTCTCTCTCATTATATCAGGGGAACAGACAATTTAAAAAACGTGCCTTTTGAAGCCAACCTTTCTGTGGGCATAATCCCACTCCTAATGTAGCCAAGTACAAAATTGCCAGTGCCATCAATAAGAATGCTATAGGGCTGACAGTCAATTAAAATGTATGAAATTTCTGGCACTCGCACAACTCTATTTTTATCTCCCAACATGTTAATTTTTACAGTTGTGGGGAAAAAGAACACAGCCTTTTAAATGGCCTTGTCATTCTGAACTCACCAAAACCCGCTACCTGGTTTGTACGTACAGCATGTAGAACGCATTTACTGTAACACATTTAAGTTGTTACATGTAGAATGTGCAAAACTTCCCAATCTGAACAACTGGATAACTGGGGAATGGAATAAACCCCATCATTTAAGTATTCTATATAATATTTAGAGGTTGAAAGAAACTTTCTTATATAGGAAAACCAAGCAATAACAAGTACAGAGCACAAAAAAAACCCTTATCTGTTGCTACTAAAATTAAGGCAAATGAGATAACATACATGGGAAAGAGGACTTCTGACTAAAGAAGAGATCAGAATAGACCCACCAACTAAATCACAGGTTTCATATATTGTTAGCAGATACAAAAAAATCTATTTGCAATTGCTGAAAATCTTTCTAAGTGCCAGCCCAGAGGATCTAAATTTATATTTAATTCCAATAAAACATCCAATGAAGTCCATTAAAGTTTTGGTCACAAGAGGATTGATTAAAACACCTAATGAGAACTGATTAAGGGACTTCGTTATTTGATCCTTACTGCACCAACTTTCCTGGCATCATTCCAATAACGACAAGAGAATGCTTATGTAAAAATGGCATAGCATTTTATTTCAAACACAGGCTTTTTGCACTGGGCAACAGGGGGCTTTCTTTATGATCTCTGAAGGTAAACTGGTCTCGCTGTAGAAGGAGTAGACATGTTATCATGTTATTTTCATAAGAACCTTGAGTAAAGAGTCTTCATGCTCAACACTTATGGTGAAGAAAGATAATAAACAACAGTGAAGAATTTTCTATTTAAAAATTCTACCTCCTGCAGAAATTATATTCAGCTTTTAAAGACCTCCAGGCAATAGCCCATATGATTTTAAAACCATCAACATGGAAAAATTATTCTACCATAGCTACTTCAGGAAATCTCCAACTTCAGGGAAGCCTTCAATCAAAAGTCAAAGCTACATACTGCTAGCACTTGCTGCTGGTTTGAATTCCCTAGGTTACTGCGAAAGGTAGTGTAGACAACTGAACATTAATGTGACTTTTCAAACGTAAGTATCACATTTCCCATGGACTACCTACTACCTGCTTCCTTAGGTCATTCTCTCAGCGCGAAACCACTGTATTTTCTCCAAGAAATAGTGGGAGTCTGACTGATGCACTTTAGGGGTCACTAAAAGAAAAGGCTGTTCATTCCTCCTTTATAATTTCTTTGTCCTTCTCTTCTCTCTTCACTGTTCTAATCCTCCCCACATCTTTCCTTCTCCTTTCTCTTTTACCCATACTTATCAGTTTCTCCTCATTATGTTCATACAACTATCCATTTTTCATTTGGCAACAACTGTTTCCAGCTATTTTTATGGCTTTTACTTTGCCATCTGAACATTTTAATTAATATAAAGTTACTACATATACAGACAAAGCTTGCTAGAATTTTTAACACCTCTGTTTATCATTACTTAGTTACCACAGTATATGTAAGGCTAAGATATGTATGTCTGCTTTTACTATGACAGTACAGTCAAGTATTCTGTTTACCAACACATTTCCATGTAAAAGCTAAAGAAATCTAGGTAAAATGATTCAGTAGGAACAGCTCTTTGACTTTCTTTCCCTTTGGATTATTATAATATTCTGATTCATGGAATTAGCAATAATTTTACATCTGAAGGAGTTTTTGCAACTTACCTTAAATAAACTACTTATCTGATTTTTGCTTCTAATGATAAAAAAGATGCTTTAACGTGACCGGTTTTGAAACTTTGAGCCATGGGCTCCTAAAACTAATATAGGAGTGGTCAAGAAATGATGATAAACTGATGATGCATTTACAGATACAATAAAAGGGTGGAGCAGAAAAGTAACAGAAAGAGCTCTGACACACTGTTTCATTGTACAATTTCTAAAAACAGTCTGTCTTCTCAAAAAATATCCTAGACTGTTCTCAACAAGAGGACTTCAAAGCAGGTCATAGGAGAACCCTGTCATGTAGAATAAAGCTGTCTGAACAGCTCCCTCTGTTTGCCAGAGATGTCACTTAGAACAATTTCCTCATTTTCACCTTATTTAAAGACAAGAGTTACAATTTCTCCATTGACGTTCTTCAAGAATCCCACAAATATGCCAAATATCTTTAATCTAATTTTCTCCAAAACAGTGCAAGCAATAGAACAACTCCCAACAACCTGTTCTCACATATTTTAGGTATTTTTACAGACACCGTAGATTCTGGTGGTATTGATTACTTAAGTTGACAGAACACTTGCAGTAAAAAAATCTGTATCTAACTCTATCCTATACGAATTGCTTAATGAAAGAACAAGAAATGACAGAAAGAGTAAAACAGGTCCTATATACAAAACACCCCCAGACATGGACAAAAAGGGTAATCAGGACAATTAAAAAAGATCACAAACCTTGCCTGATTTTATGACCTTCACTCTGAGGCTCTGCTGTCAGGCAACTCTCCTTTGGTGTCCCTTTGCTGTGACAAGCTTTAGGTGAACCTCTACTGTTTCTCCCCGGTTGAATTTGTGAAGCATTGAGGGACAGCGGTCTCTTATTCTGCGTATCAAGTTGTTTATTAGGTAACTGTGGGACGCTGGTAGTTTTCTCTCGATTTGCAGGATTCTGTTGTACTCGACATCTATTTTGTTCCATGTTCTGCACCCCTTTCTGCAGCTTGGCTTCTTTTCTCTTACTTTCCTCTTCACGTTTCCTGTAATTATAGTCAGTACTGTAAGAATTCCAAAGACAAAATCTTGGGAGAATGTATCCAACTTGAACACATTCCTCTCTAGAAACCTGACACTGCCACAACAAATAACATCTTTTTTTTTGTGAGAAAGGGACACCTATTGCATTGAAGTGTCTTAGCCTGATCCAAAATAACGACTGACTTGCGTCCACAGCCTACTGAAGGTTAAGTCCTTTATAAGCCCGATGCCCATTCAGTTTGTGGCAGTTTAAACTGATTTTTTAATGCTCCTTTATTGAAAACAATGAAACCTAGTTTTTTCATAAATATACAGAAATTAAAAGCAGGATTTTGAAGAGGTGTCAAAAGACAAGAAATGTGATACTAATGTCTGTGTTTTTAATTAGTAACGAACAATGCTTTAAGATAAGTAGTAATGCAATGCACTGTATTTGAAAATCAGAAAATTAATAAACGATGTCATCTCTTTGAAAATTATTTTTCATACTTACCTGTGTTGTAATTAATACAGACAATTATAAACCAAGTTCAAACTAGCTACTGGGACTAACTTGCTGCTATGTATTTATCATTGGTAGATAATTAATTTATTTTACATAAAGAGATTATACATTACACAAACGATAAATACCAAAAATATGAGATGTGAATTAAAAACTTGTGTCTACGTAGTAGGTCATTACAATTATGACATTTGGTTTTTAAAAATGAAAGAAGTCATGCATCTCTTAAATAGTGAAGATATAAAAGAGAATTTTGGACACGGTTAGGGAAAGGCGCATCTGTTGAATAAAGTTTTGCAGCCTGCTTTGAAATACAGTGGGATGTCATTACACTTTAGCAGAATAAACCCAATAGCACACAGCAAACATCACATATCTACCTACCATTGAATTTGGTTTTATAAATTAAGCACTGGTCGTAAGATGAAGCGACACTTTTCCTGTTGGAATGGACAGGTGGTAAATGTCGTATCATGTAGCTGCCTGATATTTTAACTTGCTTCCAATGCTACGATGCAGTTTGCAGCCTGTTGACACATTAGCTCACAGCACAGCGTATGACAGGTTCGTTATGCAGCATGCCACCCTCCGTTCCTGTGAGTCGTATCAATGCCAGTGTATGTCACTTCAGTGCGAGCTGCCAGGGAGAAGCCTTAACTTTATCTGTCAGTACTATCTTATCAAGTACGCTCTGCAGAAGCAGCTGATTGAACTTTGTACCTGAAAAGTTGCTAATTGGTTTAAAAAATACAATCCTGGCAGCCTGAGGTTCACTATTCCCTCTGGCACGGAAAAAAGTGGCTAGTTTCAAATAATATCGTCATTCCACAAATGGACTATGTGGGGATGTCTGTCCGGTGTACAGTATGGATCTCACTGACATTACTCTGCTGTTTGAGCTGATAAATCAGATCTTACTATTCACAGAATAGTAATTTTCTTTTCTTCACGAGAATCAAGCAGACTACTACCAGTAACCTCCATTCAAGGTATTGGAAAAGAAAGTGAGAGAGGAGTTGCGTGATACACAATCAAGCCCAAGTGGCCTGCGCTCTTTGGACGAGCAGATTAACTCAAGACATTAACCTCGGCAACATACCAGTTGTAAAGCTACTGAAATGACACAGGACTAGAAGTTGAAAAGAAGTAAAAAGGGATTTTTTTTTTCTAAAAGGTCTTGTTTGTGTGCTAATTTTTCAGATGAAACTGATGAAATAATAAATGGAAGAGATTTCAAAGCTCCCTATTCATGGACCATCATCCTAATTGTCACAGTAGAGCTTAATTATCAGACTCCTGAAGAATACTTACGAACCTCCCCTTGGGTTTTGCTTTATTTAGTTAGAAATACAGTTTGTTCTACAATGAATGATACTTTTGAAATTAAAATTTCCAAGTTTTACTGTTGTCTAAGTTGAGAGACTAGGTTTCACGAACGAGTAAAGCAAGTAGAAAAGTTCCTAACTTAAGGGTTTTCTCAATCATTCTCAGGAGGTCCTGCCAACTCAGCAGGATCCAAATTTTGGCTCTAAAGTTAGAAAACTACTCAGTGATAACAGAGCTGGCATGCCAAAATTTTCCACTTTAATTGCAACAGAATTTTTTCCTGAATGGTCATAAATTTGTATTTCATTACAAAAGTGAGAGAATGGAAACTGAGCCTTTAGCAGATGGGAAGGAACAGTTTCAGCCTTAAGCATTTTTGATGAGACAGAGATGCTTTGAATTTTTGATCCTGCTAAAATGAAACCAACCTTTTCTATTCTGTTAAGAGGACTTTGCTTTTTGTATCTACTCTGCAGAGGACATTTTAAATTTAGAACATGTCCATGTGCCTGGAGAACATTTTTAAAGTTATCCTTGCAAAAAAAAAAAAGTTACTTAAAAAATCATAACTGATGATAACTCCCAGTATGATCTTACTGCTGCTGAAGCTTTATCTGGACCAAGAGGAGCTGTATTTTGTGTTGTATAAATAACCACCTCCTGCTATACAACCTAGCATGATGTTTGTTTCTGAAAGCATGACACGGTTGAATCACATGTTCAGCTTATGATCTACTACAACCTTTTAACAGATAGTTCTTAACAAAAATGCTAAAAATGCGGTTAATTTCCATCCAGTATTCCTATGTTGATTGGTCTTGCCAAATGTGTAGAGCTGTCCATTTGTCCTTACCTAACCACCTGTTTTTTCCTCAATCATTTCTCACATGTATTAACACCATTCTGATTTCTACTTTAGTCTTCAATGTACTTACGAGTCTCATGCAACTTGGTGCCACTGCATAGTATCAGATTCAGGATGGATTTATGCAGAATTCTCATCAATATACACTTCCAGTTTAAAGTCGAACCGTTAAGAACTACTCTTTGCATGTGTTCTTCCAAGCAGTTTTCACCCATCTAATAGCAGCTACATTAATTCAAGCTACATTGCCCTACTTTGCTAATGAGAATGGTGCATGAGAAAGTATGAAAACTTGAGGCAAGTCTGAATGACAGCTACCATTCCTCCATGGCCATAAAACTTGTTATTCTCTCAAAAAATAAAATTAAGTTGGTTCGATATAATCCATTCTTAGCAAATTCAGACCAGCCATTACTTCTTGCTTTGTTATGTTCCAGACACACAGAAGTTTGATTACTCATTTCAGGATAAGAAAGGTATGGAGTCATTGTAATGAATCCAGTGAAAGGCCATAGAGAAGCTTAAGGGACTGGAGCATCTTTCATATGAGAAGAGGCTGAGAGAGCTGGGACTATTCAGCCCGGACAAGAGAAGACTCAAGGGGGAAATCTCATCTATGTCTATAAATACCTGATGGAAGGGAATGAAGAAGATGGAGCCTGAGTGTTCTCAGTAGCACTCCTTGACACGACAGCAGGCAATAAGCATAAATTAAAACTGATTAAATTCTATCTGAACACAAGAAAGCACTTTTTTACTGCGAAGGTGGTCAAACACTGGAACAGGTTGCCCAGAGAGTTTGTGGAGTCTTCATTTGCATAGATATTCAAAACCTGACTGGACATAGTCCTGGGCAAGCTGCTGTAGCTGACCCTGTTTGAGCAAGGACAGGGATGGACTAGAGATCTCAAGAGGTCCTTTCCAACCTCAACAATTTTGTTGTTCTTGGGACTGAAGTTTACAGGTCTACAGAACTCCCCTTCTTCCCCTTTGAGAAAGCGGACACTTGCTCATTTCGTGAATTCTCCAGTCCCACCACTCCTCCTAAGTTTTTAAGGGTAACCATTTTAAGATTGTGTCATCCAGTTTTCTACACACCTCAGGATGAATTTTATCAGGCTAAACTGATCTGAAAACATCTCACTAACCCGATTAGTCTCTAAACTGTTGTTTCAGTATTTTAGCCTGCATTTTGCTGCCCTTTGTTACTAGCGTGAATTCCATTTGATACTGAACATTATTTGACATTTAAGGAAGACTGAAGAAAAAAAAAAGATAGAGAACACTTCAGCCTTCTTAGCATCAGTTGTGGACAAACTCTTTTTTTTGCTCTTCCTTGTATAATGTGTAAGTTTACAATGATTTATTGTGATACCTCATATCCCTTGCTAGTTGTTCTTATTTTGCAACTCAAATTGTTTAATTTTATCATTGTATATTATTATTACCTTCAGTTTTAATAATTGCACTACATTTCCACTATATGCTTTCCCTTCTCAGGTTGCTGAAGAGCTCATTATTTTTTCTCTTGCTGTACTTCCTATCTGTTCTCAGCATGCAGGCCTTACTACAGGCTTTTTTGAAGAACCTCATAATCTACTTGTACTCTCTTGCTGCTTGAACATTTTTCTAAATCTATTGAAAGCTGTTTAATTGAACATTTTCATTTTCTTGCTGTTCTTCTCTTCCTAGATATCATAAGTGAGTTACTCTTGCTCACTTTTATCCATTTCCCTTTCATATCCACATTCTCAACCAGTTTCCTCCAACTGGTCAGAATGAAATCCATAAGACTTAGTAAAAACAGAAATACGGATTCAGGAACTTATTCTGGGAAATTCAAAAAGAAAGTGAACAAGTGATGAATGAGTTCAGCAACGCTTTCAAAAAACAATATATTGGACATCCGTTTTCCCTGAAAATGCTTTAAACCCTTAAATATTCTATTACTAAAGACCTGGGTATGTAAAAAGTAAAACAGCCTTTTTGTAAAAAAGTTTTAGAAGTCCATCATTTTACCTGTATGTAGTCTGACTTTTTTAAATGCCTCCTTCCCAGATTGCTACTCACCTAAAGCACTGATTCCCTCCTGCCAGGTTCTCCATCCCACCTATTAATAACCAGTTACTTTCACTCCCACTGAAGAAGAGCACTTATTATACTGCTACATTTATGGCTGTTAAAATGTTTAATGCTCATGTGCCCCATCAACATTGCCCTCTTCCAAAAGATCATAGGATCATAAGGTAACACATATTGGAAGGGATCTCAGGAAGTCATCAAGGCCAACGTCCTGCTCAAAAAAAGGGCAACTATGAGGTCAGACTGTCAGACTGGGTTGCTCAGGGTTTTTCCAGTTGGGTCTTGAAAACCTGTAAGGATGGAGACCGTACAACCTCTTTAGGCAACCCGTTCCACTGCTCGATTGTCCCAAGGATGAAAAAATTTCTCTTTATTTCCAGTCAAAACCCCTCATTTCAAATTATGACTGTTACAAGTTTCCCCGGGACCAAAGTGAGGCCAACCAGTCTGCAGTTCCCCAGATTGTTCTTTTGCCCTTTTTTGAAGTTGTGTGCAACATTTGCCTTCCTCTAATCGTTGGGGACCTTCCCTGACCTCTGTGACCTTCCAAAGATGTTGGAAAGTGGCCTTTTAAGGACATCAGTTAGTTCTCTCAGCACCTTTGGATGCAACCCATCTGATCCCATGTACTTGTCTGGGCTGCGTTCACTCAAGCGATCCCTGACTTAATCCTCATTCATAGCTGGCAGTTCTCCACAGAGGCCTGGGAGACCTTCTTGGTGAAGACCGAGGAAAAGAAAGCATTGAGTACTTCCACGACACCTGTGACTGTTGCCACTAAATCACTTACACCATTCAGCAACAGGCCCACATTTTCCTACTCAGCCTTTTACTATTAACATAGAAGCAGAAACTCAACTTGTTACCTGGGACATCCCCTGCAAGCCTCAGCTCCATTTGAATTTTGGCTTTTCTGACACCATCCCTACATGACCAAGCTAGGTTTTTAAACTCTTCCTTTGCAGCCCATCCCTGCTTCCACCTCCTGCACACTGCCTTTTCACAATAGAGCTCTGTCATGACTTCCCTCCTTAGCCAAATTGGTCTCCTGATATGTCTCTTTGCTCGAGGACATAATAGTGCGCATGTTGTTTTGGCCTGCATCAATCTGCGTTTTATAAATTACCATTTCTTTGACATAGGTTTGTTCAATATGTATAGAAGTATTTCACAGGCATTGAATACAGTGAATGTAACTTTACCAGAAAATAATACAGGTATGAGACGTTGGGTGACTTTTTGTTAAAAAAAAAAGAAGAAAAAGAAAACACTAATTAAAACCATGCAGACTTAGGAATGATTTATACTAGTGATACTCTCTAAAATAACATACTACAAAGCAAGTTTTAAATACAAACACTGAAATAGTTGGGAGCTGGGGTTTAAATCTAGGAGTTCGCCATCATTCTGGATTCCCACATAATGTCTACTTTTATCTGGAGAGCAGATTTTTAAACATCAGTAGGGATATTAGTTTTTTGTATGTAGCAACACCCTGGCCAATTTTAGCTGTGGAATGCACAGATGGGTACGCAAAATGATGACAACATAATGTCCCCTCCAGTTTATTACAGATCATAAAATTGCAATTAAATAAAATTTGTTATGTGACAACTTGATTTGCTTGTACACTCCAATTGTATTTTAATTCTGTTTTTATGGTATTTGGTACACAGACTTTGTTTCTATTGTTTTCAAACAAATCAACAGCAGCTTAGTAAGTTTCAGAAAGTACATCAGAAACTCACAAAGGAAAACAATGACAAAAACACCCCCAAATTTCCATGAGGCAATCCCTTCTCATTTAATCTTCTAGATGGGATATCACAGATTCTTCTAAAAATGACTGTCATCACAAAGAATAAAATTATCTCATTTGCTAAAGTCAGTTATGACCACACAGCAAGAAGCAGATTCCTCCAAATTAAAAAGAAATACATAAGAAAGATATGCAGGGTACTTTCAAAGGCAACTTCTCCACGCATGGGTTTGACTCCTCCTGACTTCATCAGAAAAGGCAAATAGTAGGAGGGCTTCAAGTTACAACTTTAGGATCTAAAGACATGAGCAAGAGAGTAGTTACCTGGTATTTCTAGCTTTGGTTCTTACTGGTCATTAACAATTAGTAACCAGTAGAGTAGTAGCAGCATTCAAACCAAATGAAGGTCAGACTGGCCAGTTATGCAGAACATCAAACTACCAACTTTGAAATACAGCAGAGTGCAGCTGACTTTGTCTATGATACACAGATGCCACAAAAATACCTCTAGGTGCAATAATTATGTTGTCTATTTATTCATATGAGCTTTCTTTACAGAAATAATACTAGAAAAATCACGCAATAATCTTTTCAGACTGTTATGTTCGTTTCATTCCAGAATCAGACTTCTTCAAGAGAAACCAGATGCTAATTTGTTCTTCTTCATATAATGAATTGTAAGGAAGCAAGCAAGCAAAGTATTTTGATGATCATTTACATACCTTCTGATTCTAGAATTTCACCACTTTGCTACCGTTAGCTCATTTAAGTAGGGTAGAAACTCAGTCAGAACCTACACATCTTACGAATAATTATTTCAATTGCATATGTTAGTTATCTATAATGTAATATAATGATTTCATGGTAACTCTCTAATTCAAGAGCATAACACGTAAGTGCAGAGAATGTCACTGCCAAGACAGATGTTGCAAATAAAATCCAGGAGTTCAGCTTGCTAGAAAAGCACAACCTCTGTGAAACTGTAAGTTAAGACTTATTAAACCAGGCTTTTCCTGTTTTTTTTTTTCTTCATCTACTTACTAATTTATTTTCAAAACTGGTATCAAAGACTTGATAGGTCAATAATTATTTACATTACTTTACAGTGATAAGTGTTTTCCAAGCCTTTTTATCATAATAGACAGTATCAGGTAAAGATTCATGGATGCTAACATGCTACTTTCTCAGCTTTTGGTATTTTGCCTTGTTTTTGTGTATTATATATAAAGCTTGTTATTTAATTTGGGATTACCTGGAAAATAATTTCCATCTGTAAGCATATGGAAAAAAATCCATTATACGCTTCCTACAGTTTCATGAATTTTACGAAGAGGAACAATCAGTGATGATGAGCAACAGATAAAATCATACATTGATATGTACTAACTTATGACAAACGTCTATTTGCCAGAGTAGATTTCAAGTCTCAGACTTACTTGGCAGCAGCATCTTTTCTCAGCTGTTCATGTTTCATTAAAAGATTCTTCCTCTCTTGAAAAGCCTTTCTAACTTTGTATCCTTTGTAGACAGCCTGAATTTTGAAAGCAGCAATATCCTGTATGGCAGCTATAGAGAGAGCCCCATGTTCTAACATGAACTGAATCACTTCATGGTGTTCACCAAGCAAGGCATAATCAAGTGGAGTATATCTAAAAAAACCAAAACAAAACAAAACACCACAACAGTTATCACTGAACAAGAATTCTAACTGTAACGTGCATTTACTTCATCCTCATTTCATACGGCAACTTCTAGTATGAAGACTGATTAAACACTGTTTTCAGTAGGTTGTTTTACTAATTTTTTAATATTAGTTCCCTGTCTTACTCATTCTACATGCTGTGACTATCTTTAAGGCTTATTTTAGCCTCCTAATATACGGGGCGGGGGGGGAGCAGGCTATATGAAGTGTTGGAACAAAATCCTCCAAAACCTATCCATAGAATTAACTGCTTTAGGCAAGCAATCTTAAAATTGTGTTATTTAGGTTCCCGTGTAGAAATATCATTTAAATAAAAAGCAAGATAAAACATTTTTATGTTACTTCCATATGAATTTAAGTTCTAGAGATTCACTGACAAATCTGGCTTTGCCTCTATAACAATGACTGAGGACAGCATGACTGACCAAGGAGCAGGATTATACCTGCATCAAGGGATAACTTTTTTTTTTAAAAAAATCACTAGGAAGACTTAAGTCTGTTTTCAAATGGAGGCAGGTGCTTAAAATATTAAATGGCTTTGCTTTTTAATGGTGTCAAAGATTATTTAAAAATAATTCCCAAAATTCCTATTGTCAACTCAGGAGCAAAAATATACACACTTCCCTCACCAACACCGAAACATTAGGCAAAGACGTTTAGTGGCTGAAAATTATCAGTCACAAACCATAGTCAAGGCGATAAAATACAAGACTATCAAATAGCAAGTGTCAACGCATGCGATTGTGAAAATTAGGGCTCTTCTTGATGGTAACTTGCCAGGACGCAATGCTGGTAAGCAAAGAAAAACAGACAGAAAGCACAATTGGACTTGCCACACAGCAATGATTTGATGGAAGGATTAACAGTACCTGAACTGAAGTGTCTGCAGGAATAAAGACAATGACATAACATGAAAATTTGTATGTCAAGGAGTGTTGCTGATAGCATTTAAAGAGATACAGATTTTTGATAACCCAGGAATGGGAACTTCAGAAGGGACCCCGTTTCAGAAAAACACATTGTTAAAGTATACCTAGTTTGGAATATTTTAACTAATAGGTACAAAAGGTACTAAAGTAAACTTTATGCTACTAGCATGTATGTACCAAGACAATGTATTATATTATGGATCCCAGTCATGAAGACCTGTATTCTTAAAAATGGACTCTCTAACTCCCAGAGCTATATTTGAAAGTAAAAAAAAAAAAAAAAAATCACTCAAATCAAATATGAATAGGGGTTTGTATGACTGGGCACTACCCGTTCCAGGCTGCTCGCACACACTCCTCACAACCAACCATTATTCTATTGTGTCAGTTCGAAGCGTGTTATAAATTTTCTTTTCCACGGGTTATCTCTAAAGCAGATAGCTTTTAAATCAAGCTGGCTTCACAGGAAAACACGCAAAGAAGACATCAGCCATCAGCTTTTATACATAATTTAGCATGAAGTTGGTCAAGCAGCAGCCAGCCTGGCATCACGGGATGCACCCAGGACATCAAGTTGGATTACAAAAGAAATTTGCAAAGAACAACAAACCTGTCACCCTCCAGACCAGCACTTGATCACATAACTGTAAGCAAGTGGGCAGCTTAAAATCCTAGATGCAATCTCAGCTCCATCTTTTCACAAACCTATTTAGCTTTAACCACTATGTTTGAATTTTGAACTAGTATCTCATACTGCACTCTAAGAAAGTGAAGAATGGAAGTTTCTTTCTATTGGTATACTGGGGAAAAAAATTACTATTTGGTGAAATTGTTACTGATTAAAAACCCATTTCATCCAATTACAGAAGAACCATATCCATGAGGTTATTTTTACTCGCTCTTACAACACTCGACTTGATTTTTCCACTTTCCAAACTTCCGAACTCTTAACAATAAAACAGGCTTTGTTGACGTCTATTAAGAGACAATTGTGCAATTTTTATATACTATATATATTTTTAAGAGAATTATATTTAAAGACTGATTCATCTAGAAATATTGGGGATCTGTTTTGTTCTGCACATGGACCAGCGCTTAAGGGCTGGCATTTGGAATACTGCTAGTCATATTTTGAGTAATCTAGGTTTATACATAAGAACATATACTAACGCCAGAAGGGAAACAGAAATAGATACTAACTGAATGACTGCAGGAAAAGACCAGCTAAGGTCTTTTCCTGACATTTGAGCGTCATTAGTACATTTCTACAAAGTAAGGAAAATAGCAGCCTCCTTTCTGGCAAAATAGTGGCTTTTAATCTTACTTATTAAGAGTAATTTAATTACAACTGTTTATTTCATTTTCTATCAAAAATTACTAAAGAAAGCACTGGCACCACTTCATTAGGAACTACTTATACTTTCATTTGTGTTTTTCAATAAAAAATAAGAACAGAAAAGGAAGAGAGATCTGAGTGGTTTAGAGTAGAGAACAAAAGAGAAATGATGGGAGAAGAAAGCAATTAAAAACTGCGATAAGTATGAAAGTCTCAAATTTAGCACTAAAATATGGGGTTTCAAAGACTTAAGTTATTTTAAATGTTGAAATATTCAAATTTGTAGGCATACCGAACATAATTTTATTTATAATTATGACGAGGTCATCTACTCTAAAAAAGGCATTATAGATTTGTGCTAATAGTAATTATGTTCACAGTCAGGTGACTAATTTGAACTCCACAACCCAAATCACTTTTAAAAAACTATTATTTATATGTCAATGAAAGACAAAGAAAAGAGATGCAAATGTACTGTCTCTTTATGATTATAGGAGGAATTTTTTTTAAAACCAGGCCTTTAGAATACAGTTAACCACCAGGTAATCTGTAATCACTATTTTAAAACATAACATTATATTTCTCCTGTTTTCTTTCTTCTCACTGTATGCCTACCAAATAGAAAGGAAAAATTCCAGTCTACTCCAACAGCAGCAGAAATGCCTTTTCATCCTTTGTCCGTACATATCCACTGTCAACTTCATATAAATGAAAAAGATCTTTAAAATTTCAAACAAGACTAGAATGAGTAAATACTAGCAGAAATCTCTGTAAGTTCAAGGTTCAAAAATGATAAACAATTGAAGTTGGAATGTCTTACTTAAAGAAGAGATTTTTCACATTAGAAAAGCTGCTTACAATGAAACCCAAGATTACAGCACTCCTTTTAGATAGAAGACCATGATTGTCTGGCAATATCTGAACACTTAACATTTAAATGGGTAGGTACTACTTTTGCTAAAGTACAAAATAATGCATTCAGACAAGCAATACCTCTCCTCGCTGTTCTCCATATGATTAGGGAAAGCATCAAAACCAAGCAGCAACTTAATAGCATCAAGGTAGCCGTTGTTACAGAGCCAGTGCAAAGCAGTTCTTCCCTGTAAACAATAGAACAGAACAAAAATAAGTATTATCCCCAAACTCTATCACGCCACAAGAAAAGGTTGTAAATCATACTGTAATTCAATGCTTTTCTGGACATGAAGGACAAACTAATTCTTCTAAATAAACTTCCTTGTTAAAATAAAAGAATATAGCACTTAAAAATGAAATAACTTTAAAATTTTTTTTTAAGAACAAGATTACAACCCTAGTGCTTTTTCACTTAAAGCAGATGAAAAACAGCATTAGGAGACTAGCTCTACAGTTGCTTTCTTTGGAGCTATGCCACCCAGGTCTGAAGCAGCTCTCATCAACCTTTGCAGTTCAGACTGTTTTCTAGGCTGCTCCAAAACACTGTGACAAGACTGAAAGAATTACAACAATTCAAAAGCAGGTGAAGTTTGAGGAAAGCTCATCAGCCCAGGCAAACAAAGAAAGTCTCCAGCTGTGCTTTCAAGTCGCGCTTGATCTCAGAAGTGTAGTTTCTCTCACATGAAACAGAAGCCCAACTCTCAAGCTGAACTCCATACACGGCCAGCTCGTATATGACCACTCTTGGGACTGGGATCACAGACCACAATATGAATACCTCAGGCTCTGTTAATATCTACAAAACACAGATATTTCCCTTCACTTCCAGGCCATGCCTCCCCTCTGTGTCTTGCTTTTCTGAACTCCAAATGCAGGAAATACCTAGAAGGCTGGGTACCATAGAAAAACATGAAGACATTCTGAGTTCAGTGCTAGCAAGCCGCCTCCTGAACCCCAAAGGCTGAAACAGCATGTTACAGTGTCTCTGTGTGAAATAGGTGGAGCTGATGTGTTCAGCTGTGCTCAAGGTGATGCTATACAGAGCTGGTAGCAGGTTGGAAAAATCTCCCCAGCGTGCTCTGTAGAACTCATAATAAAAACCACTTCTCCACTACTTGGAATTATCTATGCCCTACAATGAATAGCTACAGAAAAGTTTAACAAATTGGGTGAAATTTTTCCGACTGATGAAGTTCCATCAACTTCTAAGAAATTATGTCATATAACAAAGAAAACTGTTACATGTTGCACAATTATTCTGGCTCCTAATTTCACTTACTGCTTGAATAATGGCACAAAAGAACATACAAACTAGTTAGTGTTCTTTTATTTTCACCCAGAAGAGTGATATATTTGTGGATGCTTATGTGGATAAGTAATTGAAGCAGTTCTTGTGCAATCTCACTTGAAATATCTTACTTGCTCTATCTCTACGCTGAAGAAACGTATTACAGACTATAAAATCACATTCTCATGTCAGCTGTTAATAAGGAATGATAGAAGTTAAGAAATCAGACGATCAATATGACTCCTCATAAGATCACACTTTGACAAGGGAAAGTCAGAAGTGATACAGAAAAATATGAATCTTTAATTCATGCTGCACATTTAAATATTACTTTTCATTCACGATTTTACAAGTGAAGCCATAGGAAAAACTATGTCATGATAAACAGCAGCAAAGATGCTTCTATGTCCCAGAAAAGAGAATGACCTTGAAGAAAAGGAAAACGTTTTGACTTACAGTTACTCTGAAGTTAATTAGATAGCCCAGTGAAGAACAACATACCTCTTTATCCTGAATATTTGGATCTGCGTTGTTTTCCAGTAACACCACCATGCAGTTAATGTAACCTCCATAAGCAGCACACTGCAAAGGTGTTCTACCTGCATAATCCTGCACATTAGGGTTGATTTTATTTTCTATCAAGATTTGGCACACGTCAGCATTTCCTCCCAGGGCTGCCCAGTGAAGGGGGGAATGGCCATCTTGGTCCACCAAATCTACTCTTGCTCCCCCTGTAACAACAAATACATTTTTGAACACAAAAAAGAAAATACTTTTGAATGAAAAGAAAAAAAAAAAAAAGGATAAGTTTATGTTCAACTAGAACTTATTTGGTAAACTGACAATTCAGAGAAATATTTCTGAAAGTAACTTCGTTACTCAAATCCCAAAACCTAAATCAAAATTAATTGGGAATGAGATAGCTTCAGTGAGGGTCTGGCATCTAACTTTTTTACAAGCTGGTAAGTATGCTTGCAGATGCTTCAGAATCTCCAGATTTGTCAAATGCCCTTGAAAAACCTAGCCTTTATTTATTTCAGGCCTATTAATTTTCAGTGAAACTTCTATTTCTTAACAGCAAAATAACTTTTGAAAATTAGACTTCAGATGAAATATCTTTTTAAATCTCCAAAGCAGACAAGATAAAATATTCACAGTTAAGAATTACTTCTTAAAAAACTTGATTTTTTTTTAAAATTCAAGCATGCTAAGACTCTTTTATGCAGATAATTGATTTCTCTATGTGTTCTTGTAAGATGTAAAACCTCCATACAAAAATAAAACTCCACAAATATAAAACTTGAGCCAACGAGCAACAATGACTGTCTACATCATAAAATATTTAATTAAAAATAACTCGGATTCTGATAACCAAGTTTTTTGCATCTATAAAAGCTAAATGACATAGGGGGTGGGAGGAAGAACTTAAAAGGAGGTTAAAATATGCCCGGCAGATCACAGAAGGAAGGACTTTCAGTAATAAGCTTTTCAGTAATAAAGGTTGGTAGACAGAAAATTTGCAACTTGTCAACCTGGATACTTCAACTGTCCATAAATGGGACAGCAGCTCAAGTAGGAGGGAGACTGCTTCCAGCTACTCAGAACTTTTCTGTGAAGCTAAAATGACAGAATTTTGCATCTAAAATACCACCGTTCTTCAGCAAAAACTTCAGCAGAGTTTTTACAATTATCCAAAACTGTGTAAGTTGTTAAATCTTATTTCTGTCTACAAATAAAATACTGCTTATAAAAACCAACTAGAGGAAAATATTAATGATTTAGGATTTTTGATAGCTACCTTCATTAAAAAAATAAAGATTCATTTAAATAGTCAAAAAGTCTTCAAAGCAGCCTAAGAATTCTTTCTCACAAAAGAGAAGAAAGCTTAATTTAGTCTTATTTACTGGAGAAAAAAAAAAGAAAGAAAACCAATTACTTGCTGGGGGGAGAGGAGGCAATTTGACAGACTAGAACGTACGTGAAAAGGCTTAAGCAGAAGAGAGCTGTGAAAAGAACTATCCCAATTTTGAAAGTTTTATATTTAACTCTTCTAGCCATTTTGCACAACGTTCTGATACCTTTTACATTTACTAGCGCTGTTCCACAAAGGGTACTTACAGAGAAAAACTGCTTTAGAGAAGTACTTTTCTACCCCACCTCTTGCTCAGTGTGCTGTTTATTTCCCAGTCCCGCAGAAAGCAGCACCAGAACTCTGAACAGGTTTGAAAATTCATAACAGCTGACCTTTAATAAGTGTTTGTATCACTTCTTTGTGTCCCATCTCACAGGCTCGGAAAAGCGGGGTATGTTTCATTACATCCAAAGCATCTACCTGTGCGTTATGTTCCAAGAGCAGTTTCACTGTGCTGACATGGCCGGAAAGGGCAGCAGCGTGTAACGCTAAAAAAATAAAGTAAAAGGAAAAAGAAATCACAATATCATGAGCTTTGGAGGTTCACAAGTCGAACAGTCAAAATAAAAATTAATTTCAACCACTTGGGGGAAAAAGTGCTTTTCAACCATAAGAAACTGAAGAATGATAACAAGTGATCACTAACCACATTTCCATGCCATACAAGCAACAGAGCGATAAGCAGAAAAACTGTTATCCCTGAAACATGGGTTTTAACTTGTACAAATAGGAATTTTAACCTTAACACCACCAAGATTGGCATATACTGAGGATCTGTGGAAGGTTAACAGCTTCTGATGAAGAGAACATAACATGATCTACTTCTGCCTCTGTTTTGTGGCATTTCTTACATCACCCCAATGGAAATGAAACTGTCCACTGCCAGTGAAAGAAAGCTTTCATTATTTCTTCAATGTTTTCATGAAAATACCTTTTTTTTTTTTCTTTCAAATAAGCAAAGCTGTCTCAATTAAAACTTCAGATGACCACTCAGGTGGTTTTTTTCAAAATTACTTGGAGAAAATTTTACACAAAATTACGTAGCAAGGCCATCACATCTCACACAGTACCTGCACCTCCCTGTTTTCTTCAGAAAAGAGAAAAATATGATACACAGACCAGATACCACATTTTGTCTCATCCCTACAATTTATGAAGTTCAGTTGTATAAAAACTATGCAAAGTTGATTCTGCAGACTCCTACTCTTACGTAGTTTTCTTTGCCTTCTCATCGTACGTAGACTTCACTGAGTCCAAAACGACAAATAACACAGAGCTACCTTAGCAGAGTAAGACCTCAGAGGTAAAGACGTGGTGTCCTACAACTGAAGTTGCTATCAGCTAACACAGCATCCTGCTGGCACTGGCAGCCGGAGCTGAGGAAAACGAAATACCAAACCAACCAGTTCGGTGTTCTTTTTGAAGGAAAACTATACATAGCAATGAGATTTCAAACCAATGGAGGACATGCATACTGGTGATTTCACTTACAATTTGATTTCAAAAGGCTTTTAATTATTTCCTGTGGTCAGCAATCAAATCAGATAATCTACATTCTCATACTGCCTTACATGTAGAATATTTCACAGATGACAAAATCAAAATAATTTAGAATGAAAATACAAAACAGTGCAACTCATAAATGTGCATTTAGTGAAGTGAATTCATATTTCCCCATGAAATTTCACAAATATTCATCCATGGTGAGAATTCAGTCCGCTCAAGCAAGCGAATGTGGGGCTGTAAACAGTACCTACGTGCCTGTACTTGTTTAATGTTAAGACAGGCAGGGTCAGGATCCAGCAGAGGCATTATACAGAAAGGCACACCACAAAGGCCGGTGTTAGAAGGAATTGCTTCTTGAACCAAAGCCAGCATATCAAAACAGGCAGGCTTTTTAGGTTTGCTACTGTTTACTACTGGTACCAGCTTCACACTGCTTATGAGACAGTAACCCAGCATAACCTGCCACGCTAAAATGCACAGGTTGTTCCTACTGTCCATGAATCATATCCAGCTGAAGTGTGTTGCCTTAAAACAGATTTTCAAAATTAGCGATAGTAACTGGACTGTGATACAGACAAATGAGGCCCTCCCTACAAGAACTGGGGTCACAGCCAGAGACAGTATGAGAAGTGCTGCCTTATTAATTGAAATCATGCCTTTACAATCACACTGATGTTTAACTGTTGCATGTAAAAAGCACACGGACACTCATCACACTCCTGAAAAATAACTGTAAACTTCAAGATGTGCAGTACGTAGGCCAGTGGGTTGTCTTTCAGTAGAAATTTGACAAGAACGAGATCCCTGCCACTTCGTACATTTGTCTGGGCCTGGTTTTCATGGTCTGACCTCACAGTAAACCCTAGGTTCTGGTTTTTGTACTGCATTTCTTATGAAACCAAAGGCAGTAAACCACTCCATCAGATGACACATGGGGTGTGTATAACAATACAATAGAAAAAGAGCTGCTGTGTCAGCTTGGCTGGTTCTTCCCCCCTATCACTCATTCTGACGCAGGCATCTTGTTTCGGACTTTGTGCTCAATATTTTCTTGTAAGCCAAATTTTCTGTGATGGAGTCACGGTGACTGAAGAGATTCTTCGGCCAGCTGGTCACAATAGGCCCTTTGTTCAGCCGACAGACAGAGCCCTCTCCATTGTAGGCAGTGACGCAGAGCTATAAAGCTGCCCCTGTAATGCTCCTGCAGCGCTAATCTCTGAGAAGAGGGAAATTCCTTTCCCTTGGTGTCATTCTCCTACACAATACGAAGAGTCTCGATGTTCTAGCAAAGCTGAATGGA
Organism: Chroicocephalus ridibundus; assembly: GCF_963924245.1. NCBI lineage: Eukaryota > Metazoa > Chordata > Aves > Charadriiformes > Laridae > Chroicocephalus > Chroicocephalus ridibundus. Next base: position 103,240,125 of record NC_086285.1, read on the forward strand.
GAGCTTGCTCTTTTTAAGCAAAAGCAAAAGGCTGCGTTAACGCAACATTATAACTGAGCTTAACCGAGTTGGCACACAAAAGTCAGAAAAACACAACCTTGAACTCTCCTCAGCAACTGTCTCCCAGGAACAGTGGCATGTACGCTATTTTCTATTACTGCATAGTTTCCCCATCAGAATACAATGCTACTTTTTCCCTCACCAAAACTTGGGAATGATTAAGAACCTTCGGAAAAAAAAACAGATCTGAAATGAGAGAGTGATTTACTGGTGGGCTTCCTTTTAAGTTTACAGCTCACTAAAATAAAGCCCATGCTACTGCACATGCTTGCACTATGGTAAAATTTGGATTGCCCGACAGCAAGCGACGAACGGCACAGTTCCCCACTTTGAGACTATTAGTGTGTTCTACACAACCGTGGTTTCAAGTAAATGGAAAATCCATTCGTTTCCTTGGATTAAAAGCTCTACAACAAAATCAAGATTAAAAGGTGATTACACATCACTGCTATGAAAGGCTTAAGACCGAAAGATAATAAACCCAACCACCTGAATTATTCAAGCATGAAACCCACACCTGAGTAATTTCAGAAACACAGTATGTGATTATGGACTGCAAAGAAGAAAACCCTTTGTAAGGAGATTTGTACAGTAACTACAACATCATGGCACCTTAAGGTCTGAAACAAATTCTGTGAGCTATTTAAAAGGGACCTGTCAGGAAGAAGCAAATATAGGTGAGACTGAGAAAAGATGAAACAAGACTAAAATGGTAGAGTATGTAATTTGTAAAGTCATCAAACACAAAGACTGAGATTTTATTGTTGCACAATTTCTTAAACTCAAAAATTACAAACTCTCATAACTTGGAAAGACTGATTTTTTTTGTGTGTTAATTTGTAAGGAAAGCAAGACTTCAGATATTTAAATAAAATTTTCTGGTAACTGTATTTGGCTTTTTGTGTAAAGACGTCCCATACAGCCAAAGGAAATAAAAATTTCCATCTTTTTATATGAAAGTAATATTCATACACGGCATCTTTCAAATCCTGAACCACACAGCCCTGACATTGCATTTATTTACCATTTGTATGTAATTCAAAGTGTGATCTGAAAAGAGAAAAGCTGTTAAACTCGTATCATTATTTCTTGGTTGGGACAGATCTATGCTGCAAGTTCCCTAAATCTAAGCTGCAGCTTAGGCTAGTTTGTGTGTGTGTGCAGCCAAAACATAATGCTTAAGTATACCTTAAAACAAATAAATTAAAAATTATGTAAACAAACATTGCAATATACATTCTTGTTTGTTTAATATAGCATAGTTTTCTTTTCAGGAGAAATGCCCTCTACTGTATTATTCATGGGTGTGTGCTCTGACTATCATCTTGGCTATTGTTTTACTACTTATTATACGTAGATATACATTTTTGCGCTTAACTTCTAAATTTGTGACCTGGCTGTGACTGGCAGCTGTGACTGGTTCACAACCTCTTCCCACAGAGTTTACCCCTGCATCCCCCTGCTACCAAACCCCTCCAATTTATGCCCAATATATCCACATTCTCCTCTTTTTTTATTCAGATGTCATCAGCACACTATACAGCTGCACTACTTTTACCTGCATTTCCAACACTGTTGAATACATATACCCTTCAACGCCTGTCTCTCTGTCAGAACTCTTATTCTATTTTTGCTGAAAGTACTAAATAGGTACAATATTTCTACCACAAATTCTTATAATTTTTCTTTAAAGGAGATAAATTCACATTCACAAATTTGGAATTTCATGACTGGCATGTTTGAATTCTGAAACGCTGTGCTGCGTACCTATCTTTCCTTTGGGCAGATAATGGGATGATAAACTTGGGGTTATCAAGTATAACCCTCTTGTTTGGACAACAGAAGTGCAACAGGTGTAATCTTTACTACAGTATCATTACAGATAACTATGGTACTTAAGATTTTCATGTTGATAATTTACCCACCTCACTGGTTAGTTTGCTCTATATTGTTTCAAAGTATTTCTTTACTGAATTTTTTTTAACAGGCATTTTCAGAGAGGGCTTTTTATGCAATTTTAGTTCATTTTATTCTTCAAAATACAGACCAACTCTTCCTTTCCCAGGATTATGGACCCAACTAAATAGCAGTATAGCAGTACATTTCTTCTTCTTACTGTTTCAAATGAACTGGTCCAATCTGTGCAGAAAAGATTTGTTTCTTTCCCTCAATAAGGCAAAGAAACAACTCACACACGTAATTAAACTAATGCAGAAATATTTTCAGAATTAAGGTACACATCCAGGAAAAGATTAATACAGCTTCTAACAAGCTGGAAACATCCAGCGGATCTTTATTGTAAAGCATCTTACCTGTGCCAGCGTATTTGTCTGTCATATTGATATCAATATCCAATTTTAAAGTCAGCATAGTCCTAATGACATCATCACTGCCTTTGCCAGCTGCCCACATGAAGGATGTTCTTCCCTCAAGATCCGAGTCATCTTTTACAGAAGGATGTTTCAAAAATACTTCAACTGTTTCCTGAAAAGACATACTATTGAAATTAACATTAAAAGGAATCTGTAACAACAAGAGATTATTGCGTCTCATTTAGCTGTTTATGAAGCAAATCAAAGCTTCATTTTTCCTTTTTATGTTTTTATAGAGTAATAGCTCAACAGGAGCAATGTATTTTCTGCTATGCCCTTTACCTCGTCAATGTTCATAGCACGTACTTAAGTAACTATGAGTTGAACACTGTCATTTATTTCATACTTTTTGCTTTTTAGTGTCAAACATCACGTGTTCATCAGAAGGAAGTAAAAGACACTGCAGTTACTGGGAAGAAAGCAATGGGTAAAATATTATTGGCTTATCAAAATCTTACTGTAATACTATGATGTTAAAATAATGTTCCTTCAAAATGTCTCCTGACATATTGTTTGCTTCAATTCTAAATATGACTGCACGTGCAAATATTTTATTTTGCTAAACTCTAATAATTTGACTATTCAAAAAAAAAAAAAAAAAGACTTTTGGGGCAACATAGACATATTTCCTGATATTTAATAATATCAACAGGTTACTAATTACTGAAATATTATAAATCAAAAAAGATTAAGAAAAATCCTTACACCCGAGTCCAGGCTTTCCACTGTAACCGTTACATTAAAGTATCTATTTAAATCAAAGCAAAAAGAATCACTTCTTCAAATGTTGCGTTTGTGTTCAGCTCTTAGCAAACAAGTCCACTTGTTTAACCTGCTGCCGAATTCTTAACAAGCCACACAGGGAAGAAAGGGAGAGGAAATCACTACTGCAGGAAAAAGAATCAGGGGAAGATTTTCCCGTTTCTATCTAATGTCTTACAAAGGCTGTGTATTTAACAGCTGGTAAACATCTCTTAAGAGCCACTGATAGGCTAGCCAATAAAAAAATGAAAAAAAGTGGGTTTCATGATGTTATTTTATTTTTATATTTTAGTATTAACACTACTTTATTCTTTCTGCTGTGTGACCCCAAAATAGCTCATCACTGCTCTGGGTGGAATGAGAATTCCTTGGCAATAAGGAATCAAATGCCTATAATCACAAAGGTGTTTAAATGCCTATGACCTATTGATTACTTTTTAGTTTTTTTAACTACTACTTATTATTTCATCCCTCTAAAGAAACAGGAAATTTCTTGTTTATCTTATGTTGATGGGATCTAAGATCCTAACAGCTTTGTGAATTTGGGTCCATATCCGAACTACCAGTTTATCGTAAAACGGTCCAGACAGAAATAATGAGGAATGGAAGCATTAAGCCTTCCACACAAACCAGCGTGTGTTTATAGCTTTGTGTACTCACACTGACCATCCCCACACCTCAGATATAAACGGCTACTCATTAGGCCAGCAACTCAGCACCCTACCAGTACTCTGCACTGCTTGAAATCCTGCAAAGTGAAAAGAACTATGAAGGCTGGACCTTTTCAATAGTAAGGCACGCAGGCTACAAACATAAATAAGTCATTTTATTTTTCCATTAAGTTTTAGCAAAGCAACCTTTCTTTCAGCCACTCTTTTTTTTCCTAGAGTTTTTAATGGGAAAAAGAGGAAGAAAATCCCACACTGTTATTTTCCAAAATGAAGTTATCACAACTTGAAAACAAAATGAAATTAAATTAGAACAGGATGGTTAAGAAATCAGAAAATAAAAGTATCAATCACTTTAATTCTATGTGTATTTTGTCATGAAAAAATGCATGCATTTATCTCTATTTAAAGAACTGGAGAAAACAAAATAAAAAATAACAAAGCTGAAAAACAACAGTAAAAGAAAGAAATAAACATTGATCATTCTGTGCTATCAAGAAACTCTGAAAAATACTATTATTTTTGCATGTTCAAAAATCAGATATGAGTATCCACATTCCATTTACTAGATCATTCTTCACAAGTTTGTGAAAGGGAAGTCTATTGTCTTGGACATCTCCAGAAAAATTCAGGAAAAAATAATACATATTTAGTCCTGCATTCTGCATACTAAAACCAATACTAATAGAGCATCTGCCTTCACACATGAAGTTCAAAAATTTAAAAAGGATGTTTATTTGGACCTTCTGCCGGATATATAAGCCATCGAAATCTCAGGCAACCTATCTGGGTGCTTATGTTAGGAAACTACTCTTCTAGAACTTTTCCTTCTAAAGTAAGTGGGAATAAGTTAGTCTCAGATAACAAATGCTTCACATAAATTAAGTGCCAGCTAAGTCTCTTCAATCTTTAAAAAACAAAAGCGTCATATTAGCATTAAGTAACCCATAAAAAAACAGAACAAAGAACAAGATATTGAGTTAAGTAAAACTGAAAGCAATGCAAATATTTATAATAAACACAAAAGAGCAAGCTTTCTTCTTGTTGTTACGAACTAAGAAAGATCTCATTTTAACTGAGAAATATACCATGCCTATCCAGACTTGGACAGTCTCAACAGAACAGCACGGTGGCTCTCAAACCATATATAGAAGCTACTGCCAAAACAAACATGGATGTGTCTTTACTCATTTGTTTGACTATGTATATGGAATACAGTGGTGCGAATTTCTCAAGGATTTGTATGTGATAGAGAAAAAAAGCAAATAGTGGTGCTCAGCAACAACCAGAGTGGTAAAAAAGAGAGAAGCTCCAGACACAGTTTAGGCATGCATAAATAGTGGTTCTGGATACATCACCAATTAAAAGAGGCCTGCAGATCTGAATGAGATTCTCCTGTTTGATTCTTCATATAAGATGGAAAACAGTACCTTCATTGTAAGTGCACAAGATTACAAAAGAATGTTTGATTCCATCACCAACTCTATTTCCCCATAAAAAAGTAAACAGTATCATAGTTTGGCTGGCTGGTGGGATCAAAAGGCAGCGACATAATGAAGATGTTTCATACTGAAACTGAATCAAGCCCAGAGAAAGCAAGCCAGTAAGAAAAAATCATTTTTTAGGAATGTATCAATAAAGAAAAGAAAAAAAAGATAAAATCATGTGGAGATAATCACCAGATTGTAAATAAAAACATTCTTTCCCATGCGTCGGACTCAAACTAGAAAGAAAGGCTTTTACAATATAAATATTTCAGGGGTGTGAGTCAGACCCAAATTGTACATACCACGTAATGGACAATATTCAGCATCAATAAAAAAATTCTCTAAAAAGGCATAAATTATACACAGAGATATGTTCCAATGAAATCCTGAATTTAAAAAAAAAAATCTGTATGGTCTTACTAAGGACCACCTCCAAAAAACCCCACCAAAACCTCAAAACTCAGTCTCAGATGGAAACAGAGGGTGACAGCTGTGGTATTCATATACATTGGTCAATTGCCTCTTTCAATAGTACTTCTGGATTTGTTAACTTGAATGGTTTTCAAGAGCATTTACATTTTACTTGTTTTATGAAAATTAACATATGAGTAGGCAAGAAAGACCCAAATTAGTATCCCTGTTAAGAAAATGCTGCAATATGCGCTACATAACTATATTAATTAGGCACTAAATAACCCTTTTTGTAAAAGGAGGTTATGAATAATACAACTGAAGAAAACTTAGATGGGAGCTCTCAGCTTACTAGACATGGCATAATTCAACTATGAGAGACAGCGCGGCACGAAGAAGCGTTCTTAAGTTCCCAGTGCTTGAGAACTACTATAATAACATCTATGACCAGCAATCATTAAACTGCTGAGTTTTATAATTAGCTCTACTGTATCAGATCTTGCTCTGGAAAAAAATTACCTATTCTAACAAAATATAAGAATCACGCTGACTGAGAAATCAATTTTCTTTGCTGTCTGAATTTAAAAAATATTTTAAAAATATTAAAAACTTTAAGAAACTTAAAAAAATATAGTGTTCATAGAGAATTGTGACAAAAGGTACTCACTATGTATCCATCCTTTATGAGACAATGGCTTATTCATAATAGCAAATATTAATAAGTTAACCACCTTCTTGAAGGCAAAGACTGGTTTGTCTGGTACTGAAGCAGCTGTGCAAATACTTATACAGGTGACCTTACTCTAAATACCTTATACCTGCTTAGATTTTGCTATAATGAGACTTAAAAAGAAAAAGCACTGTAAAATAGTAGGTGCCATTCTGCTTTCTACTGAAATACCTAAATGACTACTGTGTGTTCTGATGCAAACGTATAGATCAAAGGGCTTTTCTTTGTACAGCAATTCACTTTTTAAAACCTATTTTGAATAGATTGAAATTAACCACTTTTAAGTCACGTAACATCGGAAAATTCTGAATTAACTTGTGCAAACAACACTGTGCATTGTTTTAAAAACAACTCAAACACTTTGTCACATTGTAAGTGTTTCAGCAAAATATATTTACTTCACATTTAGGGTATGTGCTACTTACAGCAAAGTTGCTCTGAGCTGCATAATGTAGGGGTGTTGCACCTTGACTATCAGATGGGATAGTTCCAAACTTATTTCTTTCTAGTAAGAGATGGACAATCTGCGCATGACCTGAGAAAAATAATAATATAATGAAATCAGGCATGTATCAAATCCTAAAGTTAAACACTTCCCTATTTAAAAAAAAAAAGAAAAGAAACAGAAGAAAATGAACAGACTTCAGTAAATAATAGTATGTTTGTGTTGTAGCCATTAGCCTAAAGATTAGAGAGAAACATAAGACTTGATATTTGAACTATTAAGCCTGGCATGCACCTTCCTCATGTTCCAGTTCCACACTCTGTATCCTTATTTTTGAGGGGCATCTGTAAATCAGAATGACATATGAATTGCAGCAACATGTGGAAAGACTTTCTATTTCTTTTAAAATAAATCACTAGAGCATTGTCCTAAACAAACAAACCATCAGTAGCTGGTCAGACAACTGCGATATTAACATTGCAATGAATGAGTTTAATATTTCCAGAAAAAGCTTCTGATAATTCAGCTTGCGATGCTGCATAAATCACATAAAAATACTCTGATTTTACAGGGGAGATCTCCCAGCACCTTGCGTGTGGAGAAAACAACCAATTTTGCCGCTTTTTACTTTTGCACATTTGACTTGAATTACTTTAGAATAAATGAAAAAAAGTAGGTAAAACTTTCTACTAGCAGTAGACTTTTTTAATGAAAACACTGACAATTACAAAATGAAGCTGTTTAACAATTGTGGACTGTAGCTTTTTAAAACCTAAGAGATGGTGCACTAGGGAAGTCTTTTGTGGAACGGCACTTTCAGACTTTATAGGCAGCAGAACCGAGAGAAAATGGTCAACTTGGGTCAAAAAGGATGTGGGCATTTTTTTTTTCTAGGGGCTTTACAGGAAGGCTCTTCTTTCCTTTCAGCCACTAAGACACGTCTGGACCCAGAACATCACAACATTCTGTCCCTTCCTACCAGAAAACACTTAAAAAGAAGAGACATAATGTTGCTATGCTCTTCCCATCTCAAGATTATGAGTGAATTGAGGTGCACTGGAAGAAGTTGGTTCTCAGTGCAATCCTAGCAGGAAAAACATAGGTGTACTAAGCCTGGAAAAAAACTTGCCTGAACTTTCAGGACACCCAACTAGAAAAAGGGTAGCTGAACTCTGTATTCAGGACAATAGGATTATCTAAATTATCTATGAGAAAGAAGGCTTGAGGGAGATGAAAATAACTTTTGTATTGGGTACAACCGTAAATAAATTGGTCTAAAGATGGATCTCACGTGGATGTTAACGTAAACATTAAAACTCAGTTCTTGAGGTCAAGAACTGTCATTTCTGTAGTACTTTGATTTAGAAGAGATATAATTTGGCTAAGACTTTTATCTCCAAAAGAAAAGGTAACAGGAGCAACAATGCCCTAAGATGCAGTCACATGCAACTCATCACCTTTAACAGAGTGTTTGTGGCTGTATCCATGCAATACTTAAAAACCCCTATTGTTAACCCATTTAGTAACATTTTAGACTCTTTGAGAATTATATACAGCATTCAGTATCTAACTTAAAAACAAAACCCTAAAAAGTAATCATGATTTACCAATCAGAAGTTCCCCATGGGCATATGCCACCTAGAGACCTCATCAACTTCACAAAGGACTCTGGAGGTCTTGGCACATCTTCTCCCTTTATTCCACATTGATCAAACAATCCATTTTTCCAACAGACAAAACTTCTCTCTTAAATACAATCAATTTCAAAACACGATAAATTTTGCTTCTTGGACAGAACCAAGTGATAATGACTATTTCTTTGGAAGTCTGATTCTATGACACTTAAAATGTTTCACAATTTCTCTGTAAAAATTCAATATCCCTACTTGAATGCAAATGCAAATCTGACAACACTCTTTCTTCTTTTTCTTTTTAAATAAACATAATCAAACTACACGTATATTGTCACTGGAGTTGCAGTAACTCGCTCCAGTGAGCAATCTGATTCTTTTATTGGCATTCTTTGTCTGCAGTGTCCCAAAGGGTTGTGGGGATGAAGCCTGTTAAAAGCAGGGAGAGAGTGTTTGAAGATGCTTTCTTTTTATCTGGTGGTGTTTATTTTTTCCTCCTGCACATAGGAGAATGGAAAACAGGAGGTCAATTTTCTCACTCATATTGTTTTGGTGCCTGTCATTTTATGAGTTGAGTTTCCCCTGTATTTAGACTGTTTATATCAAGTTTTTACCTGTTTTGCAAAGATCCAGTTTTGCAACCCGTAAAACCAAACTGTGACGAATTCACATATGCAAGGCTATAATTCACAGAGCATCTGAGTCTCAGGGTAGCAATCTGAACAGAAAAAAACTTTTATCTGAATAAAACTTCTTGTCAGACCTGATTAGATTGTCATAATGTATCTGATGAAGAGCTTGTAGTAGGAGTAGGAGAAATGTCAGCTCTGCCATTTTCTTGTTGTTCACTTGTGCTGGAATTACCAGATTATTCGTGGTTTCTTTGTGGAAATCTTTTAAAATCACTTGTCTATTTTGTGAGGAGCAGTTTAGTAAAAACTGGACAATATAATCCACAAATCCGCTTAACCGGACACATGTAAATTGCTCTAGAATATCTTTTTTTTTAATCTATGAGCAAAGCTACATATGCAAAAAAATCTCAATATGGTCTAACTGTTCTTAAATCATGAACATATATAGCCTGCCGAAGTAACACATTTACAGTGCTTTGGAGAATCTGAAGCTAAAAAAACCTGTCTACACAGAAACTTCTAATCCTGGTCTAGCAAAAACTATTATTGTTTGAAGAGTTTAGTTAACATAATGCCAGGCTAGAATGAAATAAAAAAGATTAAACACCATAGTCAAATAATTATTAAATGACTTCAGCATTGTCCAGTTTACCAAGTAAAGCTGCCCAGTGAAGGGGAGTTCGAAACAAGTTGTCGTAAGATGTCACATTGCAGCCTTCGTAGGAGGTCAGGACATCAACAACAGCTACATTCCCATCAGCAACAGCAAAATGAAGGGGAGTTCGTCCTTCATAGTCTTGCCAGTTAAGCAGAGATTCTGTAGGTGCAGCTTCCTTTAAAAAAAAAAAAATACAAAATTATAAAAATGTTTAAGTTGAAGAGAAAAACTACATACTCTTTACAGATTTATAATAAGGAGAGTCTTATAATAAGGAGATAAACTGTCCTTGTTCAGTAGAATATAGCTCTACAACCAAGCACTTTTGTTACAGTATAGGCTATTTTCAAGTATTTCTTACGGAATTTTTTCTATACTTACTTAATTACTGTACAAGACATGATTTTTGGTACACAACCTGTAGTTTTACCAGTCTGTTGCAGAAGTGGCTCCTTACACAGATCTTTAAAAGACTAACTAAGGCTCTAGTGAAAATAACTAGATCTTCCTACTTAATTTTCTAAGTTAAACATGACATATATATCTTCATATTTTTCTCCTTGGACACTACCCTTTTTAGGGTTTAGGGTGTACAAGTTAATCTTATGGCTTTTATTGTAATAATCTTCTAGCATTTTAAAACCACACGGCTATCAAGAGTATTTCTAAAGGAGATGTGGATGTCTCTAGCTGACAGGATAGAAGCAAAAGAGTATTTCTAATGAATGCATCTACTTGTAATGAATAAAAAAAAAATAAATCTGTTAAAGTATTGTGATTAGTCATTTGATCACATAACATACACATTAATAAATATAACTTGATGTTTCATCACATTTTCTTAAAAAACATGTTAAATTACTTTCACATAAGGCCCCTAGCTATACAGTTCTGTATTACAATAATTTCCTCTCTCATCAACTTTTTTCTAGACAGATTTCTCTTCATGACTTTCTCAGGCAAAAGAACAGAAGAGGTACAAACGAACATCGGCTTAGCACCGCAGAGATCTCCAAATAGAAAATATCATAAAGCCCCACAAAATACAAACTTTAAACTTCACTTTCATGAAAAAAGAGATACCTGTAAAGAAATTGTTAAATAATAAAACAACAGAAACTCAAGAAGCGGGACACTAAACATCTAGAGCAGAAGCAGCATGTCAAAACAAGAGCTTAAATAAACTATAGGGATTAAGTCTGCTGTTCTATCTCCAACAATTCAGAACAATTCACTGCAGTCATGGGAAGCCTGTGCAGGGGAAAAAAGAAAAAAGAAAAAAAAAAAAAAAAGGAGGGCAGTCCTGAAATTTTTCACTTCCAACACTAGAGCGGATTTTAACCCATGATAACTGAGAAAAGCAATCCTCCTGAAAATACAGAGCCACACTGTATCTTACAATATACTCAATTTTAGAGAGAAGGGAGAGACTGTGATCAGTGCAGCTTGTTAACAGCTAAAGCCAGTTCCTGATCCCTTTCTCACTAAACTAATTGCAATTTTTCCTACTGACTTCACTAGGTACACAAATAGGCCATAAAATCACTTGCATTTGCATTATTTGAAATGCAGTAACTATTACATAGAAAACTAACATCTAACATTAAGAATGACGAATCAAGCAGCAGAAAGTCAGGAATTTCAGAGTTACGGTTTCTATCCAAATACTAATTGACCAAGGTTGTACATTCTATATATTATATTTAATAGAAAAAACCCCCAAACATTTAGAGTTATATCTAACCATATTTCCTAAAAGCAATCTGGCTAAATTAATACTGCAGTAGTAACCTGAACTCCACAATGCCCTGTTACTTTGTTTCTTACTGACTTGCTTTCTAACAGTGTCAATTTCAACCTCCTAATACTTGATTAATATAAGTTTTCCAAAGTTAAACATTTACATACTTCACATACTGTTTGTAAATGCTAATTAAGTTGCCTGTCTCACATATTAAAAAACTGCATCAGAATTTTAGATATCCGTAGTGCTAGCCATGTTTTGCTAGAAAAAGAATTTAACATACTTGAAACATACTGTAGTTCATTACTATATCTAATCACTAGCACAATAACAGATAACCTATTAAAAACATAAAAAATTGATAAATGTGACACTCTCAACCAAAAATACAATCAAAGTTAACATTGTTACACCCACAAACCACATTAATCAAAGCATGAAAAGCACTTTTTTAAATATGCATTCAAAAGCATTTATCTGAGCCATTACAGTGAAAAGTGAAGTTTTATGTTCTTCGCTAGCTTTAATAGTTCTCAAGAGAAAGCTAACAGATAATACGCTTACTTTCTGTCTGTTCAAAGAGCTCAGCAGGGGGAGTATAGAGCCCACTGCAAAAATTCAGAAGTGATCTTTATAAGAATCACTTTTAAGAATGACTAAAAATGAATGATGATATGCACAGAAGTTATTACTGAAATTCTAACTCCACGAGAGAAAAATCTGTTTGAACTAAATGGACAAACAAGAAAACAAATGCTTGTTCCCTTTACCTATAATCTATTGATGTAATCCATAAAGTTAATTTTTAAGCCTTCTAAAAAGCACAACATATTAAATAAGTGACTCCTAAAATTACTGGCTCAAAGTCACTGATGTTCCCCAGAATATGTCCCCATAATCAAGTGTTACTTTTGCAAAATGGTAAAAAATCTTTTAATGACAAAGCCATTATTTATATTCTAGTCTAAAAGTACTCACGTGTTCTGAATTTTTGGCCACTTAAACTAAAATTTTCTAGGCCTCTTTCTGCCTACATACAAGAGTATAATTTCGTTGGATTTGAAGTGGTTTTGGTGTAAAACTAGCTATAATTAAACTGCCATACTATATTAATATTTTAAGCACAATACACAGAAGAAACAGAACCTACACATTTTTCTGCAGCAATTAGAACAATGGAATTGTAGGCAATAATGGGAAGTGTTGTATAAATAAATGTCATGTCTCTTACCATGAAGAATAAATTAAGAGAAGAGATACAAAATAGACAGAGTACTAAGCAGTTGCTTCCATCATATTAATGGAACCTTATTCTGTTCTTTTCTCCTTAAATCTTCCCAACGTTTTTCATGTAACCATGCACTGCTGAATCTGGAAAGGTGGAAAAGGAAGTTGACCATGAGAGGATCTCCAGATTAAAGTTTCTCTCTGCTTCACATGTTCACTTTGTAAATATGTCATGAGTTCCATTTTGGCTGTATTTCATGGATTTCAATACTAGATATAACCAATATTAGATATAACTGTCACCCCTGCAAACCTACTTCAGCATTCAGTTGAGCTCTTGTCATTATTGTTTAATTTGACAATCCTAATGGGCTAAGTACTACACAAACATTAAACAGAAAGATGACCCCTTAATTTTATGAATTTATAAACAGGAGACAACAAATGGACACATCCAGATGGCAGAGCATGGAAAAACAAGACAGTATTTTTCAGTATCATAGACTGTGGTCTCAATAAAACCAGCAGCTTAACTTTTGTCATGTTTTTGGAAAGCAGCTCTGGAGAGTTCAGAATTGGACACTAGAGACAAATAATTTTCTGGGGAATTCTTCCAGAGTGTTAAAGATAACATGAGAGAAACAACAGCAGTGCTGTTTTTCATAACTTAGTTAGCAGGCAACAAAGGCTGCCAATGCAGATTGACCAGCGGTAGATATCAATATCTGACTGCTATCTGAGCAACAGCACACAGCTTAAAGCTTATAACACTCTATCGTGAAAGCAAAGACAAATGGTTTGTGTTCGATGTGATTAAAAAAAATGGAGAGGCAACAGTGACACTGAGTTGTTGGCCTTCTGCACTGCTATCACTACAAGACAATATTCTCGTGAACTTAGAAATGCAATTTTGTAAAGTAAGACACAAGATGACAGAAATTTTAACTGTATGGGTATGTACATTAGAAATATCATGCAGAAAGAATGTAAAAAAAATTAAAGTTAACCTGGATGTGAAGACCTAGAGAGGAATGAGAATCAAAGGTGATTCTTGGGCAATAGATCTGGAACTGGGTAATATAGCAAAAGTAGCTACGACAGGAGGGGAAGACTGTGAGCTCTACTAGGCAGTTATCTCTCAAGACAAGTAAGAAAAACACTTCAGTTTGGAGATAAGACAAGATCTTACTAAAGGATTAAACTCAGAAGCACCACCACCAACAAAAAAGGTATTTACACTTAAGAACAGATTCAATCAACAGATTGATTACCTAGTAACAATGTTTCTGTATCAACAACTTTTACAGCATATCCTGTAAGCTAAATTACTTTTTCATTTAAACTTTTTATTATCTTACTCCATCAATAAGCATATATAGATATAACTACTTGGAATGAAAAAGATTAGACGGAATCAAGAATACACTCTTTCAACTGTCAGAGTAAAAAAAACAAAGAACCAAAAAACTTGGATATGATCCTGATTCTGTATTACCTAAAGAGAATCTTTGAGAACACCTTCAGTAAGGGGACAGGTATTTTTGACCTTTTCTACTGCATCTGGCTGGGATGAAGTTAATTTTCCTTGCAGCAGCAGGTATGGTGCTGGGCTTTATACTGATGATTGAAACTGGGAGCTGGGGTTGTTTAGCCTAGAGAGAAGGAGGCTGAGGGGAGACCTTATCGCTCTCTACAACTACCTGAAAGGAGGCTGTAGAGAGGTGGTGGTTGGTCTCTTCTCCCAAGTAACAAGCAATAGGACAAGAGGAAACAGCCTCAAGTTGCGCCAAGGGAGATTTAGACTGGATATTAGGAAAAATTTTTACACTGGAAGGGTTATTACGCATTGGAACAGGCTGCCCAGGGAAGTGGTAGAGGCACCATCCCTGGAGGTATTTAAAAGACGGGTAGACGTAGAGCTTATTGATATGGTTTAGTGCTGGTTTTTGTCAGAGTTAGGTTGACGGTTGGACTAGATGATCTGAAAGGTCCCTTCCAACCTAGGCAATTCTATGATTCTATGTTCTGGCTGTTGCTGAATAGTGCTTGCACAGCATCAAGGATTTCTCTTTTTCATGCCCTGCCCTGTCCTGCTCCCCTCAGTGAGTGGGCTGGGGTTGGGCCAGAGATTGGGAGAGGACAAAGCTGGGACAGCTGACCCAAAATGACCCAAGCACTATTCCATACCTTATAATATCATGCTCAGCAAAAAAAACCTCAGGGAAAGGAGAAGGCAGGGGGGTCATTCATGGCTACATCATTTGTCTTCCCATGCCACAATTAAGTCTGCTGAAGCCCTTTTCCCCACTTTCTTGGGAGTGCCTGCCATCTGCCTTCTGATGGGAAGTAGTGAATAACTTCCCTTTTTTTTTTTTGCACACAGCTTTTGCTTTCCATACTAAACTGTCATTATCTTCATCCACAAGTCTTCTTGCCTGCTTTCTATTTTCTCCCAGTCTCGCAAGAAGAGAGTGAGCCAGTGGCTGTGCAAGTGTTAGGCTGTTGGCTGGGGCCAACTCACCACAACTTTTAGAAACATTTACCCTATCTAACACTTGAAAAAGTCTGTATTTGAATACAGCAATCCTTACCCATTTTTCAGCAAATTTATTTCTCTTGTGAAGAAAGAGGGCTGACCCTTTGATCCCTCAGCTTTTATACTGAGCATGGGGCAGATGAGATGGAATACCCCTGTTTTGGTCACCTGGCCCGTCTGCTCTTCCCCATAGACGGGACCCTCGCTACGCTTTTCTGCTTCCGACCCTCCAACAGGACAAATAACGAAATTAGCTGACCTTGGTTGTTATAGCAATAAGTGTAAGCAAGAGCCTCTTTGCATACCATTCCTTGGCATAATCAGGTCTTATCACTCTGAGAGTGAACAGTTTTCTGCGCAATATGCTGTTGATTTCAGAGAGTTAGAAGAGGCCTAGCTAAGAAGTAAAATTACTGAACAGAAAGTTGGTTCTGTTTTACCTTAAACCAGGACAAATCCATACACAAAAATATTTGGAAAGTCTCTCAATAAACTGATTGTGGGCTGATTGATAATTGATCAAATATTTCCCAGAATTATGACTCAAAAGAACAAATTAAATGAGACTTTTCAGTACAGCTAACTAGAAATAAACTTTCAAATAACAAAGAAAAGACACACAACAAAGAAATCAGTGTGCAAGATGCAACTGAGATGAGTAATATGCCTGGCCATTTTAACTAGGAAAACTTGCAACCCCTTCTTCCTTCCCTTATCCCCCAAATGAACAGTTACACACATCAAATTGATTAAGAGAATATTTATAGTCCATGAGTTAGAGCAAAGATATTTGCCCATTGAACTCACAAGAAACCCCTTTCAAGAGAGCAAAAATTGAAGATTATTTCTTACAAAATCCTGTATATTAGAAAAAGCAATTTCATTCTCAAAGAGTCAGTGGACTAAAATGAAAAATTTCAAGAGAATAAAAAATATTTCTATGAAAGTAAAGTAATAAATACAGAAATGGTTATATAAATAATAGACTTTCTTACCAGAATACATTTCACCGTGTGAATTGCACTAGGGTCCTTGTTGTTGGCTGCCCAGTGAAGTGGGATTTTTCCTTCAATATCAGGGATTCCAATATTTGAATCGTGTTTTATGAGAAGTTTCACATGCTCTGGGTTATTGTAGTACGCACTCCAATGCAATGCAGTTTGCTGGAACACAATATTCACAAGTTTTACAAACAAGTTGAAAAATTAATATAAGATGAAAACTGAAGTTGGTTAGAACCTGAAATATGCTTTAACTCTATTTTCACAGAATGAAAGAGATCACCTCGTCCAGCTCCTCTGCTCAAAGCAGGGTCAACTAGAACAGGTTGATCAGGACACTGTCCAGTCAGATTTTTAGTTATCTCCACAGACAGAGACTCCACAACCTCTCTGGACCTGATCCAGTGTTTGACCTCCCTCAGAGTAAAAAAAAGTATTTTCTCAGGTTTAAACAGAATTTATTATATTTCAATTTGTGCCTATTGCCTCTTGTCTGTTCACTGGAGACCATTCAGAAGAGTCTGGCTCCATCTTCTTTACTGCCTCCCATCAAGTATTTATACACATTGGTAAAATCACCCCTAAACTCTCTCTTTTTTAGGCTAAACATTCGCACGTCTCTCAGACTGTTCTTGATGTCAGATGCTCCAATCTGTCAATCGTCCTTCTGGCTCTTGCTCCAGTATGTCTATGCCCTTACCGTACTGGGGAACCCAGAAGTAAACACAGCATTCCATCTGTGGTGCCACCAGTGCTGAGAAAAGGGCAGGGACCACAGGTAAAAAACCAACTTTAAACAATGGGTAAATGAGCAATCTTTTGTAACACTTCAATAAAAAGGACTGACAGAAAATGCAGCGTATGTACCTAGGGTGGGTGACGACTCAACATTGGAAAACAGGCTTTAAACAAAACTGAACAAGAGGCCCATCTACCTAAGTAAGAATAGATACTTACTTTGCTACGGAGGTCTGAATCACATCTAAGCTACATCACCTTACGCAAGACCCACACTGAGAAGCCCTTATGCTTGGAATGTAAGTATTTCTGGCAGAAGATTAACTGCTTTGTATGATGTTTTCTTGAGCTATGGCAGGAGAATACTGTCCATGCTACTTAGCAAGCCAAAAGGGCAATGCCATCGGGTGCAGCAATTTCAGACCTGGAGAACATATCTGAGCTTGGTATTAAGCAACCCTGTCCAAGTCAGAAGGATCATCTGAAGCAGTCCTCAGCACCAGAGCTGCACTACTCAACAACTGCAGTGATTAGTTTCGTCCCTCTTAAATCTGGAAATCTCTTTGAATAACCCAAACTGATGGAGAAGGATATAACACTAGAGGAAGATGGCACTGAATACTGACACTGGACTTGGATCCATCTCGAGCAAAGGTTTTGACTTTCTGCACTGTCCTTGATTACTCAGAATTCTGAGGCTGAATATTACTGAATCTAATACCCACCAATCCATGGCAGTCCAACAAAACATCAAAAAGGCAATCCATGCTCCCACTGCCAATTCCTGACTGCCAGGGGCTTTTTATGGGCATTACTGATGTTCATAATTACATAAGCAAACCAATGTGTGAGGTTTTGTTAAACAGTAAAATGTTGGTATATTAACAAGTATTTTATTTATCAGACATATCGCTCCCAACTGACAAGTAGCAGAGGATTGTAAGATACAGAATGAATTTTATTTCCCGTCTCTCTTCCCCCATCACCCATGCAAAATATTACATGGCACTTTGATTTGAAAATGGATAGCAATAACTGCTGCCTGACACCTGCATATAAACCTACGATACCCTGGTTTTGCATCCTTGAACAGTGAGATAGAATGTATGAGTTCAGTATCATATCCTTAACGTCTCTGTGAAGGAAGAAGGCAAAAAAGAGCCTATTTTTTGTGTTTGTTGCTTTAAGCTGTTAATTTAGTACCATAGTAACATAATATGATAGCACGACCTTTTTGTCTGTTTGGTAGTTCACTGAAAAAGAGCTCATTCTAAGACATAACTGGAAGTGCTGCAAGGAAAGGTCTGATAACTCACGCCCTATACAACCACATACAGCCTAGCACCACACATCACAGCCTGTCAGGATCCAAACTGAAAAAAATTCCAGCAGTAGAAATTTGTAGTAAGTTAAGAAATGTTGTTTCTTAAGTGGAGCTGACCAGTATCCCTAGAAACTGACAATCGCAAAGAAAGCAAAAACTTTTGATTACCAGGAGGCCAATGTAGGCTTGGTTTACTGCCTTCTCTCACCTACAACCTGCTTTTCAGTCAGTTGCCTACATGGAAGTAGATGTGAAAAACAATTGTTCTCTCTCATGTTCAGGAATTATATTTGCCAATCTTGACATGCATAGTTGCGGTAAGGGAAACGAGTAACCTATGTGACCATCAGGGTCCCTGAGACCGCTTTTCATCAATCTGAATTCCATCTTTGCTACTGTGACTACTCATGACACAAACTGGAATAAAAGTGCTCTACATTTTGTGGGAATTCTGGCGATGCTTTAACACTGCCTTGGAAATCTGCTGAACAACAGGCAACGTTCCTAAAAGGTTTTGGCTGGTTTCCATATACCTTTGTTAATTAATTAACATGGTCAGGAAGTCAGCATGCCCTCTCCAGAATGACTGCTGTAATTATAGCTAGGGTTTCCGTGATACATGTTAGAATATCCTGGAAGGCAAACAGTTGATTGCTAGGGCACAGGCTGGTTCAAATCCATTGTCCAGAGGGGACAGAAGATGCATTTGTTGGAAACTGGGCTTGCAGGTGTCTTATCCTGCTTCCTAGATGATAAAAATCAAACAAGGATTTCAGAGTTTAAGCTGTCACTTGACTAGAAAGGCCAGTCCCTTTCTCTTACTATGTCCTCTTGTGGTAGAATGAAAACCCACTACATGAGACATGTAACGATGATTTCCACTAAGACCAGCCTCACTAAACTGGTATGTTGGTTATCAGCTGATTCAACTGCACTTGATCAGGGTACGCACATTTGAATCAGTGTTAGATTAGTGCCAGGTGTGGGAGTTTTTGCACCAGTTCCAAGATCACTTACAACTTGTAGGAAAGAGACCTTCCTGCTCAATGCTTAAAAAGCCTCCATTATCAGTAATAGTTCCAGTTGTATTCCATACCAAGCCAATGGTAGTTACATAATTGTTTTTTGGTCTTCTTTTTGGGATCTACATTCACAGTGTCTCGCTTTCTGTCACTATATCCTTGCAGAAAAAAATTGTCTTAGGGAATGTTCATATCTCTGGGTTCTTTGAAAGAAGTCTCTCTCAGATTTCAGGATACACAAACTGCTCAAGCACATGAAATTTGCTCCCAGATTAACAGGTTCACAATAATTACTAGAAATCTGTCTACTAAAGGCCATGTGATCATCTTGCAAACAGAACACACATCCAGCATGCCAACAAGAGGGATGAATCTGTTTTGTTCAAAACGTATGTGGAAACACAAGAAATCCTTTACTATAATGTCTGTCAGGACTGTGTGAAAGTCCTATGCATCTTCCTACCCTACTCTTAATGCTAATGGAGGCAACTGTTTCACATCAGTTTTAAATCAAGCATTGCAAAGCACTCAAGAACCACACTAATTTGAGCACCTCAAAAAATATAGTTACTATACATGAAATAACTATTCTTCCTTTTAAAATGGGTTAGTGTGCTATTACTGTGGGCTAGCAGTCACCTCTGTATGAAGGATAATAGCCCAGCAGTTGTCTTAAGAACTGCACCATTTTCCTTCTAAGCTCTATCATCTCTTCTGGCTGGTCATTTCAATGGTAGTCCTTTTTAACAAACATCAGTAGATTACTTCCTGAGGCTCTTAGAAGCCACCATGCTCCTGAAGCAGGCTGGTAATTTTATTGATGTGATAGAGCATGACTTGACTTTGCAAAGGGACATCAGAAAACTCATGACGATATATGCACTATATGATACAGCTTGAAAAGCCACCAGATTTCCTGGCCTTTCAAGCAACTGTTGTCACTACAGATGCAGAAAATTAGTCTGAAGGACTTTATTCTAAGAAGGTAGTAATGTAAAGCTCTGAAGATGTTAAGATTACATTTTCTCCCAAGGAAGTCTGCAGTTTCACAAAACAAATGTCGAAGTAACTAACTGGTGCTCTGCTTCAAATGAAAGTCAATCAACTTCATCATCATACCCCTCTCACTAAATGATGCACTCACAGAAACAGTAGTGCACGTGCATTAATAGTAGACCTTCTGCTGCCATCATCGGGAAAATATTAATATTTCTAAAGGTGATCATTACAATACCATGTCGTGGTTTGGGCCAGATTGGCCACTGAAACGAATGACAGCTGCTCTCCCCCAATTCTGCCACTGCTCCATCAGCGACCATTTTGAAGACTTGGAAAAAATTATTTATTAATTAAATATTTTTTCCACACACAACTGTTTGATGTAACACCAATTTTTAAAGCTGCTACAAGTGTCGTCTTAAATAAGCAGTATTTTTACCTTGTTTCTGTCCTGGGTATCCACTTCTCCAGGTGCCATATGTTTTAGCAATAAAGCTAAACATTTTGGACTTTTGTGACGTGTAGTTAAATGTAATGGTGTCATATCCTCTAAGTCCTTCTGCATCCAGTTCCCTCGACGAGCCAGTAAAAGTTTCATGAAGCGGTAATTTCCCTGGGAAGGAAAAATAGCAGAAATTTATTCCAGTTCATCAAACCAAACGATGACACTGTTTAGCCATATGTACTGTATTACAGTGCCTAAAAACCTGCACTAAACCAGCTCTAAGCTTTGCAAACATCTAATGAAGATTTTTTTGTTAAAAAACATTAACTCTTGATTTTTAAGTTCTGTTTCACAACTTGGTATTAGATACATACCTTCCATTAGCAGACTGTGTAAGACAGGGTTCAGTAATACCAATAATTCTGCAATATTGTCAGACTTTCTTGATAGTTTAACCTCAAAAGAACCATGTAAAAACTGAAATAAGACCATTACATGCTGGTTTCAGCAAGGCAGACAGTTATCCCATGAGGAATAAAACTAAGCATGAAGAAAGATTAAAATTTCCAAAATGAAAGTAAGAAAAATAACAGGGAATGATTCAGAGAGATAAAAGGTACTCATCTGAATAAGTAACAAATACATGGAACAGTGATTGTTTCTTACATTTTTAAATTGGGAACTGTATAAGAGTTTTGATCTATGGTATGCATGATAAATGGATGGGACAGCTAGCTTTGTAACACATTGAAAATACTTAACACTCTGGACTTACTAGGTTTTCAAAAGAAATAATGTAGAAATGCTCCTGTGACTAATAACTGAGGGTGGATCCCAAAGAAAACAATCTGGTTTTATTTCTCAAATCACTGAAGAAACAAGTTAAAAATTAAAGTTACAATCATGCAATCATGAAGAAGCTGTAGTGATTTAAGATATAGCCAGCCTTGACTTGCTACCACCCCTTGCTGGCGGGTTATTTTCCATATAAGACTGATGCTACATACGACATTTCGATGCTTCCACTTCACTTCAATACAAACTCCTTTGGGTTTTTCAAACCACCTTCAGCAGTTAAGGTTCAGTCAAGGACCAGTAACAGCTGGAGCAATAACTCATTAAAGCAAAACATCTGGATCTAACTCATGTCATAATGTTTGAAACATCCCTATTCTTTTCCCACTCTAACTTTTAATGTTTCCTGCAGTGAAAGGAGTGTGCTGTCTCCCAATTTTGCTCACTGCCTCCCAGTGTTTCCCAAAATATTAGTTTTTGCCAATTTCACATATTGACTGTTCAAGTAAAAGTGTCAATTACCCATAAATATAATGAAAATAGAAAGCTCAAAAGAGAAGAGAAAAGAGAAAAGCTGCAGCATTCGGAGACAATGTACACAGGAAAGGTGACACTCAAATCAATAGAAGTCATGTCTTTGGATCCTTCTGCTTATGGATCTACCTGCAAATTAACATATATCAGTCTGCTACAACTCTTCCATAAATCCTATAAGTTAACTTAGTCCCTTTAAGCTGTCTTTGGAAAAACAATGAAAAAAAGGTAGCCATGTAGAGAAAGGCAATCAGTGCTAATGAATGGGGGCCATTCTGTACATCATAAAACTCAGAATTGTGAATCACTTTGTCAGCGGAATGGTAGGGTGGAGATGAGCCAAAGGATTCCAGAGGGCCCCGCAGTATCCACTGCCAGGGCATAAAAATATTCCAGTTTCATTTTCCATAGCAGCCATAAACATTGGAAGGGCAGATTTTACATATGTTACTGTTCTGCTCTTTGTCTAATAAAAATGGAAGAGTTGAGCTTTATGTGGGCAGAATGGATTTCACCAAGTACACCTAAAATAAATGAATGCCATTTTTTTTCCTGCTATACTATTTCATTTTAAAATACAAAACAGGGAAAGCAAGTCATGAATGAGCTCAGATGAAATAACCTCTTCCTGCTTCTACAGTTCATTGTCATCGGTTCTTGCTCTTCAGTGAAAGCCTACAAGAAGTCTGCCAAAAACCTTACCACAAACCTGCCTGAAAATGCAAACTTCTCTTGCCAGACACAGCATGGCTACTGTACTCTTCAACAGCATTCACAGCGAGTACTGACTAATTCTCTTTCTTCCGCTTGGCGTCAGGGAAAGCATAACCTTAGGATTTTGTCCCTTTAATACACAGACACGCATCAAGGCATACACTGAACTACAGAGGCAGAACAGCATAATGTCTGCACAGCTACTAATCCTCCCAGTACACACTCAAAATGAATTAATGATAAATTTGGGAATGAGTTAGGGATGAAAAAACTCCTCATTATTGCCATTATATTTTACAGGTAAATATAAGAAGAATTTGCAAAATTCATTAAAAAAGAAAAAAACTAGGAAAAAAAAAATCACAGTGTATCATGATGTGGTTGGGAATTAGACTGGGAGAAGACAACGTTAAATAACTTGAGAGAATACTAGTCTTGGAAGAAATATAGCTGCTTTTCTCCATCACAGAGGATAATGCATTTGGTTTGTTTTCAGTACTTCCTGGCTCAATGTGCATGCATACACATGAAAGAAAAAAAAAATTTATTTTCTCTTGTTGATGGAAACTTATTGGAAGATTTACAAGTATATTGTGCTTTTTGAATGAATTCAGATGAAAAAAAGAGTCAAAGTTAAAATAATACATAAAACTAAGGAAACATGCATTTTTATTATTAGTGTGTCTTTCCCTATACTGTATTTTATTTTTGCTGTTATGCATTTTTCCACCCGTTACTACCATATTATTCTGTTGCATGCTTAGCCACCAACAAATCCCTCTCCTCAAGAAATGAATCTGTAATAAATCCCCTCATTTTGAAACACAAAAGATTCTGTTTTTTCCAAATGATTTAAGTTTTTTTAAAACATGACCACAGAAAACACCAGTACTTACATTACTTATTTGTAATGATCCTATTCATGCTCTTACTTCTGACTGCTATTCTTTACTTTAGTAATAGCATGAATGTTGCTGTGTTTCTTTCACTTGTTAGAAAATAATACCATCCCTATTAATGACAAAGGAAAACTTCCCCACCTTCAGTTGATTACTGCTTAAGTAAATTATCCATGTGTCCTGAAGGCAGATTTAATTTAGATCTTACTAGGCAGAGGAGGGAAAAAGTATGCTTAATCTGAAAAGCAGTTACTAGTCAAATTCCTGAATTTTTAGAAAATTCTTACATACAATAGCTTGCTAGTTTTAACTCCTAGAAAATGCACTTGATTGGCCTAAAGATTCCTGGGCAGCATGAAGCGCTTTGGATCACCCCATGGTCTCTTAACATTGACAATGTCTCTGAAATGGTTCTGTTACACTGTGAAAACATTATGAGCAAGAAGGATTAAATACTGGTACAGAAAACTCAGTTTCTGGTAGCCAAAGTTTACTGAGTCTTAAAATTCTTTTATGTTCTATTACAATTATTTTTAGCCAAAAGACTCAAACCTGTATGCAAACTACAGCACGGTTTCAGAGAACAGCTGGCAACTAGCTTCAGCATAATCAGAAGAAACACTTCTGCTATTTCAAAATTTCAGCCACATATATTAACTGCAATGGAGTATAACACATATTTTGGTAGACAGATAGTTCAATAAGCAATCATTGCTCTGCCATCAAGTAATGACTTTGAAGAAAGTTCTGGACTCCAAGCTTAACTGCTAAGCAGTCGGAAAAAACTTTCTTTTCCTGAATGTTTCAATAGAGAAAAAAAGCGATGGGAGAAACACCTTAGTTGGAATCAGTGAATTTGCCAGAATTCAGATAATCCCTGAAATTGAAAAATTATCCCCCAAATTGCAAATTCATTCAGAAAAAAAACCTGTCTAGTATTTTCTATATGACTCTATTGCCAGGAACAAGTTCCAGGAGAAAACTGCCAGTAAACTCTTTTCTACCAACTTTTCCAGGCCTACAAGGCCATGTGTTTATTTCTTCATCCATCTAAAGCAGCTTTTTCAACCTATTCTCTCTCCCTGGCCTGCTGAGGGAAGGGGAGCGAGAGAGCAGCTGGGTGGGCATCTGGCAACCAGCCAAAGTCAATCCACCCCATACGGTCACCGAAGCGACAGGCTAAAGAAAAAAACGAGCTCTGTACTGTAACAGTGTTTTTATGATTCTGATTGTAGGTTGATACTGAAATTACTGATGGTGGTATTACCAATGCACTAAAAACATCAGCCTCACACTGCACATCACGCCACTCTATACAGCCAGGCACAGCCCTGCTCTAAGTCGCCCAGTACCTTTGTTTCAAACACTTCCTTAGAACTTGGCCCATGGTACCTTCACTCAGCAGTGTGAAGACTAGGGAAAGAACATTTCTTTTTCCTTTCCTTGGATCAGCAGCAGTCCTCTTCTTCCCTAGCAAACTAATGGAGAACAGGAGACCTAGTATGTGACCGAACCTAACACGGGCATATGGGTATAGGGAAAAAGGTATTCCTGCATCACTGTGAAGCCACTCTACACCTAAAGCCTTTCTGGGTCAGGTTTCAGCCTTCCCCCAAAACAAAAAGGCAGACACAGGTTCCTACTGGTCCACTGTCCAAAACAGTTCAATTTACTGCAACTTTTAGAGCAATCATATTTTCATATTATTGTTAGGAAGGCTTGAATAATGTCACCCATCCCTACTAGCTGGCTCTCTGGTAATAGGTAACACAAGAGACCAACCAACCTAACATAGAAAACACTACCATAAAAATACAGCTGTACAAATATTCCAGCACCCAAAATGAAAAAGAGGTTTTGATTCTATGATTTTTGCTCCCCACATGATATCTAGCAGTATAGGAAAGATTCAGAGTTGTTAATGGAACTTTTTACTGTACCTATTCAATACAGGTAGATAATTTAATACATTCCAAGACACATTGTTAAAGCGTGAATCTTAGACTAACACAGAGCTAATAACAAACTGCTGTAGTTAATCCTGTTTCTTGTGAAAGGTTTTATTCTTCATGTAAGCAAAATTCTTCCAGAGATTTCTCAGCACACACAAGTGTTAACCTCCTTACAGGTGACAGGATATTCTCTCCTCAACTGTGAGATATCATGCATGTTCCCTCTGAGACAGCTTAACTTGCCAGAAGAGAGGTCACGTACAGTGCTCTGCTACGTTTGGTAGAAGCCTGGCAATGCCAGTGGGGATCACTGCTCAGCTATCAGGAAACAGAAGAACAACTGCAATTAATACTTACTAGGAACATATTACTTCCTCTCCTCTTAGCTGGCTAAAATCTGACGCTTTTCTGATTCAGAATTGAAAAGAAACTGAGTACAGTTCCTGTAAAATGTATAATGTTTTCTTTCTGTGAACTGAAAGTCAAAGTCTGTAACAGCAGTAGGGGCATTTAGAGTAACATCGTATAAAATACATACATGTTAAAACCTGGATTACTGACTATTGTAATGTAAAATAAAACACCACCTGAAACAGAGGAGGTATCTTAATACCAAGTGTGCGTATACTGAAACTAAGTCTCACCACAGACGTCTCCTAGACAGTCATTAAGTAGATAAGGGTCCAAACACTTTTCCCAACTACAGATAATACCAAAAGACAGTAGACAAGTACAGTTATAAACAGAACAGGAACCAACCCTCTTAAATCTGTTAATATTCTTTCTCCTTGTATTAATTACATTTTATATGGCTAAAGCCTCAGTAAATCGATATCCCTCTCCTGGACCAGATGTGGTTCTAGAAGAAATGGAAAGGATAAACAGAAGGGGGAAATAGAACCATTTCATCTAAATCCTAAATGAATGACAGCATATCAGTTTCACTGTAGTCCAGATTGCCATTTATTATGCACCAACAATCAGGAAGACTTTGAAGAATCCCAAATAAAATTCTCCTGGGCACATAATGATGAATGATGCTTAAGTATTTTGCAAAGCAAACTTTTAAGTATTTCAGAGACAAACAAGCTTGCTTTAAAGAGTTCACCTGGGTTCCAGAAACATTCTGCTGATGCGCAACAGAGCTCCATGAAAATTTATTTCCCTTCTCATCCCACTATTTCTAGGTGAGTTAACTTGGTCATTATATCACCATATGCTTCTACGCTCTGACTAACCACTTCTACTACCCTGTAGTGTGGATATACCTCTGAGGTTGCACTTTTCATCTTTGGATTTTAAAAATATACTACATAGGTAGGTAAATATAACATCATTTGACAAAGGGAGAAACAGAGCTGTACAAGATAAGGCTATAGGTCAGAGGAATATGTACACTTCTCCAAGTGTCAAAAGCACATCCATAGATAGTCTACCATCACCTTGTCATCACTGGGTTAAGAGGGGCCAAGACTTACAAAAAATTGCTTATTTCCCTATTCACTGCTGAGACCACATTTTCAAGAAGCATAATGATTCTAATCCATGTGAAATATTTAACATGACTTGAAAGACTGATTTGTAATAATTTATAATGTAGCGCACACGAGCTGACTACTGACTGTTACAGCACAGCTACATTTGGTTTTCGGAATACCTACAATAGGCTTGTGAAGATTTATTTGACTGTAAGGGTTGCTAGAGAGCTAGCAAAAAGGCAGCCCAGCATCTCTATATAACCTCCTGGTAAACACGGCAGGAGTCATTAAAAAGAATGCCAAGCTGTTAAACCGTGAAGATGCTACTTTGGCTCCAATTCAAAATTACATACTTGCTTTCCCAGTACTGGGAACAGACAGACCAAAAGAACATAAAACAATTTAAAAGCGATCCTTACAAAGGAGGTGGTTTTTAAGGGCTCTTCATTGCCGACAGTCCTAGGCACTGAAGATGCAGTCAGGGCATATGCTTCCAGCAGAAGAGAAAGCCTTAGAAATATTTACAGATAAACCACAAATTAGAACCGAAGGTTAAAAATTACCATCTAGGTTACTACAGCACCATAGGAGTAAGGACATGTAATCCTTTTCAAAAAATTGCTAGATATTTCTTCCAGGTGGAATTACCGTGTTTTGGATTTTTCCCCCTCATTTCTCTCAGTTTTGGGCTGGGTTTTTTAGCTTTTGTTTGTTGCTTTTTTTAAGACACCTCCACACACACACACTTCACTCTTTCTACCCATGAAAGTACAGTGCAGGTTTTAAAACCTAAACAAGCATTGGTGTTTTTATCTCTACATTCCCCCCAAAATACTGTCAGCTCTCTGCAGTCATCCTAGTTTGAACTCATTTGTTTTGAACACCAGCAGGCAGAGATTACAGAGCGTACCAGAAGAGGTCACACTAAGCAGTTTACTGAATGGCAATGATACTTCTCTATTGCTAGTGCATATATCTTGTTAGATATGCCAAAAACCGCATTTCTCTCATCAATTAAGTACATTCTCCAATAAATTAGCACATTGATGTCCTTCTCAGTCATTTTCAAATAATAAATTCATAATACATAGAATAAATTGTTCTTCCCTCCCTCCCCGCCCATCCCCCGTCCCCCCTCCCCCACTTGCATTTTGGAGTATCATATTCTCAACTGTTTCAATTACTTTTAGTATCCCAGACACTCCAATCCTGCCTTTGACACAGAGTAATCCCCAATCTTGTGTCACTCTGAAGTATCCTTAGAAAAAATACTACTTGTGATGCTAAGTTTGTTAATCAAAAACATTGACTAATACTAGATTCAAGTGCAACTATTGAGGAACTCCAATATACTCCTGATCTTACAGTTCATATTTCAGCTGTATTTGTTTTCAGTTCATTATCAAATTCTTTACCATACCTTTTGTGTCCTAATTTCCCATTTAACTTGCAATTTTCCATCTAGCACTCCAGTAAATAATTTCATGCAGGCCTAAAAAGGCAATCTGTTGAATTTATTTCTAGAAAGTCAGCTAGCAAAATATCCAGCTAGTCTTGAAGAACCTACTGCTGACAGTGTGGTGCACATTTTACCCAATTTTCTATTTATGTTTATATATTTATCCCTTAGAAACTCATTTTTAATTGTTGCATGCTACTAAGGTCAAATAGGTTACTTCTTTCAGCTACTTTTCTTCCTTAAGACATTATTTATGAGCATTCAAAAATGTTATTGAATACCCCAAATTCTGCAATGTTACGATTCCTAAAGAATGTTTCATTGATTAAAACTCTTCTGTGCCTTGTCCCTTGCTGTTTCTGTACTGTTAAAATGAGATTTATCAAAATCAGGCATTAACGTCTGACCACAGCTCCTGACCGAGAGAACCCGCAGTAACTGAGCCTGGTCAGTCAGTGCATGGAAGACTGCAGTGGGAAGTGGCAAAGTGGAAAAATAAAAATCCCCACAAATGCAGAAGCACAAAGGTCGACCTGTTTAAAGGGGTGAGTTCAAAGACAAGGGAGAAGGAGTAACAGTGCTGCAAGGTCACCATCCCTGACAGTAGGGATTTTGGAGATCTGATAATTATACGTCCCACCATAGTTTAATAATTTATTAGCTTATTAAATTTTGATTTTTGAAATATATTCATTATTAATTAAGCAGCACTTATGTAAGACGTTTTAGCACAATTTTCTCAGTATACTCTTGAAAAAAGAGACACTATTTAACAATCAATAACTCCCCTTCAGAGGAATATAATATATAATTCAGTTATTTTTACTCTTTCACAAACAGAACACTAGAAAATTACTATAATTGAATTAATCGCAAAATTAAAACAGGTCTGCTTTTCTAAGACTACACAATTGTAGCATTGGCAGTGATTACACTTTTTTTGTCTTTAATTATTATTCACGTTTTAATTTTCCTTTTTAAATTCATAAGTCATATTTAATAAAGTGGAGCTGGGTACGTAACAACAGCCTGAGAGCAGGAAATTAATTGTATCATAGGTTATAACCTATATATCACTCTTGTACACTGTTCCTTTGGTTTAGACCCAGTCTGTGGGAGAACAAGAGCTGGAAAGGTGCATGGAAATTAAACATCATACCAGGCCACCGATCTGCTTTCCCAAAGCAGCACGTTCTGCCCCACATATACCAGTTCTTATTCTAACATAACAAAAAAAGTGAAATAGATTGCTATGATTTTTTTAACAGTCAGATTAAATATTAAACCTTTTAAACCCAGGACTCCTTAAAAGTAATTCGGACTTACATGAAGTTTAATCGTTGCTCATGTCTGAAATGCAAAATTATCTATACTTCAATAGTAACACAGAAGTTCCTAAAGTCAGTATAAATTCAGTATACATTATCAAATAATAAATTGTATTGTGCACTCAGACACTCACTGGGGTAAAATATGAACAACACGAAAAGTAATTTAGATTTTACCTTAAAACCCAAGCAGAATATAGCAGCCACTTTGCACTACATTAGCACATTTTACCAACAGATTAGCACAGAAGTTGAGAACAGCTCTTTGCTGTCAGATGCTGCCAAGAAGCAGCGAAAGTCAAAAAACTTGAACTCCTTAATTGATAGCTAAGCCTTTAAAAGAGAAACATATCCATGAGCTTCCCATTTTAAAACAAAAATTGCAACTGAATTTAACCTGCTTATGTCCACAGAGTAGAAATGGCTGTCTTTGACCTACTCAATCTTACAGAAGATAATCTTACTACATACACAAACACACATACTCTCTCTCTTTCCAGCAAGCAGGTGCTGAAGAGAAGATGCTTCATCCAACAGATCAACTTGGTCACAAATTTTCAAAACCTGAGAATTTTAATAACTTTGGAAAGAAAAGGGGCTGTGCACAAGTTTTCTTTGGAGATTGTTTCATCTATTAGTATCCTTCTGAGAAGCAGCACGTTCTCAGAAAATCAGACAACCAACTTAGCATGACAGGGAGCATATGAAGGACTTTCTGCAACCAACACCTGCCAGTTTTAGTAGCTTTTCGGGGAACAAACTAAGCACTTATAAAAACAGAAGCTGTGACTATCATACTTCTAATTTTATACATATAGGAACAGAATACTGTTCCAAAAGCAAATTAAATCCATACATCAAAAGGAGCATTTTGATATGCTTATTTTATTAGCTAACTGCCAGAAATCTGACAAGAATTCTTCAGAATAAAAGTTATTAAAATAGATCCTAGCAAGTAGATATATTAATTAAATTGCAAATAAGAATTATTTAGTTATAAATTAACAACACGTGTTTTGAAAAATTATCTATGCATGAAATAGTGAAACTTCTTTATTTCTAGTACAATGAAACTGAATTAATATTGCCTGGTTACAACAGCTATAAGCCCGTAAGAGCTACCTTCTAAAGGTATATGACTGCACTGTTCTTGCACTCCTTGAATCTTAGTAATTTTTTTTAACAGTTCCTCAAAAAAATAAAATAAATTCAGTATAGCTACTTAAAACCTCAATTTCTAGTTAAAAAGAGTAAAGTCACCATCAAAATAGGAGGCTGCCTCTCTGGTTATCACATGCTATATTGCCATATAGGTTCAACACACACAATATTCTTATTGAGCAAAGAAGCTCATGACAAAGTTTATGTAAAATTTTGAATATGTTTAAATGTTAATACATTTTAATATATTTTAAATTTCAATTGCTATATCAAGACTACACAAAGTTAGAATCACAGACAAGATCCCAATAACTTTTTTCCTCATCTCCGCCATAACAAATATTATTTTGATATGTAAACCATGAGTAGGGAAAAAAAATTCTATTTTATCCGTAAATCTTAACAGTTGGATTAATCATTCTTCATTAAAACATAGCAGGTGCAAAAATATTGTTACTGTTTAATGAGACCACACCAAATGAGAAGGTGAATAAATCAAATTGTTTCATAAATTTAAAGTATGGTGATCTTATTCATCAATCTGATTGCGAAGTCCTACAGAACAAATACACTGAAGTGTTTCTATTAAACATCACAGTTATAAGGACATTCTCAATCCTTTCCAAATACTCCCTTCAACCTTTGGGACATATGCTTGGTATGCTGGGCAAGAATTAAGATACTGAAGATTATCATTATTAGCTCATTTTTTCTGCATACTGTCTACTCACCGTGGCAGTCTATACTATGTTATAAAAAAAGTCAGCAGAGGTAGTAGAGAAGGTAGCCCTTCCTGTTCTCTGCACCCCCTAGTCAGCTGGAGGATGACAGTCAGAAGACTTGATTTCCACATGCATCTTCTGTAAAGTAGCTGCGGAGTGAATGGAAACAACCCATGTCTGAACAGACAGCTAAAATATAATAATGTAAATTTTATTAATTATTTTTATTAATTATAGGGAGTTAAACCAGTATTTTTTCTAGCTCTGAACAACTTCAGTCACAGCTGGATCAGTTTAATTCAAGAAAACTTGAAATCAAGTGTTTAGGTAGTTTTAATTTGAGCAAAACTAAGCAGTTAGCTCCTTGATTAAAAACATAACTGAAAAATAAAAGTAAGTAAAAGAAAATCTTTAGGATTATTGTTTTAGACATAACCCTTAGCAGTCATCCACTGAACTACAGCTTTGAAAAAAACCCTGTAAGCTATTTATTACCTCTGCATGAACAAGGATGATGCCATGTCTTCTAACAAACCAATGTCAAATTTAAATATGTAATGTTTTGCTAATTCTTTCAAGTCAACCATAGCAAAAACGTCACTGATTTTGACAATGGGTTTAATCTCACAAAGTACCCTTTTAGCAACTTTTGTTAGCAGCATCCTAGACTCAAAAGTAAAACATTCAAGTGGAGGGAACCCCTCAGACAGCTGAATAGTAACCTTATTTACCAATTCTGAAGTTGAACATATTCATCTGTCTGGCAAAGCATCGTAGGCAGCACATCAGCCAAGAACATTAGTACAACTTGAGACCAGTTCTGCCTATCAGGCATTTTGACTGCAAGCAAGGTGGTTTCTGAACTTAGAGCGCTTCTCCCTAAAGCCTCTTGCAAGATTGGCTTCAATATCTTGGTTTCCATAGGAATAGACAGATCTATCAACTGGCATGCAGTCAAAGAACACAATAGAGAAGACAACAGACCAGTGCTGTAAAAGCCAAGGTAAAACTGTTTCCCAGCATAAGTTGAAGGAAAATAGGTGTTTGCATCTTAGAGCCTTTGACCTCATTTATCCATGGTCTGTACATGGTGTTTCTGTGTAGTGTTCTCAGCTCTTCTGCTCTAAATTTTATGATCTACCTACAGAAATTAGTGGCTTTCCTGCAAAAACCACTTCAAGGATGAAAATGCAATTAGCATTCTCATTTCCAGTTGATCTCTTCTACTGTAACTGGACTTGTTTTCTTGTAGTGTTCTTTTGAAGTCATTCAGGCAGAAGTACCCACAACACACAATCTCTGGGGATTCACAAGAAAACCTGAGACACATCAGCCACATTTACAGGATCACTGCCCACCTCTTCAAAAAGAATCAAAGACTAAGTTGTCAAGAAATATTGTATTTCAAAAAATACTATGATTTGAAAGATTTGGCAGCAAGTACTGACCCTCTCCTCCCCAAAAATACAAATACTAGAAAATATTTACTACACTCATTTTCTTCACTTTAACAGCTTTAAGTTGAAGAGTCTTAAACTAAGAGTAGTGTTAAAAAATGAAGAAAATACCTCTCTGAAATATATATCTTTCTTTTGAAAAATGGCATTTTCATATAGTCACATTCTTCTCGAATCCTAGTAAAGTTTGGATTTATGTCCATATTTATAATGTTCTTTCCATTTTTATTAATTACCTATATACTTCACATACCCAATATTCTGCTCCACGGCTCTTATTGCTTAGTTATAACATACATTACCTAATGCCTCCTAAGGTTCCCACCTCTTTTCTAGAAACATAACACAAGTTAGGATGGTTTTAGCAACAAATTAAAAAACCCTCCATAATCTTCTTACACACAGAAATTTTTAAATTGTATAAGCTCATACTTTAAGAGGACAAACCTACATTTTAGACAGACTTCATATGATTTTCCATTATTCTAGATACGTTTCTATGCCATGTCCAGATTTCTATTTAAAAATCTAATAAAAATATTATAAAGAACAGTATTACCCATGATAGAATTCAACCTAAAGACCAAGTTCTCAGTGACAGCTACAAGTCCAGTCAAAGTTCTCACTTTTTACCCCAATTTTGTGCAGTAATGTTTCATTCTGGAAGCAAAGTAATTGCCATTGCTACTTAGCATTGCTCTGATCAGTACAGTGTCACTACTGCCTTGTATTTCTTAATTGCACACCTCTAAGGACTTGTGTATGTGATGTCCTTACAGACTCCTGGAAGGAACATTGCTTGCAAAATGAAAACTTCTCATATATACTTATTGTTGAGCCTATATTCCCAGAATTTTTTGTTATGACTTTAGCTGCTGGTTTATTTGAAAATAAATTCATGTCTTTTAATTGATTTAAGTATATTTCAAACATCTTAAGTCCTATAACAAGCCATTGTGTGAAATAATGACAAAGCTACATACCAAATTCTATTTTATGAGAAAAGTTCGCCAGCCACAGTGAAATTTCCAGAACTATTACAGAATTAGACAGACAAGCCATAATAAAAATAACCTGCAATAAAGGTAGGTCTGCCCTTACTTTAAATAATTACTGAGATGAGACACTTGAGGCTACTTTTATACAGGGAAATTTTTTATAGCTTCTATAGACACTACAGTGACATTTGAGATCTAAAATGAAGTCAGAATCTACTTATAGTACTGGTAAATAAATCAAAGCCTTAGTAAGCTACTCAAACTACATCCCAGCAGTAGTAAAAGTACTAGATTTATTATCTTTGTTCAGACTATAGGCAGCTAAAATAATAATTCAAGCTTGGTGTTTCTTAAAGTCTTCCCAAATCTATATGATACTAGCAGAACATTGACAAAACATGTCCTCTGTGTATATATATATATTTAAGTTTAAACATTCCCATCAGAAGGCTCAATATATACAGATGATATTCCTAACATAAATTACTTAATATTTCAGTATAAATCGTTCCTCATTAATAAAATTTGGTAGCACTCTTCATTAAATAAAAAATGTGTTGCAAAAAAGGGTTCCAAAGTGCTCTACAAAGAGACCAAAAATTCGTAATTTTAATAGAAAAGTTAAACTAATTTTGTATTTTATGAAATGCTGACACGAACTGTCACTTTCCAGGAAACAACAGAATTTGCTTACGTAGTTTATACATATCCATTTTCACTTGAGTGTGATTCACCTAATTCTCTTTAATCAACAATTTAACCAACTGTGTACAGACAAAAAGAGAGACAAATGAAAGATTAGTGCTCCTGGAGTTTGTGGCTGGCCATAAGAACTGAATTTATTTTTCAAACTCCTTCTATAGCAACAGCCTTGCATCCTGAAGACATCCTATCTAGTATACTATTGATTCAAATGACAAGCCTGAGCATCAGATTAAGGATGTGTCAGACACCTGATAGAAGATTCCTGGAGAATTCAGCAGAAAGGTGTCCTGTTTCAAAATGATCTATTGCTGGTACTACATTTATTGAAGCATGTGTGGAAACATTTAACAAAAACCCAATTCACTTAAAATTAGAATAACATTTATAATCACAGAAAATAAATGCCTTCACTTTTTACTACAGAATACCTGGGAAAAGTCACCTCATTCAAACAGAAATCACCAAACAGTTCAGAAAACTGAACTAAACCAAACTAGTGATAGTCCTGTTTTAATTTGTCAGTGCCAAATCCAGACACAAACAAGTAAGCAGCCTCTCAGTCCCAACACCAATATTTCCTCTTGTAACCAAAAAAGATCACTTGTGAGGTCAGCTGCAGAGGGGCAATTAATGCAAGAACGATGTTTTATAAAGGACACTCAAACAGGGAGATGCCTTTGCCTGTAAAGCTATTTTTTAAGGTACAGACTTGGCAGCAGACATCAATGTCCTGGGAGAAGAGCTGGGCAAGTCACTTGTGCATCGAGGGATGCCACAATACTAATGCTAAAGGAACAGCAAGAAGTGAAACAAAATGAAATCTATTCAGATATGAACCGTAACACTCAAAGTACAGTTTACAAGTTTACAAAGAATCACAGTTTTAAAATGCAACCATTGATTTTCAAATTCAAATGCTGGAGAATTTTTCACCTTTCCTTTGAATAAAACAAAATGAGAGAGAGGGGACAGCCATTTGATAACACTATGTAAAAGAGACCTAGCAGTTGAAAACCACGATAACTAAGTCAACTGAAAACAGCCAAACATCAAGCAACATGCAGTAACGCCCTGTAGAAAAAGCACTGCTTGTATCTGTGCAAAGCACTTGCTTTTGCTGGGCAAAATTTTGCCTAACTATCCTAAAGCATGGCTCCATCCTGTTCCATTCTAGTCCATCTTCCCAACAAAATACCTGAGTTCAAGTTATGCACCAGTATTTTTTTTTCCAGCCTTATGCAGTCACTTAAGATGTTTTTTTTTTAAGGACATGACTACTTTATCTTTTCATTCTTTTAACTGACTTTCTTCATAAACTATTATGATTTATTTTATTTGTTGATATCAGACTGAAAAATTATCGCCACAGAAGAGAACTGAGAAAAGATCTGAAAAAGTAACAATGGGCAACTCATCAGCCGAGATACTCTTCTAAAGTTTACTCAGAAAAGTACAACCGTGAATTTGATAGGTGAAAATAAAGTAATTCTATCAGCTGGCTGTACAGATATTTAAGATATCATTCCATATGCTATGCAGAATTAGTTCCTTTTCACTGGGAAATACTATACAAGCAGTGCTGTTCTATGTTCTGCCACCAAGGCTTGCACTTCATTTATATTTTCAAAATCTTTTAGAAAATCACTGCAGTTGGAGACATTTATTTTCTTATTATTTTTAATGAAATCTGAAACGCTTGAGATCAAGACAGATCAACAGAGACACTAGTATGATAATACAATATATGTTTTGGGCCTGACAATATCCTCTTAGGCAGTCTCGATCATGAAAGCTTATTTCAAGCACGGGAAACATGGTAAAAGAAGATATAAAGCCAAATGGTGGAAGGGAGGAGAGTTAACAGAGCGAGAAGCAGGGCAGAGATGCGGAGAAGAGAAATTAGATCATGGTTGAAAATGAGAGAGAATAGTGTGTACAATGAAAATAAGTCAATTAGGTTAATAAAAATAGCTGTGACATTGTTGGAGGAGAAGAGAAAGAAAACAGCACCAATAGCGATGTTCTAGCTAGACTAAGAAGGGGAGAAAATGGAGAAACCACAGATCATTGCCATGTCAAGGAAATTGTCTGTGGGTAAAAAAAAAAAAGGGCAAGGATTTTAATAGCAAGTACTATGTAAAGCTCTAGAAATTTAGATCTGAATAATGACACACTTGTTCTCACAATGAATAAACATAAAGCAAAAACTTGAAGAAAATGTTTTCAGAAGAATGGTCAGATTTTTAATAAGCTAAAAATACAATTTAAAAATCTTGAAGTAATAAATGGGACAGGGCTTATTTTATTACCAGGATTTTTATCACAGTGCTTCTGTAGCACAGACTACAACAGAGTATAGAAACACTGGGTCAGCTTCATGGGTATTGTGGATACTGGAGCCAACCTGGCCACAGCAGCTTGTAGCTCAGCAATCTCAGCTATCTTCACCACAATTAAATCTGCAAGGGCAGGCCGTTATCTCAATTCTTCATCTGTCTTCCTATAGCTTACACCAGAAGGTTAAGTGTGATTAAATCAGATTATACAGACTCAAAACTAAATACCAGGGATCATAAAGTGAGAGTTGGGGAAGTAGTGAAACAAAACATACAGGGAAAGATGTGGCAGGAGAACTGGATTATGAGAAAAGTTAGAAGTTTAGTTCTGTTAAAGCCTAGACTAGAAATGACAGAGGTACAACACGTGTAAGATAACTAATCACAAAAGCAAAATTATTCAAGACCCACAAATCCAGACTCGCACACAAAGATGGGTCTTGGAGAGCATGGCAGTCAACCTGAAAGGGGAAAAAAGCCACAATTTCTGACATGTTACCCATTGAAGCATGATAACAGATAATACTTCTGAAATACTTAGAGCATTGTACTAACCTACAAAGATAAAACTGAGATTAAGGATGGTTTGCCAGCATTTACAGCAGACCACCAGTAAATACGCTGTCACGAGTCCAAAAGGCCATCAATAAGTGGTGTAGAAGAGAGATGAGTGCAGGGGAATCAATCCAAACCGAAACACCAATAGTAAAATCACTCGTATAGAATAAACGATCAAACCCAGAAAAAAAATCTATGAGATTTAAAAAAAATCTAGAAGCTTATAAAAAAGAAGAAAAATATAAAATTGCCTTTTTTAAAATAAGCCAATGCAATATAATGGGCTTCCACCCCCTAAAAACTGCTATTTCAAGGTCATCAGCAGTTAAGGATGCCAGCTCCTTGTAAGAGATGGCCAGTTATATAAAGGATAACTCTGGGCAAGTACTATAGATCTCAGCAAAAATATGTTACATAGAGAAAGGAGATACTGGTACGGTTACAGTTAAGACTTGCTTTGAAA
The DNA here is from genome assembly GCF_963924245.1 of Chroicocephalus ridibundus. Taxonomy (NCBI): domain Eukaryota; kingdom Metazoa; phylum Chordata; class Aves; order Charadriiformes; family Laridae; genus Chroicocephalus; species Chroicocephalus ridibundus. The sequence goes on from NC_086285.1 coordinate 103,278,579, forward strand.
AGAGTAACAAAATAAGGTAACAAATAAAGAAATCACTATTTTAGTAATTTTATAAACAAACAAATCCTCCTTTAAAATCTAATCCTATTGTTTATTCTGATAAAGTAAATATTAGTATCATAAACCTTCTGAGACATTAATCTGAAAAAAATTATTTGTTCTACTAGCATAATGGCTCTTCCCTTGGATTTATCTTCTTTAGAACATCGCAAATCTTTCTTCAAGAGACAGGCAGAGAGCAAGGGATCAAAAGCAACAACTGTAAGAAAATACAGACAAAATTCATCTGACAATGCTACCATCCAATGCAGGACTGGATCATAGTACTTATTCTACTTCCAGCAACATTGAAACAAGTGGTTATATCTCAAAAAACATACTGGTACTATCAGACTGTGCCAAATCTTTAAACAAAATATTAAAACAAAATATTCAGTCTCTTTATAGCTTCTGCTAAGTGATTCCCTCCTTTAGTGGATATTTTCCTCTCTTCTGTCATGATCTTTTGCATTTATATTCCTAATCTGAAAAGTTACCTGGCTTTTTCTCAAGACACAGAACCAGTCTGATTTGGTATCACACAAATTCTGTCTGTCTGTGTGTGTGCACGTGTGTGTGTGAGAGAGCGAGCGAGATACACGGGGAGCACACAGCACAGATCCTCATTAACTGGAGAGATATATAATTAAACAAGAAGGGGTTAAAGCATATGTTAGGCTATTCTGCTTTTATATCTACTACTTTTTAAAAAGCTTTCATATGTCTTCTTCCTTGTTTCTGAAAGCTAACCATCCCTTCTTCCTTTCAGGAAGGCTGACATTTGACAGCTTAACATAGCTGACAGGGTTACCCAACAGCCCACCCTCCCTATTCTCAATCCAATTAGACCTCTAATCCTCCAGATGAAAGGCCCAACTACTCACGTTCCTCATGACAACGACAGCTATTGATTATTTGTCACTACAGCTAACACCTTCTCTGTCGAGGCCACTCTGACAGAAGCAAACCTACCAAATTAGACAGCACTTTATCTGCCCTGGAGGCCAAATGGCACAACAAGTAAAGGCTAATAAATGGTATAAAAATGAACAAATCATAACATTATGACAGGTTGATCGTTGCCAGCAGCTTCACAGCTCAAGCTTGATGCTCCGTTAGACCTGTTCCTTCTCTTTTCTCTTCCACTCGTGCTCCAACTTTGACTGAATTAAAGGCCAGAACAATTAAGGCATTTGACCAGCAAAGATAAGCTAGGATAGAAGTATCATCAAGGGACACAAATGTCAATAGCAGACTACCGTTTGTCAATAAAAACATTCCAGAGATGCAAATGCTTATGACTCTGCTCTCCACTAGGCTGTACTGACTCCCTTTGTACAGAGCTCTTCTCAAGCCCAGGCAGAAACGCCCGGAAAATTAACCCTAGAAAACCAAGCTTGATCTGGGAAGCGTTCTTATCAGGCAAGGATTTGCATCATTAAAAAAGGAATCCCAATATGCAGTTACATGACAGAGAGACGTTATGGTTGCTACTCCACTTAATATCTACAAAATTTTCCTTTCTTTTTAGTGGAGTGATATAAGCCAGGAATACATCATTTGAATTTATCATTATAAATTTTCTTCAATTGTTTCTCAAGACAAAAAAAAGTCTGTTCCTAGGACAATATGCAGTATCTAGTAATGTAAGACCTCACAAGTCACATCACTCTAAGGCAAACTGAAAAGCAGCCAGAACATTTATTATTTTTATAGTGATGCTATCCAAAAGCATTAACAGCGAGATCAGAGGCACAGACCCTGAGCTGTGGTTGTTTAATGTAACAAATGACAGGAAGAGAACTGTCTTAAAAAAACCCAAAATAAAACACCACAACCACAGGAACACTGTTAAGATCATGCAATGGCAAGAATAACATGAATAAAAATACACAAGTTCTTGAAACAGTTAAAAAGCAATTAGTAATGCCCTGCTATAATTAATTAGTTGATTTCTCAACTATGCCAAAAAGAATTTATTTTCCAGCAACGGATTCCTACGCTTCTGAAATTACTTACTAACAACAAAATATTAAATCAAATCACATTAAAACTTAAATAAAATAAAAGCTTCTTTAGTTAAAGAAGACATAAGACATGAATACCTGCTATTCTGCTTTGGAAAGATCTAGTTTAACCGAGGAAAATGTTCCTGTGCAACATGTAGGCCATACAGATATAGGAAACTACATACAAATGCAACATAATACTATTTTTAAAAAATCTATATACTATAAAAAGATTCATTCAGTAAAAAAAAATAAATAATCAAATTGTGTAGTATTTGTCCTCAGACTGTTTTATCTTCTTAGGTTTACAAAAGACTCTTGGGGACAAACACATATTAATCGTTTCAATCAGACACAGATGATTAAACTCTTTAAAAGATGGGCATATCAGTTCAGTATTATCACAAAATGTGGATATTTAAATGAATCGTTTGGCAAACTGATCCCTTAAGATTACTATCGCTCAAAGGAAAACTGAACCTACAGGACATTTAGGTAAGTTGGGTCTCACAAAACTCAAGCAAACTGGTAAAAATACCGAAAAATTGAAATTGTAGATAATATTTATAGGAATAAATTTACATTATTACTATACTGCTCTAAAATGTGCTCCAAATATAATAAATCACTGCAAAGAGGAGACAAAGATTTTCATTTTCAAATAATGAATTGTACCATTTAATAGATATGTTTTTGTTTGCAGGGAAAAAAAAACAGGAATGGTTTTAATACCATTCTGTCCTTCCCAAACCCAGCTGAGTTCTGAACTCCCAGCCTGGAATGCCACCCACAGTCCCCGCTTCCTGCGCCGAAAAAGACCCCTATCAGCACTCCACACCGGGGAGACCTGAGTAAACTCATTTCAAACTCTTGGTCACACAAAGACATTTATGCCTACGGTGGCAACAGTCAGTCCACAGTGTTCTTGGGAGCTGTTCGGGTTTTCCAGCATGAAAAATTTCCTTATTGCTTATGTTATAAACCTCCTACTTATCCTACGTTATATTCACTGCTATGGTCTGTTCTTATTTAGCCGATCCTCATTCTTTTTAATGCATACCTTGTTTACATAGGAAAGGAATACATATCACTCTCCCAATTTGGTTTTACCTAGTTCAGTAAAAGTATTCTCATTGGGATTTTTTTCCCCCTTTTATTATTTTAAGACCTTTTTTTTTTTTTAAAAAAAAACATCTTTACCTATGATGGCTAATAAAACAGTGTTATACTAGAGGACTAGCTGGTGCCCAGCAGTGAATACAAATTACTATTCTTCATTTCTAATCATATCAGAAATGTCTTTGTATAAACATTAGACTTATTAACCCAATGAGCTGGCTCCCCCATTACTATTCCCGAGTTTCTTTCTGCAATACTTACTTACAATATTTGGTGTAGATCAGTATTCTTGATAAGTATGAATCTTTTCCATCATTATAGGTCAGAATAAGAAATCATAGACCACTATGTTTTTCAAGTTCTGTCCCAGGAGACATGCCTCCTTGAGAATCATACCTGAACATCCTGAGCAAGAGTTAACGCATTCACCTTCACAAAAACCTCAGATGTATTTATTCTTTGTTCTACTTTTAAATTAGGTTTGTAACCCTCACAATTAAAACAAAATCCCTTATAATATGGATGCTACAATGATTGCTGCCAGTCATCAACTGCCCCAGGCAACTGGACACTACCACTTCACGTGCATGTAAAAGAGAAGGAACGACACTTGGTCCATCCCTTTCCACGTAAATATACTCTACTATGTAGTATTTGTCTAAATACGCCACAAGTGCCCCTCCTGCAAATCCTCTCTTCAAACCTCTCCCATCCACCTTCAGCTTCTACTATTCTAAATGGGGAAAAATAGTATTTTGCTATCACGAGTGGAAGCAGACAGAAGCATTCTGTCTATGGCAGGCTATAGAGCAAACCTGTCAGATATTTATAGTATAATGCATTTTAGTGTCTCAGCCAGCTTTATTTGTTCTCTTTCACAACCCAGTCCTATCCAAAGGCAAGGAGAGACACTACATTTTTTGTTTAGCCATGCAATAATTCCTTTGATGCTCAAAAGGACTGCTGCAAAGTAGGTATATTCAGGGAGGTAGTCACAAATTGTAAGCAATATTTCCAAACATGGCTTATAAGAACAGCCAACAATTACTAAAATAATTTAAAAGAATCAATTTTACATGTGCTACAGCCTACAGACATTCATACCATATTTATCAGCGCTGTCTGTAGAGAGATAGAGTCTGATCTTTAGCTGCTCTGAAATTCTGATCTTGAAGTCAAAAGAGCTACTTTGGCATGTAAATTTTTGTATAACCTTGTCTTAAACTGATCTTACACTAACACAAAAGCAGTGGGAAATCAGATTCAGATGCCTTGGAATCTGCTGTGCAACTGAAACCTGACTTGTAGAACAGTATTTCTAGTTTTCTCTTCTGTAGACAAGACAACTGGCCAGATTTTACCCCACAGTTTGACAGTAGAGACAGATGACCGCTGGATGCCACTTAGTGGCTTAACACTTAATGTGCAACCAACAATGTGCATGTACTTACCTTGTTATAAGGAATGACGAAGTGTGTAAGCTGAAAATACATTGCCTGAAAATACTAGAATCACTTATTTGTCTGGCAAAGTAATGCCCAAATCACACTCTCCATACCAACAAAACTGTTGTCAAGTTTTTATAGAAAGCTGAAGTACCCACAAGAAGCTGGGGTCCAATTGGCTTCAATTATGCTGCTCTATAATGTTTACTATAACTGACTTGGAAAGCCTTCCCTCTCCTTCACATCTGTGATGCACTAATGACCGAAGATATGGAATTTCTGAAGTTGAACAACATACAAGGCAGTGTTCTGACCATTGTCCTAATAAATATCTAGTGTTGCTTGATTTCTCAGAACACTTTCAGACCAATCATTTCTCTAGCTACATGCAAAAGAGCTTACCTAAGACTGGTCTCCACAAGATGCTTCTATCTTGTATAATTTTTCGTGTACAAACACGTTCCAAATCACTCTGCACATTTCAGTGGACAAACAGTGAAATTTAAGATGCCCTGGAGCTATGCTGAAATGCTGAGTTTCTTAAGAGAAGACAAATACGTTGATTTCAAGATCACCATTTCATACTTTAACATTTTGCTCACTGATCACTAAAACAAGACAAGTTAATGCAGAGGTAAATGGAAGTACTAATGAAATCTAAAGAACACTCTGTAGCAGAATTAGAGACATACAAGGATCCTGAAAGAATGCCAGACCTGCTATTTATCACACAAAAAAAAAACCTTCAAAGGGGTTCCCTTGTCTTCCCTCAACCCAAATGGAAGGCTGCTGAATTCTTATCTAAGATTTTGAGAATATTTTTCATGATGTCAAGGTTCATTTAGGAAGTTCCAGCCCTGCACCGTCTCTGGCTGCTTTATTATTCTTCCTCAGCAGTGACAGCACAACTTTCTGGGGGACCGTACTGTAAACTAGTTCCCTGTAACAATGTGAGTTTTTTCCTCCTGAACTTTTCCTGTAGTTATTTTTAACCATTTCAATTAGGCTTACAGCACAGATCAACAGTAGCATCAGCACAACCAATAGTGAAAAGCATTTGGGAGCATGATGACTTTTGCTAAACAGGCAGAAAACGAATCGTTATTTTGTAGAGTTCGTTTTCTGCCAACTCACTGAACAGTGAGCAGTTCCGCAGTTGCGAAAAGGGGTCAGGGGAAGGCCATGGGCAGGACCAACCCTTTGGTAGCTCGGTCGGATTATTTGTAATACATACAAATCACATACAAGGAACTGTGCCTTCTGCCCTTGAGCATCTTCAGGCTGCGTTCACCAGAGAGAACCCTTTGTTCGGGGAAGTAAAGGGAAGATTCGTATGACAGTTATTGTCTGTGGCTTAATTAAACACAGAGGAAACTATAGTCCTGCATGTAAAAAAAATCACCGCTCCTGGCTGGTTGGCCAACACTCCTGTTTGACACCTTGGTTTGTTCAGATTTTTCCCATTTAGTTAAATTGTATGTTCATAAGAACGTATGACAGAATGAACGTGAAGTCCATTCATACTTCACGAACTCATACACACAGAACTAATATTACTCATTATGAGCTCTCCCTTAAGAGGGAACATCACAAAACACTATCAGCCTAAGAAAAAAAGAACATGAACTGACCACCATCATCTCTGAAAGGCACTGTGTGTACTTATTTTCATGATATAGATTGGGAAAGGAAGTTAGAAGTGCATGTGCAGTTCAAATAACGCCTTATGAATGATTTGAGATTATATGTATAAGTTTGCTCCAAGGCAAGTTTTATTTAGGAGCTTTTAATACAAACATCTTTTAATTGGACAAGAAATGAGAAATTACATTCCAGTTTTGCATCTCTTGGACTACCTTGACTACTCATCAGATAACACTGGGGAATAAGCTTTCATAAAATATGTGTATAATGACTACCTTCTGTTTCTAATTTTCTGTCATGTCTTATCCTTGCCACAGGCTGTCTCTTCTTACTTCCCTGTTTATTTGCACGATTAGTGGAAAGTATACAGGAACAACCATGTTTTCTAGTTTAAGAAAAATTACAATTAAAGAGCATTAAAATACACCCTCCTACTTTACACAGAATTCCTAACTGCATCCTGGATGTGCTGCTATTTATCAATAACTGTGTCAGCAAAGAATTAGTATAACCTACAGAATATTTAATGCTTCTAGATAATGAAAGCCACATTTTCCCACTGGGCTGGTATTAATCTTCCTGAAGTGAAAATTAATATCCTCCTGAGAGGTAAGCATTCTGATAGATTATCTTAAAGTGCATATTATTAGCATCGAACAACAAAACTGTTGAATTTTTTCTTCTATCCCTGTTAACACAAAAGGCTGTGCTTGGGGAATTCATAGAGATTGTTACTTCCCCAGAGTAAACAGATTGCTAATAAGTGAGCATCCTCTGTGAAAAATTCTGAAAGAAGCAGGACTGGGTTTTTTTTCCTTATATTAAACTGGAATTACTTAATGGAAGATAAATTTAAAAATCATATACAGGTAATTTGGCTTGTCAGAAACATTTCTGTTCAGAAGTATCGCATGGGTGTTTAAGCAAGTTGCAATTTATGACTAGAAGCAAATTGCTACCAGAATGCTTACAAGTGAAAATGAATGTCTGTAGTTAAATTGCAGTCCCAGTACTCATATCTGTCTCCACATCATGATTATTTCACAATAATCCAAGTTCTACCAGCTTCAACGATCTGTACCCACATAGTAATACAATTCCTCGGTGTGAAATCACTGGCAAATTATGTTAATTATTTTACTTCTGTTGCAATCAGTCACTGTTTCAGCTCCCAGTAAATTACATCCATGTTCATGAAGTCACCACTGTCCTCAAACTCCTATGGCAATCTTCACAGGTGCACTCCTGCATTAATTTGTATCATTTTCTGGTAGGTTTGGGGGTCTTTTTTATTCGATTGTTTTTTAATTTAAATTTTCTGAAGCTGATTTAACCTCTCTTTTTTTTTTTTTTTTTAAGGGTATGCACCCTTTCAAAATTGCTTGGGAGATCTGCCCATTTTAACAAGAGAGACCAAAACATTCTACCTTTATAGTGGAACAGAAGAAAACCCAAGAAGAAAAAACAGGTGACTTCATTTACATGGACTTCTGCCTACAAACACTGAAATATCTCCATCATAAGGCTGATGAAGGAAAGACAGATACTACAAAAGATGTCAGTGAAGATTCAAAAAAGATGGCTTGCTAAAAAATGCATCCTTGGGTGAGATTCATTTGTCACAATTTAGACATCAACAATATCAAAAACTGACTTAGCTACACAGTACTTTAGGAAGCACCATCTTTACTTTAGGGTGAATGAACTGCACCCTAAAGTGCATTAACTTTAAAAGTGATCTAGATTACTATCTCAGATTTAGATGTTTGCAATGTAAATTTCTACAGTTACTTGAGATTATTCTCACCCCATTGTCTCACATTGCACTGTAGCATATTTTAAATATTTTCCATCAAGAGAAAAAGATATTTGTTACATTTAAGCAGAGTTTTACTTTCTAGCTCCTTATTCATGCTAAGAACCTTTTCCAGACCAACAGATGTGTAAAGCTTAAAAGCTGTAATAAAAAGGATGTCCATCACCAAATAGAAGACTTATTATTAAGAACATAATTATTATAATTAAGCAACCACTCAAAGGTTATCATATCAATGTATAACCATAGCTGTTTTCAAAAAGCATTGCTATTTCAAGTAATATTAACAGCTGAGATTTCTGACCCTACCTTATTGAATTCAGGAACTTTCTGCAAAGAAAGGTGTGAGAACACTTACTCTTAATCTGCTATCTAAGAAAGGTGGCTAGGTGGACCAATGAGTAAGGGAATATCCTAACTCTTACTTCCAGAATGACATTAATGAAGTTTGAGACTGAGAGATTACAAGAACCCTTTGCTGAGAAGCTGATACATCTTTCCAGGTAACTATTGCTTTATAGACATGCTCCAGTGACAAAAGCCATTTGGACGAAGTATGGCAAGACAGGGATGACATAATGACTTTGAGTTCTGAGTTTCCCAGTTTCCTCATTAATTGGTAAAGATTACATAGATATTAAAACCACATTAGACAGGGTTATTGAAATATCACATCACCTTCACTTTTTACCTACGTTGAAACCCTTCAAACTGAAAGAACATGGAATAGCATGGGTCAGTCTGTGTAGCTATGCTATCAGAAATATTTTTCACAGAGACTATGAAAAGCATTTATATCAAGTGCAGAAATTTTGATACTGTTAGGATTTCTAATGGGAGAGTCACCATCTTGAATCTAAACACATGAAGGAAGACATTCAGCTTCCCTCTGTTGAAGATGGCTAAATCATTCTTTCTGTATGGCGTTAGGAGAATATCTTCTCACAAACTCTTTGCCTCTGAGACAGTTCTGTGGCTCCCAAATATAGCAGAGACCATTTTTTGTCAAATCAACTGCAAGACTGTTTCAGAGGAACACCTGTAAGGGACATGTAAAGGAAGCCTGTAGAATGATAACCTGAAGAGACTTACATATTCCGGCAACAAACTCTAGCCCTCAGGATGCCTGCTGTGACCTGATGAGTAGTAAGGTGTTCCAAAAGCACTCCCAAGAGACAGCAAAAAAAAATGTCAAAAGTAATTCTAGTACCTAGAGGGGAAGGTTCCTACTCAGGAAACCTAACTTTATTTTACAACCATCTGCTTTAGTTGAGAATATGTGTGTGTAAAAGTGTTTTCTCTTTTCTGCCTCTTCACTGGTTGCATGTAAAGGTCTGTGCATTAATCTTAATCTCTCTCCAAAGAAAATGAAAATTAGGATGCAACTCAAGTGCAATTTGGAATCTGAAATCCCCGAGCACTGTCATTCTGTGACTGCAAATGAAAGGAGATTTAGAAACTCATATAAACCTGTTTTGAAGGAGCGCAGGACAGGGACTGACCGACTCAAAAGCTTGAACACAAAAAAACTATAAAGTGGCCCTGGTAAATATGTAGATTCATGATTCACTAACCTGGCAATAAAACTTTGGAAACAGGTGATCTTGCAGCATTTTTCTTTTTCTGTCTGAAAGTCAACTTTTAGTAATTGTTACTGAGGAATTTTTTTTTTTTTTACTTTGGGGAAACATAAACCAAAAGTATCAGAGAGGAATAGGAAGAGTGCAAAACATCATTTAAACAGCCAAAACTGCATGGAACATGAAGTTGTTCTGAATTTTTATATATTTTGCAGAGGGCATACATGACAGAAATGTAGATCCTAAAGTGTTAAAAAGGAAAGACTGAAGACAAGATTTTACACACATGAAATGTTAATTTTGTAAGCTGACATCAATAGTGAGTAACTGCTCAGAAGGCACAGAATGCAGTTTTACAAGCCAGCTAAGCAGTCAGCCAAAGGCAAAGCAGCTGCAAAGGCTGTTTCCTGACCACTTTTTGCCACCCCAGCACTATGATGGCACAAGCACTTACGTGGCTGTGGGGTGAATCACATCTATCTAGTACATTACACAATAAGTGTGTGACTGCATAAAATCTTCTGCTAAAACAGCATGAGGTAAAGACAGTACCTTTTTTTTCCAGCTGCACTGTCAACTGAAAACACATCTAAGATGGTCCAAGTATCATATGGTACAAACTGCCCTTTCACGATTGCAGCATGTCATAAATGAACTGAAGAGCACATGCAGTTAAAGGGTATTCGGCCAAGGCAAAAATATCTCTTGCCTTGAATAGATGCAATACAAATATCCACAATATAAACATATAGACAAAGATATAAACAATAATTTATATTGTTTTAATATGCTAAAATGTATTTTTAAAACCCAGGGAAAATGTAATTTTTAAAATTAAGTTTTTAATATTATTAAAATGTTAATTTGCCTATCAGGTCATAAAATATGAAGCCTGTATGAACACCAGGCAAGTATAGTATCTTATAGCAATTTTTAAAGTCTCTGACATTGTTATATTTATGAAATACCCATCTTTGAAACGGTAACATTCTCAGTGAGGTGGTCACTTAGAAATATTAAGTTAACACTGGTACAGTAGAGACAAGGTTATGGTGATGACTGAAATATTTCATCAAGGTGTTGTAGTATGTAACCAAATAGATGAATTAGCCTATTTTAACTCAATTATAACTTATTGTAACCAATTATGATGGTAGTCAAGTAATGTAGTACATTACCGTGCACATTTCAAGAATGCATCCACACTAGTTTTTAATAGTTAACATTTGTACCTAAGGAATTTGTAAATTTAAAATATTAAAGGAAAACTTAATTCCCAATAAGAGATGCAGTAACACAGACCACACAGTCCCTGTGGACTCCATTGCAAGTATAACTGAACAACGTCACCCTATAATCTTCCCAAACGGTTCTCTATTCAATCGCATATATTCCTTCTTACTAAATACTATGGCCATACTATAGCTACCTTTATGTAAGCCTCACTAAAATAAAAGAAAATAAAATGCAGAGTATATTAAAAAGTATATAAAACATCTGAACAATGTGAATTATTATGAATAGGAGACAAGTTATTATGAATAGAAATGGTTTGCTACAAAAATCATGGCAGGCACTCTAACTGGTACCAAACAACACAGCATAGATGGCCAAAAGAAGTTTAACTTTTGAGCAGTTACAGTTTTAAGCATACTATAAAAGGTAAAATAGAAAATAAAGAGCTGTTCTTTTCAGTTTGAGTTTTTAATCTTCTTTGTGGAGTCTTTTTCGTAGTTTGCCAACTCAAACTTCTTGGTTAGCTAGCCAACCCATCTTATTTTTTTTCCTTCTGCTGTCAGTTTGCTCATTCTTGTGTGACTGTGGACGCTTCCCCCAGCTCTAAACACAAAATTTATTGCAGCTCTGAAGTTACATTTTAAATTACCTTTTATTGTATTGTTGAATACTTCCTTTAGCATCTCTTCAGTGGCACAATGTAATTGGACAATATTATAGACCGAAATTGTAGAAGGAAAAACAGACAGTAATGCATTTCCCTCCTAGTCCTGGAAAGAATTTGGTATTCCCTACACTTGAAATTCTTAGACACGGCACTAGTAATTAACAGTATATGGTCTTATAACCACCGAAATTAACAGTAACAACCTAAGGAGTATCAGAGCGTACAAAATTTAGTTTTTGCTTAGAACAGGCTAGGCCAAAATAGACAAGGACTATTTTTCCTAGACAACACAAGTTCTTAAAATAGCCATGAATTATACTGTCTCTGCAGACAGCTACAAATACACTGAGTAAAAACATTAAAAAATAAAAAAATAACCCTCCAAAGATTTACCAAGTTTTTAAAAAACTCAATAGCATTTCTTGCCTCTAAAATAATTAAAGCCTCTAAAGATACAACATGCTTATTCAATACAAGAAAATCTCCTTTACACCTGTTTTGAACGCCGCAACTTTATACAACGGCAGAGCACTTTTAACGTAATTACCTTTTGTGCAGCAAGATGGAGTGCAGTTCTTCGGCTACGATCAGCTCTATTAACATCGGCTCCAGCCTTCAGCAATGCCTCTGCACAGTCCAGCCTGTCAGCCAATACACAGTACATAAGTGGAGTTCTTCCAAACTGGTCCTCTTTATCTTTCAGCTCAGAGTTTCCTTAAAAAAAAAAAAAAAAAAAAAAAAAACAAAAAACAAAAAACAGAACAAAAAACCACATGAAATAATTATGTCTATGAGTATCTACGAGTAGTATTTTTTTTATTAAGAGGGTACTTTAAAAGTAGTACTTTCTTATTTTAAATGGAGTAATCAAAATAAAGGAGTATAAGATAAATCCAAAGTTACTACTTTTTACCCTGTTTTTACTGACATTTACAGGACATTTCAAAATATATTTACAGTAAAAAGTACATTCACAAAACATTAGTTCCACAAATACACCTACCACCAGTAACAGTCTGCAGTATCATTATAAATAATATTTAAATAGTTAAACAGATCTTGGCTGCAAAGATTGCTTTAAAAAATATCAACAGCAAGTAAACCAAATAGTCCTTCTGAAACCCGTGAACACTGTAACTAAAACAAGCTTTGAAGCCTACTCACAGCAATGTTTATTTTAAAAGCATAAACATGTCAATATTACATCAATACCATTATTTATTTCATAGTGCCTTACAACACGGAAACTACTACAATCCTTATTGAGCTTTCTTGAATTGATAATTAGTAAGGCAACAATGAAGCTAAAGAAGAAGTCTGAGGTCCTATAAAACAATCAAAACATTGTATTCCTATTCACAGTAAAAAAAAAAAACAACAAAAGAAACAAACAACTGTGCGTCCTCCACTACAAAGTTCTGTATTTCTATTATGTCATTACATAGAAACTAGCACCTATAAATTCATGGCTATCAACTATCCTACACATCCCAATTCTAAATACATCTCCCAGGCAGCAACGTCAACTACAATTATTCAAGAAACATTGAATTCTAACAGGTAAGTTAATTTTTCTTTTTAAATATTCCCTTGTTCACATGATTCTTAATGCTTCAACGGAACTCCAGCAGAGGCATGCTTCTCCTTTACAAACACAATCTTTATTCTCCCTGAGCATATTATACTTATCTACATAACCAGTAATTGTATTATTAATTATAATTGCTATTGATTCATCTAGCAGAAGAGTCAAGCACATTAAATGTGAATCAAGAGGAATATCAAGGAATAAAGTTTGTTCCCTACCAACCAAACCACTCACAAAAAACAACACTTTTAAGCAGGATATCACCAGTTAGAGCTACCCTTTGCTCACACACTTCATTTCCAAGTTCCTTTAAAACTGTTGAGTGAATACAATATCGTTCTCATTATTCACTCTGTAACACCTTCTCTTGCTTTGAAATTGTGATTTGCACTGAGAAAACTCTTTCTGCTCTGTGAAAACACAGTTTAGGAAGCTTTCCAAGTTCTTCTGTGAATGAAGATATAGAAAAAATATTTTTGTTCTTCACCCATGGCCTTGTCTTCTCTTACTGCCCCCTCACCTTGACAATCCACTAGTTTTATAATTAATTTTTATGCCTCTAGCAAATTATTCCTAAAAAAAGAGGTCTTTTACTGACCTACATCTACCTTCCTCAGGTTACGTTTTTTGAAGAACACGTTGCTTTTAATATCTAGCCTCACGCTGCTGTTTAGCCATGCTCATTTCCCTTTGACATTCCTACACTTTTTCTTTTGCTAAGTGCTTTTGCATTCACTTCACACTGTAAGCAAGGAGTTTAGACTAATCCTTAGATGCTTCATAGCAAGCATTTTCATTTTAATGCCCTTGGCCATTTTTAGAGTACGCAACTATAGCAGGCTGCTGTTGTATACTCTGGTCGAGAGTTACAAAATCTCGCTTAGTAACACTGATTCAGGTCCCACACAGGAATCAAGAGCAACTCAAGAGTTGGTTCGGTTCTGGGTTGACCGAAATTTCTGTTGCCAGCCCATCGATTTCTAACAATTTAGTTTTACGATCCTATCCTCAATAGCCATTTACCCAAAACACATTAAAGTAACCTTCATTACTATCGTGGTTCCTGTTAATTCAGACTCTCTGATCTCTTTTAGCATGTCACGCACATCACCATCTGGTCAGATGGACAGTAATAAAATGTTAGTACTATAGTTTTTATTTAGACCTGTAAATGCTATCATTAAGAGGTTTTTTGGTGTTTAAGCTTGCTTTATATGGTCATTTGTTAATCTCATTTGAATCCAAGACTGGCTTTCTACTTTGGTTTTTAAAAGTGTATCACCTCTCCTCCACCTACCTGGCTTCCATGGATTTATCAGAATACAAAGTATACAGAAAAAATATTGTCCACATTGATGCCTTCCCTTCCACATATTTTACATTCTCACTGTATTATCAACAGCCTCATTTATAGTACGACATCATATTCTCCCATCTAATTCTTTTAGGCTTCCATGTACATAGAAAAACATATCATTTGTTTTCTTTTTCTATGCAACTTCAACTGGTTTGAATAGGACGCTGTATTTTCCTACTGTATTACTACATAAATGAAGATACAGAATACCTACGATTCCACCTTCTGTAGATAAGCCCCTGAGAACTGCACATACCCTTGTCAGCTTTTCCTCATTTTTACGTTTAGAAACCTCATAATGAGCATCACAGCAAAGTCTTGGATTTTTTTCAATGAATAAATGACCAAAGTATATTTTTATATGGAATAAATATCAAATAATAAATCAAATAATAGAAAATTACATTTGTAAATTTATACAGGTTATTTTTTTTCCTGTGGGACCTTGCATAAAAGCTGCATAAGAATCTGGTATGAACATTGCTTAGAAGTAGAAAAGATAAAATATTGGATATACCCTATTCATTACTCTTCACACTGAAACAAAAGATACCAAAAAAGCTTATTTATGTCTTGTTATATGTAACTACATTTTGATGTGAAAAAATAAATAGGTAATATAATTTTTACTAACATTACGTACATATATGATACTGTTAAAATTCTAACTTTTATCAACATTTTTTGAGACAAGCTTATGTGTTTTCTTTAAATATTCACTTAAGTGTCATCTTATTTTCATTAATGGAGCCTACAGTTCTTCACTTCTACTCAAAACTAAAAGTTGTAATATTTACTAAGTGCATTAGAAAGCAGCATGTCAAAAAAAAAGTCACTTCTTTAATGAATTACATGGCCATTAAGAAATAATTCAAGATGTAGCATAGGAGTTACATAGGGGAATCAAATTTTTTTTTTTTATTTTCCCTAACTTGTAAAAACATTTGCAAGAATTTCATTTCACAGTATTACAATTTCAGAGCAAACTGGATGCAGTTTCAAGAGAACTCTTCTGTCCACTATGAGAAAGAACTATTTTGAATGTTGCATATATACTTTGTCTATATTGGCTTGACAGCCGCACCCGAAGAGTGGCTGTCAATGGGTCCATGTCCAAGTGGAGGCCAGTGACAAGTGGAGTCCCTCAAGGATCAGTACTGGGACCGGTCTTGTTTAACGTCTTCGTCAGCAACATGGACAGTGGCATAGAGGGCACCCTCAGCAAGTTTGCCGACGACACCAAGCTGTGTGGGGCGGCTGACACAGTGGAGGGAAGGTATGCCATCCAGAGGGACCTTGACAGGCTGGAGAGGTGGGCCCATGCCAACCTCATGAAGTTCAACAAGACCAAGTGCAAGGTCCTCCATCTGGGTCAGGGCAATCCCAAGTACCAATATAGGCTGGGCAATGACTGGCTTGAGAGCAGCCCTGAAGAAAAGGACTTGGAGGTGCTGGTAGACCAGAGGCTCAACATGAGCCGTCAGTGTGCACTTGCAGCCCAGAAAGCCAATCGTATCCTGGGCTACATCAGGAGAAGCGTGGCCAGCAGGTCGAGGGAGGTGATTCTCCCCCTCCACTCCACTCTTGTGAGACCCCACCTGGAGTACTGCGTGCAATTCTGGAGCCCCTACTACAAGAAAGATATGGACGTGCTGGAACGTGTCCAGAGAAGGGCCACGAGGATGATCAGAGGGCTGGAGCACCTCTCCTGTGAGGACAGACTGAGAGAGTTGGGGTTGTTCAGTCTGGAGAAAAGAAGGCTCCGGGGAGACCTTACAGTGGCCTTCCAGTATCTTAAGGGGGCCTACAAGAAAGCTGGTGAGGGACTTTTTAGGATGTCGGGTAATGGTAGGACCAGAGGGAATGGATTAAAACTAGAGATGGGACAATTCAGACTGGACGTTAGGAAGAAGTTCTTCACCATGAAGGTGGTGAGACACTGGAACAGGTTGCCCAGAGAGGTGGTGGAAGCCCCATCCCTGGAAGTTTTTAAGGCCAGGCTGGATGGGGCTCTAAGCAACCTGATCTAGGGGGAAATGTCCCTGCCCATGGCAGGGGGGTTGGAACTACATGATCTTTAAGGTCCCTTCCAACCCTAACAATTCTATGATTGTATATATGTTCACATATACATTGTGAAACTGTTGATGTCTTATGTCTCAATATTTTAGATAACAATAAATGCTCTTTCCATTTAATAGAGCACAGTACAGAAACATCAAAGCTGGTTATGAACAACTACACAGCCCCGTGCAGGAACATACAGGTCCAAAGCATAATTTAACATGGCACTGCTCCCAGTCAACAAGCCAGTCTGTTTAATGAGATAAGTACAGTCAGGTGCTCTTCCAGGATTAGTTCAGTCCAGTAATTTAGACATCACTAAAACATATTTCAGTGTTAACATAGCCTCAACAGTGTCTCAAAGCTGCTGAACATTATGGGACTTACACAATCACATATATTTTTAAAAAGAAATACATGAACATGCATGCCCATGGCTTATGCTCATATAAGACTTGTTCTTAAATCAGTAGTGTGCAAAACTAGTTCCTCTCCCTCAAATTCCAAGTTCCCTTTCTGTTATATAATATTAGAGGATATACAGAATGTAGACTGAAAGAAATAAATGGGTAAGGTCAGGACAAGCAAAAATGGCCTGAAGTTCAAGTACACCCAGCTGAGTAGAGCAACAAACACCTAATTTCACGCACAGCACCCAAAGACTGATGCAGCTGATGACAGAGAGCTTCCATGACTGCATACAGTCTGCGTGAAAAATAAGCAAGACCTTCAAAACTTGAAGCCAGTGATTTGCCTCAAGATGTTGCACTGTTTTTTGCACTGACTATTTTCAGTTAAGAGTAGGTTTCTTTTCATTATTATTTCATTTGCTTATAAGACTCTGGGTAAGGCCCTTAGAATGGTTAAAGTTCTGTGGGAATTTCCCTGAAAGAGTGTCTCTGTGCTCAGGGTAAGAGACAGGACAAGGACTAGGAGCTACTACATCACTATCAGATGCTAAGGAGGACTAACCTGATGAAATGCACTAACCACAACACCTTGTGGACTTCACAGCTACAGTAAATTATTATCTTCTGCCATCAAGAAAGCACAGGTAGCCTTCTAAACATTCATATGCTGCTGTATCTAAAATGCGCAATGCCAAATTAAATTCTCTTTCATAGATCCGCCTAAGAAAGGAAGTTTGTTTGATCCTTCCCCTTTCAGGATCAACATCCTCACCTCACCCAGATTATGCATTTCATAAGCTTGTTGCCAATGGGCGTCCCAAACACCACGGAATGAAGTGGCCCAATTACGAAATTTAACTCTCATATTCATACCTCATCACTTCCTCACAGCCTGTGCAAACAGTCACATCAGACTCTAACATTTCTATACATTTTTCAAACCAGAAGAGGAGAAAAGGCAGGAGGAAGACGTGAATTCTGCTTAATGATAAAAGGACAAGACATTCGCTTGTTACTTGCAAGAATCCTGCCTTTTGTAATACCTGATTTGAGTTTTATTCAACCTCCCACATTGCAGAACATGAGGAGCAGAGAATCAAACAAAAACATATTTGCAACCCAGAATTTATAGTTAACATTTATAATGAAACATCATATCAAAGTTTTAGAAGCACTTGTATGCAAACAATACATGATAAGGGTATTACAATAAGGAGTTGGACTGAACGGACACTTCAGTATAACTATTATACACATTATTGTGTTCTTATAAAAAATTAAAACAATCAGATACATCTTCCTGAAACTCTACATAAATGCATTAAATGCAAAATGATCCTCCAAACACAAAATTCACTTTTGCTCCCTTTTTGCCTAGGATTAAAATTATACAGATGGGTTTTAACACTGAAGAACTGTTAATTAAAGACATGTTCAGTGTTGTATAAAACATAGAAAATAAAATACTCTGAGTATTCCCCAAAGCCTGAGATCATGCAATTCTAAAATGATGTGGTAAGGTACTAAAATAATTAGCACACTTTGTTAGAGAATTGGTTATACAATAAAATCTTGGCATGAAAGCCCTCTTTCTCTATATAAATTTTCTCTTTACCTTTGATTCTGTCTTTTACGCCTCTTATTGATACAGGATGTCAAAAAGAACACAGTATTCAGAACACACTGTATTATTTCAAACACCTGTTCCTTTAAAACCACAGGCTACTGGGCAGCAGATTACATATGCGTCCATACTCATGAATTATATGCAAATACAATGTATATGTTTGTATATAGTCACACATGCTCCATCCTGCTACAGATGGGAAAAGGAATAATCACCAAACAGGCTAGAGGGGCTGCTCTAAGAGACTGTTTAACCAGCCTCTATGCCCCTCCTATGTTAATAACTGAATAGGCAGAATTCAAAGAGGAAAGTAACAATGAATTTAGGGGTAAAAGGACCTCCCTAAAAGAACGAAAAATAAGACTTTAAGTTACTGCAGATACCACAAGCCACATAATCAAGATGCAAAGCTTGGCTGGGTTAGGAAAACATTGTTAAGCGATCCAGCACACGCTTACATAATGCTGAAGTACTGTCCTGAATCAGATGCTTCTGCTAAAAGCAGTCATGAAATTCCATGAATAACGCCAATTGCTCAATTTACTTCTGGCATCAAGTTATACTTTCAACAGTGCCTGGTAAACAGCTAAAAATATTACTCTGATGCATTCTTCTTCTCCTAGGCAATACTTTTTTTTTGGTCCTGTCCCGGCAAAAGAAAGGTCTGTGTCATATCCTGTCAAAACACGACAAAGCAGAAAAGCCAAATTTTGCTATTATAGGAAAGGCTGCAAGGATTATGTAGTTTTCTCTCTCATATAAAAATAACACATAAAAAATGTTGTTGTTGCTGGATTACTGCCATTAAAAGAATAGCGACTTCCATATCCAGTTCTAATGGCTATTTTGTGGTATATTTGACAAGGTGTACCACGAACACAAAGAGAACTTGTTCCTTTCTGTTTTCAAAATACATCATTTGGCTGTGAGATTAGCAAAAACATACTGAAGTCAGCAAAAACTCTCTGTTGTCACTTCTGATTGCTAGCCAGGATTTGAAAGCTCAGACTTTTTTCCCCCTCCATATGCAAGCAGAGAACTTAAAAAAAACAACACCCAGGTGTTTAAAACTACTTTGTAGTTGCATCCCTCAGATTTCTAGAAGCATCTGCATATCAACTGCTCATATGTTGTTTATAAAATGTTCTACAAAAAGAGTGAACAGATAGCATTAAATACAATCAGTGTATGTTTGAGTCATTGTATGACAAAATAAAGAAGTCCCAACAAAAAATATTTGTTCCAACCAGTGAAGTTTCTATGAAGTCAGATCCCTCAAACTTTTCCTCCTGTTTGAGTTAAATCACTTCTAATTGTCTTTTGAGATAATGAGATATACCTTGTAAAGAAGAATGATTTACTGCTTTCTATACAGCTTAGACAATAGATCTACATAGGTTATTATCTTGTCTTCAACACAAGTCAGCAGAAGATACATGAAGAAACTTGACTGTTGGTTTAATGTGATTACCATTAAATCCTTTACATTAAAACTGACAGTTAACAACATAAATACAGACTAAGTTTCTTATTATTTCACAGTCCTTCACCCTCACCAAGCTCCAGGAAGGGGATTTTCAAAAAAGGCTGAGCAAATAAAACTTCCGCAGTACCAGCTGGAATTGCATTTAATCAGAAACTCTGAAAATCAGTTGTCACCGATCACATGACAGCCTTCTAAATGTATGCAAGACTGGGTTTGGAACACAGAACATACAGTGCTTTTGAAAACTACTAACCTGGAATGCCATACAGTTCTTGAACAGAGAGGGAAGGCGAAATCCTGGGCTTTTTAGTGGTTGGATTTTTTTTTTAACTTCAGCTTCAAGAGGACCAGACTTTCTCTTACATATAATTTGTCTTGAGAAACATTGTTAGTGAATTAGAATCAAAGTAACAAATAGAGCTGGCTACACTACTACACTTTGACAAGCCTTTATTAACTATAATAAATGATCTGTAAAAACAAGTTTATGAAATTTCCCACAAAAGCAATGATTCCAAAAATAAGGACTTAGGGACAAACAGTACCTTTCCAGAATTTCAAATTCTTTGAAACGGGGGTCCTGAATAACTCTTCTGGTCGTAACACACATCAATTTTCTATTTTACTTCCCACAGAAGTACCAATCAAAGGCAAGAGATAATAAAAAGCAAGAAAAATCAATCCTATTTTCAGGACTACATTTATTATAAAAATATATATAATCAAGAAATTAAAACATATCTCAAAGATCAGAGCAGTAAATCAAAACAAAAAAACTTCAGTTCTGAAGTAATCAAAATGAATCTACAATGAAAACATTTACCTGCTATTAGCTTTTGGAGGGTACTCTTATCTCCATTAACAGCAGCAGCATGCACTTCAGATGCTAACGAGGAACCACTGAAGAGGCTGTTTGCTGAAATATTCATACTCTTTCAAGGTATTACCATAGGTCAGATCTGCAGCACCAACATTTTTTGTAGGAATTCAATTCTAGAAAAAAAAAAACCAAAAAAAAATACAATGAACTTTATGAGTCATTGAAATTACTCAAACAATGCTAAAGAGAATAAACTGTTCTGTTAAAAACAGAAAAGAACAAACACATTTCTTATTTCATGGATTAAATCTACCTCCAGCCAAGATTCAAGCAGAAAAGGCCTATATTAAGGAGATATATACACATATATATCATAGTTTTGTTGCCCTCAACAGAAATTTCAGTAAATAAGCTTTGCAAAAGTCTGCAAATAGGATAGTGTTTACAAATCCAACAGGATGTTCTTCAGAGTATTGACATGCATGCTTCAATTCAGTAACCAATAAAGTCTGTTATCAAGTATCAACTTGATATATTTCTCCAGTGCTGGATATCTGGTGGTATTTTACCGTGATGGTCTATGGACATATGCAGGACAAGGTTTATAAATTGAAGTAGCACCTTTTGTTTGACCAACTGGCATAACTGAAATAATCAGATCAGCTTTCTAGAGCATAAGCATTCTTCAAACCTTAACAGAAGTGTGTGTGCAAGAAAACCCAACTGAATTAGACCAGAACTCTGGATTTTTTTTATATATATATATATATAAAAGATAATAACTGAAATGCCTGACAGACAGGATGCCATCCAGAGGGACCTGGACAAGCTTGAGAAGTGGGCCCATGTGAACCTCATGAGGTTCAACAAGGCCAAGTGCAGGGTCCTGCACCTGGGCTGGGGCAAACCCTGGTATCAACACAGGCTGAAGGATGAAGAGATTGAGACCAGCCCTGACAAGAAGGACTTGGGGGTACTGGTAGATGGAAAGCTGGTCATGACCTGGCAATGTGCACTCATAGCCCAGAAAGCCAACCACATCCTGGGCTGCATCAAAAGAAGTGTGGCCAGCAGGTCAAGGGAGGTGACTGAGCCCCTCTGCTCTGCTGAGACCCCACCTGGAGTACTGCATCCAGCTCTGGAGTCCTCAGTACAGGAAAGACATGGACCTGTTGCAGCAGGTCCAGCAGAGAGCCACAAAAATGATCAGAGGGCTGGAGCACCTCTCCTGTGAGGACAGGCTGAGAGAGCTCGGGTTGTTCAGCCTGGAGAAGAGAAGGTGCCAAGGAGACCTTATTATAGACTTTCAGTACTCAAAGGGGGCTTATAAAAAAGACGGGGACAAACTTTTTAGCAGGGTCTGTTGCGATAGGACAAGGGGTAATGGCTTTAAACTAAAAGAGGGAAGATTCAGACTAAATATAAGGAGGAAGTTTTTTACAATGAGAGTAGTGAGACACTGGCACAGGTCGTCCAGAGGGGTGGTAGATGTCCCATCCCTGGAAACATTCAAGATTAAGCTGGATGGGGCTCTGAGCAACCTGATCTAGTTGAAGGTGTCCCTGGGGGGTCATACTAATTGACCTTTAAAGGTCCCTTCCAATCCAAACTATTCTATGACTCTATATATGAACATGATTTTATCCCCCTCTTCCAAATACTCTCCCAACATACAATTATTTCTAGTTCAATCACTTCCTGAACTGGACTTGGTTTCTATGTATTTAGTGCTCTGCAAATTGTAGGTATTTTTTTCAATTAATTTCTCTACTATAAACATGTCCAGTCTCCTCTTAAGATTATGCAAACTTATAGCATCCACAACATCCACTGGCAAGGAGTTCCATGCCACAACCAAACACTGTATGGACAAATCGCTTGTTTCCACCTGTCTTGTCCTGCCTCTCGCCATCTGAGGGCCCTTAATCCTTGTCCTGGAAGGGACAGTAAATGAACAATTCTTATCCATCAGTAATTAGTCTACAGATTTCTAACATATCCTCCCCAATCATATCTTCCTCTAGCTAAGAGAGTCATAGCTTGCTTAGCTGTTACACAGCCAGCAGCTATTCTGTGTGGATGACTGTTTTAACTGCCCTTTTTTGGACCTTTTCACAGTTCTGTTCTAATCCTTTTGAGATGGAAAGAAACACTAGTTATTCAATATGTGGGCAAAACATGGATTTATGCAATGGTATAACAGCATTCTCTTCTTTTTTCTCTATTTCTTTCCTAAATCATGTCTACCACACACAGTTGCCTTCCTAGCCTCTTCTGACACAGAACTGCTACCTTTGCTGAACTACCACAGCCTTAAGATCTTGACAATGATCAGCTCAGGTCCACACACTATTTTGGAAATGAAGAAGGGCCTGCACACTTAAAAGCTTGTTGATTTTCTCCAAAAGCATCAACTACTTGAACTTCTACTTTCAATTCTTACCACTTCACATTTAGAAGGGAAAACAAACTGAAGTGAGCAAACGATAATCGTACACACCAGAAAAAAAAATAAAGAAGGTATCACTGAGGCTGTCTATTGAATTCTAGGAATTTTTCACCTCATCTTTTGTTCCATGTTAATTTAAATACACTCCTTTTTTCATGTCCCACGTTTACAGCATAGTACACTTGGAAAACAGCAAGAGGAAGCTATTTTGCCTCAAGTGTTATTTTCAACCACCTTGGTTTATTTGTTCTATAAATTTCATACACTGCTACACAGCATCTGTTGTTATTTAGATAATTGCAGATAGATACATATCAACTTTGGGGGAAACTGTTATTAAAATACCAGAAAAACATTCACTTTATGTATTTCTGCAGCAGATACTAAGCATGAAATAATAAAGGTAAAGGCCTTTAACTGCAAACAAACAAAAAAATCAAATACAACTTAATACTGTAATATACTTGTAGACTCTTCTTCACAAGCTCCAAACTTCATTTGGAGAGCTGGTAAGAAAATTAATACAGGAAGCTTCATGGCAATTCGAATCAGTTACTGAAAGAGCATCTGCATAATCATGGTGTCAGTTAATACCACATCTCTGGAATAAGCACAAATACAAAACCAGGTGGTTGTGCAAACCTACTCAACAACACATCAATACACTGCATCCACTCTATATGAAAACACAGAGGTACAACTTGGACATTGTCTAAAGTATACCAAGCGATAACTGCAGACAAAGCTTTTAACACGCTAGTGTCTAAATTGATGCTTCTCCATGTTATCCTCAGAGAGCTGAGTGCATGCTATGCTGCTTCTTTCAACAGCTAACAGTATCACCGAACTCTCCTTTCCTGAAGTCTGTTCGGTTGAGTTTTCATGAGCCATGAAAGCGGGTTCATCATATCCTAAGAAATGTAACACCTTACCTTCCAACCTTTCTACCCAACAAAAACTAGTAGTGTTGTGACTAGAAAGGCACAAGATGCTAATTTCCCTCAGTACACATACTATAATTCCTCTTCCTTGCTTGTGTTCATGGATCTCCCTCTGCCATCTGTCAGTCACCTTAGAACCAGGAGCAAGTATGGTATTGCTTAACTTTATCAGTCCTTAGAGGATGTACGTTATAGAAATATGCAATGGCTCACTACACTTTATTAAAGCAAGCAATTTCCCCAAACTCAACTTTTGTTTCAGGGACTCCTATAAAATTACTTCAGAAATCACCTTAGTCACTCACCCAACAACCAACTTGCCAACACCAAGCATGTGTGGCATTTGTACCTGTCTGAAGTGAGCAGTTTTTACAGCGCAACAGTTACTTGCTTCTACACCAGCACTGGTGTGCTCTGCTGAGAAAGCTGGTGCAGAAGTGTGAGGATGAGCTCCTTACACAACTTTATGAAAGTATTATTTCTCATGAAGAATTCTGGAGACATTTCTGGTCATCTGAATCCTATGGAACAACATAATCCTATCCTACCACTCTCCTCTTCTTCCATGAACCTCAGAATAACATGATAATGATGATGTTGGAAGTCATGAATGCTTCCATTCTTATTGAGTTTGGTGAACCTCTCTACATTTCAGAAAAGTCATCAAACATTTTTTGACACGCTTGTTTTACCACGTAAGTAGCTGATCTTTCCCATAATCAGAACTGTGTCATTGATGGATTCATGGCTTTGTGGACTTCTAAGGAGCAGAGAACAGAAAGAAGTTCAAAGAGTATAATGTGACAGGAGGTTAACAACATTTCCACTTTTAGAGCCATGTAAGGCAGGCTAACAGTGCCGTAACACACCACAACTACAGAAAAGCTCAACTTGACTTTGTGCTTAAGAAAGTGCAGATGCATACATGACAACACAAGGTAGACAGAGCTTATGTAAGCCCAAATAAGCCCAAACAGACTTTAAGACATAAAGCACAACTGTTTTAATTTTAAGGTACAGCCCTTCAAACATTCCCAATGCTAGCTATAATCGTTGTTTCCTTTTAAGGAGGATAAAGAACATACACATCTTTCAAAATACTTGCATTATTCTCTGTTTCGTAAGTAACCTCTCCTCCTCCAACAAAACTGCTTTTTTGACTTTTTAGGACACAAAATTGACATGTTTCATTGAAAGCTAAACTTTTCCTCCCAACCTAGCATTATGATTTATGCTTTCTGCTATCTTCTCTACATTACATTGGATAAAAGCAGATGGGGCATTTCTGACTGAAGCAAATCTGAAGAAACCAAAAGGGACAACATGAAACTAAGCATCAGTTACAAGTCATCGCAGTGCCTCCCCCTACTTAACCATTACTTATTTTCTCCTCAGTTATTTCTACAGCTATATAAATTTACCTGCTATATGAAGGAAACTGCAATACTCAACTGCAATCTGGACAAGAGAAAAGAGAAGGGGAAAAAAAAAAAAGGCTGCAGAGATGGATCATGTGCTACAGAGTTTAACACGCACTTGGCATACAAGACTACAGCTTGTCTTTAACCTGCTTCCACTTTTTCCTCAAAAGCTTCCTCTGGATACAGAGGATACATCAGGACTCTCTACACTATTAGGCAGACCTATATGTACCATCGGAATTTTACAGCTGCGGGAATTTAAAGGTACTAGTTTTATTCCCCAAAGTTATCACTGACATATTTTCCTCCATTTTCTTTACATTTTACCCTTCCACAAACAAATAAACTCTAATACAAAACATCCAGGGGCAGCAGTGTAAAATTCAGCGAATACTGGAGAACTTAGTAAAGCACCAGAAGCATCCCAATTACATCAACAATTCTATAAAACTGACTACATACAGCAGAAAATTAATAATGAAAGATGTTAATAATTTCCAAATGAAAACGAGCCACATCTGCACAAAATGTCAGTCATCATGCAGGTGAGAGAAGCAACCAATTATCTCTAAAGCAATTCTCAGTACAGTATCTTAACTCCATTGAAAGAGTTAATTCTGCATCAGAGAAATTCTGAAATATTAAGAGGAACTATAAAAGGAATATATTAACTTTTCTCGGATATGTCTCTCATGTACATGACAAACAGATGAACTGATATTAGGAAGACTTGTTTGATAAAGATCTTCATTGTCCTGGTTTGATCTTTAACAAAAAAGTTCTCCAAATACCAATTCATCAAATCAGGCATTTATTTGTAAGGGATGAAAAACAACAATAAAAATCAAGAAATAACTACAAGATTCTGCTTACAAAAAGTTACATAATTAACATTATCTGTAATAGGCGTTGTATTACTGGAATCAAGTAAACAATTTACTTTTTCCTCTTTAAGCTAACGTGTAGAAAAACGATCAGCCTTGTCGAGTCACCTGAAATGAAGGGACAGTCATACGGACACCAAGAGCTCTTCAAGGCACGTGAAATTTCACACCAAACTCTGGTAAGTCTACTTTGCCTTACACAGATAATCAGCATTGCATCATTTTTCTATTCAGCAAAACACAAGGCTGTTAAAATTTAAACAAGATCACTCTAACAAATTTTACTGATAGAGTTTTCAAGTGAAGAATGAGCTGCTATAAAAAAATATTGAAGTATTTTTTAAAATGTGAATGAATTCAGAAGATAAGGTATTGATTCTGTAGATTAAGGAGCATAGGTTCTTAAAGAAGGCATAGCAGAACTGATAAAAGCTAAGTTCCAGTTTCAGACTATACAAAAAGACATGATTTGTGTATATATATATTGGTGTTTACAGCTCATGAAACTGACAGGCCAAATGATTTTTGCAGGGTCACACATCAAGTCTGAGCCTGACAGGCTTTCTTTGAAGCCAAATTGGGCTTGACTTGCAAAAAGCTGATGTAAAGCATTTTCTTTCAAATGGCATTATGCCCCGTTTCACTCCACAGACTTGTGTACATACTGGAAATGTGAAGAACACAAAGTGCAGTTTTCCATGATCGTTTCGAGACAACTCTGCAAGGTCTCAAAGCAGACCGCAAGGTCCAAAGTTTTACTGGTAGAGGATGAAGCACTGAATTTTAGGTGTTCTCCTTTCCCGGCAGAACTCAGGAAGTGGCAAAAAAGCACCAATCTGTCGAAGCGTCAAGGAATAAAAACGGATGATGACGTTCCACTTCAACCCTACCACCAAGATGAAATCTCCCCACCCTCCCAGGCAGGGCTGCCCTTCCCCCGCGCTGCGAGCGGAAAAGTTGCTTCCCCAACTCCGAGGAAAACGCGGAGCGCGCCTGGGACACCCCTCACCTTCCCGCCACCCGACGCCGTTTCCCTGCTTCCCGGCGGCTGACGGGCCCAGACGGGACCCAGACACCCCAAACCAAAGGAAGACAACTTGCCGGGGCTGCCCAACCTGCCGGGCCCCCGCGGAGCCGACCCGACCCTCGCCTCAGCTGAGGGCTGACAGGGACCCCCACGGACACACACAGCCGGGAGCGAGGGGCCGCGGGCCCCACAACGAGCTCCAGCGTTCGACCGAGGGCTGCGGTGCCACGGGACAGGTGGAAAGGGTTAACCCTGCCTCGGCCGGGCGGTAGTGGCAGCCGCCTCCCTCCCTTCCCTTCCCTTCCCTTCCCCTCCCCGGCGCGGCGGCTGCGCCCCGTAACTCACCTCCACCCCGCCCGCCTCCTCCCCTCACGGGCCGGGCGGGGCCGACGGCCAGGGCGCGGGCAGCCGCGGTGCGTGCTGGGATGGCCCCAGCGGCGGGAACTACGCTTCCCGGCGTGCCCCGCGCGGCGTGGGAACCCGGAAGTTGGGGCGGCAGAGGCGGGGAGCGTGGGGCCCCGCGGTGGAACTTGCCCGGGTGTTTCCTGGCGACGGGGGGAAGTGAGGAGCCGCCGCGGAGAGTGGGAGCCGCCCGCCTTCTTCCCCCTCCCGGGCGCCCGATCTACCATGAGACCCGCCATCTTCCCGCTCCTGCCTGACGCTGGCTGCCTCCTGCTCCTCCTGGTGAGCGACCGGCTCCCCACGGCCCTTCCTTTCCCCGCCGCTCCTCCGGCCCGGCTCGCTCCGCCGCGGCGGGAGCACCGGCCTGAGCTGGCCGGCGGGCCTTGGGGCTTCTTCGCTCCTAGCTGCTAGCCTCCTCCCGCCCGCCCCGCGTCGGAGGGCTGGGTGCCCTGCCCCGGCCCCGCCGCCCCTCGTCCCACCGGGGGCCGCTCCGCCGGCACCTGCTCGGCGGGGGAGGGGAGGGAGGCGAGCGGCGGCAGCGGGAACGGTCCCCGGTTGGAGGAGCCCGGTGTTGTGGCCGAGGCTGATAGGCTGCGGACCCGGAACGGGCCGGCGGCGGGGCGGGGCCGGGCCTGGGTTCGGCGCTCGGGAGCCGCCGCGGGCCCGGGGCATCGGCCTGGAGGGCGGTGGGGCCCGGCCCCGGCTCCTCGGCGGAGAAGGCCCGTGTCGTGCCTCTCCTCTTCGGTTCCCGAAGAGGGAAAGCGGGGGGAGGGAGCGGGCCCTGGGCCCCCTCGGGAGGGGCTGCCGGGAGTCAACGGCCTCAATGGTGCCTCTCCGGTGTCCCGCTTGTCGCCCGCGTTTCGGTGCAGCCGCCCTCCAACGGGTGGGAGCGGGTTCCCCGGCCCCGGCGAGGACGGGGCTGCTTGTGCCCACTTTCTGTGAGCTCGCCGGTGGCCAAGTGACCCGGTCCCAGCTCCCTGGCCGAAGCCAGGAAAAGTTCCCAAGCTGCCTCGCACCGTCGCCACATTTATCTTTAGTTGTCAGACTACAGCATTATTATATATATTTTTTTTTTAGGCTGGCATTGCATGCATGACTTGAACCACCTTCAGCCTTTGCACACACAGAAACTCAATCACTGATGCGTGTGCTTTGTGGAGATAAGCTGTCTGTGTCATATATATATATATTTTTTTTTTTTTTAACAGGTTGATGTAGTGATTCTTACTTTTCCAGAATTGTATTAGGGCAGATTCTGGGCCTTTTGAAGCATAAGTGACTTGCAGACCTAAAGGGGACTTGTGTGAATAAGTTTAATACAGTTTGGTTTTAAGATACTAATGTGTTTAATCTATCTGTTTTAAACATTTGGAAAAGTAAAATTGGCCAGCAAATGAAGGAATAATTGGAGGTAATGGTAGACAGCTTTGGGGATCCAAAGGGAAGTATGTAATAATATAGCTATTAATGAAAGAATTAATAGAAATGTGAGGACAAATACTTATTGAACAGAAGAAGCACTTGCTATTCCTTTGAAATGTGCACTTCTACCTGGATAAGCTCTGGTTAAAATATAAACTTACTGCACAGTTAGTAAATATATGTGATTGGTAGGGTCTGAAAAAATATATTTGAAATGTTTATATATAGATGACTATTTACAGTGTGTTAGCTCGCTATATGACAGACTAAAGTAAAGAACCTAGTATTTTCCAGTCATATCTGTGTGTTAAAACAACAAGAATGTTGCCTATGTGCTAGGTTGGCTTTTACCATTGTTTTAAGTACAAACTCCAATGAACAAAAACAAGGAGTGTGTACTGTTTTAAAATGTCGTTTAAATGAGCAAATACAAGTTTGAACAAGTGGCCATGAGTTAATGAAAGCATTTTTCTTTCTTCATGGTACAGTTGATCAATGCAAATTTAATATGCATCCGTTAGAGCTATGTGTGCCAACTGCAAAATAGGAAATGGCTAAGATATGAAATTTCCCCATGTTCTAGTTGCTGTTTCTTTGTGTATGGGTCACTTAAACCAATTTATCATGTGATTAAAAGGACCTATATGCATAAAAGCTCAAGAAGAATACAGGTCAGAGTTGTTTTTTAAAAAAATAAAACATATAATGTTATCTGTGTAATTCTTCATCATCATGTCAGACATGGCGCTGTGTTGAGGTACCTAGTTACATACTTGGATCAAACCAATGAATCATTCTATTCAGTAGATTTGTTAAAGAGTTTTGGAAAAGTTGTCCTTAGCAGACTGGGAGTGGGAGGGCTCTGTTTTCTTTAAAATAGCTGAAAAACTCTTGTACAAAGTACGGTGTCTGTTTTATCATGGGATTCAGAGAAACTGGTAGGGTGTACCAGATTGGCTTTAAAGTTCTGGTAACTTTGTTTTCCTTCATACCAACAGCCATGAATACTTAAGACCAACAACATAACTGATCTTGGTAGGTAAGGTTTGGGAGAACATTCTGCTCTGCATCCAAAAGGTATGCCATCTAGCAGAGCCTCTTTGAGCATGGCAGTTGGCATATTTTATGGATAAGTGAGCTTATTAGTGTTACATCAGTGATTCCCGGAACAGAATACAATGATATGTAGCTGTGAAAACAGCTTACTAAGCTGGTCTTGCTTAGTAATAGCAATGAAGTTAAAAGAAATTACTTACATCTCCAGACTTTTGGATAAGCGCATGCCGTGTACAGCTGATTGCAAGACTGAAATAAGAAATGCATAGTAATGTCGTGTGGCCCCTTGTACTTGTAGATTAAGATGTTTCTGCCATGTTGGTATATGGCTTAATACTGGGTAGGACAGATTTTTAAGATGAATCCAAGACAGTGGAATAAATGCTGACGGGACAGTGGCTCATCACGTTCTCCTCTAAGGCAAGGTGTGGTTCTTTGGCTTTACTCTAACCGATCATTCTGTATGTTTGCCTCTACTTGCAGATGTGTATGCATTGCCTATAAAGAAAATTCTAGAACAAGACACTATTGCATATGCCTCTTCTGCATGTGTAAGACGTTTGTCATATTGCTCAGTACATGACCAGGGGGCTCATGCACAGTGTTCCTGAGGAATAGATGTGACTAGAGGAAACCACCAACTGATAGTGAGGGAAATGAAGGGGGAAGTACTCTGTGGTTTCTTTTTTTCTTCTTTCTTCCCCCCCCCGCCCTTTCTCTCAAACAACTGTAGAAGGATTTCCCAATTCTTGCACTTCAATCTGTGGAGGTTTATTAAGTTTCAAAACACCACTACTACACGTTTTATTTGTAGCTTGTTTGGAAGGGTGTCATGGACAAGCTGAGAACAGCTGCTTCTTAACATATTTAACAACACCTTTGGAAGAGCCTATTCATCCTCACATACTCTGAGAATGTGAAATGTTGGAGTGTTTTCTGAGTCTTAAAGCTTACCTAGTTTTTTAATAAGTAGTATCTTCTGTTTGCTTGGGGTTATTACGGAAGCCTGGTGTATGTTCCATTTATGAGTCAGTAGCCCCACTATCTATGTGTGCTCTTCCCTATAAGTTGACGCAGTTTATCATTAACAGATAATATTTAGTGTTACAGTTGGTCTTACACTTTAATTTTTTATATTTTTAGTGACACGTTCAAAATACTACGCATATAACAATGCAACTGCAGCTGTTAGGAGCAGTAACTTAGAAGAGGCACTAGTCAATGAATTTTTGAATTCCATATTAAACTTCTAATTGGAAAACATACTGTAGGGTAATATTTCTGTTTCTTGTTTGACTGCCACTGCCTTTCATGTCTTGTTAATAAGACATCAAGTACCCAAATAGTAAAAGTAAAAGGAAATAAAATTATGTCTTTTAATGTTAAATGCTGTAGTAAGTTGCCCAAAGAGAAGTTGAACTCTCTGTACATCTTATGTATAGAGCATATTTCTGTGCATTTGCTTCTCTCTGCGTATGTATTAACAAACAAATTTTATAGTTGGAAATCATGCTCAAAAGGTAACATTCTGAATTTGAGGATTAGTCAAAGATTGTAGTTACAGGCAAATTTTAGGCCACTGAGCCTTATACAATGAAAGAGGCTCCCAGCAAGAGTAGCATGGGGGTTCTGAGTTGTCCATCATCTGTCATGCCCTCTAAAGAGTGAAATACTAGTGAACTGAGGACCTTTCTCTAGGCTTGGGGACAGGGAGGAGTAGGGAAAGCTTAGACTCTTGTTATGAAGAATTGCATTCTTGCTATGCCGTATGATGGCCACGTTTCCTGCTTGGAGTGCTCAGGCGGGAAGAGAGGAGAAGCTGAATTGATTCTTCAAACAGAAGACACAGACAATGCTGGAAAATGTATAAATCCGTTATTGACAGTAGGACGTCAGAGATCCTGTTGCTGGCATCTGAAGAACTCTGTGGTGATACACTCCTTCATTTTCACTTGATATCCTTACTGTTCTCTTCTATAATCTGCTTTGGGTTTGGTTTTGTTTTGTTTTGTTTTTTTTTTTTTGCAGGACAGCTTTCTTAAAGAGACTGGTCCTCATACTGCTTTCTTGGAAAAGCAGAATTACCACCAATTATTCTTATACATGCGCAGAGGTTATCCCCTGTGTTTTAATCAAACCTATTTATTTTGAAAGACTTAATCCTTAAGTCTGCTATTCAGGAGGACCAGTTGTTCGCCTTGCAGGCTCTTTTGTAAGCCTCACTTTCCATATACTTTTTTTGCTTGAAGGGAGTTTTCTTGTGTGAAGAGCAAGTATACAAATATGCTGTAAATTTTACACCAGAGCTTCTTCAAAAGGTCTTCCAGAGAGTCTAGAGATATTTTCAAGTAATGTGCACTTCAAGAATGGAGTAGTTTTGGATGCGTTAGCAATAGGTTCCCTACCCCCCCACCTTGTTTGAGAGTGAGTTCTTAGTGATTTAGAGGAGGCACATAGGAACATTGGGAATGTAAGCAGAAGCAATATATGGTATTGATGTCAGAGCCTAAGGAACGTTTTCTTCTAAAACTCTGAATTGGAGAGAGCTCCCCTGAGAACTAGAGGAAGGCAGGTGCATTTTAGAAACAAAGTGAGATCAGATTTCCTTCTGAGAGTTCTGCCTTTGCACCTCTTTCCTCCCCAGTATGTCTTTGTTCGTCAGAAGCATGCCAACCATTGGTGGAAACATACGTAATTTTCTTTTTCAAAATTGTTAGTAAAGCCAACTGCTCATATAACCTGATTTAATAAAAACGTTTATAACTGAGATTTTTTTTAAAGTTTGTTTAACTTTATTTTTTTAAATTTACCATCTCTAGGGTATTTCATTTTACATTGTTAAAGGTTATTCTGTAAAGCCATGGCTATACTCAGCACAAACTCAGAATATTTTTTTTTTTTTGATGCCAGCTGAGGATGCTGTATTTCACCATACCAGTTGTAGGATCCTGTCCATATTAAATTATGCTTTGGTGATTACAAAAAGTGACCAGATATATTGCAAGAGTGTTCCATATTTTTTTTTCTTTTTTCATGTATGCTACTACTAAGAAACTGACTACTCTCATAATACACCCTTTGAGAGCCATTCATGCCATTAAAATGTGTGCAAAGTTCCAGTACTGTGCCCTCCAGTTAAGCACGTTACTTGCAGCCTCTTCTAGGAATTAACCAAACCTGGAAACTCCTTCACATGCATGCACACACACCTTTAACCTGGTAGCGATCCACAAGATCTGCTCTTTGTCTAGCTGATAGAACACAAATGTTATCTTGTTGGCTGCACTGGCACTAAGCAAAATGCAGTGCAGTGGTCTGTATCTTAAAAAGCACTGAAAGCACTGAGGACAGTAAATGTTTTGGGGTTTCTTCCCTTGTTCGTGATCTATGTTAGTTTGACTTTAGCAACAGAGCTTGCTAAAGGGTACTCACAATACAGGAGTATTGTGAGTCTCACTGCATGCACCTGATAGGGTCAAGTTGTAGAGTTTTAGGGTTTGATTGCCACTGGAAGTTATATCATTTAAATTGGAAGGGACCTCTAAGGGTCATCTGGTCTTACTCCCTGCTCAGTGCAAGACTAACTTTGATGGGGTTGCTAAGGGTTTTACCCAGTTGAGATTTGAGTATCTCCAAGGATAGAGGTTCTACAACTTCTTTGGGCACTCGTTTTAGTGTTTGATCAAATCTTTGTTGAAAGTTTTATCTGAAAAAAATCTATTTGGAGCTGCAGCTTGTGTCCGTTGCCTTTTGTCTGATCACTGTGCATCATTGAGAAGAATCTGACTCTGCCTTCTCTATAACCTCCAACTAGGTCATTGGTAACAGTGGTAATGGCTTCCTCTTCTTGTAGTTGGACAAATGCAGTTGTCTCAGCCCTTCCTTGTATACCCTATTCTCCAGCTGCTGTTCATCTTGGTAGCCATCCACTGGACTTCACTCACGTTATGTTAATGCCTGTCTCATACAGGCAATCCCAAAGCTGAACAGAATCCTTCAGATGTGGTCCCACAAGTGCCAAATGAAAGAGAAGAATCACTTCCCTTGGCCTGCTGGCTGTACTTTTGCTAATGCAGCCCAGTGTGCAGTTGCCTTTGCTGTAAGGGGCACACAGCTGACTCCTGTTCAGCTTGTCCCCGAGACCTTTTCTGCAAAGCTGTTTTCTAAGTGGTTGGCTCCCAGCCTGTACAGGGTTATTCCACCTGAGATGCAGGACTTTGCCTTTGTTGAACTTCGTGAGGTTTCTGTCAGGCCATTTCTCCAGCCAACTGAGAGAATAGCAGGTCTCCCCTCTAGCATGTAAGCCACTTCCCCCAGTTCACTATCCTCAGGAAGTTTGCTGAGGGAGCATTCTGTTCCATCGTTCTGGTCATTAGTAAAGACAACCCTTCTAACACCTAGTATTGATCTGGAGGAACTCCGTCAGAGACCAGTTGGACGTGGTATCTTTGGTTACAGCCCTTTGAGCTCAGCAATTCAGCTGCTGTGTCACTCACTTTATAGTTCACTTATTCAGTTCATATGTCACCAATTTAGATCTAAGGATACCTTGAGACACTGTGTTAGAAGCTTTCTAAAGTCAAGGCAAACAATGTCCAGTATTATTCTCTCATTTACAGAGCTAATCATCTCACTACAGAAAACAGTCTGATTGATTTACTCTTTCTAAATCCATGCTGGGTGGATGTGGCTTCTTGAAAGGAAATTTGCCTCCATAATCCTTCTGGAGACCCAGGAAGATGCATTTAGTTGTTTCTATGGCTCCGTGTATGTCCAGTGTGCTTAAGAGCTTTCTAACTTGGTCTTCCACTCACGTGGGTAAAGCTTCTCTTCCCTCGTACTCCACTGCTAGGCTCAGACCTCATCAGTAGAAAATCAGACAAAGACAACACTGACTGTCTAAGCCTTTTCCATGTCCTTTGTCACTGTGTCGCTGAGCGGCAGCAAGCCTACAGTTTCCTTAGTCTTCCTTTTGTTGCCAGCATACCTGTAGAAACCCTCCGTGTTACTCTTAACAACCCTCTGAAGTTTCAACTCCAGCTAAGCTTGGGCTTTTCCAATTTCATCCTGCCTGCTTAAGCAATGTTTCTATACTCCTGGCAAGTATGTATTTTCTTACTTCTACCTTCTGCTTACTTTTTTATAAACAAACAAACAAAACCAAACAATAAAAAAACCCCACCTCATCCAGAAATTCTGTGTTAACCCATGTAGGTCTTCTGCCATACCTACTTTCTGCACAGTGGAGTAGATTGTTTTTGTGCTTTGAAGAGGTTGCCCTTGAAGATCAACAGGCTCTCATGGGCCCTTTTGGCTTTCAGAGCCATGTTCTATGAGCGGACTGAACTGTTATTGAGATTTGAGTGTCTTCAGATCTTGTCACTTTTTTCCAGGGTTCTGCAAGGTACGTTTTTCTATTTAAAAAAAATAAGTATTGTAGTAGATTATAGATGGGAATTATTGTGAGACCCAGTCATTGGTGACCAGTATCTGAAAGTTTCAGTAGTAGTGGCAATGAAATGAAACGCTGGTTATCCCAATGACTTGTCTCCTACCACATTTAATGTGCTGGAGTCTCCCAGCTGCTTCACTTTAGGACCAAAATCAAGGATATCCTAACCGACAGGGAGATTCCAGGTATATGGTTTGCTGTGTTCAGTTTCAAAGGAAGATCTCTCTGTGGCATCCATTTCTTTAGTCACTGAAACTTTGTATTCTAAATGTTGTTCGCGAAGCAGGAACCTGAGCAGAAGGTAAAGCCCTAGAAATAGAGTCTAGTAAACAACCTGGTTCCTTGGCATACTTTTTGCAGCCAGCATGTCCCCTGGTTTCCATGTGTGTTTCATTGAGGTGCATCCAAAAAAAAAAGTCTGTAAGGATGTCAGGTCTTTTTTTTTTATTATTTTTATAGATTTTTTTTTTTAATTGGGGAGAAGAAAAGCAGTCTTATCTTTGCTGTAAGATAACTGTCAGTAAAGCTTAAGTTTTTGTCTGCAAGTGGATTCCTGTAGCGATTGAGCATAAACACGGAGAGAATTTGTTCATTAGGAACTCTGCAAGGAAGTATTTTGAAAGGCAAGGAATAGGTGCCTGTTCCAATGGTCTCGAAAAAGAAAACAGCAGCTGTGGTAGTGTTTTGCTGTTTCCCGTAGCTGTCTTGATTACGAAGTGATGAAATAATTAACTTTCTCAAAAGCTTTACAAAGAGAAAGCTTTTCAATGATGTATCCACATTTGTAATCCCAAGAAGCATTTTTTGTTTCTTTAGTCACTATCACTTCTGTTTCTTGTAATTTATTGCAATCTCCTTTCTTAAATCTTGATGAAAACACTTAGCCCTAAATTCTTTGCCAGCCATAAAAATTATGGATTTTCATAAATGTGTGTATGAAAATACTTTTTTTTTTCTTTTTTTCTTCTTCTCCCTGTTGAGTCAATTCACTTGGGATTTTGGACAAAATGACTGAAAGACAAATTGGTTGCTTCACAAAGGTAATTAAGACAGTATGTGGTGCAGAGGGTGAACAGTTAGGGGTTCTTTCCAACTAATGATCCGTTAATTAGTGAAGGGAGCTCAGCTAGTGTATGGTCCTCTTGGGAATTACCTTTGAATGACATTTAAAACTGCTTTGGTTAAGAACCTATCATTGCAGGGGGGAGAGGACTCTTTCTTTTTTTTCTTTTTTAATATATTTTTTTTCTGTCAACATAGGCCAGCAGAACTTGTTAAACTGAGCAAATATGTACATATAATTAGTATTACATAGCTATTAAATGTTATTTGAAAATAATCCAGTACACAGCTATGATACCTTGCTGAGGATTTTAGTAACAGTTTTGGTTGCAGCAGTTCTCTGTGAGAACAGTAAGCTCGCTACATGGAGCTGGTTAATTACAGAGACTGCGTGTCTGATACTCGCTACCAGTTCAAGCACTGCACCATGTGAATGTTTTGATATTTTTAGGACCAGTCTGGAATACTTGCTTGAATATTTTTGTGGGAGTCGGCCCGAAGCTGGCAGGGTTAATATTCCTTGGGGGAGGTAAACCAGCAATGGAATATCTCTGTGTTACGTTCTTTTGTGCATTTCAAAACATGTGGTGTGTCCTGTCCTCTGCATTATTTACTCTTCTGCTGTCCAGACTTATCCAGGGTAGATTGACTGCATACGTACAGGCCCTTAGCAGCTGTTTAGGGTAGAAAGAAAATAGCTTTTATGCAGTCTGAAATTAGCCACTCATTCTTCAAGCTACATGCAGATGTGGTCCAAAAGGTGAATTTTTCTCTTCAGATCTAGGCAACATTGCTTTAATCAATGTTCCCCTGTAGAAGATAGCCAATGGATTAATTGTAAAATGTATCTGCTTTTTTTTTTTTGTTCCCCTGTTGTGGTTTTGTCCTCAAACCAGGACATCTCCTCATTTATATTGGGAGATTTTTCCAATGCCAACATATCAATTAGAATGCGGCTGTGGAGTAGTATTTCTATTACTGTGAATTTGGAAAGATCTTATCCCTTATCCTCTTATATGTCATTTTAAGGTAGCAAATAACAAATACTAACCTAAAAATTGAGGCAAAGCATTTGATAGAGAGAAGCTAATGGATTGCCAGTGAGCTCTCATATACTATGATTGGTAGTTTGCATCTGTAGAATGGAAATTTGTGGAGTGTGCGTCACAAATTTGTCTGGAATGCAGAAAAGAAAATAACAAAAGCAGTACAAATTAAGATGATTTTTTAAATGGATTTATTCTAAAGTTCAAATTTCTGATGTTAAGGGAATGGGAAGCTGAGGCAACAAAACGCCATTGTATTTTTAGAAAGTTTGTAATTCTGAAATTCTAAGGTCCTCATTTGGATTCCCCAGAAAAAGAGGGAGGAGCAGCAGCCGCGCAGGACTGAATCTCAAACAGTTTTAATGTCTCAAACGGTTTTAATATATGGACAAATGCTTTGTATGCTGCAGACAGCTGTGTCACAAAGTGCTGTAGTTGTCTTTTGATAGTTGTAGAAACCCTTAACCTCCTGCTGAAATATTAGGAGGTAATCTGAGGAAATGTGGCATCTCAATCATGCTGAAGGAAGAAAAAAAATCTGTAGCACAAGGAAGGTCTTAGTTTATTTTTTAATGTTTATTTAATTTTTTAATTTTAGTTTACTTTTATTTATTATTTTATTGCTGAAAAGTATTTTGGTATTATTGCTAAAAGCTATAGATCTGAGGTTAACAAATGGGGGTGGCTGCATGCGTATTCATGTGTGGGTTAGTTCTGGCTGAGATTGCAGGGTGGAGCATGACCATGGCATTCTAAAACTAGAAGAGGGTAAGAATTTAACTTGAACTGCTAATTGTCATCTGCACACTTGCTGCTCTGCATTGAGATTGTTGCTCCATTGTTTAGTTCTAATCGTCATTGCCTTCAGCATGAAACAAAGATGAGCCAAATCAATCTGGCTGTGCTTCTTTGCTCTCAAACCGATTTTGTTATTCGGCAGTACAAATAGGCAGCAGCACTAATGTGATCAGTACAATTTAAACAGTGTTATCAGAGTCTGGTTTGTCCACTTGTCTTCCCTTATGTTGTCTTCAGAGTGGCAGTTAGACCGGTATGTTTTGCTTCCCTTTGGGTGGATTAGGTGAAGATAATGACCCTAAACTGTATTTTTCACTTAAGTATTTTGTTTGTCTAATTGTCACTTCCGCTGCCTTATTTTAACCCAATGCCTCAGCTGCCTGGTTTAAAGCAGTGTGGATCCTGCACCTCTGGAGCCACAGGATTGTGGTATTTCATCTTTAACTGCTCATAAGAATATGTGAAATGCAGATTTCTCCAAGGCTGCACTTTCTATTTTATCTAAATTGCTGCTTCAGTATTTCTGTCATGGAGGGCTAGTTTATACGTGTTTATGATAGCTCTTATTTTTCCATTTGAGCGGTTGCTTTCAGTAATTCATACCTACTTTTAAAACGAGTTCTAGCCTGAAAGGTAAAACTGAACAGGCTTGTCTTTGCTTAAAGTTCCCACCTTTCTTGATACCACAAAGAGATAGCTTGATGTTTTGGAGCAGAAGAATGAGAAGGTACGCAGTATTGCAAATAGATGATACGGTTATAAAAACATAAGCAGCCAAAAGTGAGTAGGTGTTGAAATTGAGCATTTTGCTTGAAATAAGTTTGTCTTGTTGAACACTAATCTCAATATATATTAAAATCTACTAAAATAGAAATTGTGCTTTATTTTTAAAGCAGTAGAATGGGTGTAGGGAGCAAATACGGAAAATTCCGTTATCCATTTATATGTTCAATCTTGCAGATTATTCCAAGGTAGCAGACGTTCACGTGACATAGAAAATAACTGTTTCTTGTGAAACACTATGTCTGCTTCCAGTTTCTTCCTCCAAGATTATGCTTTAAAGAAGAGTCTGAACTCTGTGTCTACTCCTTCCACAGAACACCATAAAAGTTTTGATTTCATTTTAATATCCATTTTCATTGCAAGTCCAAGAATGAACAAAACATACATGTATATGTTATTTAAAATAAATCATTCTAATTTCTTGTTCTGAGGTGGCCCTGTGTCTAAAGACTAGAATAAAGGGCACAGGAAAGACCGTAGAAGATCATAGTGTGTAACGGGATGGTATGGTGCTTTCTGTAACAATCTGTGTGGCTCTTAAAACACAGTTCCTAATAAGCCTTCTATTTAGCCTTAACTGTTTATATGATACGACTCACAATTTATTCTCTATTGCTACACATCAAAATAATTTCCAAAATATTTTAAGTGCAAAAATGGCTCTGACTTCTCTTAAAATGCAGAGGAAAATACTGAGAAATGATTTGCATTTCAAGGCTACATATGTGATCTGTGACATGAGGAATGGAGTTAAGAGTACACACTCTCTATGATGAGTGTTTTTGGTAATGGGTTTTATGTGTAATATCAGTGGCCAAAATAGAGCACAGACCTTTTTCCTTGAGTCATTGAATATGGGCAGCAAACTTAGCCGGCCTTATTAAAGCCTTGACAAGACCGAGCTACCCTTTATTTCTGGATCACAGCTTTAACAAGTTCAGAAACCTGAGGTTTCTGGCTTTCATATACAGCAACAGCTGCTTAACTTGTGCTAATCATTTCGGAGATTGCATTTGTATTTTAAATGCTTTATTCATTCGAAAGTGAATCCTTGTGGTCTTGCCAGAA
This sequence comes from Chroicocephalus ridibundus, assembly GCF_963924245.1. Lineage (NCBI taxonomy): Eukaryota > Metazoa > Chordata > Aves > Charadriiformes > Laridae > Chroicocephalus > Chroicocephalus ridibundus. The sequence goes on from NC_086285.1 coordinate 103,319,297, forward strand.
AATCAGAGCAGTTGGTAGACAATGTGAGAGAAAGAGTTATCAGAACATGGGGTTGTGGGTTTTTTTTCCTAAAAAGCTGCACAAATTATACCTTTTTTTTCAAGGGAATTCTAGTTTCAGGGGAATTCTAGTATCTAAAGATTCAGAGTTTCCAGTAATTTCCTGAGGACCTGAATTCAGGGCTTTAAAGCTGTGAAACAGGCTTTAGGGTAGGCTTATATTTCTGAGGATGTGGAGCACTCTAAACATTCATGAAGTAATACAGTTGTTCAGACACCTGTTTACAACTTTTGTAGGTATATGGGCTGTGTTGCCTCTAAGTGGATGTTCAAGACAGGGAAATCAGTGTGTTATGGCCCTGACGGGAGATTGCCCTTTTCCCTCCAGGCCAAGAGAAATAACTGAAAATTAGAAATAGTTCAACTGAAGATAAATTACAGGTCTCATCTCTGTGACATTTTTTTAGACACGCCTTCTGTCAGTTTTTGAGCCCTAAGATTTTTATAAAAGACAATGATCCATAGGTTTGTGCCCAGAGACTTAAGCTTTAAAATTGTGTTTGGGTACAAGGTTCTGCTACTAATAGCTGTATGGAAAAAGTGCAATGCATTGAACTGCACGTTGTGATAATGGGGTTTACTTTTCATTTCTGCAGTGGATTTTCTTGAATGAACCTCTTGTGTCTTCTAATAATAGTTCACAAACTGTTGCGAGGTTAACTTACCCATTTATCTGGGAACCTTCGGTGCTGTGGTCACAGGCCATTGAGAGATCTCTGCGGCTAGGAATCTTTCCCAGTCATACGCGACAATCCTACAACCCCCTTTGCTTGTGTGTTGAGTTGTAGGAACTGTGAGGTATTTTTTTATACCTCACAGGAGCTGTGAGGTATTTTTTCCTGATTTGGAGTGTCAAATCAATATAATTTGGAATTTCAAAGATACTGTTATAAATTGTGATTTTTTTTTTTTTATTTTATTTTTTTACCAACATTTTCATTGGCAAAAAGTTCTTCATGTATAATGTAATGGTACATGTAATACATGTGCCTACACCAAGTATTAACACCAGACACTTAAAATGGGAGTAGATGACAAGATATGTGGAGGAAAAAAAATCGCGCTACTTCTTTTTAATATGGTGGTCTCTCTGCCTAGCTCTGTGCAGTTGTAGCATTGTTTGGATAAATCATTATAAAATTGACCTGTCTATCAAGGCTAAAGAAATAAGTTTAGTTTTCTTTATATATATATATACATATATATATAAAAAAAAAATCTGTATTTCAGTGTAGTTATATTTTTGTCTCTGTTCTTATGGAAGTTAGTAACTGCAGTCCTTAAATCTATTTCCAGTAGCTTCCGTTGAGCTGATTACATTTATTAAATTTATTAAATTAAATCCATTCCCTCATTAAATTTAAGATATGACTCTTGTGAGAAAATAATAGGAAAAGGATGTTTTTTGGTACCAATTTGGTAGCCATTTAAAAATTGCTTGAATTTAAATATAGCTCAGAAGTGACCATTAGTTAGTTTTTTAGCTAATATAGTTTTCTCTCATAGTCTTATAACGAAAATAGCTTACATAACTAATAAAAACCCTGCTTAATCAGCAGGGATGGCAGCAGTTAGTCAAAATTATGAAAATGATCAGGCACAGTCTGGAATCAAATAGTGACAATTAAGAGTTGAACTGCTCTCACCGAGAAGGTGAATGATGTTCTTTTTTAAATTTTTCTCCACCATTCTCTATTTACTGTTATCTCTCTCTGCTCTGAACTTTGTGGTTCATTATAGGGCTTCTGGGAACGCCGCCAGTGAGATGCTCCTGATTGATGGTTCTGAAGCCAAACTTCAGGGGCTCTTACAATGCCTGTCAGCTTCAGCATTTCTGTCTCCTGGGATTGCTTTCAATTTGTATCATCTTACAGCAGGCTGTAAACCCATCTGCTTCCTGTTGTCCAGGAGTTTAATGCAGACCTCAGAGCAGCAGCAGATTAGCGGCATGCATAAAGAAAAAGGTACTCGGGGACTGAAAGTCAGCCGCAGAGTCCTGTGGGGCTAGGACTTCAGGTAGTAACTTTGACACGTCAATCTGGATTAGGTGGCGGCTGGAGCTGGTTGCCAAACATAAAATGATTTTGCGGTAAAGGAGAAAGATCGTTTAGTCATGTGCCTTCAGGATTTCCCAGCAGGGGGAAAAGGTAAATGGAAAGTTTAGCAAGTGAAAATGAAGGCTGTTCTTGTTGACTGCCTTGCAGGTGTGGTACTAATTAGAAATGATAATGCTCCAAGAATAGATTTTCTGTATTCTTCAGATAGTTTGCTCTGGAAATGAGGGCCTCTGTTTCATTATGTGAAATATAACATAAAGACGTGAAGAACTAAAATGCAGCAGACCTGGCTTTTTTCCTTTTCTTGTAGTTTTAAGATTGTGCACAGTTAAACTGTTAAACTCTTCTGCAAGAAAGTGGTGTGTAAAGTGTGATAAACTTGGAAAAGAAATACCACTAAACCTGTAGGCCTGTCTCTCCGTCCAGTTAGCAATTAAAGAACTAACAGCGCTAACTGGTAAGAGTAAAATGTTGACAAAAGATTGACCTACATCTGCTGAATAAGCAGTGCGCTTCACAGATTGGATGTGCGGGGTGGCAATTGAGCAGCAACAGTCAGCAGAAGACAAGCTGAAATTGGGTGCGCTTTTATTTCATCTTTGGAAAGGAGATATGATGCCTGGCAGAGGTCTGCTGTTTGGAGGTGAACGGAACAGGTTTTGTCCGGGCATTTTGTTTTGTGTACAGCTGCTTGTGTAGCCTTGCACCATGTGTCAGAGGAGGATAATGTTGTCTTTCGGGCAGTGCCTTGAGGTATTTCATTAGAAAATATCAGAATAAATGTCAGCTAATTTGTAGTTACTCCTCAGAAGCAATTAGTACTGGCTCCTGGCAGAAGTGGCTAAGTGAATTGCTAACTTCAAGTGAGGATCAAAACTGGATCAGAAATACTAGGATTTCGGTACTAAATAAACTGCCCAGTAACAACATGAGCAGTGTTATCTTCAGAAACTCCCAGGAACCTGAGCTGATATATTCCTACTTTATTTGACGGTTTCTGAGGACCAGAACGGTAAAAATACATGTGCCATTTCCTCCTCTTCCCTCCCCCCATATGAGCTAAATTTTATCTTTGTGAATGCATTGTTCAATTCCTGACTTCTTCCCATCAGCAATGCATTCTGTAAGCATAGAAAGCTCTCTGCATTCATTTGTTTTAGTCTGTAGTTTGTTTTGTCATTTTTCTAGTGTGAAGCACTTGTGAGTAGGTTATAAACATGTTTATCCAACTTGTGCAGTTTCACGTTCAAGTTTCTAGTATTTTAATGTTTACTATATCTGTATTTTTTTTTTAAATCTTCTTTCATAACTATTTAGTTTTACCTTCAGATTTTAGTAGTTTAAGCATTTAAAAAATACAAATATAAAAATATAACTAATTTTATCCAATATAAAGGCAGCAACCTGAGTTGTTTTCAGGTGTACTTACATACACAATTTTCCTTTTGAATTTTCTTTGCAAGATGTTTTCTTCAGTGACTTTGTAGATATCTTGTGAGGTCAGTTGGAAAATTATTATTTCTTTTTCCCCAGTTGCAAATGTGAGAAGTCATCCACGTGTCCTTCTGATGTAGGCCAGTGGAATGCAAAGTTTGCATGTAAAAGTAAAAAAATCTGAAACCTTTTTTTTAGCCAGTATGCTTTTCAAAACGTATGTTCAGTACCTGTTTTATAAAGTGTGTAGCTGACATTCAGAAATTATTTCCTAAAAAATGTCTTGTTTTCTGCCCGTGGGTATTGTGCACAGGCCTCATCAAAGGTCAGAACATATTCTCAAAACAGTGTGGCTTGTTAGCAATTTAAATAAGAATTTGTATTCCTTCATGTTAAATATTAATACTAGTAATATCATAAACCCTCTTGCATCTCATGGGACAGGAAGATTACTGGGTCAAAAGAATGTGTTTTCTTCCTTACAGGCATTATACCTTTATGAAAGCTTCAGCTGAAGTGAATCTTGCATATTTATTGACATTTCTTCAAGGAATGCTTTTTTTCCCTTGAGTCTATCTACTTACTGTGAAGGTTTTGGCACCCACAATTATTTAGTCAGTATAAAATGTTTAAGAACATGATTATGAATATATTTTGACAAAATAGAATTTTTTATACCTCTAGTGGAAAAAGCGTTTCCATTACCTCAGGTTTTGTGCAACTTTTGGGTAAAGACATTCTCAGTCTCAATATTTTTCCACTACTGTTTAATATAAAGGGGCAACAGGATGTACAGCTTAATTTCATTTTCTCCTTCAATATATGAAGACATTTGGAGTCTTTATTTCAGTACATGCAGCTTGCACCACATTTTTCCACAATAGGAGTTAAGAAAGCAATAAAAAATTTTATTCATACTATAAAGAAGTATTAGTTTTAATTTGCTTTTTCTGCACATAGCACAATCTAGTAGATGATTTTATTGGTTACTAAGCCCTATGCTTTGATTTTGCAGTTAAATATTTGCATTGCAAGTTAAGGTGTATTGTAGCAATCTACAAATGAAACTACAGTTCCTGATCTATTTAAGTATATCTGCTGAACACCATAGCCGGTTGCCTGATTGCAAATAATATGCTTATCTAGGTAATGTTTAATTTATGTGTAATTTATCCTGGTGGATAAGACTTGTGTTGGTGCTGTAAAATTGTATTAGAAAAAGCCATGTGGGTTTTAGAAATTGGTACCTTACCTGTTTGGTATGTTTAGATGCTACAGACTGCTGAGCTCCTGTGAAAATAGTTTCACCAAGACCTACTGTGGAAATTCTTTCCGAGTATTAATGCTGATGCAGAGCTGTGTGCAGCAGCTGAAAAGTTCCTGCTTTTTAAAGGCTCGTGTGGATTTTCTGTTTAAACAAGCATTGTCCCAAGATTACAAGCAGGAGAAGTAGTTCAGTGGTCTTCAAGGGTACAATCAGAGGTTCCTGAGACCTTGCAGGGCAGCTGAAGCCTTGGAACTTGGATGAGTTTGCAACAACCTGTGGGAAGGATCGGATGACGGCCAACTAAATGAATGTTGAGTTATACTGTCCTTTATTGCCTAGAGCAATATTCCAACTGTTGTTGTTAATCATGGCTACTGCTTCAGTTGTACACAAGTTATGCCTAATGTAACACTTGCAACAAAACAGCCTGTGCGTACAAACAAAAAACGTGCCAGCTCATTAACTGACAAATTACTACAAATGTAGCTACTACTACCAGCACCTCCCCATGGCAACACCATGGAAGTCGTCATCCCGTGCATGATGGGGAGGTATCTGCGCTGATAGTTGCTGTCACTCATCTGCGGGTAATCTGACTGATATGGACTCAGGTTATGTAGCTTCTCTCTGCAAAGACTGGAGGCAGGGTCATCCCTTCTTGCTGCTCAGCAGTCAGCAGCACCAGCATCTTCAAAGGAACTTCCCCAATACTGGCCTGCCACAACTTGTGCGTTGCATAGGTTGCTTAATCAGGTATATTTTTGGCAGACTGTGTGTCGTTATGCTGTTAGTTTCGACTATGGACCTTAAAGCTCAACCGTTAGTTTTGTTTCTGTACAGTCATCTTAAAGCCACAATTCAGACATCTGTGTCAGGCAGTTTAAGTGCTGCAGGAAGGCTGTGGAAACCCCACCGCAGATCTTAGACTTGCATATAATATAAATATGTCATCCAATTACCAAGTGAGAAGCACTGGTACTTACTTTGTATTACAATGGCTAGTGTGTTTTCGGCCTGTAGTGTAAGATGGGGTGTATATGCTACCCAGTGGCCTTCTTCACTGGAAGGTGTTTAGTATCCATAAATCAGAAGGAATTGAAAATGATTCTGCAAGTCTCCCCTATGTGTCATTTACAGTGATAGTTGGCAAGCTATGATAGTGTCTCACCGCAGAAGTCTCCCACAATTTTGAAGCTAGCCTTAATTAAAGCAGGCATCCACCGCATGGCTGATGTTTTTGAGAGGCCAATATTTGATATACACTTGCAACAAATGTTCGAAAACTTGATATTTGACATTGAATTAGGCTTTTGAGAAATTGTAACCAGTGTCAAAGATGAGTGTGCCCTGGGGAATTGCAGCTTGTAGTCATGGTTCTAGTATAGGTCCAGGATAGGTCTTGGGCTCTTCCATAGAGAGATCCTTGTATCATTAGATCCTTGTATCCAGTTGCTCCATGTGACATTGTTTGGATGCTCTTTATGCTTCCAGCTACATTTTTCCGTGGTGTCTTTGGTAAAAGCAGCCATCAGCTCTGCCTCTCTAGCCATAGACATATTTTCTTTGGAGGTGCAAGGAGTAAATTAAGGCTCCGGGAACGTTGACGGTGTGTATGTCATGTGCCACCACATCTCAGTTCAAGGACTAATTCTTCAGGTATCATTGGGAATTGCCAGTCTCTACCTGGCTCCTTGACCTGTGCATTCCTGTCAGTTCTCTACCAAAAAACCTTCCTTTCCCTTTCCTGCCATCTCTGTCAGCTGAATCATGGAAACCATGAATGGAACCATAGATTGATGGAAAATGAGGCTGGAAGGCATCTCAGCAGAGTGTGTGGTCCGAGCCCTGGCCCTGCTTAGAGAAGTGCTGGCTTTCTCACCAGGTTGCTCTGGATGGGAACGTTCAGATCCCAGACCAGAATCTGTATTGTCCCGCTCAAACGCTTGCACGCTTATCTCTCTCAAAAGAAATAAGTTGTAACTCACTGGTATCTCTCTCACCTGGGGTAGACCAGTGACTTTTCCTGCCTTTTCCCCACTGCATTTTGAGATAAAGGAATTGCGTCTTTTGCAGCCAATATGGGAGTGCTCTTCTGTAAAACTGCGTATCGCTGTGGTAGTTGCATTAAGAATAATGTGTGCATTGCTTTGTAATTGAATGATCTGGCTGACATGGTGTCTCAGGTTTTGCAGTCTGATATGCTGATCGTGTGCTGGGACTGAAGCAGCATCAAGGGAAAAATACAGAAGGAGACAGAAGACTGTAGCTTAGTTGAGTTAGCTATGCTGAAATGGTTTTCTAAAACAGCAATAAGAATGGAGGCAATTGCAAGCTTTACCTGATGAGAAACTTTTTAGCCAGAAAAGCCCTGTAAGGGACAGAAGGAATGACTTGTCTCTGAGTGAAACCGCTGTGCCCACAGCCTTCTGGGCTGTGTGAGATTGTTAGGTGGCTAAAGTGGGGGTTTCAATTCTTTCTTCAGAGTGAATTTATGAATAGAAGTTATTCTTAAAGGTACGAAATTTACCTGTAACATTTCTGGCAACGTAATAGAGAATCATGTGAATACACAGCCAATTCTGCTTTAACTGTGAAAGTAAGTTTTATCTGTAAATAGCGTTTATTTGTGTATTTGTAGTACTGCTGTCTTCTGAAGTGCATTGACTGAATTACAATTATTTTACTGTTCTTCTCCAGCTTTTGAACGGCAACATTTAAAATCATGGATATGTAACTACTTTATTGCTGAAACTTTACATACCTTACTGGTTTGCATTCTCTTTTTAGGTGTCTTGGCTTTTTAATCCAACAAGAAGTGAAATAACAAGTCTAGATAGTGGAAATATAGACGACATTTTAAGTGAGTATTTTGAATTTTTTTTTTTTTCTTTGTATGTCTGCATTCACTTACGTGTGTGAATCTTGCAACGTTATTAAATGAATATGCATACCTTAGCTTTGAAAATATGAATTGCAAATGGCAGAGAAGTATTAAATGCCTATGATCAAAATTAGCTGTCTGAACTAATGTATCACCTAACAAATTACATCATTGTAATCTCAATTAGGATTTGAAGTGTTGAGGAAAAATACCTGGTATCTTGTTTGCAGCTGGGAATGCTTGATGACATAACCAAAACCTGTCAAGAGAGCATTTTAAAAGTTCCCCCCAAAAATAGCAGCAATGGAAACCCATAGTGATGGGCTTTAAGTATCTTGCTTGTTCAGCTATGTTTTTCCTCATGTTAAGCATCGTCCTGATCCTGGTGGTTCATAGAAAGGCAACTCATAAATTAAACAGATGTTTATTCCTTATCCGAAACCTTTTTGTCTGAAAAGAATGCAATTTGCCTGTATCTCGTTTTCGCAGAAAAGTTATTACATTGTTTCAAATATATTCAGAAAAAAAATCTTTCTGTTCTTTTATTTAGGTCTGCACTACAATCTGCCTACTATTGCAGGATTTCTTTGTGTAGTAAATGTATCATTAGGTGATCCGTTTGCAAATACCATTTATACAGTTGAAAATACAGAATCCTTTTGTAAAATGTTACTCATAAAAGGGAATATATACCAAGTAAATACGTCTAAAACTTTCAACAAATACTTTATGCCTTGGAGGTAACCCTGAATTTTCTGTGCTTGCATTCCTTGCTGATAATGAAAATCTTAAAGCCATAATTTTAATCAAAACTGTAGTTTTTTTCCAGCCTTCTCAAGAGTTGTCTTTTCCAGCACGTTGTCTTTTTCAGGCTTTCAACATCTTAATATTCACTTGTATCTCCTTTGTAACTTGGTCAATAGTGCAAATTTGTTTAGCAACATTTCTGCTCTATAAAGCTGTGGCTGATATTCTGTAGTTCCAGTGTTTATTTCAAGGTGTGTTTGTTGTTTTTTTAAGTGTAGGCCACCACTACTAATAAAAAACAATTTACCGCATGGCTGTTACATTGTGTAAAGACCACAATTTATTCTTGTGTATAGGAGCATTATTTCACTACCTCGTTATATATATCCCTATAGTACTGCATTTTTTTTTGAGTGTTCCTTAGCGTTTTTCTTTTATGGGGACTGAAGATCACAAAACCTTTTGCCTTAGTATCCAGCTTCTTAGCAAATAAGGCAGGTTAAGGACTGACCAGAGCAAGCTGCACAGGCAGGCTGCGTGTTGGTCATTCTTCTAACCTAAATAGTTGATTTCAGCTTTTAACTGTTTCTTAATACTTATGAATAATTTAGATAATGCTTAAAAGATATAATAGAGTACAACTTCTGGCTTGGAGTGACTTAATTTTAAATCCAGAATTACTCTGTCTTGTGTGTCACTTATTTACTACTTTTGTGTCTTAATACCTTAAGTATTGACATTTTTAATGTCTAACATATCAATAAAGTCATTAAAATATTTGACTGAAGGCCTCTTTCATCACTTTCCCATTTGATATAGATTATATTTCAGATAAGATTTATCCTAGCAGTTTTCTAGCAATCAGACTAAGCTTTATGCTGAATAATCTAGAAATATTTGCTTTTGTAGTTTTTGTGCATGTATTTATAATCTCAGACAAAAGCACTAAGAAGTTTGCCTCACATTGTGACATTGGGTTTTTTCTTTTTCTTTCCTCTCAGACAATGCAGATGTTGCTTTAGTTAATTTTTATGCTGATTGGTAAGTTATAAAGTTGTTTTTTGGTTTTTTTCCATGTTTAAACTACTGTCTTTTGAAAACTGTCATGTTTGGCTATAGTTTTCTAATTGAGAATGCAGTGGTATGTTGCTTTCAAACTATTATCTCCTGGGGTTTTTATGTCCTGATTACTTCCCCTTCTGCTGTTCTGCCATCTTTTGTTTCATTCAGGGCTCCTATCAGTGGAAAAAGGCTTCTATAGTAGTATGGAATAACATGCTATGTAATTGATTTGTTTTTTCTTGTTTCCTCATAGCAAGTCTTAACTCCTTAACATAGAATAGTCCAAAATATTCCATTTTTCCATTTTCTTCTATGTTGGTACAATGCGTGTGTGCTAGAAAGAAGAAGGCTTGAAATCACACTAAAAATCAAAACCTTCTCTAATCTGGAAGACGCTTCAAGTGGAGAACTAGAGAAATTATAATTGAGGGATGAAATCTGAGCAACTGGAAAAGGAAAGAGTTTGGGGCCAGACTGGTTAGATACTATGAGACACCTATTTAGAGGGACCTGTTTACTTGAAATTATGTGTTTTTTTTTAAAAAAAAATCTTGCATACAAAATCATCATTAGAATTAATTTAAACATTCCCCTTTTTTATTGTATAAGAAGTAATTTTAAATGTTCTGTTTTGTTCCATTGTTAATATTTTTAAAAGAACCTTTAGTGAGGAAGAAACTAGAAAAGTATTCAGATAAAATAAAATTGTACATGCGAATTAATATGGAAAAACTAGATTAGAAAAATAAGTAAGTTTCTGCCTTCCTTGATTAAAGTAATCTTGGATGTAAACAGCTTTATGATGTAAAGCAATATATAAACTGAAGCACTGCACTTCAAATATTCCTCTCCCTGCTGTTTTGCTTTGTGAGCATAAAACGTTGGCCTTCAGAATCAAAGGTTGTGTAGGTGATAAGACTTCGATTCCTTTCACTTCGTTCACATCCCATTATATATGTCTAAGTCTGTCAGTCTGTATGGCCTTGAAACAGCGAGCGCACAGAGCTTTACGTGAAAAATTTACACTTTGCTTTTACTGATAATTCACTCAACTAGTAGCAGGCTAATTTTAATTGTTTTTTAGAAGTGATTTTGAAAAATTCATACCCAGTCTTTTCATATAGAATGAAGTTCTCAGTGAAGATGTTTTTAATGCCTTCATTTAAACTTTGTGTAAAAATAGACATTATATCAATCTATATCAGTTTAATAACCTTTGTATATACCTGTCATTTTATAGATAATTAGTTTGTATCTGTTCATTTGCTACCACAGACTAAATGGATACTAGGCACGTTTAAACCAGCAGAATTTTTCTTTAGAGAGATTGCGTTCATTTACGAAGCAACTTGTTTGAAATATCCTTCTTTATAATGATAGTACAACTAAATAACTTGTTAAGTAAGAAACTAAGTCTAAACTCTTACCTGTTCTGTATAGGATTATGCTATAAAGGCTCCTTTTTAAAATAAATAAATGAAACATAAGATGGTTGTTTTCAGTTTGTGATCTGCAGATACCTGGTAGATAATGGACTGCTTCAAAAGGTTTTATTAAAGATAACCAACGAAAGCAAACCTATGGAGAGTAAATTTAATACAGTGAAATTTGGGGTCAGTGTTGCGACTGAAAAATATCACTTTTGGGTTTTGCAAAAGACGAACTGCAGGAGGCTAAAAATCCATGTTCTGATACTTATGTGATAGAGGGAAGATACCAATATTTTAAAACTTGCTATAGCAAGGTAACAAGCGTCCTGTTTTAGGACCTTATCAGCACAGCTCTTCCTGCAAATCCCCACCAAATCCTCTCTAGAATAGGCTTGCTTTGAATTTAAAGATTTGCATGTGTTTGCAAGTTGATTCACGTTATACTAGGCCATAATTTTAAAACGCTACAGCCTTTATTATAATCATTACATGTAGGCATTCAGTAATAACCCTTCAATGTAGCGTACTGCCAGCCTACGATGTAACGTGACCTTTGAATGAGAACAGATCAGTTTCACTGATGTGGATACTCTGCTGTGAGGGTGGAGAAGAATGAGGGAAGAGGAAGGCATATGCAATGTATGTATACTACATAAATGTGTAGCATACACGGGCTGCCTGGAGTCAGGTTTCTTTCAGAAAATGACCTTAAGCCCTGTTTGTATTTTGAGAGCAAAACCTTCCTCTTCACTTGAATGTTTGCTGTTGTAGACATAACAGCGTCCCCAGGCTATCACTGTTAAGTTTAAGCACGGCTTCAGTGCAGGCTGTTTTATTGCAAGTCTGTTCCATGAGGTCTCGTTCTGACAACTTCTACAGTGCCATTCTACGTCTTCAATTTAAAATTCTGCCATGTGTTTAGAAGAACAGAATATAAAATAATTTTGTTGACATCTTAATAATGGGCTTGTGCACTAATGTTACCCTAAACTCCCCAAAGCCACCAAAGCATCTTTACAGCCTTCTTTGTGGGCAGAAAGAGATTATTTTTTTCCAAATCTGACATCACTGGAAGAAGGGACCCATGGGATTCTCTTTGTTCATAGTGCTGGAGTAGCAGTCTGTTCAAATTCTACCAAACTTGAGTAATAATATAATAAGCAATATTATAACTTATATTGTTGACCCTAATAAAGTTATCTCTGTGATATTTCTTGAGGGTGATTGTTGCCGAATACTTGAATCTCAACAATCCAAGTAAAAATACCTACCCAGGGATAATTCAGGTAGAAAAAAATGAAGAACCTACTTTCTGAATGGAATATATTTCCTAAAGGCTTATAATTGATTAATGGTGTTTCTTAAGCAGACAAATCAGGGGGGCACATCTTGAACGATATATTCTTTTGGAATGATTTTTTTTTTTCTTCCTGAATTATTCAAGTTACTTTTGAACATATTTTTATCCAGTTACTGGGATGATTAAAAGTATATTTTCCAATAGATTTTCTTTCTTTTTTTCTTTTTCCTTCAACGATTGAAATATTCCCTGAGTCATCAATTAAAATATTTTAAATTAGTATTTTGAAGTTGTAATTTTATGTTCTATCCGCAGGTGCCGCTTCAGCCAAATGCTGCATCCCATTTTTGAGGAAGCTTCTAATGTAATTAAGGAAGAATATCCAGATAAGAATCAAGTGGTGTTTGCTAGAGTAGACTGTGATCAGCATTGTAAGTAAACCCTGATTTAGGTTTTTCTGTGCTATCCTGCCAGTAAGTTACTCATTGTATTGAAGAATATACTAGACAGCAACTTAAAGGTAGTTGGACCTGCCTTGTCGTTTAGCCCAGAGTTGCTTCCGTAGATCAGCGAACCTGATGTTCTTCCAAATTTGTCAGGGCAATCTCCAGTGTTGCTTTCTCACTGCATCCATAAACATGCACTTATATCCATTCAGCCTGTCTTATTTAATGGTGGAAAAAGAGCTGGGATTATAAACTTAATTGGCTTATTGAGGGGTCAGAGAAGCACCACAGCTACAAAATGTGCAGGTCTTCAGAGACAAGAAAAGGGAGGGGTAACCCTGCATCGTCAGTATCAAGATGATGTTCTGTTCAGGTCATCCTCCAACTAGGACTCATGGTGGACTGCAAGTTGACTTTTGCACAGCCAGGAGAGGGGATGAGAGCTTCTCTGCTTTGCTATTTGTATACATGCCAACAAATGGTTGCTCGTCTAGGTTCTCCCCCCACCCAGAAATACATGAAAATGATATGCCAAAACTTACTCATTTTATGCCAGTATTAATCCCAAAAGTTGCTTTTTGATCCTATAATAAATAAAATGTAAGGAACATCTGCTAGGCATTGAAAGACAAATGGATAGTACTGAGACTTTTATTATGGTGCATTACAAGATCCAGCTTTTCTGTTTTATGCTTCTGGAAGAACAGCACTTGCAGACATAGTTTCTTTACAGTGGCTTGTGATTCCCAAAGAGTAGTACCAGTTGCAAGTGGCTTCAGATCCCAGCAGAAATTCAGTTCCAACCAATAGTGATTATAATATTTGGGCTTTACAAAAGTGTTAATTTGTAAGGAGAATCACAGTTGGAAATTTGAGGAATCACTGTACAGAGTTACTAGTTTGTATCTGTAGCATTTCCCTGGGACTTATCATTGAGCTAATAGTTTTGTTTTAGTACTCTATTAAAAAAATGTAAAGAGAGAACCTCATAGGACAGAAAAAAGTCAATTGCATATCTGTGAAAAGTAACTGATATAATTTACCTTTTTCTTTCCCATTTTGTCAATCTAACTTCTTTTGGTGTTAGAGAGGATTTTTCCCTATAATGAAAATCCGTAGCTTGAAGTGTCTTGGTTCTTACTTGCAGATTTAAAAGTCAGTAAGTCCACTTGAGCATCTTCCACTGGCACCATTTTGTGCTCTGTTTTGTATGCATGCATGTAGTTGCGCAGCAATAAGAGCCCCTGTCTTGTGATTTGGAAAGATCTCAAGCGTAAAAAAAACCCCAGTAAAATATTAAGGGAGCAAACAGTATCAACTATCCAGTTTCTGGAATGTAAGAGAAACCGATTCTTCAAACTGTCAGGAGTGGCCAAGGAGATTCTGTTTTGTCCCTTCCCAAAGATGGGTAAGACCAGTTCATGACCATGGGAAACTTAAATGACTCTGGGATGAAATCTTTGAATTGCGGGGATATTGGACCCCCTTTATAGCCTCAGCTGGAAACGAGACACAACAGTATTTGCTTAGGATACATGAGCAGCTTTGAAGCATTCGTCTGTCTTCCTACGTTGGAGTGCTAGGGACGTGTTGGGAAACTGACAAAAAAATTTGAACGTACATGTTCTTGAAGAGCAGTTACATTAGGTACATGGTTGTAGAATCTCCTCTGAGCAGATCACTTCTACTGCCTTGAATACAGTGAGAATGGTGCACTTGGGTAGTAACTGCCTGAAGCGTTTCCAGAGCAGCATCTTCATAAGATAAGATTTAGTCTCCTTGATTTATAAGTCCAATAGTATTTTTTTTTTCATTCTCGTTATAATGTCTCTTAAGTGAATGTTTTTCTGCTTCCTTCCTGAAATCATGGATTTTTGGGGGATTGGGGGTTTTTGTTTGTTTTGGGGCGGTGGGGTTTTTTTTGTTTTGATTAGACCTGGAATGCCTTCCCAGATCTCAAATACTTAACTACATTTGCAGCTTCTTTCTATATGGTGTGTGCTTGGGAGATCTTAACCAAAAACATAGCATTAAGTATTCAAATTTACCATCCCTAAAAGTTAATTTTCGAGTAAGGCAATGAAATCCTTTGGAGGAGTATATTGAAGGGAAAGCCTGATATGCAGACTTTGCTGAAGTTTTCTCATTGAGCTTTTTGTCTATCTTTGTTCTGAGATCTACTGCAGGATCTATATGAATAAACTACTCTTAATCTTTTACCACTGCAGTTGTAGAAAATAAATGCAGTTGTGTCAGACATTCTGATTGGTTTTGTATTAGCTTATTAAACCAGTCACTCTACATACTTGAAATTACTTTTGCGTATACTTTTGTATATATTCTTTCACTTTTGTTGCCTGAGAAAATTCCACCCTCCTTCCCTCTCTACCCCTCCCAGTACTTGAAACAATTCAGGAGCTTGTTGCTTGATCTTCTTATATGCTCATTGAATTGAACTCATCAGAGCTTGTTACGGAGAGCTAAGGCCTGGGTAGCGGAGGAGATGCTACAGCAGAGATTATCTTCTTTCCCCTGGGAGCAGATGTAGTGAGCTAAGTACTGTGAGGCAGCCAAGAGTTTTGGTCAGTCTTCTTATTATTCATGGAACACCATGAGTTCTCTGTATTTACTTTTTGTGTCTTTAATTTAAGAAGTAGATGAGCATGACTTCTGCTGCAGAGGCTGCAAAATGTGAGAATTAAAAATAAAATCCTATAATGACAAATATTTTCCTCAATTTGCATTGCCGTTTTGAATTAAAATAGCAAAGGTGTATATGTCAATGTTATTCCTTATTTATAGAGTTTATTTGCTGGGTTGTAAGCAATGGTACATTTCCTGGCACATGGTTCTTGGGTATGTCCTGAAGTTTTAGGTATTTTAACTTTGATTTTAATGTGTGTAAATAGCAGCTCTTTAATAAGAGGATGGATGTTACTATATTATCCAGCTTGGGTCTGCTGTAGTAGTTTACTTAATGTTGGAGTCAAGATTGTTATTATCTTTTTTCCTGTTTTTTCCCTTTATATTTTTGTATGTGTTTACATATTTTAGCAACACTAGAAGGTTTATGTCAATATTTGGGGGGTTGTTATGCCTGCAGATTTCGTACCACTAGTAGTTCACTATTAGGATGATGTTGTAGAGATGGTGGATTATTTGCATTACAAATGATCTGTTTCTTTTTGAAGCCAAGACTCTGTAGGGAATCCAAATAGCTGATTTCAGGCCACTCAAAAACAGCTTTCAGAATGGTCAGCCAGGCATAGATACTTTCCATTTAATGCACTATTATTGAAGCACACTGCAGCGCCCAACAGCTCACACCAGCTTCTGAGGGTAAAGCAAATTAAAGAGAATTATTGATGCACTGCCAAATGTTTGATGCTTAATGACAAAACCATCATTCTGTCTGCTTTTATAGCCAATATAAAGATGTTTTTTCTGGAAAGTGATAGGCCCCGATGTCCTTAAATACAAAATCTAAATATTAACACTGTATTAAGCCTCTGTGTATGTTGTATTTTACATCAGTTTATAATATTGTGGAAGATAATTATAACTGAAATGTGTAAGTTAAGTCATCAGGCTGTTTATAAGATGGTGTGGAACATACACTAAAGGTAAATCTGTTGAAGCAGGTATTTGAAGCAGGTACTCTTTCAATTTCCAAGACCTCATCCTTTTATAACTTGTAAATATCTAAGTTCCACTACATTGTTTGCTGTTAAAATTTTTGGTGGTTTTGGTGTGTTCGATTTACTAATTCACTTACCTTAAAAATTACCCACCTCAATTCTAAGTGTAATACCTAGTAAAAGTGACCTTCCATATAAAATTATAGAGAAGATTTTTCTGCATATACACTACTGCAAGATTTTGTTTTGCTGTGTTTCTTTTTTTTTTGCTTGCTTATGGGGGTGTTTTGTGGGTTTTTTATCCTGTGTGTTTAGCAGCAATGTTAGAAACTTACTTAGTAACATGGATTTCCTATGTTTCTGTTCTCTCTGAGTAAATACTGCAATATAGAAGAACTTGTGTTGCTGGAGGAGTGTTTGTATTTTGAACAATTTATATGAATTCAGTATTAGGAGTTGCGGTACAGAATTCTTATAAACTAAAATATATATTGGGTTTTTAATTCCACTGCACCCTTATTTTCTTTGGTTTCTGAGTTAAAAAATAAAAATTAATAGCTGCTTTGAATAAATCTCTTTGCTTCCAAACTCTCCGGTAGGGTGTTTAGAGGTGCTTTGCTAGACAGACTGTTCGGGGAACTCTTGTTTCTTTCAAAACATCCATGAGTGGTACTCTCGTTCAGTACAGTGAGCTCCTGATCTCCCTGACCTGGCCATTCTGGTAATGCGTGTTAATGTTAATCTTCAGAGAGTTACTTAGATTGTATTGCTACTGTGCCTTTGGTAAGCAAAATAACTCGGAGATCCATAAATGAACTATAAATGAAACTGTAAACAAGGATGAGGATTTAGTTGCATTCCTGCCACTTTGCCTGAAAAAAAATACTGGTCTGAAAGAGTTATCTTTGGATAAAATAAAAAGTGGAAGGGATTCGGAGAGGTTGTTCATGGCTCTCCTCAGGAGAGCCATTTTGGTAGCCTGTCAGAAAAGGTTATGGGATACCTACTGATGAGGCCCTGCTAAGAGGAGGCATGGCTGTTGTGAATGCTCCTTTGCAGCAGAAGGTGGTCTAGATTTGCTGTTTCACAGCTTCTTAGTAACTGAGTTTGATGTAGAACATTGATTGATATTCTTGTACCTGTTTTGGTCCAGCATACAAGTCACCAGTATCACAGTCATCAGGCACAGGATGCCTAGTTTAGATGGTCTCCCAGTGTCCTTCCTAATTCTGCTTCCTATTAATATCCCTAGATCTTAAGTTTGTGTACAAGTGTCATGAGAGGAGTAATTTAACTGGGGAGAATTAATGCTGTAGTATGAAATACTTAACGATAAGGTGAATGTAGTGCTGCGTGTAGGAAAGTAGGAGGCAAAAAGGCCTTTTAAGTGAACTTGAGAAAGAGAGTGTGAATTTAAAATGAAAAGTACCTATCAAAGACAGATTTCATTTCTTATCTGTGGTGTGCCCTGGCAGGTAGCCTGAGGGACTTCAAAAGATGTGATTGATCTCAAATGAGCAAACGGACTACTCATTTGGTAGTCCCAGCTTCAAATATACAGCTGAAGGAATTTGTTACCTTTGAGATGGAAGGTATTGTGAGGAAGAGTTAAGATATTTGACACAAAAAAAAAATATTACTATTAATCTTGTAATTTCAAGATATATACATATATATCTTGAATTTATATATATCTATATAGCTGTGCAACTCCTATAAGCATCATGTAAAAACGAAAATGCAGTAGCTTGGGTTTGTGCTAGCTCTTCCTCAGACACCATGAAGACCTTCCTTAGAAAAAGTGACACTACAAGTATTTTCAGAAATTATTTTTATAGGGTTTGAGTTTTAGAACTTGGATTTTCTTCCAGATTATTTTTCAGGCTGTTGTAGTCCTCTGTTTGGCATGTTAATTGCTTCACGTGGTGCCTTATGAGATGGGCATTTAGGATAATTATCAGTATTGTTCAAATCCTAGTGGACACATTTTTCAAGAGCCAGTCCTGTAGACTTAAAATATAAATATCTGTTTGGTGGTGGTATGAATTATGACCCTACAAGACTAAGACAGTGGACTGAGTTAATGGTGGGGTGGTACCCTGACACTTGTAAATATTGCTGGTCCTTCAGTGGGAAAAAACCTTCTTAACTACATTGTGAGTGGGAGCCTGCTTCGATATAGTGTGTCTTGAAGCAGTGTTTCAACTTATTCATCATTGTATATTTAATTTTCATTTAGTGACAGTGGACATGAAATTCTCAGTGGTGTGATCGGATATACTAGCTGAAGTCTCTGGACAGTGTGTTGTGGTGTTAAGCTAGAGCAATCAAGTCTGAAGCCATCTGGGAATCAGGTCATGGGCTGGATGTTTACTTGAAGCTGTAGTTTAGGCAGTGCATATATAGGCCATGTGAAAAGCCTGACACACCCTCAAAAAATGGGGTTTGGCATTCCTTTGAATAGAGGAACAAATGATGCTCAGACAACAGAGAAAAGGCTAACAATGCAAGAGAGATGATAAAGATATGGATCACAAATGGTAGCTCGTAAAGGATGCTTTCTTGGAGAAGCTTACTAAGAAGACAGTGTGGGAGACTGTCATGAGTGTAAATGTCACAATTCATGTAAAAGTTTCTTTCAAAACAACAATAAAAGCTGCTATTGTAAGAGGCAGCTTTGCTTTCTCTTTAGTAGTTCAGGAGAAGTATCAATATAGCTCATCTGTGAAGTGAACTGAGTGACTGTGAAGACTTTCCTCTTAGACTGTGTGGAATGAATGGTAGAAAATAGCCTGGGCAGTTTAGAAATGGTTGGATGCCAACAGGTATACATGTGAAATGAAGAGGAGAGAATCATCTGTATTCAACAGTCATTGCTTTGCTTGAAATTTCTGATCTGTAGAAGATGAGAAGATCAAGTATGGCAGTAGCTTCCTATCATAACTAGTGTGAAACTGTTCTGGTGTCATAGACACTAGGCCTGTGATATAATGATTAATTGGGCCAAATACAAACTCAAGGTTTGTACCTTTTAGGTACCTTAGTACCCCAAAAAAATGTAAAGTTGTTGCTGGGAGACTTTTTTTTTCTTTAAGTGTGTTACCCTTCTCTGTTTCAAATATCTCTTTTCATCAGAAAATGGGCCGCAAGAATGTCTGGAAAGATTTTTAAATTTAATTTAGGATTTACTATAACTAATGGGATCTATGAATGAGTTCAAACAATATTCCATGTATTTGCATTGTGTATTTCCATTTAAAAGGAATATAATTTTGTAGTTGCTCTGCTTATGCTAACTCTACCTGTATCAAATGCCAGGGCTTAATGAAGCATTTAAGGTTTACTCTATTTGACTTTTGAATGAATTCAAACAATTTTTCATGTACTTGCATTTTATATTTTGTAAAAAGATGGTTTTCAAATACTTACTTGTGTAGAACTGTCATCTCTCTGTATTAGTTCAAATACCAATATTCATGGAATCTCAATGTAATTTGTAAAGAGCATGCAAGTTCTGACTTATGAAATAATGTTTGAATTCAGTCTTGACAGTGGGCATTTTATTACCATTAATTTTTTTACGCAACTTCGGCGCTTGATGAGGATTCACATCCCTAGCAACTGCAATCACCATTTTGGAGAACTTTCAAGACCCCCTGAAATGCCCGTTCTGCAACCTGTGCATCCTTCTATGACTGTGGAAATAACCTAAAGGAAAAAAATCCATGTTGCAAGACCAAGAAAAAGTGTAGTTTTGGTGTTCTCTTGCTGTGAAGTTCTGTAACAATAACAGTCTTTAATCTCAGTGCATTTCTGCAAAACCTTGGTATGTAGTGCTCCTTGTCTCCGGTCAAGTTTTGATAGACTGATGTACTGTCAGACCTAAGGTCCTTCTATCAACAGAAGAGAAGGGCAGCAAATGCCTGGTTGCTGATGTTGTTTGTCTTCCACCAAGCAAATATAAAGTGATTCCTCCCCGTGATACTTGCCACCTTCTTGTAGGCAGCTCTTAGGTACTTTAACTAAAAAACGATGGAATTTAAAGGAAGAAAAAACTATTGATCTAATAGTTATTACTGTTGCATATATTGGCATCTTCCCTTGAGAAATTTGTATTAATTTGAAATAAAAGTACTCCGAATTGAGGACATAAAATGTCTTACCTTTAATTTTAACTGTAATTAGTGCATTAAATATCCCAGAAGAGTTTCTTAGGAAACAAGTCAAGTCCTTTCTTAGTCAAAATTGATATTCTGTGATATTTTATAGTGATGCGAGGCTTGTTAGGAAATGGGCTTAGCTAGTGATGCTTTTAAGCTTATTGGTTTGAGGGATGTTAAAGAACATTTTTGTGGAGTAGATATGTTTCTTATTCCTTTGCTGTGCATGTTTTGTTTTCAGGTCTTGGACTCCTTTAAGTTGCGCAGCTGATACAAAGATTGTTTTCAGTATCTAAAGCTGCAAGTGATTAGTAGTGTTTTAGCAGCAATTAAAACTACTGATGGCTTCACTGAGAGTTCCCCAGGCAGCAGGGAATCCAGATTTTTTGTTATCTCATAAAAGTCAGAAGGAGGCGGAGAGCTTTATGTGCTGGAGGACAGTTATGGATGCAGTTCCACAGGGGAATGACTTATTTCCAGGTGCGCAGGGTTTTAGTTTTGTTTTGCAACTGAGGTGTATATGTTACCTGCCCAGTTTCAGGAGTTTGCTCATGACAACTGCCTCTAAATAATAGTTTTCGCATGACTTCTGTCTCTATTCTCTTTAGGAAAGAGTAAGTGTAAGACAGAAAGCAAATCTGCTTCGTGGTAAATATGTAATTGAGAAGAAAGGACATTCTTCTCAGAAGGGATTAGTTTTTACATCATTCAGTACTGTGCCAGATAACGCTGATGGACCCTCATTTGGTTGCCTTCCTGCTGTGGGCCAGTCCAGGTCACCTGAAGCATACCCTTGAACTTCTAAGGAGTCAGTGAAAACTAACAGGGCACGTGTTCAGCCCACACTTTCAATGCCTTCCTCTCTCTGTTGACTGGATTAAGCTTCTCTGTCTCCAGAGGGCAAATCGGTCCATTGAAGTTCATGGTCTCACCCTTTCCTTGAGAGAGAAAGGGAGAAGGGGAAGTGGGGTGGGTGCGGTTGACTGGAATGAGTCACCTCAGAGGATCAAGCAGCGCTGTAAAGTGGGCAGATTGCTCGTATTTAGGGATTTGGTTGGATTTAAGTACAAACAGGATTGAGGTTTAGGTAAACTGCATCCCATCCTGTAACACTCAGTTTTCACAGGGCCTGGGAGATTTTTTTGTTTCTAGATGTATTTCCTGGGGAAGAGTGAACAGGAGGGCATAACTAAACAAAGCAAAAGGGAAGTGCTTGCGGAAATCTACATAGCATTACATGCTTTGTCTTTATTTGTTTTTAGTCTTGTTTTCCTAAGAATCCAAAGTGTATCTGGTTAACTTGTTTCTCCAGTACTTCCCCATAAAAAGTCCTCGAAGCTTTTTGCTGAACTTCAACCACATCTGAAAGAGGGAAGAACATTCAAAGCTATTAACTACTTATGAAATTTGATTAAAGCGGTTGCTGGATACTGGAGATGCACAAAACCAATTTCTGCACTGTAGGAAAGGTCACTGTAAAAACTGAAGGCTGATGGATCCTGCTCAGTGTGCCCTGAACCCCTTGCTGGTTATGTATAATTTTCCCCATCAATGCGTAGCTGGGAACCAGCTGTGACACCTGTTGCAACTTGCTGTATCCCGGCGATTAACCGAAATGGGAGAGGGACAAAGGGGCACATGAAGTACTCTGGTGGGGCATAGTGAAGAGCCAGATTTTTGCCTTAGTAGTGGTTGAAGATAAGGAGCACAAGATGCGCTTTCATGGGAAACTGGGCTTTATTGATTCTGCTTGACTTCCTTCTTTGCTCTTTTAATTTTACTGCAAAACCGCTTTCCATTTTTTATTTTTCTTTACATTTGTAAGTCTCGTGAATAAATAACATACAGTTAAATAGCTGACCTGTTATATAAAGGTGAAAATAGCTAGTGCTCTTATGCTAGATGAAATCAAATACATGTTGCTATGAAGCTCTGTGTGGTCCAAGTCTAGAAGAAAGCTTGGCTGCATGTACAGATGTGAATGAAGAATGGTCTTGAAGCAGTCTTCTGGCCTTCATAGGCTTCAAGAAATGTTTTGCACAGGGTTCATGTTCTGTAAAATTTAAGACGTGACAATTACATTTCCAGCACCGTAATTGAGATGATAATCCTAGTTTCAAGAAAAATAGGAGATGATTTGTTTTAGTAAAATTTTCTCATGTGGATTAATTAACTTGAGATTTGGCAAGTTTTTAAGATTCTCATGTTCTTGTTATGCTCTTAAATTGGTTTTCCTAGTTGTTTGTAGGAAGTGTACTAAATGTCTATAGCAGACAAAGTTGAGTGTTTACTTACGCTAGATTTTGGTCATGACTTCTTTATGAAGATCAGTATATGTGAGAAATACTGTAGCTGCTATCCATTCTCTCCCCTATGGCGGTGCTTGATTGTTGTTTTGGGTTTTTTTAAATATAATTCTTGTTTAAAGATGCAGAACTGCGGGTTCAGAGATTCCACTTACATACGCACATATACATGTATAAGATACCACGTTCAGTGTATTTCTGCATTTGCAGGGTTTCAGTTTCATTTTCTTAATTTCTTTTTTTAGCGGATATAGCGCAGAGATACAGGATAAGCAAATATCCAACTCTGAAACTCTTCCGGAATGGAATGATGATGAAGAGAGAATACAGGGGCCAGAGATCTGTGACAGCAATAGCAGATTATATCAGGCAGCAGAAGAGTAACCCTATTCGGGAGGTCCAGGATCTGGAAGAAATTAGTTCTCTTGATGTAAGTCTTTAGATTTCACTCCTTCTAAATACATATTTTTAGGGTTTTTTTTTAAGGTCGAACTGGTGAAACATAATGTATTTGAAGTACATATTTACTTTTTTCCATTCAGAAACGTTGTGAGTGCTTTATTTGTTTGTTTTTAGACTGAGTAGAAAAAATGGATCATTTCTAGCATTACAAATTATTCCAATATAATCACTTTCAACTGCATTCATTTTGTTACAATAACTCCACTACCAAATTATTATTTTAATCATTTGAAAAGAATCATATGTTGTATTTGATAAGATACTTCTGATATTCCTTACTGGAAAAATATTCACAAGGATGCTTCTCAATATTGAAAGGGCAGAAAAGAAGTAACTTCTGCACAGTTACTGACTGTTGAATGAATGGCATCTCTGTATTTAATATCCTTAGGGAGCAATGATAGTTTTTGATAACTTTAGGTAAATTATAATTTAACCTTTGTTTTTACAGCGCAGCAGAAGAAATATTGTTGGATACTTTGAGCAGAAGGACTCTGACAATTACAGGACCTTTGAAAGAGTAGCGAATATTTTGCATGATGATTGTGTATTCCTGTCTGCCTTTGGGTAAGTTTTAAAATTTGTTGATTGCATGGCTTCATTATTGAAATTATGTTAATGAGTTGTATATAATGTAATTGAATGGACTTCAATACTTTCAGTGTGGCATAACTGAAGGCACTAGACCTTAATAGATAAAAACACTGAGAGAAGGATAGGAGGAAGGGGGAGAGAACTCCTCCTAGCCTTAGTGTTTCAGTTTTCTCCTTGTTACACAGATTTACAGCAATATTTAAAAATATTAAAAGATCTTCTGTGGAGGAAGAAGACTATTCTGGGAGTGAGTGATTCCCTTTTTAAGCAGCATAATAAAATACAATTATAGATGCTTTCTGCAGTGTTTAATGTGCCAGCACTAACCAACTTAAAATGATTGGGCATTAATGTGAGTGCAGAGAGCAACTACCCATAGTTGAGAGATCAGGAATTTGCATGGGTTATACCACATACAGGTACCCTGAGGGTTTTTTGAATTGGATGTTGTGAAGAATAGTGGAGAAACTGAGAGGATGTATCAAGGCAGAAAATGTTTCATTTGTGTGAACAAAACTTGTTGTCAGTCAGTAGTGCCTCTTGCAATATGTTTACAGAAAAAAAAAATTTGGGGGTGGGGGAGAGTATTTGTGATGTGCAGGAGTACACACGACTTTCCTCTCTTTCACTTCCCGATCAGGTATCCTGTGATTGTGTAAGGAACCTTGGCTGCAAGAGAATAATCAAATATTGTAAATCTGTGATCTCTAGATCTGTCAGTCTTATGCCTAAAGAAGGGCCATTATCTCAAATGTTTTTTGATGAGTGCATCCATGCTTGTTCTCGGGGCAGCCAGTCTGAGTTACTAGAATTTAAAATTATTTTTGCCCCGTCATATTACTTTTCATTCTTTTCAGGAATGCCTTTCAGAAAATCACTAGTAAGATAGCGATACTTCTAAGATTCTCTCTCCTGTCATTTGACTGTTCATCTTTGGTTTGCTGTTTGTCAACTTCATATAATGAGAAATAGTCTCCCACCACTCAGTGTTCGCATCTGGTTGTTGCATGCCATTCTTGAAGTAGTTACTGTGGGGTTTCTATTTTTTTTTTCTTTAGATATAAGCAATAAGCAAACATAATGGAACAGATAAAAGTTTGATTATTTGTAACCTGCCCATGTAACTACAGATTGCACAGCAGGCTTGTCGTTATTCTCTTCTGGAGACTCCCATTCCCTTTCTAGCTTGGAGCTCTTAGTGTTTTAAAGTGCAGCCTTCCAGACAGCAACCTTGGAAACTAAATGTTTTCATCTCTGAGTGGCTGTGGCTCTCTTCCTAAAAAATTATATGTGAAAAGACTTCCCAGGGAGATACTGGCTATATAACAGTGTTTTCTATTCAGATTATGTATAGCAAAATGTTTCATGGGTAGCTGGCACCGATCAGTTGAACTCTTCTGGCTGAGCATCACAACAACCCCTGGAAGGGATTTTTGGTTTTGCTGTGGACGAAGTTCAACAGAAGTATATGGTAACTTGAGCCGTTGTGTTCAGACTTCTAGTAAGCTAAAATAAACTCAAAACTATCAATTTGACAGGAAAAAAATTAATTACCTTGCTTACTTCTGTCAAGGCAGAACTGCTCCCTGCTATGCCAAAATTATTCTGGCTTTAGGTAGCTGTAATAGCTTATTTTTAAACTGTATTAATGGTACTTAGTTGCAGATCATCTTGGTGCTTAAAACTATTTAGTTCTGTTAAGATCTCGGGTGACCGCAGAGCAAGATTAATGGGAGAATGCTTATAAGCAGAAGGAGATAAGAGGGATACTGATGAAGAGATATTAGAGGTAGATTTTAGAAGTAGAACTAGAGAGGAATAAATCTGAAATGTTTGTATATGTGGGAGAGAACGGCCTTGTGCCATTGAGCCATAGCATAGGAAGCCAAATGCAGAAGACCAAAACAAGCAGCCAAAAAATACTTTTCTCTTAAAAGGCTTTGATGAACTGTAGGTAACTCATGGAAGGAGAGTGATTAATCTAGGAACTGTTTTAATTTTGTTAGCAAGCAACTGGGGGGGGTTGGGCAGTTGTGTGGTTCCAAGAGGTTCGCCTTCTACATTACTGCTTAAAAAAGAGACAAAATGCAAACTGAAGTGTTTCCATTTTGGTAGTTGTTTTAAAAAGGTGTATCTTCAGATGTTTGGGGGTTTCACATCATGTCCCCACTTTGACTTACCTGAAACAAATCAGGCACAACTGCAGCTACTGAAGTGGAACACAGAAGAGGACCTTTTGGGTTACCCTAGAGTGTATATTTCGTTATAGATTATTATCAGTTTACCAAGCAGTGATTGGGCAGGTGGCTTCTGTGTCTTCACTTTCTTCTTATTCAGTAAAGGATTGTCTGGTATGTGAGTGGTTTACCTCAGTGGGTGATGGTCACAAAGAATCCTAATTTCACATTATGGGAGCAGTCATCACGTCTGGATTACAAAAATGCATTTTAAAATCCACGTCTCTAAACTCCTACAAGTACTGATAGGCGTAACATACTATGCAAGACGTCTTTTGTATGTGATAAGAAAAGGATAATTGAATCAAATGAAGTAAATAAAACATAGGTACTTTGACTTAAGCCTTATGATGTCAGTCTTTTTTTTTTTTTCCGTGACCCTTGAAATTGTTCAGACCCTTGGAAGGTTTACCTCATCTTGCAGTGAAATGAATTGAGATATTTTTATTTCTCTTTCTTTCCCTCCCCCTTACATCTCTTAATCAGTCTTCACTGATGCTTATATTAAGTCCACAGAAGAGATACTATAATTGGAGAAGCTGGAACACTTTAGCTGTATCTTGCGCTCTCTAAATCTGTTTTGAGGGTTAAATGGACAGTGTGGGCTTATTTGCTATCCGTCTTGTCGTTGCCTGTGTCAGTAGAGCACCTCAGAGCCCTTCTTTAGCAGGCTAGATAAGATGTAAATTTCTAGTGTAAACAATGGAACAGGAAGAGTAAATGCCAACAAGAATCCACCTTTCTCTCCTTTCCTTCCTTAAGAACAGGAATTATTTTTTTTAATTTACATGATTATATGAGTTCATTAACATTTTTCTCTGATGGTCTCTTATACAAAATTGTACCAGCATTCACCACTTGCACTTTGATGCCTTTAGTCCACACTTCTAATCTTAGGGATACAACTTGCTGACTTCTCATCTACCCAGGCCAAGTTTCTGTGGAGTCACTTTACAGTTTACTTTAAAGATCAAGAATTTTAATTCTCAATTTTTGAAAAAAAAAAAAAAAAAAAAAGTAGTAAAGAAAGGATAGCAAATTAAAACATGATTTTTGTATTTTAGTTATTTTATTCATCTGTACCAAGACATGCTTACTGGTTGGTTTGTTGTAGGGCTATTTCCAAAGCAGAGAGGTTTAGCGGAGACAATGTAATCTACAAGCCACCAGGGGTAAGTGTAACTATGTATTTTATTCTGCTTATTGTCATTATATGTGGATATGAACTAATGGAGACTATATTCAGATCATTCAGAATGTTACTGCATCTCAAATCTTAATTTTATTTCATCACTAAATAGTGTGAGAAATAGAGTCGTAGGAACTAGTGTTTCTGAGTCAGTGAAAAAGATCTCAGTATCGTTTGTTGCCAATTAAGGGCATGAAACCCAAACCTGTCATTTCAAATGTCAATGTCCAGAAATGTTGTTTTCTCTTAGAAATACAGTCAGCTCATCATGTGTATAGATACTTTGTGTTCTGTAGAAGTCTTAAAAATCTGTGAATTTCAACAGCTGGTGCACTTCATATTTTTCAAAGCAAGTGACAATTACAAAGTATTTTTCTAACTTCCACTTGCCTGTCTTGTGTGTCTTAGCCCACAAGGGCTAAGAGCTGTTCCCTTCATTAAAAATAAAAAAAGAAGGAATTAGTAAAATTAACTGTATGGTAACAAACTCTCATAAACATAGTTTTACTTGAGGAAAAATTCAATACAGAAGAAAATCTCAAAGAATTGCTTTTTAGAAACATAATATCTGAAAATCTGCTCTTTTCTCAAATTTAATGCATGAAGAGAGTTTCTTATAAAAGAGAAATAAATTTAAAAAAGACCTAAGGGGTGAGGGAGTTTCAAACCTTTTCTGTGAAAACAGAAATTATTAGGTTATGTAACTTATACGGCATTTCTGGATTAAGGTGGGTTTAATCATGGACACAGCTCGTGAAGTCATGCTTCACTTCACGTTAACCAAAATTGTAATTACATTAAAAGATGGCAGCGTTGAATTCTGACTTAAAAGTACTAGCAAATAAAGGAAGCTAAAGCAAATGTAAAACGCCCGTTTCGAGTCCTGTAGGATATTGGGAGGGATTTTTGGTGAGTCTTTGTAACTATCAACATGAAGAAGCTTAATATCTGCATCTAGTTTATATCTAAATGGGGTTTTTAGGTACGGAGATACTATTTCTCAACCTTTATATAGCCTTTATTTGAAACATCCCCAATATGGAAACAAAGTATGTTTTCCATTCTTCCTAAATTGTCTTAAAAAGTGGAGTTGATTGCATAAATGATCATAGATAATATTTCTTTTCCTGTTATACTTTTGTAACGTAGTTAATAGAAACGTTGCATGCACAAAGGTTGAATATTGGTATACGATTGGCTTTCAATATTTATATGCATATTGTTACTTTTATGTTGGGTAGGTAAGCTTCTTTGTAGGTAGCAATGCCTTTTTTACTATTTCTCTACTAGTATATTTTTCTTTTCAACAGGAGAATGCTCCAGATATGGTGTATTTAGGCTCGCTAACCAATTTTGATTTGATTTATGCATGGACACAAGATAAATGTGTACCACTAGTTCGAGAAATTACGTTTGAAAATGGGGAGGTAAGAATTTTTCCTACCATTCTACTTTTGGGGTTTCTTTCTCAAAACCAAAATGTCTCTTTCAAGGTCTTAAATCCATGCCAACAAACTTTCTATGCTTTGCTTTTGATAGAAAACAGCTGTCAGGTAATGTCTTTCTACTCTTTTGGAGCTTTTTGGTTAGACTTGAAGTTCACTGGAGGCAGGTTTGTACTGATACGGACAGCATTTCTTCCAACCTCTTGCAAATCAAAAAAAATCTGAAGAAACTCTTCTTTTTGATGTCAGAACAAACAAATGCTATCTTTCTCAAAAAAAAAACCAAAACCAAAACAAACCACCAGATTTTATTCTGATACAGGCTAGAATCAACAAAGAAATAGCAGCATTTGCTTGTACACCAGTTGTGCAAATGAAAGATATGCAAGACTGTAGGCATTTTTTAGATGATAAATGAATATTTCTTCAATTGGGCTGTAGCAAGTTGAGCTGATGTTCAAAGGTGACTAAAAATCACTTTTAAAGCAAACAAATGCAAGATTTTCGTGTTTTGTTTGAGTTTTGAGTAAAAGAAAAATCCTGAATAAATTATTTAAAGAGTTCCTACATTTCTCTGTCCCTGGACAGAGATCTTTAAAAGGCACTCGGGCTGCAAGAATGCATTCCTGTGAGGAACTGAAGCTTCCTTCTCCAACAAAGGTTTTCATTTGTTTATCAATTTTAGTAATATTACTAGACTGTGAATTTCATAATGGTATTAGACAGATGACCAGTCAGGACATAGTTACTGGCAAAAGAGCAGAAATTAAAGTCCTTAGCTTCTGCTTTTTTCTTTCTTCTTCGAGGTGTGTTTTTGTGGGTTGTTTTTTTGTGTGGTTTGTTGTGGTTTTTTTTGTTAGAATGGAGTTATTTACAGATATTCATTTGTCATTTGTTGTGTTATGCTAAGAAAACACCAACATACTACATGAACCAAGCTAGAACTGGGTCTAGAATACACACTCAGCTTTTTATAGTATTCAACACCATGCTCTTCGTGCCTTATTGCTGTTTCTCAGAACTGGACTATTTCTTCTGAGCAAGTATTCCAGTGCAGGTGTACCCCTTCCCAAAATGCTGATAATTAAATACCTTCATCCTTTATCTGTTGCATATGATACAGAGGAAGGAAACGTGGTTAACTGTTTCATTTGAGTATCTTAGATGAAGGGTCAGCAGTTAACATCTTTAGTCCTGTTCTCTCAACTGTTTTTAAAGTAGAGATCTTGCTGGATTTGAAAATTGCTGGAATCGCTTACTTAAGTGCCCTTAAGAAATGGAAGAAATGAGATTTGCTGTTTGTTTTCTGTGCAGGAACTGACAGAAGAAGGCCTTCCTTTTCTCATTCTTTTCCACATGAAAGATGACTTGGAGAGCTTAGAGAAATTCCAACAAGAGGTTGCACGACAGTTAATAAGTGAAAAAGGTTTGCAGTAACTCCTACTACTTCTTGTTTTTACTGGTATAATTTTTTTCTGGCAAACTCGGTAGAGTGGAAGCAAAGGCCAAACAGAATCCTAGCTTTAAAGCTCTTGAGACTGAAGGGTTTTTTGTACTTTTGACAATGAGGACCGACTCCTCTGGAAATTATTAAAATAGATACACAATTTATTAGTAAGTAATTGTCTCAGAAAACCTTCTTGTCTAAATGACTTCATGCAGCTTGAGAAGGCATTAAACAAAACTTCAGTTTGTATTGTGGCCAAAAACATTTTAAGAAAATCCATTATTTTGGTGGTATTAGTTATTTAAATCTATTTTTCAAGTTTGTTCTATCTATCTGATATCTCCACCTTTGTAATACTTATGAAAGTGTTTAGGGTTTCAAGCTAATAATAAAAAAAATCTTGGATTTTTGTCTGCTCACAATTTTAAGGTACAATAAACTTCCTCCATGCTGACTGTGATAAATTCAGGCACCCACTCCTCCATATTCAGAAGACTCCAGCAGACTGCCCTGTTATCGCCATTGATAGCTTTAGGCACATGTACGTCTTTCCAGACTTCAGTGACTTGTCGTAAGTATTTTTCTTTGTGCATTTTAATTTGAGAAGAACAAAGGAAAAGACATGCGCTCATATTTTAATCAGTACTATGATAGGAAGATGAATAAATCTGCGATAGGTAAGGCTGCCTGCGTGCGATTCAGTGTCAGAGCCTTAAAAGCGATACGAATTGGTGTGAAGTCGTGGTTTAAATGGAGTTGCATTGCTTTATGCATGAGAATCTCACATTAAGTTTTTAGATGCTGCTCTTTTATTTCAAAGTTTTGCTATTTTCTGTAGTAGTTAGGCATTTGGAGCCTGGTGTGGTATTTTTAGTGGTGATCTAGATATATCAATTAACCGTAAAATGTTTAAAATACTACATGGAATGTTGTAAGTGCTGTGTTATGCAATAATTACTGTAATACGCGCCATGTAAGAATTCCTAGCCTGCTGGTTTGTTTTTTCTTGCTGTGCAATTCCAGCCTTCCTGCATTAGTCTAAACCTGGAAAGCTAGCAGAGAAATCCTGGTTGCATGGATTTCCAAAACTTTCCACGTGCAGCTTGGAAATGGCTGATTATAGGCACGTTATCTGTATAAAATATGTGAGAGAGAAGTATCAGGGTGCTTAGGTGAAATACCTCTTTGATAATCCTCTTTACATCAGCCTATATCCTTATGTTGCACTGCCTTGGAAACAGATGTTCTGTCTCCTGGGGTTCAGTTGAGGAGTGAAGATGTGTAATTGTTACCTTCAGGGACCTTCAGCATGAGACAAGTGTTCTGTCTTTGCCTTCAGGTTGTGTGTTAAAGTCCAGTTTCTGTCTCAAAGGAGGTACCTGTACATACGCCGCTTGTTTAGTCCTGGTTACATGCTTAGGCTTTGGGACTTGAATTTTTGCCCATTCATACTTTTAAAAACTCAGGGTATTTAATTTTTGTCAAAGCCAAGGATTCGAAGCTCAGACTTAGCATGCAATGTCAACGTCACCCCATGTCTAATTCTGCCATTCCAACAGGCGTTTTTCTACCTGAAATGTTGACATTTGGAAGGAGAGATCTCCCTGTAATTCTCCACAGGCTTATACTTAAGATGTAGTCTCTGATGTATCTCAAATAGTGCTTTTCAAACATCTACAGCTACGTACGTGGAAACTCTTGATAGTGACTATTTTTCTACCTCTTCCCTTCTTTGGAAGATCATGTTCACCACGCATGCCGGCGCTTTAAAACTTCAAAAAAAAAGCAGTGGGATATTTGCATTTTGAAAGCACCCTTTTTATTGTGACTTTTGAAACAGCCCTAAAATAAATTAATATCTCTTAGAGGGGAATAGAGATGTTTTAGTTTAGGCTTTCATGTTTTGTTTCTGTGAAACACTATCAGAATAATAAAAGCTACTTGCTTGTTTGTACACCGATTGTTACATACAAATGAAGATGAGAGAGAGAGATTGTAGTCAGTTGCTTAATGATAAATAATTATTCAACCTTACTCTAGGAGATTGAGCTGATACTTAGAAATACCTAACAAACAGTTTGGAAACAAGGAGAGCTTGGAACTCCTGGGGTGGTACTCTTGTGTGTGTTTGTGTGTGTGTGTGGTTTGGATTTTTGTTTTGCTCTTGTTTTGTTTGGTTTGTTGGGTGATTTTTTTTTTTTTAGTAATAGGTAAAATCTGAATTCTGAGACTTTCATCTACCTGCAAGGATTTCTGCCACTTTAGTACATTTTCTGGATTCTTTTACAAACTGGCCCCAGACTGTATCTTATAACCTCAGTGCTGCCACCAACCAATAGGGTGTGGATATGGTACTTTCAGAACTGGCCCACTAAAAGATTTCCTCTCTCTTCAGGGAGTTATCTTCTTGGAGAATAGCCACTTCCTAAGCAAATGAGAGCACCACCTAATTTTTTGTCCTCATGCTTTGGCCACCTGGCCCTATTCATCCTGCTGTTCCAGGTTGGAAATGATAGCAGGGAGCGTTCAACAGATCAGCTGTAGCTTCTCAGGGAGAACTGGCTGAGCTACAAGAGGCTGTAGGCGCCAGATGCCCTTGCGGCGTTAGGAAAGGAGAAGAGGTTGGAGGGGAATGTCTCCAGCAGCGTGCCTGACCTAGAACAGGGCAGGAGCCCAAGGTAAAGCAGGGAGCAGAGATTCCCTACAATCGGGCTGGAATTAACCCCCTTCTCTCCATCGGCATTATCCTGATCTTACCTGGGAAGGGAAGAGACCCCTCAAAGTACCACTGTAAAACTGATTAGTTACAGACGTTGCTGTCGCGATACCCTCTGACTATATTATACTACGTTTTGTCCACAGAATTTTCTGATGTTCTGAAATCCTGCCAATAGCCCGTCTGACCACGCTTTGTCCCTCTTTCCTAAATATAATAATGGGTCTGATGAAAGACTCCCTACAAAACCTGTCTGCATTCATACATTACCTTCTGATTGCATGCATAGTGCTCACGTTGTAGGTTGGCGTTTTTTAATCTCATCTTTAATACTTATGAGATCGACTCTTCATTTCAGGCTTTTTCGCCTATTTGATGTTTCACAAATAAAATTGGATGCTGTAGTTTAGCACGTTTGCTGTGGGTGACAGTAGATGATCTCAGATTAGATTTACATTGATATCCTCTTAGCGCTTATCTCTAGTGTATATGCAGTTGCTGAGGCACTAGAGAGCCTTTCAAAGATGTTTTGTCAATACTGCTCCCCAACTGTCATTTGTATCTGTAAACTGTGCATTTGGAACCTGCTGTTCCCTCTTACATTATGGTTAGTGGGGAGCTGAAGCGAGCATACAATGAAGTTATCGGCTAGTACAACTCTGTGGGAGTTATTGAAAAGATGAAATACTTGCTGTGTTCTCAAGAGACAGTGGAAAGAAAAAGAAGCTGGTAGGATACCTTAACAAACCATTTGGCTTCCTGTCCTCTATTAATCACCTAAAAGTGGACCTAGTGTGCTAGCTAAACAGAAGTTGGCTGCTCTAAACAGTGCACTTTAAATCTTCTGTGTTTGGACTTAACTTGTAATAAACATGGGTGTTTCTGTGGGATTTGTTCCAGAGTTCCAGGTAAACTGAAGCAATTTGTACTAGACTTGCATTCTGGAAAATTGCATAGAGAGTTTCATCATGGCCCTGATCCAACTGATGTAGCACCTGGTCAGGTAAGTTTACAACAAATACATTTAATTTGGCCATTTAATAGAGACCTTTTTTTATTCCTTGTCAGAGATGTACTTTCTAGTATGTGTTACTTTTAACTTCAGCCTCTTGAAAGATAAATCTGTTTATAGAAGCAAAATGTTGCCCCTTCTGCTTGGCTCTTCCTTTAACTTCCTTTAGGTAAAGGCAGGGAGAGCATTAGGGGAAGCGTGTACCTGTTTGCCTTGAATAAGGGAAGAGACTAAGAATATATATATTTTCTCCACTGAAACAGAAGCTCTAGGGCTAGATGACTGACCCTTTTGAGCTCATAGAGCTGCTCTTATGTTCTCACGTGATTTCAGTGCAAAACCTGATGATACATCATAGATGCATTATTTCCCACATGACACACTATGAGAGGGTGCTTCGGAGCAATCAATTGATTGAACGTTTTATATATTTACTCATAGTCACCAATCCAAGCAGGAGGCAGATTATTAGAGCATCAGCAAAAGACTGATAAGCAGTCTGACAGGGCTTATTACTTTTATTAATTCAGTTAACGACCGGCATTAATAGTGGTCACGGGCTGCGTTTTTCAGTTTGGATTCCTCACTGTTCTGCTCAAAGGTTGTCATGCTGTACGTCGTGCTGTACAATTACATGCCTGGAAGTCAGTCCTAGGATCTCCTCAGGAACACAGCAATTAGATCCTTGTCTGGAGAAAACTCAGGAGCACCTCGGTGTTTAGTTTAATCCAAGAGGCAGAAATGAAGGACATTACCAGCCCCGATTCCATCTGCTCAGCCCAGTCTTCTGTGTCTTGATGAGCCTTGTATCTTCTTGGTACACCACTCAGCTCATATGTGCTTGGTGTCATGTTGAAAAGTGCAAATCTAACAGCCTGTCTGGCAACCTTCTCATTACCTCAGGCACTTTCTAAAGAAGTAACTGTTTTTAAACGCTTCTATTAAGTTGTATGTTGCGTCGCTTAAGGCTCAAATAGCCACGTTGGTCCCAGAGGAGACCCGGTGCCCTTGTGCTGGGGTGCCTTGTGCCATCCCAGAACCTGTGGGTGAGGGACAGAAAGGGTTTATGGCTTAAAGCTCATTTTCCTGATAACGTGTGGCATGTGGTAAGGGAAGTACCGCGCTAAGCCGTGTGAGTGCAGCTTTCTGGTGCCCTGCTCAAAGTTAAAAGATTTAAAGGTGTGAAGGCTCTGGAGGGCTTGCCTTGGGCCAGGAGAATGACAGCTTTTGAATGCTGTCGTGACTGGCTGTGAAAAACACGCGGGCTGAATTGTCTCAGCAGTAATTCATTTAAGTGGTAACCCCCCTGCCCGTGTTTCTCAGGAATTCGTTGAGCAACCAGAATTCAGGTCAATGGGAGGAGACGGAGAAAACAGGGCTGGAGACCGAGGCGTAGGCCAGGCAGTCGGTCAGCTCGGAAGAGACGCTCTGAGGCAATTGCAGTCTGGGGGAGGCTTAGCCGGGGAGGGAGGAAGCCTGCCGAGCCCCTGGATCCTGCTGCCTGCCTGGGCACAGGCTGGTTGCCTGGAGCTGCCGGCTTGCTTTTGTCTCCATTCTGCCTTGAAAAATGCACGCAAAACCTGGGATGTTTACTTTCTCATCTCCATATGGCATCCTGCCATCTTGTGGAAGATGGGTATGCCTGTGCCAAGGAAATACTGGGCTTAACTAAACTGGAGGCTGCTGGTTTAGGTCATGTACGCCCCTTAAATTGGGTGTTTGGGGTTTTTTTAGTGTTTTTTGTTTCCGTAGAAAACAAATTCTGAAATGTTTTGGCAGCAATGGCATTTTTGCCCTGGTATACCTCAAAACCAAACACACACAAACCGGAATACCTTCAAAGCAAGTGGTAGATAGACTCAAATCTACAAAGGGGTGCATTTGAAATACTAAGTCACTTGCACAGAAACTTGTGTGATGGCCATTACCTTTGAGATGTGCCAACAAAAAGGAATATCCTTAACTGATGGTGCTAAATTAATATATGTGTGCGTGTGTAAGTCCCACCTTCTTGGGACTTACAATGTGCCTTCCAAAAGAAAAAAAAAAACCAAAAAACCAACCACCCTTCAATTTGCAAGAATTCTGGGCATTTGTGCACTCCCATAATTCATGTTAGAAGTTCATTTAATGGAGGTGTTTGCTTGTTAGACTCATTGTAATAATCAGTTTTACTGTTTGTTCTGTTTTTCAGCCAATTCAGGATTTAGCAAGCAGCCCGCCAGAGAGCTCATTCCAGAAACTGGCACCCAGTGAACATAGGTACACCTTATTGAGGGAAAAAGATGAACTTTAAAAACTTGAAATAATCTTGCAAGCCTTTCAGACAGCAGCATTGACTTCTGTGTGGTGGAAATAGTAAACCTATATTTTCATAATTCTATGTGTATTTTTATTTTGAATAAACTGAAAAATAATTTTTTTCTCCCCAGGCTTGTAAATACATTTGTTTGGTGGGTCATTCTCTACAGCATCTTTCAAACAGTACGTTCCTAATGCTAGAGTTAAAATATCAGAGACCCATCCAGACTCTTGATCTAACTCTGTTCTGTAAAACTTTTATAATCCAAATGAAGGTATCCTTGCCAGAGACATGCTGTTAACTTGCACTATCCCATTAAATAGGACTTTTGGGTTGTTTTCTGTGTAACCTTGGTAGTATGTGCTTTTTCTTCTTCTTCTTCATGTGAACAGCTATCCTGGTAATCTATTTCTTTGTCACATTTTTCTCCAACTTAAGAGGGTCTTCTATTCTGGATACTTGGGAGGGGAATAAATTAAAGTTTTACAGAATCTCGTGTGGTGCTTTACTGGGTGTAAATGTCTAAGCGATTAAACGATTCTATTAAAATACCAAGGGAGGAAAGGAAAAGTTTTCATGATAATGGCTGTACTTTGAAAGAAGGAGTTGTATTGACCTGCTCTGATTTCCTGGAACTCGTAAGATTGTTGTATTATCCACACGGCTGTGTTAGAAGAACATGAATGTTGGAAACCCTTCAAAGTAGGAACGGGCTAGGGCTGGGCTGCCATCTTAGTTTTGTCAGTCTTAAATTAATCTCTGTATGTATGTGTTATGATTAGTCTTTTTTTTTTTTCTTTGGGTCCCCACGTTCCTGGCAGACATCTACTTTCTGAACAACCACTGCAAATTTTCCGTTAATTCTTTTTGTCTGGCCTGTGCCTTATTTATTGTATATTCTTTGAATTCTGCTCTAAAGGCATTACTACTTTCCTTGTGGGCTTTTCTGTTGTGCATCATACCAGAGTACGGGCTTTTCTCTGTGAATCTTGAAGCTGTTTGAGAGATGAACGTATAGAAACTGTAAGATGGAAAAATACCTGTTAATTTGGGGTGCACTGCTGGAGATAATTAATATTGGATTTGTACAGTACACTTACTACAAAGAATCACGGCCCATGACTTGAGCCCCCAAGGTTTAGTGCTCTTTGAAGCAAGCTTGTTCTCTGAGTAGTGGCCCGCTGGGTTCATGTTTACTTCAGTGAGAGCCCCAACTTCTGCAGTTCACAGCTCAAGGTTCCTTTTGCCTTCTGCTAGATGCCACCTACTTGGTTATTGACAGTCACCAGACATGGTCCATTGCAGCTGTAGCAAAAGTTGATCCCAAGAGGCTGTTCTGTCATGCCCCTGCAGCAAGAGGCACGTGAGCTTTCTTGGGGGGGGGGGGGGAGTTGCTGGTACCAGCCACCACGAAGCTATAGCTGAGCAGATGCAGAATCGGTAGCTAGATTTTTGTTTACAAGCATACCTTTTTGTCAGTTTTGTGACTCTGCATTTTGGAGTGCACATTAAGTGCTTGAAAGCCAGGTCTTCTCCTGCCCCATCCTCCATCTCATTGCCAAATCAAGCACTTGTCATACCACCTTCCAGCTGGAATCCAAAGGATGTCAGCAGAGGATGGTTTTAAGGCTGCCACTTGTTATCTGCAGGTGGTGTTACAGAACTTCTGGAGTTGTTCAGGCACCTGAAATTTTAGTCAATTCCTGCACGGTGCCTAGAAGGAGTCATCTTACTCTTTTGAGATTCCCGTTTTTCCATGGGATTCTTACCTACAAATGCTGTTTGGTAGAAGACATCTAAACTTCTCTTACCAGAAAGAGATGCTACCTCATCATACATCCAACAGTCCTCCACCATTTCTTAATCCAAGTTTGCTTTTCTGAGTAAGGACTCAAAAATTTTTGAGTCTTGTTCCCGGAGCTTTGGCATCCCAGCACTAGGTAGAGAATTAGATGGAAGTTTTATGGCAGTTATGCACTCAACTCATTTCATTCTGTATTCATTAGAGGTTGAAGAGCTAAAGTCCAGATATGCCTAATGTGGTGTTGTTAATCACTTGAACTTTTGAAGTGTCTGATGATCCAGAGAATTTGTGTAGAGAGAGCAAATGCTAGACGAAATGCAAGATGCGTTTCAAATTGAGCCTTTCAATTCTGATCATCTACATCATTGGTTTTAACCATTCGGTGCTCAGCTAACCACGTCCTTCAACATTTCTCGAGGCTTTCATGGGAAGCTGTCAAACAATATTAGCGTTATCCCCATACGGAACAAAACCATTCCAAACTCCCTTTTTAATGAGTCCATTTCTGAGCTAGTGTATGTGTATGAGTAACACAAGTTCCTAAAATGTTGCATGCATCTAGTAAATTTCTGTCGATGTAAATATTTCAATAGCTGAAGCACGTGTTTGGTAACTCTGTTCAGGATTCTTAAATCTTGGTAATGCAATTATTTTAATAATACAAAATTTGTGAGGGATTAGTCTTTTAGATGCTGAAAGGAAATAAACCCTGACGTTGTCAATAAATGCTACAACCAGTCTCATAGGCAAAAACTTTTTATTTGGTCTGAAAGAATTACGTATATCTTACATACCTAGCAATTTAAATGCTAGTTTGGTTACTCAGATGCCCGTGTTTCTTCACATATGTAAATAACCCATCTATTTTTAAAAAAATCATAGCTTAAATAATAGTCTCCCAAGTCTAGTGTGTGCACAATGTTTTGAACTTGCTTCCTTAAAGACACAAGGAGGAAGAATAGTTTTTGTGCTAGACATTTCATAAGATGAGCATATACCAAGCTGAATTTGTATAGCCCATGGCAGGAATCCAGTTTCATGAATTTAGATTGTCCCGGCGTTAGTCCAGCTTGGGGGAAGAGGGTGGAGTCCTCAGTGTCTCTGGTGTGGCTGCTGTCATTTAAATGCACAAGGTTTCAACGCATACAGTAGGAAAGCAGAGATGGCTTTTTAAAACATACAAAGAATCAACCACAGTTTTTGATGAAGAACACTTTTTTTTTTTCCTTTGTTTCTTCCTTTAAATGTAGAAATTACATATCAAAGGAATGAACAGCCTTATATGAAGTTGTTACAAGCTCATTTAACGTGTTTACATCCATTTAAAGAAAAGCGCTTTTTGCCTGACAGGAGCAAAAGAGCTGAATTACTTGGTTGATGTTTTCCACTCCAGCTGATGTTACAGACGTAGGCACTGTGGCTTTAACACACGCAGTTCTGACAATGTTTGCAATTACCTGTGAAAACTATTCTTGCACACGTTGCTTCCCTGAGCCTCAGACCTACTTAAAATAGACACAGTGCTCTGACTGAGAGCAATTTCAATCATATCTTAAAAGTAACAAGGAAGAACTGTTCAGAAAAAGATATTTGTGCTGTAACTAACAGTTGCTTACAGTGGCTCTAGGCACAAAACCCCATCAGCTGTCGTTAGTAGACAGTTATTTCCAATGATGATATCAAAGCACTGGTTAAGAAAAGGGAGCTCTTTCTATAGTCTGCTTCCTTATACAGTGTTCCCTGCTAGGGAGCCTTCTCACTGAACGCTGACTTCAGCGTTCACCTCATAAAACTGGACTCGAGCAGAGCTCAGGACGAACTGAACAATTTAAAAACTTTAAAAAGCAGCTTCCCAACCTCAATTTCTGTTCCCCCGAACAGTAGCAGCAATAGTGTGGGAACTGTCCTGGAAGGATGGAGGTAGGACCATGTGCTGAACAGTAGATTATGTGACAATAGTAAGATTAAGTAATAATAAAAGGATATTAACACTCCTGTATTTAAAAATGGAAATTTCAGAAGCAAAAGGCTTCTTAAGCAGCAAAATACGGATGGTAAGAGTAACAGGCGCCCGCTATAAAAAGCTAGCAAAAGCACTAACAGAATTGTGCCCCATCCAGGCTCCACGGCGTGTCCCAAAATCTTGAAAAGGCTGAGAAGCTACTCTACTGCGTGAGCTGAAGCAGAAGTTTCGGAACTGCCCAGCATGCAGGAGGTGGGCAGCCGACCCAAAGAAGTATAGTTTATTGTAAATGGTAGCAGGTTGGCATTTGCAAAACAGTCCCATCATCTGGGGACGTCAGCTGAGACTGGCACTGTTTTGGCACTGTTTAAAGGGCCTCGCTGCTTCACCATCCTTTGACCTGGTGCCTAATGCCACCCTTGAGAGACAGGAAAGACTGCCTCCCAGGGAAGCTCTCTGGCTCTCCCCCCAGAGCGCGTGCTGGTGACAGGACATGAGAAGCAAGGGCAACGCCTGGCATTAAGCGCTGCTTAAGTAAGCTGAGGCTTCAGGCTCAGGGTGCCAGATCGTGTCACTTCATCCTGTACGGTGTTCCCAGGACAAGCCAAGGAGCTGAAGAGCCATGGAAAATGTTTTCTTATTCTCCTAGAGCAGTCCCGCAGGGTTGCCGCTTAGACTGTTTAATTCTTAACTATACTTTGAATAAGATGAGTTTACAAATTTTAATTAAAAAAAGCACCTGGAAAAGGGGAAAAGCTGCTTATGATGCTGATCCAATTTGGCTGATGGAGGCAGATGTGGGATACGCATGAGGCTTTTTTCCACATCGCTCACCCAACATTTTCACCTTTTCCTATGGCAGCTAACGCTGTGTGTTACTGAACAGGTATTGCCAGTCATATCCTGGGGGTACACACAGGAAGGTTTGGGAATCCAGATAAATTAGAGTAAATATAAAATACTATGACAATGAAAGATAGAGCTTATTTCTTTTTCTTTAGAGCACTATAATAAAAGCTCCGGCTTCTGGGGGGTGTTCAGGGGAAAGCACTAGGGTTTTCCACATACCTCCCTTTGTATTGTCTGCAAGACACTTTGTGCAAATTTGGCATGAAGCACCTGTCACCCATCATTAACAGCTGCGCATATAGCTCACCTAAGAAATCTATAATTAAAAGTTATCCATATAATATTCAAAGGACTGATGTCACCACATCGGAAAAGAGAAATTCGGACATGTCCATTTCACCCCTCCCAAGTAACAGTACTGATGTCAAAAATTCACACAACTCAGCCTTATATGTAAAGCATAAGGCTGCAAGTCTGTCATTAGCACGGGTACTACACTCTTGTTCCGAGTCAAAATGAATCTATACTTCAGCTGGATTTTTTGGCACTTTGGCGAGAAAGCTCTGGACAGCTGGAAGAGATCTGCTCAATCATTTTTTGTTTTCTTCTTTGTATCAATTTTCCACCTGTGAAACCCAAAATCCCACCACCCAGTGCAGCTGCAATTCCTGCCACTTTGAAGCCTGCAAGGAGACCAATAGGACCCCCCACCACTCCACCGATGACTGCACCTGCCACAGGCAGAGCTGCCAGCTTGTATTTTGCAGCCTGTAAAAGGAAAACAACAACAACAAAAGAGTTAGAATACTTGCTTGCAGTGATGTGCATTTTCCCCTCATTGCTCTTGGCAGTGACTTGAATGCTCAGTGATAAAAAAACTTTACAAATTAGTACTAAAAAAAAAAAAAAAGAGAAGATCTACTATCCCACATGTATGACAGAATGTACTGAAAACAATTCAAAATCGAGCCGTCTCCTGTGTGCAGTTGTGAACCAGGCCCTTTTACATGCTACTGCCTGATTAGGTACACTATTTAATACCTGGTCTCCATCATTAAATCAAATAAGAAACTGAGGAGATGCTCAGACTTTTCAGTAACATGCCCGAATCGAGGTTTGTAGCTTATTAGCGACTATCACTGACATCTACATAGAACGGGACTGAAACTGCGTGTTATCCTCAACCTGTTGTTCTACCCTTCTTTCCTTCTTGTGAGCCAATCGTTGAATGTTCTTGTCTTTGCAGGTAAATCAACGTAGCATCAGAATAGCGTAAAAAAAAAACCCCAAAAAACCAACCTGTATTTCCTAGTAGCCTGGATGTGATAGAAAATTACAAGAGAGATTGATTTTTTTTTTCCCTGCTACCTGTGGGTCATTTCTTCCTCATTTCCTTAATTGCTGGCTCCCTCGGCATTAAAGACGGCAGATCAATTGGGTTAATACAGAGGATTGCTGGGAGGCAGAGTACCATTGATTCACCAGCAGGAGCAGATCCCTACCTTCCCCAAGTTTTTGGTTCCCTCTTCAACATTCACAGCAGCACTGTTGACATGGTCTTCAATCCTGTCAATCTTCTCCTGCTGCGACTAGATGCAAAGGAATTATGAGTGAGGTCACCTGCTGGGAAGCAGCAGTGAGCCAATACACACCATTTTAACGCCTGTAATCAGGGCCCCACAGCCGCTTTCATCTGCTACACACTGCAGCCGTGCAGCCTTAATGGTGCTTCATTAATAGCATCCGATAAACCGTGCTGAAACTGCAAACTTACTTTTACTTGAAAAAAATCTCAACTATTAAATAATAATACAGCGTGGGTATTAGCCAATGTGTTGCTGCAGTTAGAGAAAACAACCCAAAACATATGATTTCTAAAGCATTTCTGTGAATAGATGAACTCGCATTCCAAAGGGAAAAATAAGCCAAACTAGCCTTTTTGTTTCCTGCTGAGTTTCACGTTCAAAAAAAAATTCTATAAAGAGCATTTATAAGATCAGTACCAACTCCAACATACAAAGCTGCACCGAGAAATCTAAATAGAAGTGTTTAATCATGACATTATACAACACTGACTTAACGTTACAAATAGAGTAGTGACAGTACTGAAAATATACTTGATGTTGCTCTGTATTTTCGTGTTTAATTTTACAAAAACGTTCCATCCTTTCTCCAAATGCAGTCAGATTCCCCTGCAGTCTCTCTCGGAGAATGCTGGAGCAGAAGATAAAGGGGTTTGTGGGTTGGTTTGTTCTTATTTTAATCTCAGCAGTACCCAGGCTGTTTTATGTCACAAAATAATGAGATGGCTAATGTTCAGCTTAAG
This sequence comes from Chroicocephalus ridibundus, assembly GCF_963924245.1. Classification (NCBI taxonomy): domain Eukaryota; kingdom Metazoa; phylum Chordata; class Aves; order Charadriiformes; family Laridae; genus Chroicocephalus; species Chroicocephalus ridibundus. Next base: position 103,362,430 of record NC_086285.1, read on the forward strand.
ATAACAGGCATCCTGAATGTTTCTCCCTCTTTCTAATTCAGAAACTGCTGAATCCACCAGCTCTGGTGTCCTCATCTACTATCCAATCCACGCTGCCTGCTATTACAGCTAATGATGGTTATGTGTAAAATCCTGGGTTATGGTAATGTGGTTATGTGTAAAAAAAAAAAGAAAGTCCTGGGCACGGGAACTCCCCGTTTTAGCTAGAGCTGCTAACATTTAGGCTACTGAATTAAAAATTTTGCAGTCCCTCTCCAGCCCAATGAATTTAGTCTTGTTGTTGTATATATGAAGCAGCACATATTCAGGAGCAAGAATAAAAGCTGCTTCATCTATCCCAACTAACCCAACAGCAAGGAGATTAAAGAACTCTCCTAGGAGATCAGAGTTGTGGGTTTAAATTCCCTGCGGCACAGGAAGGACTAAACATTGGGAACTGAGTGTGGCTGAAGATGCACAGCCTTTTGGCGGCTACCTCTGTGAGCAAAGAAAGGGCAGGATAAAGGCGAGGGGAACTTCAGATTTTTCTAGTACTCCTGATTAAGCAAAAAAAAAAAAAGTACCTGAGAAACACCCACCCCATGCAGAGAGGGCTACTGTGATTAGAAATTGTAAAAATGAATGGGACCTGGGTAGAAGTCTGTGGTCAACACTATAGAGCTTCTACTAAGGCTCAGCTTGTGGACAAGAGCACTGGCTAGAACATCAGTAGTTCCTCTGGTGACAAGAATTTGGGAGGAATTACTGGCACTAGTGCTGAAATAGAAAACTCTTGCCTCCTTAAAAAATTACCTTGACGGAGCCTGAATCAACAGGAGAGCCACAAAGATACTTGTAGCAACGAGTTGCTGATGTAGGGAAGGGAGAGCTGTTAATTTTCTAACCAGACGGGGCAGCTGAGTAGTTAAACTAACGCTTTTGAACTTTCTTCTTCTGTTGGCACTTGGACAATCAAAAGAAAACCTTTCACTTTACTGCTAGACAACTTGATGTAAACACGATACGCATCACCTACAACTTTAGGAAGCATCTAGTGGACCCATCTTTGAAACTACAGGTGTATTTCCCATAGGTCCCAAGTATTTCCCATAGGTCCCAAGTAGGAAAGGCAGCACCTTGGTGCAGGCATCTCAGCCCCGCTCTGCCTCCACCGGCATTTTCCTGAAGCTCTAACAGTGACTAGGATTTTGCAGTCTTGAATATTGGACCAAATAAGTTCAGTTAATGTTGTTCTGCTATTCTGCCACTTTCATCAAGTGATAGTAGCGCAGTCTGAGTTCAGATTATGAGCAGAAATATCGCTTATCTTTTTTCCCCCCTCAACTAGGAGTTACCTATCCGCCCTCTTTTTGTACAAGACTCTGTGGAGGACAGAATGCAGAATTAATACTTACGCTGACTAAGAGAGAAAAATCGGTCACCAACTGGCTAAGCTGAATCAAGTCCTACAAATAAAAAAACCAAATGTTATTTTGTATTAGTTGCTAAAAACAAGAGCATCAGCGTGGCAGTAAGGGAGTTTCGACATACCTCTTCTAAAGTTTCCCAGGACTCAGCTGCATTTTCTTCCTGAGGTATTTCGGGAAGGCGGGAGTAGATCTGGATTAAACTTTGGGAGCCGTCCTTCACTTCCGTGTTAGATAAAGTTTCTGAATGAGAAACATGATGCTTATAAATAAATGCACAGGATCAGAATGCAGGTGATGTGCAAAGTTTCATGTTCTCGAGGATAAACTGATATTTAACCTAACTCAAGCCAAGCAACAGCCCTGAAAGTGATTGTATAGGGAAAAGTCTTACTCACAGTGCTGTTTCTTTAGAGGAAGTTATTGACAAATAAATGGATTAGTTTCTATCAGCACCCATTCACAATCAGTTCTAAGAACGATGTTCAATTATACTCCTGAATTCAAGGTCAGTTAATTAATTTTGTATCAACCGAGCTAAGAAAACTGAGCTTGGGACAAAAATCTTTTCATTTACATAACGACACACAAAAACTGCGCTTCCAAAACTGAACAGACAGTTAATTCATTTTATGATTGATTATTTGTGCCACTGGTTTGATTTCCATCCATCTGGGACAAAAAGAAGCTGGGGGGAAAAGCTTTCCAAGTAAAGACAGTAAAAAACGCAGTAATGTGCTACACAGCACCCAGTGGTGGATCCAGTTGGGTAAGGGTACTGTGAGGAGGACAAACATTTGCAGCTCAGCAGCACGAAGGAGATATTCTCCAGTATCTCCCTTCCCAAATCACCTGGAGTGAATGCAGAAGGCATTAGGACAAAGTACGGTGGGAAAAATAGGGAATTAGGGACAGTTTAGGTGGCACGGGGGAGAGCAGATACAACAGACAGACACACGCGTGCCTCCTTCAGGCAAAGAGCCCAGTCTTGAGCCACCACGGATACAATGGACACGGGCGTAATTATGGACAGGTAATTATGTGGTAATAAAAAATAACAGCAAACAAGTTTGGCTTGTCATAGCAAGGATTAAGGAATAGCTTGAGAGTATGGAAGGCAGACTGGAGAACCCATGTATGTAAACACAGTGCAAAGATCATGTTAATTGAGACAACTTCAGTTTCTGAAGGAATATAGCTGCTTTAGTAGGACACTGCTGTTTGCTTCCACGGGAGGGTCGCATCAAGAGAAAGCTTAATACGGGGAAGACTGGTTAGATATGTCTAATAATATCAAAGTGTAAATACTGCATTAAAAAATTCTTTAGAAACAATTAATGTACCAAGGTACTATAATAATATTATGTAACTGTTACTACAACAGATACAAACAATGGAAAACAAAAATAATCATATTCAATAAAAAGTCAATAATAGTGCATGCTAACTCATGGAATTAATTTAAGATAAAATAAAAATGATACATTTTCATAACATTTGTCCATTTCTCAACATTTTTATCCCAGTATCTCAAAATACATTAAGGACCTAATCTTCCTACTTTCAGATCAATATAAGCCTAACATCAATGAAGCCGATATTCAGCTGTAATTACTAAGTAAGCGGAGTAACAAGGATGGAGTAAGCGATTTGTGGTTTTATTTTGGGCTTGTTTTTCAAATTACTTCTACCCCTCTTCCTTTAAGAGTCCAGACATGGAAGGCACTTCACCTTCTACAACCATCACCTGTTCTTCCAGAACATATTTTTGATCTATAGCATCAGATTAATTAACGTTATACACTCGGTTCTGAAAAATTCCTTTTCCCTTTCCAATATAATTAGTCATATATCCAAATGCATCCATTTATGGATAAACCAATTCTGCTACATACTCTGACATTTAACATTGGTTTTAAATATTTTATTCCATTTCAATCCTTCACAATATTATTTCAAAATCAGGTTTCTTCTGCCAAGAAAAGCATACTCTTCCTTAATCAGCCACATGCATGTTAAGTTTGTTGTAATTAAAATCTTCGTAATTCAAAAGCAGAAAAAAAAAAGCTCACTAAACAAAACTGCCTCCTCATAAATTATGCTCCCTGTTCTGGTCTGTCCTTAATAATCTCTGCTGACCTATAGTAGTAAAACACATCCTTCAACACACACAAGTGATACTGTAGTTCTGCATGACACACATTCGAGAGAACTTAAAATTATAAGTAGGTTTACACTGTTTTCATTTTCTAATGACTAAAAATTAGTCGGAAAAAAATTCCTCAAGAAAATTCTTTACTCACTTCGAAAAACTAAAGAATAGGAAAGGTAAGAGAAGGTGAAGTGACATTTGGGCTGAAAGTACGAGTAAGAAATTTATATTCACTAGTTCATGTTTTATCAAGTTTAACCAATTTTAATAGAACTGAGAATGGAAGTGGCTCCACCACTTCACTTACAGCATCTCCACAGAAATGCAGTAATACAAAACACCTCTGCAGATTTTATAGAGCAGCTTCACACCTCATTACACTCACGATAAAAATCTAATGCTCCAGAAGATTCAATATGTTGCTTAAAAGATCTTAGGAATTTTAAGAGCGGAGTCTCACCTTTTGTTAATATTTGTTCAAAATGCAATTAAATTCCATTTCTATTGGACCTGAGCCGAGGATGGTGAAGGGGGGAAGGGACCACATCATTTCACTGACTGTGCCTTCTAAATGGGCGATTTGAATTTGTAAACTCCTTCCTTCTCTACCAGATGGGAAGCAACATGCTACAAAGACTGGGCGGACTGGAGCTCCTTTGATTAAGATCAGCAGCCAAGATTTGCTTTCAGGACTGCAGCCTCTAAGCACAAAAGAATAGGCAATATATTGTATCTGTGTTAGCAATTCAACAGAGCTGCTTTCACTGTCAGGCAAACTTAAAAAAAAAATAAAATCTGTTTAATTGTATTTAGTTGTCTGCCCGTCTGTATGTTTCACTTTAAATGGGGTGAATTAGTTCCTGTATTCTTCAGCAGACTGGCAGGAACGTGTCATTCCGGTAATATTTTTCTGTTCTTCTCATCCCAATCTTTCTGATCAATTTCGTGTCTTTCTGAAGTGCAGTTATGCTCAATGTCCTCCATACTTTAAAGATATTTCAGATTAAAAAAAAAAAAAGCAGTCCTGTTCTTTGAAATTAAACTCTAGTTCCAATTTACCACCTATGTAACTGTTAGAAAAGCAATAAGCCAAGACAAGGTCTTTCCAATGAAATACCAGAATGTATTAAGGACAACTGCAGAAAGTTACCAAAAGAAGAGATATTTTAAATTTCATTCTGATCATAACAGAGAAGAGTTCACAAAGAGCCTGAAAGTAATGGCTAATATGGATGAAGGGGATCGCTGAATACCAGAGTTCACTATTCTAAAACTCAAGAGTAAAAGACTAAAGACAATGAGCTCCCCCCAGAAGAGATATTAATACATTTGGCAAACTGATTAATAGAAACTATGGGGGAAAAGTTCCTAAAGGATAAAGGACTGCAGAAGAGCTGGCAGACGCTAATAAAATAGGCTACACTGAAGATGACAACAAATTGTCCTGCTGCAGAGGAAAATCTGTACGAATTCAGCAACAGCTCTTCAATGCCCTGGATATCAAGAATTTGTCACGCTATTAAGATGAGTACAAGGAATAATATAAGCACGGAAAGTTAATGTCATAGAGACTAGGACACAAATAAATTGCAACTACCAAGGGGCAGAAATGGTAGCAAGAAAGTTTCTAAGAATGTTTTTCAAGTTAGAGGAAGACAAAGGAAGTGTAAGTGCATTGCCAGGTAAAGAAAGAAAAGAATAGATAACCCAGAGAAAGACAAACTCAGACTTTATACAAACAGCTAGCTGTAATCAAGTAATTGATGCAATTTCTTTAAACAAGAAAGAAAAAAAAAAGGATAGGCTAAAACATAAATAGAACAGGTTAAAAATATTTAGATGAGCTAGATCTATTCAAATCCTGAGGGTCTGATGAAATTCACTCTTGAGCATTTAGGAAACCGCCTCTGTAAGATCAAGCAAATTTCTGAGTACTTGAGTAAGGGGTCCCAGAGGACTGCAAGAGAACAGATTCAGTTACTATCTTCTTTTTTTTGGAGGGAAAGGCGAATGCGGCAAATAGCCAGACTTTGAAACCGACAAAGATATTAGGAAAGATGCTGAAGATGTTGAAAAAGTCAAGAGTCATGTCAGAAGCCAATTCAGCCTTTTTTATTGACGTGGTAAGAAGGTAGACATTTTTTATGATAAGGGTGGTGAGGCACTGGCACAGGTTGCCCACAGAAATTGTGGATGCCCCATCCCTGGAAGTGTTCAAGGCCAGGCTGGATGGGGCTTTGAGCAGCCTGGTCTAGTGGGAGGTGTCCCAGCCCAGGGCAGGGGGGTGGGACTAGGTGGTCTTCAAAGGTCCTTTCCAACCCAAACCATTCTACGGTTCTATATTTGATATATCTTGACATTTACAAGGCTTTCTGATACTACTGCACATGACATTCTCAAAAACAAGCCCCATCTTCCAAATGCACTTTTGTTTTCTCCCTGTTTGACCATTAGACTCACTCGCTTGTTAATCACACTTGAAAGAGTTCTTGTAGTTCTCTATATAGCAACAAGAAGGGTTAGGAAATCACATTTGATAGCAAGTTCTTTTACAATGCCATTGACTGAGAATACTCTTTCAATTTTAAAGACACATGAAATTTCCAAACAATTTTAAACAATACTGCTACCGCAGCAATCAAACTAATTACTATTATGTGGAAGCATTTAATCCTGATGTAACTAACTGTCTCACAGATCATTAGCAGAGAACACGAGCTGGTAGTGGGGCATAATAAGGGCTTCCCCTGAAGACAGAATGGTAGAACAAGGAATGAAAGACATTTTGTAGAGAAAGGAGGGAAAACCAGCAAACATATCTGACTTGTAGCATGTTAAAGTGTGTTGTCAAAGTCTTATTTAGATGGATTTATACTGTTTTCTGCTTTCTTGTCGGTTACCGAGATAAAATGCTACAAGGAAGAGATGTTCTCCTTTAAACAGAAACTTGCTCCTCTTTTCCAGGTATTTCGGGCAGTGGCATATTATACTGTCTGTCATATAAAAATTGTTTGCTTCTTGATGTTGCAAGCACTAATTCAATGAAAATGGCCTAAATGATCACTCGCACACAACCAAATGATTTACAGGGGCGGGGGAAAAAAGTCAAGCCACTGTGAAAAAAGAATGTAAGTGTTCTTCGTGTGAACAGTCTTCTATTTTAAGATTCAAGGCGATGGGATCTTTTTCATGGAAGGCCACAACTTTCTTATTTCTTAAGATACATTATTAGAGCATTCTCCATTTACCAAAACACAGTCATGGGTCATAAGAAAAGTGTGGTGAAGGCAAAGAAAATGCACTTCTTGATTAATAATTATTCTTCAACTGAAATCTCATTTGTTTACTTGTTACTCTGGTCAGAAAACACGGACTGGATACAACAATATATGTATCAGAGATACGGAAATGAAATTCTACTTACCTCCTCCTACAGTTGCAGATCTGGTCAAAGAGGCATCGTCCTGTGCTTCCAGTTGCTTTTTAAGTTCTTCTGCAGATTGAGAATGGAGCTGCAGGAAGTCTTTTATGGCAAATGAAGCTTCCTCTTTAACTGGATTTATCATTCTCTGCAGAACTGGGATGTCTTCCTGCCGGACTCGCAAACAGAGTTTCTCCATCTCTCTCATATTGGCTCGGAGTTGCTGTAACAGTTTATAAAAGTTATTTTGTAGCTCACTAGAAAGAGCTTTTGTGTTTGGGAATTAACAATCATCTTGATTAACTTTAAATAATCGTAAGTGCCATTTCTAAGTTTTAATAAACTATGTCAAAAAAACACAAACCCTCACAAGTCCCAACTTTCAAGCAATTCCCAGTGTTCCAGGTCACCTCTCCTCTACATCCGTTTTCATTCCTGGACTGCATTGTTTGACTGCAGCTGGTTCACCTGCTAAAGACGCCCGCAATTGTTGTAAAAGCCCGTGCCCCCCATAACGGGGCGAATCCTTCCTTTGAACCCATCCTGCATCTCCCAGACCCCATTATTTCGTGACCCAGTGCTATTCCCTGGTCTTTTTGTATGGCTCCTGCAGAAGAGGCAACCCATAAAAAAATACAGCCTTCTGCAGAGAAGGGGCTTGTCCTCACTTAAGGTAGCTCAACCTGGAGATGATCCCTTCTGAGTACAGGACCCACCTCCTACTCTTCCTAAGGCAGGTGACAGTCCTGTAGCCGACAGTGATGCTGAGAGAGACAGTGATTTATCCACCTCAACCAGAGCTCCAAGCTGTCCATTGAAGAAGGCACTTCCAAGCACTTCTTACTCGGAGCTGCCACCACATCACACCCAGCTTGCTAAATCTGTTGCATTTTCAATATTTGCTTGGGCTTGTGAGTTCGCTCACTTCTCTATCTATTAAAAAAATAAACAAACAGGGGCGGCACCTCCCAACACAGCAGTCCCTAAACAGTGCAGGGAGGCGTCACCGGCACATACTGCAGAGTCTTTTTGGACGTGGCCAACTTTCCATAGCGGAAACTAAGCCACCTGCCCCAGGACAGTAAGAACCAAAGGTCAAGGAAGGGATGGTACCTATTATCTTCTCTGCTGAACTAATTTATCCGTAGTATCAGCCAACCGCAAAACAAGAGAGAAATATTTTTGAAGCCATCCCCATCAATATTTTGATGTTCCTGCTGTCAATTTTATACTTCATCCACTTCTCCAAGTAAAGAAGTCAGTTTGTTTTATTTTGGGTTTCAATTAAAGTATTTAACTAATTAATTCACGATGTAATTACTGAAGTTATTTCAGTGTCTGTGATCAATTTAGGCCTTTGCCAAAATATTTACAGAAGTTGCAACAAGTTAAAATAATATCCAAATAAAATAAGTGATTGCTTCTCAAAATTTTGGGGGTTTTTTGGTTGGTTGTTTTTTTTTTTTATAATAAGTGACTGCGGTGATTATAGCACTTCAGGATACTATCATTCGCTACCCCCATCTACCCCAAAACTATCATTTTCATTTTGTAAAGACAACTTCAGGGACAAAGGATTACTTTTTTTTTTTTTCCCCCAATATTTATATTCTTTTTTTCAGAAGAAGGACAAATATATTTGTTTGATTGGAATATAAAATATAATAAAATACAGAAATATTTCTTTAGTTACAGGAGTTTTGAGAAGACACAAACTATTCACAACTAGCAAGAAGAGTCTGTGTGCAGGCATCTCCTGTGAGATAAATTTCTACCTACAGCAAAAATAGAGTTTTTTTTTTTAATTGCCTAGGCTTTTAAAATCTAAAAATGCACACAACTTTTCTTTTTCTACAAATGAAAAGAAGGAATTTAAAGTTCAAGTTATACCACTGATTGTTTTAGGACAGAGTTCTTATCGAATTATAAAAAAATAAGGCTGTAATAAAAATATTCATTGCCTTACATTATAAGATGATATAATAAACTATGTTATTTTTCATACTATTTGCCAATTGTTGTGAATATTATTCTCACAGCAGAACAAGAGAACGGATTAACACCAGTGAGTGGTTAGAAAAAGAAAGGTTTTCTTCAGTAATAGAAACCAGATAGAGGTAACACCTTAGAAAGGTAATATTGCTTACCTGGAAAAGCAGGAACTAGATGGAACTTATTTTATTTACATACACCAGTAGAATTTTTTATTTTTTTAACGTGTTTGAAAGAAATAGTAGAAATATAACTAGAGAAGAAGGAAATTAATTCAACAGCGAACTGAAGCAACACTGCACGAGCCATGTTAGGCAACCAAGGAAAGAACTATTGATTTGTAAAAATCATTTGTCAAATTACTAAGGGTATATTCTATTGTATGCTTAAATTAAGAGTACTACTTGACAATTCAGGCTGCATGATTTAAGGCTAACCCCAGGTAAAAACACTGATTAACACTTAAAAAAAGGGAGATACAAAAAATAACTCTGTAATTGATACTGAGTTGAATTAGAAACATGGTACCACAATAATTTTCCTCATACATTTCTCATCTTAATCTGCCTTGCTCTCACTGTTATCTTCCTCCCGTGGCCTGCCCGTAAGTACTGAAAAAGGGAGAATGGCATCACTGTCATAGTCTACCATGTGCCAAAATTCTGGGTTTATAAAATCTTGGCATTTCATTTAGAAGGCAAAACAGGACTATCTAGGCACAACACTGAATTAGCTGTTTTGTGAGAATTATATGCAGGGGACTGTGTGAAGTCGATCCTGCTGTTGTGTGAAGTCGATCCTGCTGTTTTGTTTCAGGAAACAAAATTATTATTATCCTGTCTTTGGCCATAATGGAGACAAAAAATGATATGCCAAACAAACATGTTGTGAAACAGTGACAATAGTGAGTGTGGGATGAGCTAATAACGCTTCCAAAGCGGCTTCATTAAAAAAACAAAAGAAAAAAAAGAAGAGGAAAATTTCCCAGTTGAAATTGAATTAAAACAAATTACCAGTACAGCCAATACACGGGTATAATGAACACAGTCACTGGGCAGTGACCAACACAACCACCAACTCACTGCTGGAGTCTTCAAAAATCCTGAACAGCAGCTTCAAGAGAAACGAACCGCCCACCCCAAGGAACGGCTAAATTAGATCCTCACTTCCACTGTTCATTATTACCTCGCTGATCAAAGAGAAATATTTGTGAGAAAGACGACGGAGGAAACGAATGATGATATTTGCCTATTTGGTGAAATTTAATTTTCGTACTTCTTCCTTTGTAGTTTTGGAGAGGACTCCTGTTCCATTTATTGTCAATTAAAACAGACGCTAAAAAGATTCAGCCTAGCACGAAAGCTAAGCCCCACTGCAAAAAGACATGTCTTAGGAGCTCACCAGGGTGTAACATGATAAATGTTATGGATATGCAAATTACTGTGACTTCTTTTCATAATCATTTTAATGGGACAGAGTTTAATTTCTGGGTAGAGCATAAAAGTATATCACCCTCTTCCCAACTGTTTCCACTTTTAAAACCAAGCTTACTCAGCAAGGAAGCTCATACAAAATCCTGTTTGCATTTATGGGAACTTCTGAGTTTCGAACTCACCGAATTCAGCCCAAAAGACACAGAATTTTTCTTTATAATATTTGCAATTTTGGTTTGTCAGCTTCCAAAACCAAATAACAGCCTTTGTTTCAAATGGCCTTCTCACAAAAAACACAGGAAAATAAAGCTGGCGAAAACCTTGGGAAGTCATCCCTTCAAAGCATGGTCTGCTGTCCCTATTTTATTTCTGACAGTTGTTTATCTAATCTGGTCTTAAAAGGACTTCTTTATGAAGAGCTACAACCTCCTTGATATTACACTACAAGAATTCATTATCCTAATTGCCACAGCATTTTACTCACGCCTAACAGAAACCCCTCTTGCCTCTGTTCAAACCAGGTACTTCTCAATCCTCTCCGTTCAAAGCAGCAAGCCCTGCCCCCTCTGCAACCATCTTTTCCACGTTTGCAAACAGGCAGTACCCCATTGTTAGGCGTTCTTTGGGTAAAATAACTAATTTGTCAGTCTTTCCAAGTAAGTCTCATTTCCCCAATTTCTGTCCATTTTCATCACTCCCCCTGAACAGCCCATCCCTTCCTTAAAAGTGTGGTGCCCAAACTGGACTAACTATTCTACCTGGGATCCTACCACGGCTGACCAAAGAGACTGTACGAGAGACTCTCCCATTTATACATCCCACTACGTTATTTTGCTTTTTAGTATTACTACCACACAACTGGTTCACTTTTACTCTGTGTCCCTCAAGTCCTCTTCTGCAGAAGCGCTACCCGAACAGCTTCCCCATGCTGGATCGATACAGCCAACAATCGTCCTTGCCCTCATCCAAAAACACACTGGGTTTTCAGGTCTTTTGTCAATATTATTATGAATTCTAATTCTGTTCTCTCCACCAGAATCCCATAGTCTCTCCCAGCTTTATGCTGTTCTCATATTTTTGCTAGATAGTGAAGCCAATGTTACATAGCTATTATATAGCGCTTTCATCCCTAGGTCTCAAAGAACTTTATTGGGGTAAGGTTCACTGTTCTTCTTGAATAGATGCAGAACTGAGATAGGAACACAAAAATCTGAGCCCAATTTTCCTAAAGTGTCCACAAATTTGGAGGTAGATCTGGGAGATGGTGGATTCACTATATTAGGTGAATAACTATAATGGATTTTTTTCAGAAAAGTAAATGAGAAGTGGAATGGTTTTCACAAGTACTATGAAAAAAAAATAAAATCTATTGACTCTATCAACACATTCCAAATGGAAAGAAGGTCATGCATAATGAAGTTGCACTAATTTTCCACTATTTTCAAAATCTTTACAAACACATTCAATAAGAAATAAAGAATAAGTAATAAAATTATATCAGAAAGTAAAATATAAACGAAGACAAATGAGCCAAAGGAGGGCTTCATTTAAACTTTTTGGGGTTTTTTTGTTTGTTTGTTTGTTTTAAAAATCACTGTTGCTGAAAATGACTGTATGCATCTGTCCATTAAACTTACCTTATTACTCAGCACACAGTTTTAAATAACTAAGAGAAGGAATTATTGTAAGTAGTCAGTTTTTGGAATTATCTTTAAAATCACAAAGTATCTTCCCATATCCTGCTCCTCCTAAGCAGTTTATGAACGGCACTTCCTCTACAGCTGTCTTGCACATGAGAAAAATTATAGACTCCCTAAGAAACTCACAAGTCTTAACAGCAATTTTCAGCAAACCAATAAACCTTATTCATACAAAAGAGTAAAAATTCTTCATTTTTTTTCAGTATTTGTTTTTCAGAGATGTAATTTTTCTTCAATAATGGTGACTGCTGAATTTTCAAAGTAATGTAACTTGATGAAAAATAGCCGCCATGTTTCCATAGGCTTACTGTAGGCCGCCTTAAAACACCACCATCGTTTCCCATTCTACATAACACTCCTGAACACCACCACCAACATGATACCAGCAACACCTGTCTCTTGCGTGCAATCAATTTCATTACAACTGAGAAAAAGTAAAAGATGACAAAAAAGAAGGGAATAATGGAATTCCTATTCAACTGCAGCAAATGCACACAGGGACCTACGGTACCGTGCCATGGCAGAGAGCTTGGGCAATGCTGCCGCAGCATACTGTTGATTAAGGACATGTAATACCACAAGGAAAGAGGTAGGAACAAAGAATGTGAGGACAGCTCAGTGCTTCAGTGCTGACCCAACATGAGGCCCCCCACCCACCCCGCTCCGGGCACCAGGATAAACAACAGGTCTCCGTAGATACATCTTTGACAAATGTCAAAGGGTTGAGAGGTTGGACGGGGCTCTGAGCAACCTAATCTAGTTCAAGATGTCCCTGCTCATTGCAGGGGGGCTGGACTAGGTGACCTTTAAAGGTCCCTTCCAACCCAAACTATTCTATGACCAATACCTTTGACAAGGCAGAAAGGATTTGAGCTGTAGGATCATTTCCCTGTAATATGTGATATCTCTGCCACTTATGGAAAAATCTGAAGTTCTGTCTAAGGCCCCCAGCAACAGCTACCTGAAAATTGCAGTCTAAGTAACTGCTTCAGCCGTGTGTCCCTGGCAAAACTGATGTCACCGCAGAGCTCAGAAACTCCAGCACTTCTCTTACTCTGTCTCCAGCAGCCTATACTGTCCCTAACGCTACCAGCTAACCGAATCATGGTGGTCATGCCATTATCACACTCAATCTCTGCCACCATCATTCTCTTTTCCTTCTTCTTGGTTGCATTACCATTAAATGTAATGTCATAGACATCTTCCAATAGTTCAAACTCTTTATCCTGAAATAGTACATGGATGACACAGGATCTGTCACGTCCAACAAATCAGTCCCTTGTTTTCTTTATCTCCTGTTTTCTGTGTGTTAATCACTGTCAACTCTCCCTCCCTTCTGCATGTTGTTGTTTTAAATTAAGTAAATGGCGCCTCCAAACAAACCTACCACCTTAAACCCTCTCAGACCTAAATACGATTTTTATGAAATTATTGCAGTAGCTTAGCTGTACAAATGTAATGTTGCCTTCATTTATTTTCTTACTTTGCTCAAAGCAATGTAATAAAGGATATATGTTACAAATTTCTTGGCATAGGTCAAAGAAACTCTGAGTTTAAGGATACGTTTACCCTACAGATGGCCACAGGCTGCAACAGGGAGCCGATTTTATATGACCCTTCATTGATACTACAAACAATTTCCTGCGGCAATAAAGATGCTCATCTACCCCACTTGTCATGCTCTCCCAGTATATTTGCGTAGTATTCCAGAAAGATACTTAATTTGAAGACTGCACAATTATAAAGCTGGTACAGAAGACAGGAGCCATACAGCTAAGCTTTAAATTTATGCAAGAGAGATGACTGAAAACCATCTTTTATTTGTAAACTATTTTCAGTTGAAATGAAAATCATAAAAGTGAAAAAAAAAAAAAAAAAAAAAAAAAAAAACCAACCAAAACCATTTTTCAAGTAACTTTCCCGGTTGGAGCAACACAGTGGAGAGACTACATCTGCCTAGGTATGTCTCGCAGAACAGAGTCTCCTTTTGTGGGCTGAACATAGACTAAAGCTGGGTCATTCATTAACAGTATTTTTCTTTTTTTTGTTCAATGCCTTATATCCTCTCTAGTAACCGCAGCATTTTTCTACCTCACACCATGACTACGATCAAGGCAGCCCGTAAGTGTTACAACAAAATATTGCCATTTCATTGACATTAACTTAAATCTTGCAATAATTAACTAATTGTATGGCACAGTCAGCATCTATGTGCACAAAGCCTAGCAAAACTTCATATTTATTCAGGCCTAACATTTGAAGAAGTCCATGGACCGCCCCTAAAAATGAAAATCTACAAGAGTACATTCATGAAAACATACAAGAACTATTTTCTCGGTATTTTTGAAAGGGTGACATCATGCCCTGTACAAAGATTTCCCTGGTTTCTTCACTTTCCTTTTTAGAAGTTTTTAATGTGGCATCCAGTCACCAGAAAGAAGAGGTATACATTTATGCTCATCTATACTTCTATTATAATTTTGACCATCATCAAAAGTACAACAGAAGTAATTATTCTGGGTAAACAGAAAATTCAGAAAAATGGCTAATTATGTGCACATGGATTAAATGTAGAGTGGCTGTGCATATATTTGTCTAAAACCTGTGGCGGATGCCTTGGGTCAATATTGACTTAGGGATTCCTAATGTATTTTTACAACATCTAATTTTGAGAGCAAAGTGTGTGCTGCAGAGAACATTTGGTATCACAATAATTAATCTGATTTCTTCGCAAACAAACAGATCACAAGTCCATTGGTAAACATTTAAACAGCTTACAGCAAACACATTCTACATGTCATATAATTTATTATCAAGTACTCCAGACTCCTAACTATTTAATTAAAACAAAGAGCTAGTCCACTCTTCTTGCACGGACCCAGATACTTGTTCTGCTCTCCGAGTATCAGAATGTGAACCACTTTAATGCATAACTTGCATCCCGATCTAAAAGCAAAAATCATTAAATGAAATATAAGAAAATCTATTTTGGCTGGAAGTGAAAATAGCAGGCTTTAGGTTCAAGACAAACATAATCGTTCCTAGAGACAAATATGAGGTTTTACTACTAAAGCACTTAATGTATTTAAAAACATAATCTTCAATGTGATTACTTTTTCTCTAATTATTGATAGATCTTTGTCTTGCTAAACAAATGATACTGATAATTAAGAGTTGCAACAGAAGTCTTTCCTACCCCTCAGATATGAAAACATATTAGAGCACAGAAAAAAGCAAACATGTTTATTACATCACACCTGTTAGAATGCCATTGTTTTAGCAGGACTTCCACCTTTGGAAGACTCTTTCGATACTAAGAATAAACTTATTCTATATTCAAATTTCAAAAATGCTTGGTGAAAAATCAAAATAAACATTAAAACCTCCAGACAACAGAAAAATCAAGTGGATTTCATATATAACTTCTTATAATCTAGATCAGTAAAGCCCATTAATACCTTCCGTTCCTCTAAAAACATGCATAACTCCAGCTCTGCCTGCTGTCTAATACTGTTGTCCAATCAATCAGGATTAAGTTCTTCTTTCTGAGTTTTTTTTTCATTTTTAGTCTGGTCTAATTTCCCACAGCAGTCAGTAAGACATTGCAACAAACACGGGAATTTACAGTATTAGAATGATAAAATACAGTGGTTTAGGACTGTCCTACCCCTTGCTGGCAAAGCATGCTTGTCTAGATGCAGCATAGGTCACAAAAGGTTTGCTCTAGTAACAAAGTCATGCCCCTTCTCTGAACAACACCTATGAAACCAACGCAAGATGCCTCTCCTGCTGGCAAAGATACGCCTGTCCCCAGAGTTTTGCCAATACAGCATGTTAGAACCACTAGCTGCTATATCTGCATCAGCAAACTTTGCAGTTCAGATCTGGTCTTTGTGTTTTTCTATACTTATCACGTTCTTTCACTGTGTGCTCTTTAGCCGTGTGAAGGCTGATGTTTGGCATTAGCTTCTGCATCATTTTCATCAAGACGTGCATTTTTTTTAGAAACAAATGTGGGACTCCCTGTGTGCTGAGTTACAGGTGACTATGCTCAAAGTCACAGAGATGATGCCATGCTGACAAATGTGTCTGGTATTTCTTCCTTTGATGATATTATGCATCTAACAAGAGATTTGCACACCAAACTAGTAGTCAAGATGTTCTGTGGTTGGTCTGAAACCATACTATTAATTTTAATTAACAGCATCCCTTATTGCAATTCCTGTCTTCTAATTTATTAATGTAAGAGGATAGTTTGCAAAAGACTAGAGTCTTCAAACTTTTGTTTGTTCAAGAATCCTGAAACATTTCTGACTGTATTTGCCTCATAGGACACAACTAGGAAATCCATACCTTTTAAACAAAGCAAAGCAATACCATGTATTTGACAAACCTATTGTCAAATATACGTCTCTGTGAAGATCCATCCCGGAGGTAACCAGTACCATGTACGTAATTTAATTGCATTACTATCACAGTCATTTTAATACCCTTACCTGAACAGTTCGTCCTGCGTTAATGTGCTCTTCGTGCAATCTGTCCCAGAGTCTGCATCTTTGATACTAAAATAAAGGAAAAATACTCCATATAATTGCTATTTTTACCAAACAGCTATGCAGAAAAAAGAAACCTTCAGTAAATAATCACTTTAATTTTCAAAAATGGACAGTAAAAAAGCTGAGTCATAAGCATTTTCACTGCAAAATTAGAGAGGTAAATAGCAATATATTTTGTGAATAATTTCGTACAATGTATTTTACTGAACTGCAGATAACCAGGGTTTCAGCATTAGTTTTTAACAACAGAGAGATACTGCAGCTTCCCGATACTGCTGTGGCATACTAACTCGGTGGTCAGTAAAACGGAGGGCAGAAGGAGGAAAAAGGAATGGAATGGGGAATAAGCTGTACTGGTCATATAGAACAAGGCATCTGATATTATTTACAAAAGAGAACTGCATCCATTACACAACACTACTATCTACATTTACCATTTCTAAATGGTTACAAACACAGTTACGAGAACCATCAGGGCAGATCTGGCACCTGCATGAGGCTCCACTAACTTCAGTGGGAAACTATCCATACAGTATTTTCCACCAGACAGAGACCGGAGTAATTATTCCATTAGCAGAGAGCAAGTTTTGATGAAGAACTGCATATCATCACATATAAACCTTTTCGCCATTAAAATAAATCAATCCCTGCTACTACCAGTTGACATAAATAACATAGAGACATCATCATGAAAAAGAACAGTAAAATAATAGAAGCAGCAGCTGTGATTCCTGGAACATGGGCTGAAACCACCAAAAAATGTATTTACAATACTAGACAATATTAGGACATTCTTTTTAATTGTTTAAATAACAAGACAAAATATTTACCGTGATTTCTGAGGTATTTTTATCTAAAGTTTAATTCCTTAATTTCTTAATACGCTTTGTTACCAATAAAAAACTCTATCTACAGCCTACACCTTTCCTTAATTCTTTTCACGATTTCAAAGGCCACAGCAATAAAGGTCACAAGTTACTCAGCTTCTTAAAATACAACAAGAAATCTGAAGTTACTTCTTATTTTCAGAAAAGAAAGTTCTTTCATGTTACGATTTTTTAGTGCTATGGAAGAGAACAGGTTTGGTGTTCAATTAAGTCAGATTAAAGTGATTTTTCTACGAAACTAGCAACTTCTGCATAAATTATTATGCCATTAAAATTACTGCCATTGTTCTTTAAAATAAAACGGACAAAAAAATATGTATCAACAGTAGATCTTCTAGCTCAGTTCTCCCTGAAAGAGTACTGAAACAGGAATTTCTGAGGGTCAAACAGAAGGGGCTTGCGGAAAAATTACCTTTTCAGTTTCAAATGACTGTAATACCTTGTCCACATACCGAACAATAAAAAAAATCCTGTTTTCCAGTTAAGAACAACAACAAGAATTCCTCAGGAAACCTTTATTGTTCTTTACAATTTCTACTAGAAACGCTCAGCACATTTATCTGCTTTATATATTTAGAAGTTTTATTACTTTGCTTCAAAATTCCTATTATGCTAGTGATGACTTCAAAGAATCCAACGACATAATCCACCCAGAGCAATGACATTCATGTGGTCAGAGAATTCTTCCTTGTTGACTTCTCTTTTTCATCCAACACAAAGTAGGCCGTACTGCTGGGCAATGTTCACCCTGGGAGACTCAAGGATAGCAAACCTTGAGAAGAGATGGTATTGACGTTATTTATCATTAATAAATAAAAGCAAAACTAAGAGGGTCCATGAAGTAAAAACACTTATAGAATCCTAACCTTTTGGAGCAGGTCCAGAGGAGAGCCACAAAAACCGTCAGAGGGGTGGAATACCTCTCCTATGAGGACAGGCTGAGAGAGTTGGGGTTCTTCAGCCTGGAGAACAGAAGGCTCCGGGGGACCTTACTGCTGTCTTTCAATATATAAAGAGGGCTTAGAAGAAAGACAGAGACTTTTTACTAGGGCCTGTAGTGAACAGGACAAGGGGCAACACTTTTGAACTGAAAGAAGGTACGTTTAGATTGGATATAAGAAAGACATTTTTTACAATGAGGGTGGTGAGACACTGGAACAGGTTGCCCAGAGAAGCTGTGGATGCACCATCACTGGAAGTGTTCAAGGTCAGGTGGATGGGGCTTTCAGCAACCTGATCTAGTGAAAGATGTCTCTACCCGTGGCAGGGCGCTTGGACTAGATGATCTTCAAAAGTCCCTTCTAATCCAAAACACTCTATGGTTCCATGATTCTGTGATATTTAATCATAATTGTGCTATAGCCAAATAGTTTGTATTTCACATTGGAAATACAAAGCATAAGGTTACTCTCAGACAATCAATCTCTTCCTCTTTGTCCTATTCTCTTTTGAGAGCACTCTTCGGAAAGAAGCCTTCATGCTTATGCTTTGGATCCCTTCCATTTCTCCTTGAAAGTACCCAGTGGACATGGAGAGAACTCAAAGCTTTTCATAATATCCTCAGCATTAATTTTGTAGTAGGTAGTGCTCACCAACATTCCTGTAAGTTCTACAATACATGTCTTACACAAATCTATACACACTGATGAAAACTGCAGTAAGACTCTGATACCTTAATTCCTCATTTTGTGTCACCTTTATGGGCCACAACATAAGGCCAAACGTAAAAAGTGTTTCGCGCAACACCCTTTAACTTTGGCACAGACACAACAAATGAAATCAAAACTGAGAGCAACAGAAAAAATGATGCCATGTCTTACAGCACTTTGTTTTTTAAAAATTGTTGCCTATCACCAACAAAGTTTAGGGCAACGTGCCAAAATCTGCACCTTCCTTTAGTACCATAACAAGTACTTTCATCTAACAGAGTCTAACAGAAAATAATAACTCTTTTTGATAAACATACATTGCATTCCCTGTTTTGGAGTGAAAGGCCATCCAATCCATGGAATGTGCTTTAGAAAACAAGAACTCTTTGGGGAGAACATGGCAAGAAAAAAAAAAACAAACCACAAGTACAGAGTACTGATTTCTTAAGATGTAATTTCTAAGTCTTCAGAAACTGTCATATGGAAAATTGGACTCTCAAATAGTTGAGAAGCAATGACGATGGATTTATGGTAGCCACTTCCTCTGAAAAGGTGTACTCAAGGTCAAATTTCATTATATATTGATTTTATAGTTTCTTCAAACAGTGATTTAGTAGATTAATTGTTTGGACTATCTCTGGAACCTAAGGTTTAAATCAATATTCATGAAACGAGGTTAGAGATATTGGCTTCATCATAAGTAAATAATGTTGCTGCTCTAAGCAATTTGACATAATTAGTGATTTTTGCTTAAAAGTAGCCTGTAAAATAAACAGGACCAGATTCTACAAAATTATCCTTTTACCTCTAGGGATGTTTGGTTTACATGGCTGGAAGTTAATTTTACAAAAAGTATTTTAGAGAAAACCATTTAAGCTGCTGATGCTGACAGCTCATGAAAGTACTGTAACACATTTATTGTGGCTAAAATGCATGTTAAAGGTATAAAATGCAAACTATCATGGAAGCATTTCAACCAAACTATTGCTAGTGTTCTGATAATCTAAAACTAGTGACAGATTTAAAATTCTGAGTTGCCATATTTTTATCCTCACTTTCTCTTAAATCTATCAATAGAGTAAACTTTGGAATATTTACAGTTCTTACAACCAGAAAAGTATTTTAAAAAAAAAAGAAAAAAGAAAAAAAGAGAGAAATTTGCAAATTTTAAGAACATTACACTGAGAGTGTGGATCTTTTAAAGAATCTGGCATTTAGGGACTATTTTTATACTCAGATTTATTACTTCTCATAAACATTTCTGTCATACTTTTTTGTCAATACACAGAAGTTCTGAAGTCTTCAGTACTGATGAATACTTTCTGGTATAATTACCCATTGTTTATTTAAAGGTTTTATCCATAGTCACTTGTTTCTAATAATTCTATTAATTACTAAATCAAATATCAAATCTGGCAGGATTTATACTGTCTAGGGACGCAGAAGTTTTTAACAGTATTCTGAAATCAGAAAGACAAATCTATACTAAACATTGCTACCACTTCTTGCTTTCCTAAAAGCGTTGTTCTAGAGGAAGTGCAGTTAACACTTTAAGAACTATGTTTACAATTATTTAAGGATTTTTTTCTGATATGCAAATTTTATTATGTTGACTGAACAGATCATTCGCACTGATACCATCAACAACCTGAAAATCCCACGAAATGTCCAAACTAGATACTTTTAGATTGCATCAGATTTTTGCATTCAAAATATAAAAACCAACTACTCAATAAAGCATCTCGGTATTTCAACGTGGTCACTGAATGCCAGTACACAAACACTGCAGTCTGTATTGCCTATAATTAAACTCTGGCTAAGCATGAGATTCTCTGACAATGCTTTGAACAGAATGTTAGATCAGAACTAACCCGAAGATTCATTTTATCCCGAGTGCTAATATTTTATGCATTTTCTTCTAGACGTAGAAAACTATTCTTGCAATGATCTCCCCTTCTGTTTGCAAAACAGGAATGGTCGATGCAAATGAGCTGCTGGCCAATGAAGACTTCAGTTGACCAACATATAACTGAATTAAGTGGAACATTATTTCATCCCTTCCCTGACACCATGGTAACACTATCCGGCTAGATACAGCATAATTATTCTTTGTCTAAATACGCGTAAGATTTTCAGCTGGGTCAAACAGTAACTGCCTCTCCTCACTGACCAGGTTCTGCAAAATGCAGCAATTCCCAAGATCATCTCTCACACTGGTAAGTACTACGCAGTAAGTAATAATGGCTGTTTCTCATTGCAGCACCCAATGCCTTTTGAAGCTTCTTGATAGGGTTTTTATATATCCTAAATGACGGGGGTTCTACACGCATGGACAAGACTTAGCAAAGAATCTATGTAGCTGTACAAAGTAATACTCTTAAAAAAAAATAATAAAAAAAATCAAGCAGCTTAACAGTTATGCCCATCTCCTCCATGCTCTCTCTCTAATGACTACCTTACACACATCTAAAGCGTATCTTTACCTTCAAAGTGCAACAAAACCATTTGTGTAACACTAATGCGCCCTGCTAACCACTTCCCATTCTGTACTGGCAGGTCGGCTCCCCTTTCCCATAGGCAGACAACCTTTTTCCAGTGACCACCCGTTTGCTCCTCTCAGGCAAGGCTGTAGCTTTTATGCCACCCTTTTGCAGGTATTTATTAACTGCATCCCTTCATTCCTGGATGCCTTCCTCAAGACTCTGAAGGATAGTACACCTCACTGCTCCACACTCATTGATGCTGTTCGTGTTAACTGGAGTGCTGCCCTGAAGACATATTTTTTAACATAATTTTAACGTAAGACAACTGTGGACCAAAAACTACCTCTCTGCAACCAAGAAATCCCTCTTGGTGGATTATGACAAACGCCTGTTGCTTCCATGTGCAGTTGTGCAACTTCTGGTTAGAGAAAGAAGGGAATTACCTAGCTACCAAGACTGTCTCTGTTGGAATGAAACAGCTTGCATGGAAAAGCTATTATTACAATGCTCTCTAGACACCTCTGAATCCTGTCCTATTCCATGTTATTCTTCACTAGTTGCCCTCAGCTAGCTCTACGACCACTGCTAGGTACAGCCCATGCACACCGAGAGATGTAAGCACTGATCCCTGGAGGCTGTACACTTCTCCAGGGCAATTAACAGTCGAGGCTCCTTGCTCCACCATCATCTCACCCAAGAGCAAGCTAATACTGACTCTTCTGTACTCTGGCTACAATGAAAAGTAACTGAATTAACCATTCGTTATGGGAGAAGCTGGAGAAGACAAAGCTGCTCCTGGCCACTACAGTATGGGGCTGCTGCAAACTGACCAATTCCAAGGCAAAAAAAAAATGCTGAATCAGCTGGCATCTAGGTAATGTAATGAATTATACAAATATGGAATAACAAAGAGTAAACAACATGCTGTGACTGAAAAAATAGCTCATCACATTCAGAAGTTATTGCTTCAGGCAAATATTATACTAATACACTTTTCAGTTTGTGAATATTGTGGTTCATATCCTTATTGTGTCCTTACTACACCCTTAACAGGAAAGAGTCAAACCATTATCCCCCATCATTAGTTCGGCAGCCCCAGGCCTTGCTCTATCCCAGTTTTTCTCTCATCCCATGGTCAGCCACCATTTCTGCCCTTTCACCTTCCACCTGAGGTACTTCTTCACAAGCTCCCCCCACTCAATTCTTTATCCGTTATTTACATGAGCCAGGAAGAGTTTCCTCTTACACACAAGTAAAGAAAAGTAAGCAGGTGAGACTGTGGGAACACAAGAAAAATCATCTCCCTGTTCTCATTCTCAGATTCAGGACCAATCAAATCAGCAACTCCAAGAATGAGCTCTGGTAATTTCTAACCACAGGAGTGTGCCCAGAGCGTTGGGTAAATCTTTAGCAACCTTCAGCTGGTGGAGTTTAACCAGTATCTACTGAGTTCCTGCAAACCACTTCTTTTTCAGAATCATACCTCTTGGCTGAAGTAAGGCAGATTTTTAGAAGCACAATAAAATGTCTGAACAAAGACCACTGCACAAAAAATCTCAAGTTACTGTTCTAACAGACGTCATTGCTTTGAAAGGAAATTATTATCACTCAGCTATCAATCACTATCACTTAAATGAAACATTTCCTACTAAAATAAATTACTATCACTTGAACGACACATTATTTCCTGACTATGCTCTCAGAAACGAATACATGGATTTACTTTCCCTCCTCCCCCATCACCAAACTACTCAAGGCACAAACCTGGCAATTCCACCTGGAAAATTTCATCCAAAAGGTTGCTCACTTGGTAAAGTTACAGTAAAGTTATAGTAAAGTTGTGAACAAGTGACAGCAACAAAATACAAAACAGTTTCAAGAATAACATTATACACACCCTTCAGACCATACCTTTCAGGAAATCAAAATCACATTCACATCTTTTCTTTCCATTTATTCATTCCTTCCCAAGGTGTTAGAAGAATATAGATAGTTGTCCTAAACCACCCAGATTTACATATACACTTGATTTTATATATTGTGAACAAGCCTGGTGAAATTAATACGATGTATGATTTTTCAGAAACGTGTACAGAATTTCACAGAACTACAGACACCCCCCGTCACTAATTTTTCTGTAGGTCTTTCAGCAGTCATTTTATAAATTCCATCGCAGTGTTGGTACTATAACTATAAGCACATTTCCCGAGTCATTTACTCTCTTCCTTTTTTTAATGGTGTCACCTGTATTAGTAAATCCCTTACCATCTTCCTCAACAAACCGATTTTTCCATTTCCACAAGCTATAGCTACAATAATAACCAGAGACTGAGAATGTTTCAAGTCTGAAATCTGGTCATCTGTACTGTTAAATTTTTAGAACTGTCCCTGGTATGGTTTTGACCATGCCAAACAGTGCTCTTGCAGAAAGAATTCCTGAGAACAGTTAAGGAGTTATAACCACAGAACAGAGGCTACTCCCAACTAGCAGCGTGGATGCAGCCATCCTGTTTTGCAGAATATGAGGGTTTAATAATACGGACATAGACCATTTCATGCCAGACAACTGTGCTGGGCATGTTTATTTTACCAGTACAGGCACTGACAGAGTGCAGGGCAGAATTTAACTTTACTCTAATACTTCCTGGAAACATATTCAGTTTCACTGTCAAGTGTGAGCTAACATCAACAAGTAGTACATAAACATGCTGCAATTTTGATGCAATTCTTTTTCTATTTACTTAAATAATTCAATCTCTCTATTTCTCTCACCTCATTTTAAAAATATATATAGAAAAAGATAGGTATAAACAGTAAGTTATTCAGAATAGTTGGCAGCAAACCACTGTGACTTAAAAATGAAGTAAGACTATTAGGCTACTTTCCTTACAACAACTTTTTAACACAAAACAATAGTGCTGATTGACTAGTTCCCATTAGTAAAGGCCTTTGTACACACTGAATGACCAGACAATACAGAAGTTTCATTTGTAGCCAAATTTTAATTAAAACATTTAAGAATCAACTTTCCATTGAAATCTCTACATAATCTTCCAGCGTGACTGCTTCTATACTGCAAAAAAACTGTGTTAGTAAAAAGTGAACACTAACCTTCTCAATATTTATTTGGTGTTTTCTTAACCTCTCCAAATCTGTTGGAATTGCCACTTTAACGAATTTCTGAATGGCAGGTTCAATTCGACGGAGCTTGACTTTTTCATCATCTTCAGACATCCTAAAAGCAGCTTTCAAGTCAATACTTGCCCAGTGTACCTTCACCAAAGTCGAAACCCCTGAAAACCAAAGAATTACAGGCTTGTAAAAATGCAGTAAGTTAGAATCACTTTTTAAAAGAAAGCAAAATAAGGTAAATCAGTCTTTCCAATAATCACATCTATTCCGAAACCACATTGGAGCAGTATTAACTACTTAAAATCTGGATACTCTCTTTGCATTTAAATGTATTATTTCCATTTATTTGCAGGCCCTGGGAATCATTTTTCATAGATAAAACTTACCACTAATAAAAAAAATAGCTAAATAATTAAGACAGATGCAAACATGCTTTGCAGCATAATGATAGATGGAAGCCTTTCAAAAAAACTTCCAATTAGATGCTTTCCTTGATCAGAGTTCAAGTTTTGCCAATTTACATTCTGAATCATCTTAAAAATTGTAAAACATGTCCTGAAAAAACACCAAAAAAAAAAAAATTAGTAAGTCCATTTCCTAGAAAGATTAAGAGCTCCTGAATGAAGATTTGCACTCCAAATTGCATTTGTCCCCTACTGAAAATGACGAAGGCATCACCTAACAAGGGGTTTAAAAAAGTTACTGAAATATTTGCGGGACCAGCAGATACATAAGCAGCCTGAATTCTGTTCCCTGCACATGCATAAAACCTAACTTTGAAGTTCCCTACTCTAAATTAAAGATATGTAAAACTGTATAGAATAGCATTTATCTACAGAGCATATGAGTAATGTAAAGGACCTCCATTATGCTGAATGCACACAAGGGGCAAGAAAGAATTACGGTTAGATAATTTTGTAGTTTTAATACTGTATAAACAGAGGTTATTTAAATTAGATCTTATTTCTGTGTACTCCTTTTTTAACAACACCAAGAAGCTGAAGTTGAATTGCAGACACATATGAGAAAGTTTTGTTGCAAGTGTCAGTAAAAAGACACATTCTGACCTGGTTACACGAAAGAACCTGCACTACAACAGCAACTGCACCAGAAGGCTTTCCCTGATTTTCCTCTTCCAGTAACCAAATTCAAAATAATTAAACCAGCATAATCCTCCTGGTACAGATGAGGCACAGCAGAATGTAACAGGTTAAAAAATTTTCCTGTTTTTCACACAGCCAAGCATATCGTTAACAGTGAAATTAGACATTATTTTTCTCACATCTAACTACAGTGTGAAAGCGTGGAGGGAGAGTGTTGAGGGTTTTCTGAGACCTGTGATCCCTGCAGGCAGAGAGAACGTGACGGCAGACACCAGTTGATGGCACTGGGTCTTCGACTGAACCACACAAAGTTCCCTCACAGCCCTCACTTGTAGGCTGCAGGGAAAATATGCACAAATCTCCCTCACCTTCAAAGGAGGCAAGTGGTACGCATCTTCCATCAGGCCAGTGAGAAAGCCAAAAGTGCGTCTGGCAAAGGGAAGCTGGGTTTCTAGAGGAAAACAGTCCCAGATTACCCACCTTTTACAATACAGCTGCAAATAAAACAATGTTGTGTTTTTCTGAAGAGCAGAATGCTAACAGAAGACTCTCCTTCTTTATCTGTCCCACCCAACAAAAAAACTGAAAACTGCGGAAAACTGAGTATTTACTGAGAGTAGGCCACATTAGGGAAAGTCAATCTTTAAGGTTTCATCGATACGCATCTTCCTTTTTCAGAACCTCAGAAGGAAATTATTTCACTAACTGACTTTGCAGTCATTGCTAAATCATCCCCACTTCAAATTATAGAGACCTACTTATCAAGCAGTCTTACAAATCCCCTTCTAACCCAAGGCATTTCATATTAATAATTCGTTGTGCAAATCTTCAAATAAACATGTAGTGGGTGGCCTCGCATTTTTCAGGATGTAAAAAGAACTTAATCCTTTTGTGTTGATTTACTCTTTCTACCATTCTAAAAACAGTAGTTTAAATGCAAGATGATAAAAAATACACTGGTTCTTCTATTATAACTTGGTCACTCCAGTCCCTAACACTTTTGAAAGAGCCATTCGTATCCCACAGTTGAACTCCATATTGAGGCTAGAACAGATTTTAATATTTTTTTTGCAATGAGCAAAAGATGAAAAGCATCATACTCCAAACTGCAGTACTTCCTCTTCAAAAACACATTTAATTTCTTGACAGCTTATACACTAATCCGCAAGTTTATGAGCTAGAATTAATTAAGAATTGGTTCCTTAAAGATATTTAGTAGTCATGTCATACTTTTCTTTAATACTGAATCATCCTGAAGAAGCCATGACACAAATTCTTGAAATTTATCACATAACGAGAACTCACGGAAACCCACAGCCCATTCTGTCATAGAACAAATACAGCAGACACTAAGCCAAACCCATCACAATTCTGTCTTTAACCTTCCATGACATCTAGGAATTGATAAGAGTCAATACTGACAGCTTAGATGACTTATAAACTGCACCACTGTGAATGCAGAGTTAATAGAACCACAAGCCTTGAGTAGGTGATCTGAATAAGCAACCGTTTTAAATTCAAAGATTTGGCTGCATACAAGGCTCTGGATAGTCATTTTCTTCTCCTTAAAAATTCCCAGACAGTAGACTAGCTTTCACAACAGTGTCTACACATCTCTTTAAGACACTGCTGCCTAAAACTCACTGCACAGTGTGAGAAACTAAGAAAAGAAATATAAAAACTCCTTACATTCTCATCAGATCTCCTGCTTAAGTTCCCTCGAACAGTATAGCAGCTTTTGTAACAAAAGTTCTAAACCATAAATTGCCAATAAGAAAATATGCAAGGTCTTACTTTTTTTAATGTTCATATAATATAGTAAATAAAGTTATCATTACAAGTTTTTGCGATGACTATATGTTTGTTCCAGATGCAGTTTCAAGAAAATCTAAAGTTTCTTGCATACTTTATTGGGTTTGTGTTTTCCCAAGCATAACTTTAACAATTAATTTCCAAAGCTACAATGACTTTTTTTGGAGTAATCACAGAATAACAGGGCAGTTTAGGTTGGGAGGGATTTTCATAGGCCATCCAGCACAAGCTGTATTAGATGTGGTTGCACAGGCCCTTGTCCAGTCAAGTTCGAACACCTCCACAGACAGATGCTCCACCCACTCACTAGACTCCTCCTTCAGTGTTTGACCACAAACAAACACAACCAAAACCAACACGAACTTCCTTGTAGCTAAACAAGCTTGTGTCTACTGCTTCTGATCTCATTGTCACGTACCTCCAAGAGGAGCCTCGCTCTATACCTTCCCACCCACAACAGCGAGATCTCCCCCTTCCTTCCTTCATCTTCTCTTAAGGCTGAACAAATCCACCTCTCTGTTTCTGCTGGAGTATCATGTGCTCCAGCCCCTAACCACCTTGCTAGTCTCATAGGTGCCAAACAGAGGGAAACAGTCAGCCCCTCGGCCTGCTGTCCCTCAGCCACACTTACTAATACAGCCCACAACGCACGGTTGTCCTTTGCTGCAACAGCATGCTCAGACGCATATTCAGCACGTGATCCACCACAACACACAGGTCCTTTTCTGCAAGGCTGCTCTCCATCAAGCCTTCCCACAGCCTGTTCTACTCATCAGGCTGCTCCATCCCAAATGCAGGGCTTCCTTGTTGCCTTTGCTGGAATGTATGAGGTTCCTGTCAGCCCATTTCTCCATCCCGTCAAGACCCCTCTAAGTAGCAGCCCCCCCTGTCCAGCCCATCAGCCACTCTCCCCAGGCAAGTTAAAAACACTGCTCTCAACTTCAGCTTTTTAAGAAGATGATTTTGCCTCTGTCCTTGGATCTGGTCAGCATGCACATGAACCTGCAGAAGTTCTGAGCCCTCTCTCAGAGGGTGCCACTCAGACACCACGTGGCTGCGTGACAGATCACCTTCCCTTTCTGACCGTTCCTGTAGAGGACTGCCACTTGAACAGGGGCTTGGGCATCCCTCCTACAGGCATTTACCATGTTCCAAGCACAACAAAATCTTGACTTCTCTGAGACTGGAACGCTCGGCTCTGATTCTCTAAAATAAATTGAAGTTTGAGCAAAAAAGCCCATGAGAATACCATATCATTAAATCAGTAATTAAAAAAGTTAGATAAAACCATTTGTAATTAACTGTCCTTTATTATATTCACTGTGCAAGATATTTTGATAAACAAAGAAATCACAGAACCTCGTCTTTTCAAATGCTGATGCTACAAGCCTGTAAGGGGTTATCTTCTAAGTAAAATACTTTCAATTTAACATTCAAAATTCAGGCACCAAAATTCAATTATACTTCAGTGACAGAAATAACACTTATCCAGAAGTGATCAAGGCCCAGATGCAGAATAATTTTCAGTCAACTGTGTTAATAAAAAAGTAGATATATCCAAAGCGTACTGTAGCAGCATTATCAAATTATTAAATGGTGACAAAAATTATATATATCTCCCTTCTTAATATTTACATTTTCTGAAGACTGGCCCCAAACTGGAACTGTAATGTTGAAGTAAAATTAGCATAAAAGTAGACCATTACCTTGATATCTGCACTTAATATGAAAATCATCTATGATTCTTACCACCCAAGACAGGGAAAAATTCCTTATCCAGTTTGTTCACCCCATGTCCTCAAAACTATTTAAGTGTATCTTCCATGAAGGATTAGTCACATGCTCTTGTTTGTAAACAACAGAGCAAAAGAACCTGAGGAGTTCCACTGGTTTGATCTTTGCTTTACCAAATAAATGGGTATGTAAAGCAAACAAAAGTTTTCAAAAACAGATCAATTTCTCTTTCAGCTTTTAAAGGTCCAACCAGCATACGCTATCTTATTTCACTGTTTAAATCAAATGCTTGTAAGGGGTAGAAGAATCGTAAGGCATCCAATTCCAAACGTTGAAAGTGTGAATGTTATTCTGACACTAACACAAAATTTCCACTTATTTTGTGGCAGTGCATAGAAAGCACATAGTCATACAGTTGCGGTCAATCAGAAGTAAAATTCTTCCTATGTATGGTAACATACTTGTAACTTGTATTATAAATTTCAGTAAATGCGGTTCATACCCCTCAAATGTAATGCTCATGAACTTCTGTTAAACTACCTAGTGTTCTCCATTCAACTATGGTAAGAAAAATGCTGGACAAACCTGAAGAGTTCTGCTTGCCCAGGGAAACGCAACGTAACACTCCTATTTGATTTTAATTCACTTACACCACTTTAGAAAACCACTGCCACTAGAGAAAGTACTTCCAGCATAGATGCCTTGTTTTTAAGGGCTGTAAGCACAAAAAAGCTTTTTCCTTTTCTCAACATAAATAAAATAAATTAGAATACAGATGCTAGAATACAGAGACTTACAACAGCTTTCTCACTAAGGTGACCTGAAACACTTCTTAAGAATAGTACTAGCCCCAAAATTACAGTGACAAAGAGTATTGACTAATGCTCGCTGGGCTGAGGTCTGTAGTTAGTGAGGAACACGCTCCTGTGGCAGGCTACAGCCAAACTGGACTTTGGGTCTGAATTACATCTTTCTCCTTTGGCTGCAGCAGGAACCAATGGAAAATAGCTTTGTTAGGCTGAAATAAGGCCTTGTTACCAGCCCCGGTGTGTCCACAAAGTGACACGAAACTACTTAGTGGGATGAAGAGCTACGTGTGCGGGAATCTCCCACGGAACAAGCAGAATGAGGAGCTGTACGTAACAGGCTGTGGTTCCTAGCAGATCCATGCACTTGTGGATCCCCTGGCAAGACAAACCTGATCCAGACAAGGCCAAGGGCGCGTGACTGCGTTTTGAGAAACCAGAGCAGGTGACAGGCATTTTGTACTGGTTTTACACGTTTAAGCCAGCTGCAGAAGGGCAGAAAATACCTCATGACTCATACGCCAACATTTTTTGAACAAAGCTGGACCGGTGGAGCAACTTTTTAGTGGCCCGACACCTGCAATAATACATGGCTGCAGCACAGTTTGGCCTGCAATCGGAGCCCTAAATACGGATTTTTCTGGGTTACTGAACCATGCCCCTGGTCTCACCCCAGCAAAGCCAGGGGTTGGGGGGGGGCGACCCCTCCTGTGGCTCGCCCCTACGGGCGAGGGGTGCACGTAGAGCGCAGAAGCATAAGGAAAGAATAAAGAAAGGTTTCTACATCCTGTATCGAGGCTACAAGCGGGCTGCACGACTTCCTTTTCCTGAATTATGTTTTTCAAAGCTTGAGGAACGCGGAACCAAACCTTCAGTCGCACTGTGCTTTTACTCTTCCCCCCCTCCCCTTTTTTCCCTCCGAATCCAAGCTCTGCTTCCGTTCAGCTCCCCCCCACCCCACCGACACCCTCCCCGCCCCGGCCAGGGACCTCCGGACCCTGCCGCTCCCGGGGACACCCGCCCGCCTGGGCCACCCCCAACCACCGACCCGCCGGTGGGGAAGGAAACTGCCCTCACCCGAGGGGGGCCGGGGGGAGGGAGGGGGAGCAGCAGGACGACCCCCCCGCGGTGCCAGCCAGCACCCGGGCTCAGGGAGCGGGGCGGCCCAGGGCCATGGGCCTGCCCGCGGCAGCAGGGCCCGGCCTGCGGCCCGCAAGGCCGAGGCGAGCGGGCGGCGGCCCTCGCTGAGGGGCAGGAACAGGAGGGCAAGAGGGGTCCGGGGGGCGAAGGACGGGGACCCGGCGCTCCGCTCTCCGCCGCGGGCTCCTACCGGCCGGCCACGTCCGCAGCAACCCTGCCCAGGGCACCCGGCAGGCCCCGGCCCGGCGTTCCTCCCCGCCGCGGGAAGCGAAAGCGAAAGGAGCGGGGGCGGCCGTCGGTGGGGGCTCGGCAGCCGCCCTCGCTGCCCGCCCTGCCAGGCCGGCGCCGGGGCAACTGCCGCCCCCTCCCTCCCTCCCTCCCTCCGCGCCCCGCTGCTCCCGCCGCCCCTTTCCCTTCCTCGCTCCCTTTCGCCCGGCGGCCACTCACCATGTGTCGGCCGAGGCGCGGAGGGCGGCCAGCGGCGTCCCGGGACGCTAGGCGGGAGCCGGAGCGCAGTGATGCCCCTCGGCGGGACGCGGCCCAGCCCCCTCCCGACAGACGCATCCCCCCCGGGGACATTTTCCTCATGTTTGTTTCCCTCCGTAACTCTCGGTGCGGGGCGGGAAGCGGCCGGGGCGGAGGAAGGAGGAGGGAAGAGGAGGAGAAGCTGCCCTGACTGGAGCGGGTCGGGAGGGGGGGAGTAAGGGCTCATCGGGAGGGAAAAGCTAAGCTGCTGCTTCCAGAAGAGAGACAGAGGTTCCCGCCATGGTTTTAAGAACATTTTCACTCACCTTGACATGTAATTTAGGTAATCCCGAATTGCCAGGTGTGACCCATCCCTGGAAGTGTTCAAGGCCAGGCTGGATGGGGCTTTGGGCAACCTGGTCTAGTGGGAGGTGTCCCTGCCCGTGGCAGGGGGGCTTGAACCAGGTGATTTTTAAGGTCCCTTCCCACCCAAACCATTCTATACAGAGCATCTACCTGTAGGGGACAAAGGCCAACCAGGCCATGCCAGCGAGGCCCCTCTCTCCCCTCACTAACCTTCACTGTTTCTAACAGTATTCAGAAAACAAGTATCTAACAAATATTTCTGGGCTGTATTTTGAAAATAAGTGTAACCTGCTGGTGCCTGGTACCGCTTCTGGTCTTTTTACCACCTCTGAAGAGGGATGAAAAACTATCATCTGGCTAGCTGGCAATATCTATAGAGCAACTATGTTACGTCATTATTAAAATAGAACATTAATAGAAGAGACATAAGATCTCCGAAGTATCAAAGACAAATTTAAGTTAATTTTGATGTTCTGAACAAGATTTACATTACCTGTCCATCTTTCTGTCATTCCATGCCCTTTTGGCAGGTTCCAATCTAATTTGGAGAAAGTCATTACACTCTTAAAAGTTTTGTGGAAGTTGATGTGAGGAAATAAACCTAAATCTATTTCCTCAGCAGGGGAACAGCAAGCAAAAATTCAGCTCTTACACATCCTTGTTGGCAGCAATCAGCCGGACAATCAGTATAAATATATTGGCCATCCACATTGCATATACATAGTTCCAGACTGATAGATTTTCATAGGGCAAATGGAGAAGAAATTGCAGTTACTGCAATTAAAGATATTTAGGGACCAAAGGATACAAATCCACAGGGTCCATTGTCTTCGGTAGTTGTGTTGCTCACGAGATAGATAGCTGCTGGAATGACAACATAGTACTGGGGAATGCCAGAGTACTAAAAAAAAAGCTTACACTGAACACATATTTTTAAAAGGGTAAAAAGGATGACACAGGCTAGCTTAGCATAACCAGTTTGACATGGATATGGGGCAGAATCATGGAAGTGCTGCCGTGGGATATGGTCATTAAATGCCAATAATTAAACGCCAGTCAACACACTTTTATGAAAAAGATTTGATTAAACGCATTTGAATTTAAGTTTGTTCGATAAAGGTAATAATGTTGATGTAATAGCTTCCATCTGAGCTAGAACCGTATGCTGTTCTCATAATACAACATGGAATATAAATTCTGCATAGTTCATAATAAGTGATTCAGTTCTCAAGAGAAGTAATTGTAAGTGAAGATTTGTCATAGGCTTGTCTTTTTGGGTGGTGTTATCCTTGGCCTGGTACTTTTAGAAATGATCTGGACAAAAATACCAAATTCCTACTTTGCTGTTGTAAATAAAGGTTAAGGGCCGGTGTCTTAGGTAAGCTCTTTCGGATTGCTTTGCAAGATCTTCTCACTTGTAAAAATGCTCCTCTGCAGACAGTCAAATTGGAAGCTATACATTCAAGATAAAGCTTCAAAGCCGCCCTTGGAATCTGAGGGAGAGCAAACGGCATCAGAGAACGCTAAGGAGGACCTGAACGCTGTGGTACCTAAGCAGCTGAACGTGAGCTCCCAGAACAAAGCTTTTGCAAACTAATACTCTGAAGCAAAACCAGAGGAACATCAAATACAATGGGAAACGGATATTACCCCTGTTTATAGCACTGATGCAACCATTATTGAAATAATGCATTCGGTTTGGACATTTACACTTCAAAAGAATGTTAACTATTGGAAAGAGTCCAGAAGAAAGTTATGAAAGGTGTGGAAAATATGCGCTAATGTAAGATATTGTAAAAGCACAATCCAATGCAGGTGAAGAGGTACCTTTGTCATAAGCATACTAGTACTTGTCTGGGTTAGAGATGTTTGAGAAGTAGAAGCAGTTTCTGGCTTTTAGAAAATGATAAAATTCGAAGCAAAACTAAAAAAAAAAAGACTAGAAATATGGCATATCTTAATTGGCTGTAGGATGAAATTCTCTGTGAATCTGTTTTGAAACAATACAAAATTGTTAGAAAAATAAAAGAGGGTTTTTTCAAAGATGTACTGTAGCTCAAGCATACATGTGGAATATGTTGGCAAATGTTCTGTGTGGTCTGATATGGAGGTGATATGACCACAAGATTGTACTCAGTCCTTTCTATCCTTAAACTGTGACTCCAGAAGAAGACCAAGAAGCCTTGTTATGTAGCAGCAAAAGAAGGAATAGGATCCCAGAGACATTACCAAAGAGAAAGACTTATTTTGTGAGTTCTGACAGGCAATGTCTGAAGAGCTCCTGGCACATTTCATTGTGACCACCACCTTCATGCCTGACTGTCCAGTTCTGCTACCATTGCTAATGTGATCTTCCAGACAACCCAGCAATGACTTCAGAGAAGTCCAAATTTCCTCAAGGAAAAAAATGTCAATGCAAAATGCTATGTCACTCATGTAAAGATCATCAAAGGAACAAGAGTTCCACCTTCAGGTCTGGGAAAATACTACCTCTGATGGCAAAAGATATCTCAGAAAAAAAAAATTAATGTGTAGATGGAGTTGGACTTCCTGAATTGCAGACAGACTCAGACTTGTATTATGTGTCTGTGATCAATTTTGAGTGGTCTCTAATAGATCTGGTGACCATGTGTATTCCTATACAGTTATCAGAGAAACTGTTGTGTATCACCAATACATAATCTAGAAGAAAATCATGAAGACTTCTAGGAGGGCAGAGAACTGGTGTGCATCAGAGTAAGGAAGAACTTGCAGAAGTTTCTTTTTCCACATGAGATCATTCATAGTTTTCAGAAAGATGGATTTAGGACCAGGATCCAGATGTGCAATTCATTTGATATGGTTCCTTTGTTTCGCCTTACTGCTCAGCTCTCTTCTCAGCATCTTTCCATTGCACACAGACTCTCAGTTAACTCATGCTGGGGACAGTACCTCAGAGTGCCGCTCAATAATCACAGAACTTCCCAGATACTTACAATATATTCCCGAAGATATATCTTTTTCCAGTAGAGCATTTAAAAATTCTGTTGCCTTATTACAGATGCACTGATTTCACTATCAAAAGACTTGTGCTGGCAAGAACCGGTAATAAAGTTTCCATTGTGTCATGGAAAGCAGCCATTACTGTGTTACAGTGAACATTGTGCTCTCTCTCAGTCTTTCAGGAGCACAAGGCTGTTCAAAATGAGATCCCCTTCTAACATACATCCCTGAAAAAAATCAAACTCTTTAAGTAATTCTTGGCCGAGGGGTGTTTTGTGGAATGCGTGGCAGCATTTTCTGAAACCGTCTTCCTGATGTAAGCAAAATACAGCGGGTTGGTTTGGGGGGAAACTGTTACTGTTGACAAAAATTGTGCTGTCAGTGCTGTCGTTTTTTTATGGTTCGTGGAATTCTGAACCAATGCCCTTTTAGTGTAATTTGCTGCAAAACCAGCTCAGATTTGGTTGAGGTTCATTCGTGTAGCATTGCAGAAAGTAGGTCTTCTGAGTGGTAATAAAACAGAAGAGGTTTGTTATACATTAACGTATTCACAGTAGCAGTAACACTGAATGGGGTGTAAAAGTAGGAGAGAAAGCAGTTAGGGCAGAGCAGTTTGGGTTGTTTTTTTTGGAGAGAAACACTTCCTCACTGGTTGCACTGGTTATTTGTGTCTTTTCCAGCATATTCACAAGTCTCACGCTGTGACCTTGGTGCAGGAATGGTTTACAGTAGCTGCTGCTGATCGACCCCTGCAGCAGTGGTGCAGGAAAGCCTTTACAGAGAGGATGGCAGGTACAGAAATGATCTGTCTACAACACCTGGGCGGCAGTAGGATTTCTTACAGACAAGAGCAGGATGAAACAGGCACGGCTGGTTGGTGGGAGCTCATGTCGCCGGCACTCGGGGAATGTGCACTTGCAGCACTTTGCCTGGGGAGCCTTAGCTGTCCACTGCTGGCGTAACCAAAGGAGGTAAAATATTATAACAAGGGTTGCTGGGATTGTGGCCCTACCTGGGAACTTCCACATGGCAAGACTCTCTTTTTTTTTTTTTTCCGCCGAAGTCTTTTCGTTCCTACTGCAGCTGAAGAGGATTGTTCACACTCAAAACTACTGATCAGCTTTCACTATGCGCTGTCGCAACAGCGTTTCAGAGATTCTCGGTTTCGTTTGTAAGGTCACCCAAGCAGTTTTACTTTACTACAGAAGAAGGTTGAGCTAACTCGGTTAAAAAGCTTTTAGTGGGACTGTCTTTTGTGCGCATTCTTCTCTTGTTATAGGATACATTGACATCACCTTAAACTAAATCCCTACACATTAATCTAACTAAAAAAAAAGAGTTTGCATATGAGGTTTTACCAGGCAAAGGAAGTTGGTCCATTTTTTGGTTTTTATACAAGGCTTTAGAAATTCTGTATCAAATCTGAGTGCCATCCAAGTCAATGGTAAAAATTTTCATTAAATTTAGCAGGATGAGGATTTCTTTTTTTGTCCAGGTTCCAATGCTTCCTGACACAAGAAAACACAAACTACATTCAGAGGGAAAAAACATAGAAGGTGGCAAATCAACTGAACAAACTTTCATTTAACTATTTCATCCACCATACTTACCAGTAAATGTTCCTTTTGTAAAACCATTCAGCCTCTGAAGAGGGATTCAGAATGTCTTTTAATTGCAGACCAGAGGTGTAATGCCATGGTCTTGCATTCGTAATCAGACTATATTAAAATGGTTTTAGAACCATTTTTAATTTCTCTTCATTAGTTAGGAAGGTGATTCTGATTCTGCTGACCTATTAACCACGCTACTGATTTAAAGGCCTCGTATGCCATTTAGCTTTGGATTGTCTCCAACAGTGGCCACAAGTGCACAGTGAGGGAAGAGTAAGAATTGGGCAAGCATACGTGCTAGTTCCTCCTTAATGTTCTCCCAGCCTTCAAGTATTTTTACATTGGGGGTTTCCCAAACCACATGTGGTTTGTTTCCTCAGTATCCCCAGTGTATCTCTCTTCCAAGTGGTCACCCAATCTCCCCTAGAAAGTAAGGAAAGCTCTTTCAGGCACAAAATCCTTTGACAAGGATTGGCACAGGGCTGCTGCCCTCTGCCTAAAGAGGCTGGCTCTTCTGACAGTTGATTCCTGCCCAACCTCTCCATGCTACTCGTTACGCTGCAGACCTCATTTCTGTTCTACATTGTATTTTGTTTCAGGCTCAGCCACCCCTTGTGGACTGCCTACTCCCCAACTTTGACCAGTCTTGCTTTGAGTGGTAACGGCCAGCTCAATGGTTGGCAACTTTGCTTAGGAACTGGCCATACAGTTGCACTGAATTGTCTGAAGGCAACATAATAAGGCAATTGTACAAAGGAATACTTTTACTCACAAGAAAGCCGTTCTTGCTAGGAGAAGTCAGGGTGGGTCAGAATTGAAGAGGAGGAATGTCTGAGGTACAAATCAACATCTATTGCTAGAAAGTATCTGGCATTTCTAATATGTGACAAGCAGTATACAATTTTAAATGTAACTGAAACATTATCTTAGTAAGTCATAAAATATACTTTCTCAAATCAGAACCTTCTTTGGTCCTGTGCTGCTTTGTTTCTTTCTTTCTGTCTTACACATTTTCCAGTACCCATCAACTTCTTTGTGTCTAGGGAAACCCTCATGACCTGGATCTTTACAGTGATGCTTGCTGGTATTATCTTGAAAAGTTTAACTTGCTTCTGGCAGAAGTCAGACCCTTTTCTCTGAAAGATGCAAAATGAGAAGGTAGTCACTTACAATTAACTCCTTCACTGTCTCCTGCTGGGCCATAGATATATCTAAGCCATGAAAGGGAACGCTGGCATAAGACAAATGGCTTAGGTTCACATTTCAAACTTGTTTCTTTCTCCCCTGCTAGACGGTTTTACTGCAGAGGTGCTCATCGGTACTTCTTGAAAAAGAAAATTGATGGTCTAATGTCAAAGATGCAAAGCTGAAGGGTATCGGCTCCATTGTCAAATCAGGTGGACCTTTTCACTATCTCACAGGCAGTGTCATGTATACACTAAAACTGGGAAGTGCTCAAGTTCTGCAAGAGTAGGGTGGAGATGCTGCATACACAAATATGCATGATGCAAAGAGACTTAATTCCACAGCAAGGTTTGTTTTTATAAATGATGTTTGAATCTTATTCTATTTACTTCTATATGGCAGTAATACTGTGAAGCCCTGAAGTTCAGTCTTGCAGAGATAAACATAGTTTAAAGTTTTGTATCAGATAAAGAAAGCCTCTAAAGCCTATTTTAGTTTAAGATGTAATTGAAAGTTTGGTTTTCTTGATGAGTACTTTGGGGTACATGTTCAGCTAGCTATGCAGAGAATTAGCTGTGCAAGTCCCATTACTGCTAATGCTACTACTAATTCCCTGCACATCACACTGAATATTTACCTCTTCGTTTAGTATTTAGATGAGCCATTAAAGTATTGGTTTCTCACTGTTACAGTCATCTGTATACACAAAAAAAATCATAAACATGTGAAAAGGAAAATGTTTAGTTAAAGATGTTTAATGCTGTTTAGAAGATAGCATTATTACAATTTACATTAAACCATAAATTGTGACTAAAATGGCTTAATTTCTTGCCTTGGAAATTGTAGAATGGATTAATATTTTGCAGGCACCATGAATGTAGATTGTTTGCTTTGCATTTAGAAGCTCGAGGTGTCAGAGAGGCTGAAGAGGGGCATTAGCTTCATGCTTGGGTGGCACAGAGAGTGAGCTATTTTAGCAGTTTTAAATCTGGAGACAAATACTGTCCGCAGGATGAATTTGATCATTTATGAATGGTTCTCTTCTATATCAGCTACAGACAGGTGAAACACTGGGCCAAAGTAAAAAAAACTTTAATTGGTGTGTGACTGTGTTTGGCAACCTTGCACGTTGATAGCATCGTTTGACTAACATGACTGGATCTCATTTTCAATCTGTCGGACTGCTTCATGCTGAGGGTCATCTCTGAGCTGGACAGGAGTCCCAAAGTGAATAGGATGCAGGTGATGAATACAAAACAGCTCTTATAAGGCTCAGGCCTCGAAAGAAACCAAGACAACCTTTCTATGGATCCGAGCACAAAGCCTGCTATCTAGCTCTCTTTTGCAAGTAGCTGCTTAGGTCTCTTAGTTGTTCCTCTGAATTGTAATTCTTAATGTAGCTGTGATTTTCTTTGGGTTTTATTATGGGTTTTACTGCTCCGCTGCTATAGATATTACTGACTTGTCCAGTCTCTTGCTATGTCTGGAACAGAGCTATGGCTCAAGAGGAGTAGTTGCCATCATTTTCCTAAGCGATACATCAACATTTTGGAGGGAGAGGGGAACCAACACCTCAGGAGATCACCATGTTATTCTCCTTCTTGATTTCTCTTCTTCTACTCCCCTTCAGTCCTCAACATCAGGCCTGGGGAGCAAATGGGGAGCCTGCCAGTAGTTTCACCTCTAGTATGGGAAAAATCAGGGGCAAGGCCAGGACAAACTTGATGTGGAGGGTGGCTAGATGCACGGGCTGACAAGAAGCAGGGCAGAAGTGATGCAATGCCTGGATGAAAGCAGATTACACCTGAACAATGGGGAAAAAGGACTACAGTAAAGGTAGGAGTGAGTCCAGATTCAATTTGTTTGCCTGGGAAGCCTAGCAGAGCTGTGGGAGGAAAATAGTTGAAAAAACAAGATAGAGTGAACATTAAAATTTTATACTGGTGTGTTTTTAGTCTAATGCTGTGTGGGTTAAACTTCTGGTTTTGGGGATGTGCCTCAGGGGTTTGTCAATTTAGAGTTTGGCCCTCCTGAAGACGACTCTCAGCACCTGAGTGGATCAGATGGAAGTTTGCCTGGAATTAATGTGTGCCATGTGTTTCTCGGGACTGTTTCAGAGCTGATGACTAAAGAAATTTCCCAGGACCAGCTGAACCTGAGTCTTACTGCTTGGGTTAACAGACTCACAGCAGAGCTTGGCGTTCAAATGTTCAGATGTTCAAAACAAGATTCCTCTTGGCTACTTTAGGCTCCAATTACTCTGGAAGATTTATGCTACACATACATCTGCCAATTCAGGAGTATATTCAAAATATATCTCAGGAGAACAAGTTAGTCCTTCCTGAACTCCTTCTGCAGCCCTCTGCCTTCTATGATTTCCCTTCCAGGTGATAGGAACGCAAATACTGAGCACAAATTGCTGTCCCACCAATTGACACTGATCATGCAATACCCATTTCCAACAGCAGAAGCTCTCTACCGATGGTGAGTCCTAGTAAAAAGGCTGCATGCAGATACAAGTGGAGGAGCAATAAAGTGACTTGTGCTTCCTGTGGAAGTCTGTTGTCTTTACAGATAGTTCCACAAAGAAAAGCGTAAGTGGGATCATGGTTTGGCTCTCCATCCTTTGGATAAGGAAGGAGGCTTCCAGAGAGTGGTAGGGTGAGCTTGCTGATGAGGATGCTGGGATCTGCCTTCTTCCAGACCACAGCCTAAATGTGTTTCTTGTTATTAATATTAATATAATCTTTGTATTGACACCTTCAGAGTACTCTGCCACTAGTCTCTTGCCTCTCTCCTTCCTGTCCCTTCCCCAACTCTGTTCCCCTATGTATGACTCATCCCAAAAGCTCTGTCTTTTCCACTGTCCAGATGCTCTGGATCTATACTGCACTCCAGCAGACCTAGAAGCCCTCCAGCAGTGCTAAAAACACTCATAATAATATGTAGCAATGGTATCAGTACTGTAAGGAGAGGAAGAGATGTTAAAGATATATTTTCACTGCCACACTTAGCTGAAGTAAAGGACCATCAGACAGCACTGGTGATCACCATACCAATGTAACATGTAAGTCATCAAAGCTTTTTAACAAAAATGTTGACATTTTACACAAAATATGGAAATGTGTTACACATCTGAGATTATCATTCCTTTTTTTTTCCAGCCAATGACCTGGATCTCTCCATGAATTGCAAAGCAATAGCACTTTTCGTTCCCTCTGTGTGATCAGTTCTAGGTGGGAGTGATGTTCTTCCTCTCTCTCCCACGAGGCTGCCCTAAACCTTCTGGACCCATTCAAAGATCAGGTCTTTCTGGGACATCTTACATTCTCAGCATCATGCTATTACCTCATCACACTCTTTTGAGAAGATAAGACTGGCTGTTGGTTTTGAGACTT
Organism: Chroicocephalus ridibundus; assembly: GCF_963924245.1. NCBI lineage: Eukaryota > Metazoa > Chordata > Aves > Charadriiformes > Laridae > Chroicocephalus > Chroicocephalus ridibundus. Next base: position 103,403,842 of record NC_086285.1, read on the forward strand.
GCCGTTTGTTATTTTTTGCTTCACAGGGTACAGTCTTCAGTGGTTTTATTCTATCTACCCAGATGCTGTTGAAGCAACTTCCAAAGACTGAGTGATACAACAACAAACATCTGTGCTACAACAAATAGTAACTTTTCAGAAGAAAGTTGTATGAAAAGTGAAAATTTTATTGTCAAATGTTAGATTTTCCTTAGATTTACATAATTATAGAAAAGTATTTCTATTTTAATTATTTTAGGGTTTTGGATGTTATAAAAAGGAGTCAGAAGCAATAGCATGTCAAGCTATATAAAAGTTGTTTGTATTTTTACCAATCTATTATATCATTTTGTTAGCAAAATGGATGAAGAATGCAGATGGTTTAAAACTCATATTTTATTAATATAAATTTCTCATCTAATGTTCACATTTTATCAAAGTAAGCAGGGATTTTGCCATTGATTTCGGTGTTACCAGGATTTGACTCGTTTAAGCTAAAAAATGTCCTGTTTCAACATTGACATACTGGAAGTCAAGCAAAATATATATTAGCATACTTACAAGGCATAGAGTTGTACTTCAGAGTTAACGTTCCTTTTTTTTTTTTTTTTTTTGCAATACACTGGAGGTTGGTACTGCAGATTTTGTGGTGTTTCTTCCCCAGAGTGACGTCCAGTCTCGCTGCAGCCCTTCAACAGACATTTTCTGCTAAGGCAGAGTGTTATTTGTCACTGAGTGCCGGCGGATAAAAACTGGATCATCAAATCAGGACTCCAAAGGACAAGAGAGAGAGAGAGAAAAAAGACTTGATCATTGTGCACAAGACAATTAACACTGGGACCTTTACAAAATGGGGAAATGGTAATTCTTGGGAGCTCGGTTGGATGTAGATGGACACAAGCGGATTTGCTGCGATGTATTAAAGGTGGTGCCAATGGGATGTACCTGAAAGATTTTGTAGTTTTTCACTGCCTGCTACTTCATTTAATCCTTTGCAGTGATGAGGGGTGACCATAAAGGCACCTACAGCAAAAATGATGGGATAATGTGCGCATATGTGTTGCATGACAATTATGAATATACCAGAGGTTATCAACTCTGCACTTACACCTCTGTCTTATGAGAGACAATGGACGCAGAGTTTGAGTAAAAGAACAGTGGGATTTAATCGATTTCCTGCCAATGTGCAAACATCTGTATTGACGCTATTTAGCAAAATTACAATATGTTGTCCAAGATCCGTGTTTGGCAGAGACGGCTGATGAACCCTCAAATAGCGTGCTGATTTTTTTATTTTTTTTTCTGACGTAGGCGTTATTGCTGTGATCTGTGACCCAGCTCCGTTTCAGCTATGCTGAAGGATCTCAGAGGCCGGGCAGTCGTTGGAAACATTGACTGAAGGCTGACATGTGTGCATGGAAAGAAGGGGAATTTTGTCACTTAATACTGCGATTGCCCTGACACGCTTTGTGTGTAGAATTTTTACCACAAACTTCCGGGCTGTAAATAGCGTAATAGCACAGCCCAAATGTTCAGCTTAGCGGGGGGAAGGTTTAACGGCAAACGGAGTGTGCAAGGCGAGGGAGAAGTATAGAGCCAGACAAAAGCAAGAGGCTGGAGGGGCCGTGGGAGTAGAAGAAAAGAGGAAACCCAGATTTCACCTATGTAAAAATGGATACGAAAAGATTCTGCGAAAAAGCAGCTGCTCAGAAAGGAGAGGCCGGGTGAGGGCTGTGGCGGGGGGGTGCGGGTGGCCCTGGTGCAGCAGGACGGGTGAAGGCAGGTTTACAGCCAGGTTCTGGCAGCAGAGCAAAGTTCACCTTCTGCCTTTACTTCAGAGAAGGCATTGACACGGCCTTCGCTTTTCCCTGGTTGTCCTGAAACTTGGATAAGATTTTCTTTTTCTTCCTCTCTTCTTTAAAACCTCTGCTCTTCCATTGAAACTTCCCAGTGGGTTCAAAAGTTCTCAGTGGGGTCTGAGGGACAGAAACATGGCATAACATAAGCTTCTTTTGTCTAGACAACTAGGCCAGAGGAGTTATTAAATAATCTCACAGGTGTTCATGGCACAGGTGGCTCAGGTAGAACAATTTGAAGAGGAAAAGGTGTTCTTTGGATTAAACAAGGTGTATTCCTGAGGTAAAAAATCACATTTTGATGTAATTAAGGACTATATCACAATACTTACACAGGAAAGGAGGGAAAAAAGTTTCTTCAGGCATAGAAGATTCTTCTTGACTCTTTTATTTCCTAACTTCTAAATGCTTGACTAGAGCTACATAATTTTTTAAACAATTTTTTGTGTGTGTGTGAAATACACGTATCGAGTACAGCAACTGTTCAAGTGCGAATTTATTTTTAAATAGAATTCACTCCTTGTATTACTATAGGTGCTTTGGAAGTAGAAACATTTCTATATTATCACCTTCTATCTTTTGAGAAGGAGACGGATATTTTTACCTTGGCAAGGTGGAGGCAGTTTTACAATAATCTGAATATATTTAAGGTGTGCAGCTCATTTTTCTACCTAATGAATAACTGTGTGCCTGAGTGGGTGGATGGAAAATAAGAACCTCTCGGATTAGATAGAGAAGGTGAAACACGTTACATTTATGCACATAACATATCTGCTAATATTCTAATACGTTTGATAAAGTCACTGTTAAAAGCCATTTTTAATGCATGTGATGGCAATCAGTTTTCTTTGAAAACTGTGATTCCAGGGGGGAAAAAAAGTACATACATTTTAGAAACCAATACAAGTGTTTCATCGAATTAAACCAGAAGTCATATTATTTTCCAGGTACATTCCTCCTGTGGTGCCCGTGGTGCTGTAGGCCAAGACGAAACAGAAACTGGCACAGGCTGAAAGGGCTGTGGGCAGCGCAGGGACAGGGTGGCACATAATTTCTTCTACACCGAGTGGCGTCCGACACCTTTGGTCTGCAGCTGCCCCACGTGGCTGCTGAAGAGAAGATACCAAATGCTTTGCTCGCACGCAAAGCTAGTAATAAGTAATTAATAGTAAAATGATGAGTGGGAACACCGAGGCAAATTAAGAAGTGCATTATCAAGAGAGTACTGCGGAAACAGTTCAACAGCCTCTGTCAGGGAGTCTGGGGCACAAACCAAGGAGTACCTTCAGTGTCTTACTTGGTGCAGAGAGACCTGCAGACATACAAAGTTAGAGAGAAGTGAGTAAAGCGAGAGTCTTCTGCCCCATTGCTGTGCAAAAGGATGGTCAGTCCAAGAACATCTGGCAATCCTGCCAGCCAACATGCCCAGGAGGTCTCAGGTCCACCAGGGTGGTCGCTGTCACCACAGGTGGCTGCTGCCCATGTTGCACAGCTAACCAGCAGCTATAACTAAGCGGCAGCTAACCAGCTGGAGTTTGGGGAGGAAGATGCTCCATAGAAACTAGAAAGTCACCTTTTGGGAGGACTGCAGAGCTTTGCTTCTTTCCAGCGGTCACATTTGTGACCTGGCGCGGTGAAACTTTCTACATTCTTTAGTCCTTCCTTGGGTAAAGGCAGCAAAAACGGCTCCTTTATATGTAAGGAACATTATGTCTTGATATATCTGTGGAAGAAAAACTAAGTATCCCTTGGGAATTAACTACGATGGCTAGTGTGTCGTTATATTCATTAGCCTTTCCTCTCTATGGACAACAAAAAGGGATGAAAGGAATCCTTAATTTGTAAAGAACATTTCTTGTTGATAGAAGTTATTTGGGAGAAAAAGAAACATCCCTTTGAAATCTCATACAACAATCAGTTTGGCATTGATTTAGTTGCTTTATGTTTCTTTTTTTGCTGGATAATTTTGATATAAAATATGGAACAAGATACCTGTAAATCACTTCTGCAGCAGTCCTGTGTCCTCAGAGCTGATACAATTGCTTGACCATGTGCTATGCCTTTCAGAACAATTTTGTTCAGCCTATGTTTCAGCTTCCACTCCTGTCTTAGAAATGGTAAAATCATCTAATTCGGCATTAATTGATTGCTGCATGTTGATAGAGAAAACGGTGTGTTGCAGCATTCTCATCCTTTGTGCAAAAAAAGCAACATTTTTAATGAGAAAGGAAAAAGAAAGTATGATAATAAATTCAAGAGGCTGCTCGTTTAAATGGCTTCTAAATTAAATATTTGCATTTTGTGAATAAATCTAAATTTTTATGTCTGATATCTGGACCAAATCTTGACATACTTTGGGTATCTTCATGCTTGGGAGACAGATCCAGTTATAAGGGTAGATGTGCCATCTTGCACGCGTTTCACTTTCAGTGCTCTCTTCTCAACACAAGATTGCATCTTAAATTCTTTCTTCAGTATTTCATGTGTCTGAATACGAGTGAATCCTGGGAAAGGGACAGATCAGAGGGAAAACAAATATTCGATTTCTTGGCTTTCAGGTCCCATATAAGAAATAATTGCAAAGAAGCCTTAATAAAGTATGCCGATATCCATGTATAGTCCGCTTTGCCAAAAGAAAATTTCTCCAGAATATACGTACATATTTAAAATTCAGAAATAATTTCAATATCTTGAAATATTAATTTTAAATGCATTGCCATAGGATAGTAGAACAAAGGGTGAAGCGTGGGAAAGGGGAATTATAGTATAAAGTATAAATTATAGAAGAATTATAGTATAAAACAAGGCCGATACCTGGGGAAAAGATATATGGCAGCTCTACTGAAGATTTTCCCATTTTCCTGTTGGTTTGGAAGATGGTCTCTCCCATGGAATAGTTGCCTTGGCTGCAGCAAGTGTGGGGCCGCTGCCTAAACTTAGCACTCTTATAATCTATGCAAAATAGCTAAATCCCAGTCTCAGAGGGGACTAACAATTTTTAAGCAGAGCTAGATTTAGCATTTTAAAGTCTTCAGATCATTTCTCTTTTATCTCAGGCAGAGCTGTGGTCACGCCGTTGTGCAGAAAGCGTTACTTAAGGTTTGGGGAGGGATGGGTAAACTGATGTTTCTAGATGAATCTCAATCAACTGATTTATTTTAAGTTTTGAGAGGTGCTTGTGAGAAGGAGATGGAAGATCTTTAGATCATCCTTGCTTCCTCTGACTGATACCCACCTGCTACCATCTTTGAATCCTGGTGGTTAGTTTATTTCTGTTTTCAAGGTTGCCGATGGAAAAAAGAAAAAGTAGAGACAGAAACTTGATTTTAAAATGACGCCCCTCCGAAACTGATGATGTTTAGGATGCCTGTCACTGAAAGGTAGCACTTGAAATAAATTGTAAGTGTGATGCATATCACTATAAACCTCAGAATTTTCCCAGATATCCTGAAAAGTCTGGAAAAAGAGATGAGTGCCTGGGGCCCTGCTTAGGCATCTGTTTGCCATATGTTTTCACTAAGGAAATGAAATAAAACTTTGAAAAAAATCTGCAAGAGGTAAAATGTACCAAACTAAAAATAGCAAGGCTTGCATGGAGACTGGACAGCTGGGTCTTCACGGGCTCAGAATTGGAGTATAGTTAATGCAATTTTTACCAAGTGCTTCTGAAGCACAGCAGTAATGCTCCTCACAGAAGCCATATCTGATCCATGGATCTCCACCAGTCCCAGAATAAGGAGGAAGACCAGATTGCCAGCAGGTAGACACAGGATAGACTAGAAACATCAACAAGTTAAAAGTTATACGTGTATGAGGTGCAGGTGTCAGGCATGAAGGGAAGCATGTCACGACACCAGGTGCTGACTATCGTGAGATAACCCTAGGAAACAAAGATGTCAACGCGTACTAACTGTTACAGACCGCTGGCAGTGAAATAAAGAGAAAAGCTGTGTGCTCAGATGGATGGGGAACTGCTGGAAAGACGAGGTAGCACAAGAGAAAAGTTGCTGAAGAGAGGCCTGCATGGAAATTATGGGAACAAAATAAAAGAAACCAAGTAGGAAACATTGCCAAAATCTGAACATAAATGTGTAGAGTAAGCTGCATAACTGTATATAGAAGCTGTACATGACACCTATTAAGCCTATTAAAAGCTAATATAGGCATGTCCTTCAGAAAACTAACAATCCATGGTATTTTATTATTACTGTGGCCATTGACATTATTGCTCAGCTCTAGATTTTGAGCTGGTGAAACCCGAGTAGCTCCATCAAAACTAAGAGAGACACCAGTTTGCAGCAGAGAGAGGACTGGGTCTTGCCTACTTGCATGGAACCTTTATCAAGGTGGTGTATAAAGACATACCTCTACTGGTGCATGAAAATACAGTAACTGGTTGGGTCAGCCATGCGGTATTAGCAAGGATGTTACTAGGACTGGATGAATCATTCATTGTAAATGGATTATAGGATAATTTTAGGGTTTTTGCTGTTGTTCAAAACCATTCATAGATTGATCTTGATTCCTCACGATAGACTGATTTTCAAAGTCCTCACCTGAAGATTTAGAAGGAAAATGTCTCTGCCTGTGAGTTGTTAACTTTGACTATTTGCTGCTTGTGACGTATAATGGGTCACTTCAATTGCATTGCAGTTTTTTCTGCTCCACAGTTGATTATTGTAGTTTGGATACAGAATTAGAGCATGATTACTAATGATCCGTGAACAGAACATACTCTTAATTATGCATGAATATTCATGTTTGTATCTGAGAATTCAGCTGAAGACAGACATTTCCAATGCATTTATGCCAATGAAAATAAGACATAAGGAATAAAAAGGAGCATGCAGTTGGCATGGAAAGATACATTCAGAATTTGAATACAGTTTCATAAACTTTATTTTTGCATCGTTTGTCATGTTCTAAATTTTGACTTGTCATCGACGTAGTTAGGACTCAGGAGTACCCTTACTAGATCAGACTTATATTTGCAGGTCAATCTACAAAATTGTCAGGAAAATATATCTTCCTATCATTCAGAGCCAGGAAAAAAAAACCTGTCGGGCAACTCAGGCTGACCTTGTGCATGAAGATCAGGAAAGCTCATCCCTAAACTGAGCCCCACAACTTCAGATACACTGGAGCATTTCCAACTGCCAGGATGAAGTCGTTCAGTTCCACCAAGGCTTAACAGCCCTTGCTGTTGTTGGGAAGTAATTAGCTACACTGGTTGCAGCTTAATTTATGATGATCCATATGTGCTTCTCTGAGTGCCTGCTCTGGAGGGAGTTTTCAGTATCATGAGATTGTATTTCTTGCTCCTCAATACTTGTCCTCACGTCTCCATACAGTTTTTTAATCTGCTTTTTTAATCAGGCAGTTCAGGTCACTCTTTACAAATTACCTTTTCTCCTTGTTTACCATCCCACTTGTTTCTGTATCCTGTGCAAATTTAATCAGTGGAAACTGTAGCAAAGACAAAATCATTCACTAATATACTGATAAGAACTAAATTCCCAAGTTATATCCTTTTAGTTCCATATAATATGATCAAACTCCATGGTCAAATGATTTGAAGACACGGGCCTATAAATATACTGTATGAACACAGTTGTCTCTGTGAACCAGAGCAATAGCTGTGAACAAAAAGAAAACTGAAGAAGATAAAATAAAGAAGGTTTGTTTTACAAGACCAGCATTCCATGAAATCAAATTGATTACTATTAATTGCACTTTAAGCATTCATTTCTATGTTGGTGGGCTCCTAAATGAAACTTCTCATTATGTGTCCAGTTCAGCATCTGACTAACAGATCTATATTTTCCTGGATCATCTCTCTGCTCTTTTTTAATATTTGGAATATGTTGGCAATTTCTCTGTGATCTTTGAGATTTTTTCCTGTTTTCTGTGCTGCCTGTTTCGCTCCAGGCTGCTTGATTTGTACATGTGTAATTGCAGCCGACTCTGCATCATATTTTTCTTCATTCTGGATGCCAGGCTTTCTGTGCCATCTACAATATTTTATTGGGCAAATTTATCCTCCTGCTTCCTTATGAAATCAGAAGAGAAACAGTGATGAACACATATGTCTTTTCTAAGCCTTTGTTCAAAATTATAATACCTGTTTCTAGCAATGGACCAATATTTGGTGCAGAAATTTTTTACTCTAATGTGTTTCTTGTATCTTTCTTCTAACTATGTTGCTGGTTGATCTTTTCTCATATAGCTGTTTTCAGCAGAGTACGTTTTTTAAACTTTGTAGTTTACTGCTATTATTCTCTTTTGCGTGCTTTATATTTTGATTGCTAGCATTTCTGCATCTTCTGTATTTCACAAATTCTTTCTTCCGCAGCATGAGTTCTTTTCTACTTGCAAATTTGTGGCTTTTTTTTTTTTTTGGATACCCACTAGAATGTTCTTGAACAATTTCCAGTTCCTATTAATATTTCCCACATTAAATTGATGTTCCTAGCTTGTTAAAGCAACATAGTTTTTTTTAAGCTTGGACAAATTGTCCTGTTCTTTTTCTAACCGGTATCGCATTCAGTGTGCATGAACTCAATGCAAGAGGGTTGTGATTAGTGGTAGACAAAGACAGCAGGTCTTTACCGTCTCAATGAGGTCTAGTAACTAGCGTGTCTCCACTGGCTGCAAGATGCTCTGTGTTCAAAAAATACTATTTATTGTTTCTAGAAATGTGCTACTAAAATGATGTGACATCCTCTATAACAGTGGTCTCCAAAGTGGGGTGTGTGCACCCCAGGGTCTCTGCAAGACGACTCAGTGGGGTGCAGGAAAAAAATCTAGAACTTCATTACTATAGGTATAAAACAAATATACCTATATTGGAGGTGCATGCTCAAAAACTTTTTACTGGTAGGGGTGCACGATCATAAAGGTTTGAAGAGCACTGCTCGATGAGATGCATGGTAAGTACGTTCTTGGCTCCAGTGATCCTAAAGGCAGGATCAGTCCACACAGCCCATTTCAGGTTTGACCTGGCCACTGCCAGGCAGGACGCTGGGCTAGATGGGCCCTCATTTGGAACTAGCACAGGAGTCCTTATGTAGTCTTAATACATAAAATTAAAACCCTCTGTGACGGTGAACTGTGAACACCTAACATTGTACAGTCTTTGATTAAAAAACTCTCCCCCCTCCCCATTCTATCCTTACATATGAATCACTCTTTAATAGCGAGTTTTGAAACCAAAATCTCTTGCATGATCTGTTTTCTTTTTTTTACCACCTACTCCGATCGCAATCACTACACAGTTACGGGAACACCTTTTGCTTTATATGTTAATCCATGCAGGTTTGGGAGACTGGCTTGGACTCTGCTGACTGGATGGTGACAGCTCTTCACAGCAGAGCGGGGGGCTGCAATTTGAGATTCAAAGCAGCATTCCGCTTCCGAAAGAATTCTTATGGCTTAGAAATGTCTATGTTTAAAAACAATATTGGACAAATAACTAGGCTATTATTTTAGAGCAGCCGGTTAAAAACACTGCCCTTTGCAGCCTCATGTGTCTCTCTTTAAGTGCAGAACACACAGTAATTTTTGGAGGATTTACTTTTTAGACCATCTTAACATGCATCCTAGCCCTAACGAACCCGATGGGTTTTGCAGTCCTGGCTGAGTCTGATCGAAGCTGACATCTGTGGGCTTCTGTGAGGGCTGTGGGATGAACATACTAAGTATGTCAGGTTAAAGTCTCCCCAAGCAATTTGTCAATTGCTAGTCTGAAAGTTTGGAAAAGTATGCTGACTCATGGCATAAGAGAGGAAGGATTTTTTTTTTTTAAAGCAATAGGCTAGTATTGTGGGATCTGGATTCTCTTCTTAGCTTTTCCAAAGTTCCCATGTGACAGAGCAAAAAGCTAAGTACATCTGTTCTTAAAAGTTCTACCCATACAGCAACTATAACACTTCTTATCCTCTGTCTTGCTTCATTAATTTTATATGCCTTCAGAGCAGGGAGTGTCTTGTGGCATCTCTAGCGTATATGAAGAGGACTTGGCAAAGTGGGCCCCTTATTTAATCTGGGAGTTCTGCAGGCTACTCCCATGCAAATATTATATGGCAGTAATATTTCCATGGCTCCTTTTGCTCTTGTTTGGCATTATGGGTATGCAGCAGATCTGAAAATTAGGCTGAAGTATCCTGACAGCAAATGGGAAAATAAGTGTGTATGAATAGCATCGCAGACCAGTAAGGAAAGGGCAGGAATCACAGAACCATAGAAAGGTTCAGGTTGGAAAGGACCTTTAAAGATGATCTAGTTTCAACCCCCCTGCCATGGGCAGGGTTATCTTCCACTAGACCAGGTTGCTCAAAGCCCCATCCAACCTGACCTTGAACACTTCCAGGGAAGGGGCATCCACAACTTCTGCAACACTACAACCTGCTCCAGTGTCTCACCACCCTCACCATAAAAAAAGTTTCCTCCTTATGTCCAGTCTAAACCTACCCGCTTCCATTTGAAAACTGTTTTTCCTTGTCCTTTCACTACAGACCTTGGTAAAAGTCTTTCTCCGTCTTTCTTCTAAGCCCCCTTTCTATATTAAAAGGCTGCAATAAGGTCTCCCCGGAGCCTTCTCTTCTCCAGGCTGAACAACCCCAACTCTCTCAGCCTGTCCTCATAGGAGAGGTGCTCCAGCCCTCTGATCATCTTCATGGCCCTCCTCTGGACCTGCTCCAAGAGTTCCATGTCTTTCCTGTGCTTAGGGCCCCAGAGCTGGACGCAGTACCCCAGGTAGGGTCTCACAGGAGCAGAGACAAGACCCCACCTGGGAAAACCAGGTTAGTTTTATCCCAGATGAGTTCCTTGCTCTGTTTCACCTCATGTCCATGTGATCCCTGCTGCTGGCCCAAGGAAGGGAAGGCACCGTGGAGGGAAGGCACCAGGCGGGCACGGCATGGCTGCTGCTGACAGAAGTCCTGCCTTATGTCAGCCAGTCACATCTGTGAAGGTGCAGCCTAAACAATGTGACAGCCCAGACTGAACGAGGCCTTGTGTCTTACTTGAACTGTAAGAATAATGTACTATGGAAAACTGGAAAATGCTGACATCACATAGCATTTCCCACCATATTTATTAGTTTTCTGTGATTGTTTCTGCCCCTTGGAGACTAGCAGCACGATTCTGTAGCCCTTTCATGTGGCATTAACAACTCCATCTCATGGAGGACAGGCTGCTCTGGAGGCATGGAGTAGAACGAGCTATTTTCCCAAAATATCATGTTTTGTAAGGTAATTTGAAGATTTCATTTCAGTTCATGAGGTCTACATTTTTGTTCTGTCAGGTTCAGCCATCCTTGATAAATTACCTTGAAAAGTCTTTCACTTAAAGCAGTCACTTATATCTAAAGCAGATCTAGTTCTGTGTCTGAACATGGGATGGATCCTGATTCTTTTTCCAAAGGACTGAACTGCGTCAGCTTGCCCAGTCACTGCAAATACTTTCCATTGCGCTTCCCTCAAGAGATCAGTTTAAGACACAGCATTGGTACTTCTGTAAAATTTGAACCCAGAGCCCTCCAGCTTCAGCATTTTATTTTCATGGTTTAAATTTGTTCCCTGACTCCTTAATTTCAAAGGAGTGGCAATCCACCAGGCTTTCCCTTAGAAATCAGATGAAAAGCAGGTGTCCGTGCTGACTATTGCACAGCTCTGTACAGCAGGCGGGAAATTTCATGTAATAAAATTTACTCCATGTGGAAATTCTTGACTGTGGCCCAGTTCACATAGCTTATGAAGAGCCCTGCCATGCGTTTGGTTATGCCTTTTTGAAATTAAGGGTAGGGGGAACAAAGTTAAGTCGTGAAAATACAGTCCCAAAGTCTGGAGGGCTCTGAGTTCAAATTTCTCAAAAGCAGTAGGACTGGGTTTTCAAACTGATCCTTGCAGTGAACTGCAGCGGGAGGCGTCATCAAAAACTGGGCAAGCTGGCACAGTTCAGTCTTTCCTTAAAATGGGAGGCAAAATGTACACTTCTGAGGCAACAGGGCTTTTTCAATAAAGGCTTTCTTTAGATGTTTATGTTAGCTTGTCTCAGTGTCTGTTGGAATACAGGGCTTCTTCCAATGGTTCACTTTTGACTTGAATGTCTAATCTAAATCCTGTATTTGCTTTTATAACACATTATATTTTTTTTATTTCAATAAGCTCTTCTTATCAAGTATAGTAATTCTGCCCTGGTTTCAATTATAATCTCCAAAAAAGATTACCTAATTTACCGTCAAGATGAACTCTCAATTCCTTTGTACCTTATGAGACATTTTTCCATCATTTAAGAGGCTTTTTACCTCCCCATTGTGTAGGGAATGAAGATGGTGATCAGACTCAATTTATTATTCAAATACTACTTTTCTGTTAATAATGTACAAAATCCTTTCTACGTTAGAAACAAATGATATAATTTTACCTGTAACCTAAGGAAGATGTTCCAGGTGGTTGCATTATTTTTCTCTTCTTTTCTTCTAGTCACTTATAGTGCCTTAGAGTATAAATACACTCTAACCAGTCTGATTTATTGTCTTCCATTACAAATTAGGGCAATACTGGCATATTTTCTCTGTTTTGTATATCTTTGGTATTGGGAAGGTGATTTGACAACCAGCTGGGTCTCATTCTTGAGTGAGATGCAGAAGGGGAATCTTTTACTTTGCTGAATAGACACATCTCTTTCTTGCCCTCAGCATGCCCTATGAAGTAAAACCTTCCCTCTTGCTGGCGACTCCATCATAAATTTGTCTTTTATTTTGTTAACCAATTAATACATTTTGCTTTTAGAGAGGCTCAAAAGTTCACTACCAATATGGAGTTTGATAAGTCTTCTGAGTAAATTAGGGCACTAACTCAATTGGATAACTGTAATACATGATTAGTATAGAATCATGGAATCATAGAATGGTTTGGGTTGGAAGATCATCTAGTTCCAACCCCCCTGCCGTGGGCAGGGACACCTCCCACTAGACCAGGTTGCCCAAAGCCCCATCCAGCCTGGCCTTGAACACTTCCAGGGATGGGTCACACCTGGCAATTCGGTATTACCTAAATTATGCGTCAAGGCAAGTGAAAATGTTCTTAAAGCTACGGCGGGAACCTCTGGCTCTCTTTTAGAAGCAGCAGCTTAGCTTTTCCCTCCCGATGAGCCCTTACCCCAGTACTGCCCCCCTTCCCAACCCGCTCCAGTCAGGGCAGCTTCTCCTCCTCTTCACTCCTTCTCCTCTTTCTCCTCCTCTGCCCAGGCCCCTTCCTGCCCCCCGCCCCACTGCCCCACACCGAGAGTTATGGAGGGAAACAAACATGAGGAAAATGGCCCTGGGGCGGGGGGGTGTGGAAGTGTGTGGGGCAGCCCTGCGCGAGGTCTCCTGCCCAGTCTGAATCTTCCCTCTTTTAGTTTGAAGCCGTTACCCCTTGTCCTATCACAACAAGCCCCGCTAAAAAGTTTGTCCCCATCCTTTTTATAAGCCCCCTTTAAGTACTGAAATAAGTACTGAAATAATTAAGATGCAATAGGGTCTCCTTGGCACCTTCTCTTCTCCAGGCTGAACAGCCCCAACTCTCTCAGCCTGTCCTCATAGGAGAGGTGCTCCAGCCCTCTGATCATTTTTGTGGCCCTCCTCTGGACCCGCTCCAACAGGTCCATGTCTTTCCTGTGCTGAGGGCCCCAGAGCTGGATGCAGTACTCCAGGTGGGGGCTCACCAGAGCTGAGTAGAGGGGCAGAATCACTTCCCTTGACCTGCTGGCCATGCTTCTTTCTATGCAGCCCAGGATACAGTTGGCTTTCTGGGCTGTGAGTGCATATTGTCGGCTCATATTCAGTTTTTCATCCACCAGTGCTGCCGAGTCTATCTCCATAGGGCTGCTCTCAATCAACGCATTACCCAGACTGTATCCACGCTTGGGATTGCCCTGACCCAAGTGCAAGACTTTGCACTTGGCCTTGTTGAACTTCATTGGGTTCACAGGGGCCCACCTCTCCATATTATTACACAGTGAATTAAATGTCTATCAATGTTCTTGATATGCTTGAATTAAAGTATTTTACATGATCTCTGGATGTCCACAGGACTTAAGCTGCCATGAACAGAAGGCTCGTACTTGGCCTGGAGCAAGATTTACCTTTAAAAGTAGCTTGCCTGGGAAGATGCAGCTAAGCCTCTGTACCTTTCGTTACTACTTTTGCACATGCTGGCGTAGAATCCAGCTGGTTGTACTGAAACTTGGACTAATTTGAAGTGTAAAAAATGGAGCTTAACACAAATGGAGGCAGGGACTGCAGTTACTTCTTAACTGAGTGTGTGCAGAGGCGTAAGAAAGGTGGCTGTAAATCAGAGGAGGTATTAACCGAATCCTGAGGACATGGGGGAAAAACCTGTATACGTACTGAAGAAGTCAATTCTTAAAGTAAAGTATAATGAGAAATGGATAAAAGAGGGAAAATTATATGGGACCGTACTGAAAACATTCCAAGTTGCCAACCCTAATTAGTGTTTGTGAAATCCCTGACTGTTGCCATGGCAATAAATGTGATACTACAAATGCAGCATTCTAACTTCTTCACAGGATCAAGTGAAGTTGGAAAGGAGCAAATCCCTGTGTAAACATCAATATTGTCAATTAATTAGGAAACACAGCAAGATAAATAATAAGACCCCATGAAAGGTAAATTAATTCCTGTTTTCTGTCTGCTACGTTTGAAAGTTTCCCCACTATCAAACCATCTCTATAATTCACTTTTGTTCTACAGTAGTGCTTAATCACAGACCGCAGGGGAAGTTATTGTGGAAGGAGTGTTTTAATATGTTACTTAGCAGGTTAAAGACTTTGGGTTATTTGAGATATTTCAGCTGCTTAAACACATTTCTTTCTTTAAATGTCACGTAACTTCTTTGCTTATTTATTTATTTATTTACTTGAGATAAAATTCCACCTAAACAAGCCCGGAGTTCTCTGTTCTTTTAAGAAAAAGTGACAAACAATCCAAAATGAGTGCCATCTTGATCATCTTGAGTGCAATCGTGCAGCACACCCAGGAGAACTGGGTGATCAGGCCCAGTCAGCATGGCTTTGTGAAAGGCAGGTCCTGCTTGACTAACCTGATCTCCTTTATGATAAGGTGACCCACTTAGTGGATGAGAGAAAGGCTGTGGGTGTTGTTTACCTGGACTTTAGTAAAGCCTTTGACACTGTGTCCCACAGCATCCTCCTGGAGAAACTGGCTGCTCATGGCTTGGGTGGGCGTACACTTCTCTGGGTAGAAAATTGGCTGGGAGGCCAGGCCCAAAGCGTTGCAGTGAATGGAGTTAAATCCAGCTGGTGGCCGGTCACAAGTGGTGTTCCCCAGGGCTCAGTGTCGGGAACAGTTCTATTTAATATCTTCACCAATGATCTGGATGTGGGGATTGAGTGCACCCTCAGTAAGTTTGCAGGTGACACCAAGTTGGGCAGGAGTGTCGACCTGCTTGAGGGTATAAAGGCTCTACAGAGGGATCTGGACAGGCTGGATCGATGGGCTGAGGCCAACGGTATGAGATCCAACAAGGCCAAGTACCAAGTCCTGCACTTGGGTCACAACAACCCCATGCAGTGCTACAGCCTTGGGGAAGAGTGGCTGGAAAGCTGCCTGGTGGAAAAGGACCTGGGGGTGTTGGTTGACAGGTGACTGAATATGAGCCAGCAGTGTGCCCAGGTGGCCAAGAAGGCCAAAAGCATCCTGGCTTGGCCAGCAGGACTAGGGGAGTGATTGCCCCTCTGTACTTGTCACTGGGGATGCCCCTCCTTGAATACTGGGTTCAGTTTTGGACCCCTCACTACAAGCAAGACATTGAGGTGCTGGAGCGTGTCCAGAGAAGCTGGTGAGGGGTCTTGAGCAAAAGTCTTATGAGCAGCGGCTGAGGGAGCTGGGGTTGTTTTTCTTGGAGAAAAGGAGACTGAGGGGAGACCTTATCGCTCTCTACAACTACCTGAAAGGAGGTTGTAGAGAGGTGGGGGTTGGTCTCTTCTCCCGAGTAACAAGTGATAGGACAAGGGGAAATGGCCACAAGTTGTGCCAGGGGAGGTTTAGATTGGCTACTAGGAAAATTTTCTTCACCTAAAGGGTTATCAAGCACCGGAACAGGCTGCCCAGGGCAGTGATTGAATCACTATCCCTGGAGATATTTAAAAGACATGTAGACGTGGCACTCAGGGACATGGTTTAGTGGTGGACTTGGCAGTGTTAAGTTTACTGTTGGACTCTATCTTAACGGTCTGGTCAAACCTAGGTGATTCTATGATTCCATGATTCTATGAAAATATTAACAATGGAAAAAAAAAAGTCATTTTTTCCCATGATCTTGTCTCTTGCATGTCTTCAGAATCTTTTACTTGACATTAAAGTAGTTTCATTAAACACACATAAGTATCTTGCAATATACATAATAGCTAATTACAGCTGGACTTTCAAGAAAATCCTTGCTTTTGTGAGTTTAGGTCAGAATTTTGAGCTTGTCCGACTTTCACAACCACGTCACAACTTCGAGTATTCAAACTTCTTCTGTAACCAAATGCAGCCAGAACATTCCATATTGTGAATATAAATGTAAAGGTGTCTAATGTTAAAAAAGAAAATAGAAGAAAAATTGCTGAAAGTGTTTCCATATGGCAAACAAGTTTCTTTCTCTTTTATTTGACAAGTCCCTGTGTTGGTATTTCTCACAAATGTAGGTCTGGAATACAGTTCTCAAATATGTCATCCGCCGCTAAGAATTTGATTAATTGACTCCCCATTTATTCAATTACTTCATCAATAGTTTGGCATTTTTAAAAGTTAATCTTTTTTATCCAATAATAATTAGTGTTTAATCCACATCTTGAAATATTCCTAATGGTCAGTTTCATTCATTTAATAAAGAACGGCTAAATATCTTTTCTAAATACTATCTGGTTTGTATCACAACTTAGTTCCAAACATGTGATTGACCAGGATTTTGAATATTCTCATAGATGACTTATATACGCAGGGTAAACAATATCAATTTGAAAACACGGGTTGTTTTGAATTTGTCAGTGCTTTTATTGTGTTTGCATAAAATTTGATACAGTGGCAGCATAAATTGCCTAGGAAAAGAAAAGGAAAACAAAATAAGAGCATTCACTGGAGTAGCTCATTCACTAGCTCAGTAAACAAAAGTTTTTATTCCTAACTCTGTGACTGAAATGCTCTATACCCTTGGGCATGGCGCTCGACTCTTTTTTTTCCTGTGCTTCTCCTCTTTCTTTTTTTTTTATTTGAACTGGAGCTTCTCCCGGGTGGGTACCGGAGGTGCTAATTGGGATAGCTAGCAAAATGGGGTCCTGATCTCTGTTGTGGCCTCTAGGTGTTGCTATAATACAAATAATTAATCAAAAGACATGTTTCAAAGCGTCCATAGAGGGAGTTGCCAATTTTTGTCAGAGCCATGCTTAATTTTATACAGTTAAGCCTCTCTCTCCTCTCTGCAACATAACTGTAATTTTAGCTTTGTGTATTGAACAAAGGAACCTGAACGTGAAAAGTAAAGGTAGGAAAGCTGTATGAAGAGATTTGACTCACCTCTCATTAAAGTTGGCTCATTTTGGGGTGACTTGGTGCCAGCCTCCTGTCCAAGAAAGGTCGCTACTAGAGGAACCCACTATCCTATTGCTGACTCAGCCCAACCTTCCGATGCCAGAGTCAATCCTTGGGCATCACATCCTTTGGAAGGACTCTGCCAGTGATGTGGTTTAGAAGCGCGTGAGGCGCACGTAGGGACACAAGTGCAGGCGATCTAGATCAGGGGACAGTTCTGTTCCCATGTCTAAGGACACAACTTACGGCCCCTGAAGCAAATACAAACTGAGATACTTGTGAGTTTAGTGAGGATAAACTTTTTCATGGAGGGTGAAAATTCAGATGCTGGTGGGGGTTGGTCACAAGATCTGCGTGTTTTGCCTAAAGGGGACTATTATGCAAAACGCATTGCCATTCTCATTAAGGATTTTTAGGTTAATTTTTAAAATAAGGCATAGGCAAAAAAAAGCAACAAATAATTTGGAAGAGTTTGAGCAACCTTTTGTTTTGTCACATTTCCAAAGAAGGAGCTGCCAATCTCGCAGCCCGCCACAGCACACCATTTGACGTAACCTCCAGCCCAGCAGCTCCCGCAGAAGAACAGCTCTCGTGGAGATGTGCTGGAGCCATCAGTACTTATGGCAATACCCGGAATAGTGGCAGATGCCTCTCAAAACTGCATTTGTAGAAAATGCACTTGTAGCCAAACAGTTTTCTCTGGCAGGGGATAAGCGATCCCTCCTACAAAGCAAAGGCACGGTGAGGACAGGAACTGGACGCACATTTAAAGAAAATGCCGCAGGTGCCTGCTGGAGCGATGTCCTACCGGGATTTACTGACACAAAGGGGCAGAAGATGGGATCAGAGCCCCGTCCTCTTTCTCCCCAGACAGAGGTGCTCTATGGGACCACAAGCCCTACAGCCATCCCCTCCCCGCCTTGTGGCCATCATCATTTCTGAGCTCATTACAGTCCTTTCCTGGCATGGAGAAGTACAGTGAGGGGCAGGTGGTCTCTGCTCTGGTCTGTATGTGGTTCAACCTCTGGGACAACCACGGTCCAGCTCTCAATATCTAATTGAGAATGCGTAACCAGATAGTGCAGGTCTTATTGTATTTATAGAAAAGCTGTTTTAATCAAAAGACTAGCCATTAAATTGCCAGTGTTCTTAAGCATGCTTCACCAATTTTTCCATTTTTAAGACTCAAGTAGACAATTTTTTTTAATGTTTTATAAACGATAAAAAATTCACATCAGATTTTAACAGAATTAAGCATACTTATTCAACACACATGGGGCCTCTGAAAAAAATGTTATTCAATTTAATAATTTTAATTTACATTGTATATGTACAAGAGCATTTCTTTCAACCCACAGGTTAACACCACAAAAAAAAAAAAAGGAAAGAAAAAAGAAAAAGAAAAAAACTACTGCGGTTAGCGGAGTGAAGAAACTCTTGAAACACTGTTGTCTGAAATAAAAGCAAGGCACTCTCCCTTAACACCTGATATATTCCTGAATTCTGCCTAGACAAAGGCGTGTTCGCACTGAGAGAGCTCTAAGAAAAGTAGCAGATTTACTCTGCGTTAACTCTTTCTTTTACCACTGTGACCTGTCACTGGTTGTACTCTAGGATGAATCTGCGTACTGAAGTTGACATGAAGGACAATTCCACAGATGATGGGATTTGGGAGAGTATCACAGTTAAGACTATCTATGGAAGACTGGAGGACACTGGCTATGTGAAATCTCACACGGGGCTCTGGACCTGCTACCTCCCGCTCACATTCCACTTAATAAATAAACCTTGCTCAACAAAAAAGCAACTTTACTGGACTATGCTGATTCGCCTGAAAATTCTTTGCAAGGGCCCACTCGCAAGAAGCACCTGCAAGCCCTCATCTGGCTGGTGCTCAGCACCTGGCAGGATTTGTCCCTAGATAAAAGTAATTTCTCAAGGGACCTTGTGTCTTACACAAGGAGACAAAAGTAAACATACTTTTGGATTTTGTGTCTGTATGTTTTTGTATGCGCACATGTGTGTGAGTGTGTGTATATATATATACGTATATATATATATTTAGTATATACAAAAGCAAATTCAGTCAAAATATATTTGTCTTGCTGGTCAGGCTTGTTACAGCAACCTACAAGAAACATTAGCTTCTCTGATATTTAATTATGCTATTATGTTTGCACATAAGCTTAAAAGTCAATACAAAAAGCAATACTTTTCCAAATATTATCTGCAGGTAAACCGGAAATATTAACTATAGTGATTAGAAGTCTGTTTCCCTATTGACACTACTATAAATCTTGATATAAGAATAATTTTTTCATAAAAGCACATCCAAACATAGTAAGTGATAAAATACCAGATTACTATTTGAAAACCATACAGTGACTCGATATCTGGGTTATCCTTTGCAGCAATTAGGCAATTCATTTGGCATCTGTTTGATTGTATAATTTAATTTCCATATAAACAGCATAGTTTAAAAAAAGACAAAAGCTAGAATGTTTAAAGCTAACAAAAGATACAGTGACATCAGGTTGACATTCAAAAATTTCCTTAGCAAAATGACCAACAAAATTTTTTACTTAATACAGTGCATATAAAGTTTTTTAGAACTAAACTTTTTAAATATTATTTGAATTTAGCAAAACATGAGCAAGATTTTAATATCAAAGTGCTAAACAGTACTGCCTTAAAGTCACTGCAAATAAACTGTAAAATAACTCTGCTTGTGATTTGACAGATATTTTTATATACAAATGGTTAATAAAAAGACACGCGCGCACACACACACGCACACAAATATAGGTATATACATATATATATATACACATTATATATATGTATATAGTTTTCCAACCGGTGTATCTGAGTCAGTGTGAACACCCCATTTAGTTATCATGTGTAACAGGGCTCCCATGAGCTGGCAGTCATTGCAATAAATACAGGCAAAGCCATTACAATATACCATGCATACAAACATTTATACAAATAAGGACACTATGCAACAAATTATTTCATATTAATATGGCATCAACAGTATAAACATACAAAAAGGAGTACGAACACGGAATGTTTAAACGCAGCCCACTATATCCTTCCTAGCACTTACATTCATACTATTTTACAAGACTTGCTTGTTCTCGAAAACCACCTTCTGTCTGGCTACTAACTAGTCGCCTACGTTAGAAGTCTAAAACTGACCTATCCCTGATGCTGACCCTGTGTGCTCCAGCCACTACTTACGCGGATTTCCTTAGCTGAGGAACAACCGAGCCACGGTTGCTCCCGTGTCTTCCACATACACTTGTCAATAAGTCGCGCTACATGGAATCAAGTTTGGAAAACTCTGTCAGGTTAAGTTAGTGCATGTAATTTTCTCACTGGATTTCTCCTGTTTGTTTTCATAGTAAAATAAATTAGTTAATAAACGAGACTTAGTAAGACAGCACTTTAAAAAATTGCACTTGAACATGGGAGCTAACAGCCATTGTCATTTTGCTATATTTGATTCGTATGAAATGTTCAATTGAATGTACTTTGCTAAAAAAGTGAATTTTTGTTTAGATTGTGCTGATGTATGTGCCCTTGATGCAGGAAGTATGCTAAAGGTATCCTCACAAAACACATACTACCCTGGGAAACAACTATTTGCTGTTCCTGTTTTCAAACACAGCTTCTACAATTGTACCCCTCATATACCATGAGGTGTTAAAACAACAGGTTTAAAACAGTCATGTTAACCTTTTACTGCTGCTGGGATAGCATTGTCCAAAAGTGCCATATTAGCCATTTAAAAAACCCAAATCACACAAAAGAAAACAAAGAACACAACCCCAAACCAGTAAGCCGGGAAGTTTCAGGCCTCAGGTTGTAAGGACAAAGCGCCAGAAAAGACCTCATTTTAGACTCGGAGCTGCTTTTCTGTTAAGTGAGGGCAGAAATGTTAGCTGTAAGTCACGATCCGTTTGCCTGCTCGGGTGGGCATTTGCCTTTCGGGAGGGTGGTTTGACTCAGAAGGGTAAGGTGTCCAGAAACAGCCTGTCGATAATGGAAGGGGCTGGCACCAAATCTTCCAGTTTCAGGTAAAAGATGCGCTGCAGTCCCAGTGTGCAGAGAGAACGCAAGTCAGCCAGAACACCCAGTACCTTCGGCTCTGCAGACTCAAGCGGTTGTCCTTTGTTTTGGCAACTGAAAGTTAAGTGATCTTTCAAACTGCTTGTGATCTTGTTGCATAGCTCTTCCACTTTCTTTGGTTCTTTTAATCCATGTCGTTCTGCAAAGCGAGAGGAAAAAAACCAAACACATCAGCATCCCTACCTCGAATGGAGAGAACTCGTTCTCTTCGGTGTAGCCCAAAGCCATACTCTGGTACTCAAAGCAAAGATGCTTTGAAAGTGTAAGGTTTCTCAGAACAGTTGGGGTTAGACGATGTCAGTTAACCTTTCTGCCACGCAAAATAAGAGACGGCAAGTGCCCTTTTCTCTTTAGCTCCTAAAATCGGGGGCAGAGATGCTCAATTATGATTGAAATTCTAGCACAAGGAGCCCAAGCATCCTCCGTATCTCGCATAATTTTCATGAAACGAGAGAGAATTAATTGGGTGATTTTCCAGCAAAACTATCACAGGAGGTGTTTTGGAGATTTCCGTGCTTCCCCACCAGTTGTGAATGCTCAATAACTATGGCAACCATTATTTATTCAGTGAATTCAAGTGGCGATCGATATCCTTAGCCAGCTCCATCAGCGCCAGGCCTAGAATTCCACCAGGAATTTGCAGACACTCTTATAAGAAACTAAAGGCACCTTACCACCCTTTGTTATTTTCATCAGCTGCTGCTTTTTAGTTTATTCATCTCTAAAAGGTCTAAGATAAAAGAAGCTGGGAAGTTAACTATTTTCCTTTGAGTGAGCAATGCCTAAACTGAGGAGGCAGCTGTGTCACCCACCACTAAAACCTCAGCGTTCCTAAAAGGAAGGGGAGCTGGGGTTTGTCCCCCCTCGAATCGCCTTTTAAAATGCTACAACCACGTTAAACGCATCCACAGTTCATTAAGCATAAGTAGAATTAATCAGATTTGTGATTCATTAAAAGAAGGCTCTTTACTGTTACATGGGGAAAGCTAATCTGCCGCTGTTTGCTATCAAGATTTAGTGGATAAATTCGTATAATATTTCAGAACAAATAATTTCGTGATGTTTTGATTTGCCTTCGACTTTGAAATTCACAGGTAAGAACTTGCTTAATAGCAAAGTCATAATCATTTACACATGAAATAGAATAATAGCAGATGAGATGGTCAAAGAAAACGCAGGTTAAATTAATTTTAAGCAACTAGACATATAAAAACAGTGACAGCAATGGATTGAGGAGTAATTCTGGCAGGTCTCCTTTTTGATGCATTTGAATTTGTCTGCCTTCCCTGGCCCTCACCCCCACCCCTGGCAGACACGTGCCATATTGTGTCCCCTGCCCTCAAGTCTTGCTCCTCTACTGCAGGAAGAGTGGGCAATAGGTATTTTCTCTATCCGTCCCCTCAGGAACAGTGAAAAGAGGACAGTTTTCTTTACTTCCAGAAGCAGGCGTGATGTCTGCGCGAGGGGCCGTGGTGCCTTGCCCAGGCGTGTGTATATGAACGCCTCGCTGCCTCCCCTCACCGCCTGTTTTGGCTAGATGTCCTTGACAAACCAATAAAACTGATGGGATTCAATGAAGGCAGTCAGAAAAGGCAGAGGTCTGATTTTCCACTGATACTCACCCATTTTACACTTTTTTTCAATTTTATTTACTTAGGCAGAGCTAGCTCCCGAAGAACACTAGCTTGGGATCAGCATCAGAGACGTGCAGACGTGTACGTCTCTGGCCAGAAGCTCCTGCGCTCTATCATTTAAGTGCCATCAATCTGCCCCACTGCTTCAGAGCAACGCTCACCCAAGCGGTTGCATCTGCTTCAGACGTCTTTTTCACCTTGCAGGAATTAAAAACCCTAGGTATTCTAAGTGCCTTGTTTACATTAAAACACGAGGAGTCAATGAATATTTAACGCCTTTCCAGTAAATGGTGTATAGTGTAATTATGTAAGCCTTAACTATACAGGTCACCGAGAGTAAATACTTAGGCATTAAAAATCTTGGCAGATGAATATTTTATACAGATTTGAAAAGCTGTGGGGTGAGCTTTTTTACCACTAACCTACTGAGAGAATCTGCAGGACGTTAAATTAATCTTGCAGTCTTTGAAGAGTTCTCATCTTTTAATCTGTTTTGAGGTTGTTTCCCGGCTGTGGGAGTGAAGATATCTTTATAGACCTAGGGAGCTGAAATACTAGAATGGATCTAAAACCTGACTACAAATCAGCAAAGCACATTTTTAAGCCAATGCCTCAGTAGGTGTGTACCTTGCTGCAGAGTATGCAAAATTATCTGTCTCTGGAGCACACAGCCAATGTTGTTAACGTTTCCAGCCAGAACTAAACAGTCTTTGTCTCACACTGACAAGTTCAGAAGGTTTTATGGACAAATCACGTCTTTGGTGGCTAGCCATGAAACATACTGATGCAAAATACAGTATGTACAAAGAATATACTACTAGTAGCCTTACTTGAAATAACAAAATCACAGAAATTCAGAATGAAGAGATATGCCATCCTCAAGCTGCTCTCTGGTGCTGCAATATTAAAGCAGCCTCCGATAAACCAGGCTGCCCTCTCCTGCATGAAGTGCCATGCAACGGCCTTTGCTACTTGCAAATCTCTACAAAGCTAATTCCTCATGACTGGAACTGCCTCACTGGAAGAAGGGGTTTTCAGTCTCCAATCCCTACGGCATCCCTTGTGGACCCACAGAAAGTCAAAGCCAACTATGTGGAAGCCCTTCTGCTAGTAAAGGGCACTGCGTGCGCTGGCATTGCCATCGCAGTCTCTGGTGTTAGCATCCAAATAGTTTCTGGGGAACACACTAGTATAAGAAACAACTCATCTCTTAGGTAGACCTGCGGAGTCTCGGGTCTAATTTTCTCAAAGTTTTAAATTTAATAGTGTCATGATTTGGGCCGGACTGGCCACTGAAACGAATGACAGATGCTCTCTGACCTCTCTCCCTTCAGAGGAGGGAGAGCATCTCCCTTCAGGGAGAGGAGGAGAAGAGAGAGAAGGAGACTTATGAGTTTAGAAAAGAAAGTGAACTACTTTAATGAAAATATTAATAAAATAATAAAAAGGAAATAATGAAATAGATACAACATATATAAAATTGTATCAAGCTCCCAGGATGACGATCAGGTCACTGGCAGGCACTGGGGAAGTCCCAGACTGGACTCAGTGACGGACGGGAGCTGCATTCTGGCTCTGGATTCAGGAATGCATGGACCAGGATCAAAGGCAGATGAACCAACAGAGTCGTCCTCAGACACCGGCCACTGAAGAGAGAGGGCTGACCCTTTGATCCCTCAGCTTTTATACTGAGCGTGGGGCAGACGGGATGGAACACCCTGGTAGTCAGTTTTGGGTCACCTGTCCTGTCCCCTCCTCCCCACAGGTGCGAACCCTCTGTGCTTTTCTGCTTCTGACCCTCCAACGAGGCAAATAACGAATTTGCTGACCTTGGTTGTTAAAGCAATAAGTATAAGCAAGAGCCTCTCTGCAAACTTTTCCTTGGCATAAGCTATAAACATAGGTCTTACCGCTCTGGAAGCGGACTACTGTCTTAAAAACAGGCCATTAATTTCAGAGGGTTCAGTTAGTTAGTTAGAAGAGGCTTAGCTGCAAAGTAAAATTACTGAACAGAAAATTGGCTCTGTTTTACCTCAAACCAGGACAAATAGTTAGGGTTCAAAGAGCAGGAAACACATTTTCTTGCCTTTTCCACATGCCCAGTCTCGTTTGGGCAAAGACCCACGGTATTTCTCGCTCAGCCTAAAGGGAGCAGCATGAGGCACCCGCGATGGGTGAGGGCACTGGCGCTGAAGCCGATGGCCTCCAATCATTCACCATCTTCCACAGGATGTTCTTATCCACACAGGAATGAAAAGGCCAAGATTTATCCCAAGAAGGACAGCTAGTCAAAACCAATAGATTTTCCCTAACTGATTGAGGAGGTGTGTAAATATTACTATATTCAGACTTTCTTATAATGACAATTAAAAAGGCACCTGGTAAAGTGAATATAGGATTTCTCAGCCTTGTATTTTAGGATACCATTGATTTTTGCAAGGAAAATGGTGATTTACAGCAAAGATGCCCTCCATAAGCCTGTCAAAATGATTCATCGGAAGTCTTGCTTCTAAAGCTCTGCAAACTTAGCAGCTCATCCTGGCAAACTGAACGCAGCAAGTTTTTTACACCTTTCTCCTTTCCCCAGGAATCTCAGTGCGATTCTGTGCTATAATTATGCTGATCAGCAAAAGCTTGAGAGGAAGAAAGTAAAAGAGCAGGAAAGCCCATCACCAGCTGTGCTAGTCCTTCTTTCCCTGGTCTCTGACATGGGGTAGGTTACGCCAGGCCCAGGCAGAATGAGTGCTGCCTTTAGGAGAAACATCTCTCAAAGAGCACAAGGATTTCAAAGACCTTGAGTATCTCGAAGACCCTCGAGCTCTGTGCTCTGCATCAGGGTGGGTCCATTTCAGCCTGAATTCATTCCGAGGTGTCAGTCCAATCAGCAATGTGACAGATTTAGGCTGCAGGCTTAAAATAGACCTCTTGATTGTCTCGGTTTCAATATAGTTATCTGATTTTCTCTTCCCCCTTCACAATCCTCTTCCCCTTCTATAACTCACATAAACGTGAGGCTCAGTTGCCTACAGCACGTGCTGTTACACAGCAAGGTTGCAACTCAGCAGATCCAAAAGTCTCCTTTCCCGTTGCAGTCTGGCCCATATCCATCCTGCCCAACCCTCAGGCACTTCACAAGGGGGCCAACTTCTCGAGCTCCTCCTAACATCAGTGGAAGGATAGGCTAGTCATTTTTAGAAGATGATTACGATTTTAGGTGGAGGAACCATCTTCTGGAGGTGCCCTGTATTCTCCATCAGCTGTGCAAGGCACCTAAAGCCAGATGAGCTGAATGACCACACAGGACATCACAGTTTGCTCCCTCCTTTAAGAAAGCCACAGCGTAACACAGAGACTGCTGGCTG
The DNA here is from genome assembly GCF_963924245.1 of Chroicocephalus ridibundus. Taxonomy (NCBI): domain Eukaryota; kingdom Metazoa; phylum Chordata; class Aves; order Charadriiformes; family Laridae; genus Chroicocephalus; species Chroicocephalus ridibundus. Next base: position 103,430,405 of record NC_086285.1, read on the forward strand.
CTGTAGGTGGAAGGAGTTCTTGCCTCAGCGAAAGGGTGGGAGGGGAGAAGGAGGAGTGAGCACTTCACTTTGATGCTGACAGTGTTTCCCTCAGCAAAGTGGCAGGGGGAAGGCAGACAATGCAATCTGGAGGTTTGTTTTTTTGGTGTTTTTTTTTTTTTTTTTAAACTGGCTCTCCTACACTCCTCCAGTCTGCCACCTGCTCGTATGTAGACCCAGCACACGAAGCACCCACTCCTGGCAACAGGACTGAAGGATATCTGCCACTGAAGAGTAGGTGAGCCTGCCTTCCGTAGGGAAGTTGGACAAATTCATGCTCAGAAGGGAACTGCAGCAGCCAGACCCTTTTTAGGCAGACCGGACTCCTTACTATGTCTTGGTGTGACTGATGGTGCTAAAAATTGTGTTTGTAAACTGGAACAGAAAGCCCAACAGCAGGAAGACAAACACAAACTCATAATTAATTGAAACCTCACAATATTCTCCAATGTTCTGGTGCCAGTGTAACAAAGCATTAAGAGTGTGAATAAGCCCAATATATACAGTGGCTCTGGGCTGGTCTGTAACACACTTAAAATAAAACATATGCCGAAAGAGCTTGGCTGAATGAGGGCTAGGCTGTTCTGTACTCGGCAGCATCCCACTGAGAGTGTCAAGTGGGCAAAACAATAATATTTTGATGTGGATAGAGAAAGGCAGAGGCAGAGAGGAAAAGAGAATCAACAAGAGAGAGAAAAAACACTAGCAGTTTTAGAGCTTGCAGAAATTTGAGGCTAAATTCATAGTGTGCCCTTGAGATGATCTGCATTGGAGTCTCAATCTTTATATTTTGACACTGTTAGAAAAACTGTAAAGCAGAGCATTATAAATGGTCATTTGGGGAGTTAAGGAAGCATTTTCAAGAATAGGCTGGTCTACTCCACAAAGCTTCATCATCAACACTGCCCAGTCCAGCATGGAGAGGTTGTGCAGGAACACTTGAGATCCATGCAACACATTAAACTGATGGAAATCATCCATGTGGAACCAAGGACAAAACCTGTCCCCAGATGACCAGCATTTTCTTTCCATGTTGGCACTCTTCTTTATCTTATCAGGTCCTACAGCCAAACTAAACAAGTGATCCAAAGAAAAAGAACAGGACAGAACTCATTTCTTGCTTTCATGGGGATGTGGGGTGAGTGTCATGTGTTGTTTCCTAACTACTTTCTTCTGGCTGATGCTCAGAGCACCGCTGATGTGCTCTGGAGGAAGTTGTCTTCAGCCCTTCTTAACCAACAGAAGGAAGTAAAAAAAGAGAAGAGAGACAGAGAGAGGAAGATCCTAAAGGAGTACCTTAAAGAAAAAAGATGTGCTTTGGCATTGCAGAGTTTTAAGTTAACTGTTTGCAAGCTATCCACAATAAACCAGATGTCCCTTCTTTCATTCTGGGTGCTTTTTCAAGCTCATGTCCTATCTGAAAGGACTTGAAAATTCAGCAGCAATCCAACGTGATGCTTTTCCTTCTACACAACATACTGCAAATTCCCAGGAAACATAAAATAAACAGAAAAAGCACAAATATATGGACTTTCTAATAGATTACACAATGCAAAATATTACAAAATCTTTTCCTGTTTATTTTATGTTGTGCGTACCTAGAGTTTTATTCAAAGCAAGCAGTGAATTAGCGAGTACTGCAATACTCACTAGGTCTCCTGTTGTTCTCTTCAAAATTACTAAACAGAAAAAATGGTCATATATGCTTATAACCACGCATCCGATGCAGTGACCTGCACCTGTGGTTGAGACAGGACATGGAGCTTTGCAGCTCCAAACAAGTCAGCAGGGTTAGTTACAGGGCACTGGGACTACTGGGGCTGTTACTGGGGAGCCGGTTTGACACCCCAACATGAGAGAACAGCCTTCAGTATCTTGGGACACTGTGAAGAGGGGAATGTCTTTTAGCCTCCGGCATGAATTTTTACATTTATTCCCTCTTCCTTCACTGGGAGAGAGAGGTTAGTTCTCCCTGTCGCTCTTGCACAACAGAGAGAGAACATGCAAAAGAGAGCAGTGACTTCTCTTACTTTTCTCCTTCAATAATACTGCCAATGACTAGAATACAAGAGGGTTTGTTTTCTAAGAGCGTGTCCTTGTTTGGGCTATGGAGACCCCTCATGAAATCAAGAACAGACAGGTCATTATTCCCTGGAGCGTTTTTCTTTACCCGGAGAGACAATTCTTTAATTTGGTGCTACCTAAGGTGCTGTACAGTATTAAAACAAGCTATGACTGGTATACAACGCTAGGTTGTTGTCTTTTTTTGGCTGAACCATCAAGGCATGAAAAGTTGACTAATGCAAAATAAGAACCGGAGCAATATGTAGAATAATAAAGAAAATTTTGCATTTCGGTTTTGCAGTGTTGCTAATAAAAGCAAACCACCAGATTTACAAAACAGAGCTTTCCTGCTCCTTCCTATCTTGCAGCCCAGTGACATGGATATCCATCTGGGACATGGGAGATTCATGGTCAGATTCCCTTCCTGTTGGAATCAGACCAGAGACTGGGCCTTGGGTGTCCCCCTGAGCACCAGCTTGTCCCCACACCATCATACACAACAGCCACTCTACAGCTTGTGAAATATGTCAAATGGCCTCAAGACAGAAGACAGTGATACTCAATAGTTGGATATCCTATGTTCCTGGAAAAGGTCACTCTCCCTTGCTCTGACTCACAAAAAGGACTTAAACCAGGGTTCACTAACTACCCATTGCCTCCAGCAGTCCATTACAGAAGAGAAGAGTACCGTCTCCAGAGATCAAGAATGGCACCTAAACCACCCAGCTAAATCTAAGCCCAGCCTCAAAACAATGCTTTAAAGTGTTCAACAGATTTCAGATTTCAAAATTTATCTTTATTACTTCTTCTCTTTTGGTGGGACTAGCTGAAAACTGGCACGTGGCTTGTCATACTCAAACTATAGTTTGACAAGACGCCGTTTGTCATGGGATGCAATACCAGAGGCAAATCTCAAGGCTTTCCCGAATATAAAATTTCAATATACTATCACTAAGAAAGTCTCAAAAGAACCCTGCCAACCAGCATTTTGTGCTGCAGTGCTCTCTTAGCCGTAACTACCATAATTTCCTCTTTCACACTTTTTTAAATATCCTACATCATTATACAACACCATCCTTTTTCAAGTGACCAAATTTCTGGCTGAGTCCCTAAGTTAGCTAGCTGCCCTTGGGGAACTGAAACCTGTGAATATAAATCACTAGACACAGGAGCTTGGGTCTAATTTAGATGGCATGAAAGTATACTCTGTCCTTAACCTCAAAGAGATACACTGGCCTCATGAAATAAAAGAATGAGCAGAAAACTTCATTAATTTTAAGCACCATCTCATACAGGTGAGAAAATCAAGAAAAGCTTGACAAATACAGAAAACCTTAAAGCTTTTATGGACAGAATGCTCTCCTTTTAAAGTCAACAGTTACTTCCATTTGTTTAGAAACTTTGGGAAGACCAGCACAATATAGCCAACTCCTGAAAGGGTCGTTATCAAGAAAAGGAAGAAATGTATGGCATTATTAATTAAAAGATTTCTATGAAATATCTTAGGGTGACCTGAGCCAGCCACTGGACAACTTCGACTCTTTATGTAAGGGCAATCAAACACTGCCTAACTGAACAAAGAATTATCACATTAAAACAGGGCACGGGTTTGTAAGAAGAAAAACTTTTCTTCCTATAGAATAGCTTTTTCTCCATTCATATAGACAGTTTGCAGGGGATCCTATTCATTGACCTGCATCCTCTCGGTCAGTCCTTTCCTCGTCTTTATCAGGAAGATAACAGAGAACAAGCTCCATCTATCTGTGTCTATCTAAAAAAGACGTAGCTAATATATAGTAAATAACATAAATCAATGATAGGTGCTATATACATGTGAGCATATATGCCTGCATATAAATATATATGGAGAGAGACAGCACCTGTCCTTGATTTATAGATATATAAATGCATACACACACATATATACATTGTATGTGTATACACACACATACAAAAATATATAGGTATTTATAATACACCTATGGAAGTATGCGTGAACACACATCTGTGGATGTTTACATACAGGAGTCAAAAATAAATTGGGAATGTTTGTTCTCACTTCAACATATCACTCTTTGAAAATTTTTCATACAGGACAAAGCAACTCCAATGAGTTATTCTGGACTTCAGAGTTTTATCAAAGAAACTAGAATCTGGACCTTAATGAACCCTTTCCAATTGCAGAAAAAAAATGAACAGAAATTAATGAAAAACTTAAAATACTTTCCTTAAGAAGCAAAGAGTTAATGCTAGGACATGTATACACTAACCCTTCACCCCAAATGCAGGAAGGAAGCAAGAAGTAAATGCTGAAGCCAAAATCTTGGCCCCACAAATGGCAGCGGGAATTGGCCAATTTACAGTTTCTGTATTTGCCACCGAGCGTTTTATCTCAGTGTTTCCCAAGCATCATCTCAGCCCAGGTAAAATGAAGACTACAGCTGATACTGTTGAGGCCACCACCTGCAAATGGACGGATGCCTGAAAGCCAGGGGGAAATCAATATCCATCCCAGCAGAGCTTATACTGGGAAGATCCAGCTCAGGGTGCTCTGAAGCCCTGTCTCACGCTGATGACACAGTTGTACCTTTATACCACCAGCTTTTCTGAAATGAGCGCGAGGCTCTCCGTAGAGATGACCGCTGCTCTGACTTCTGCCCCACGGTTGCCAGACACCCTTACTCTCAACCCTTCCTGCTCCCGTCAGCCATGCCTCTGAAACTGCAAGAAGCCCAAGGCACGCAGTGTGTACATCAAGGGGCTTTGTTGTTTCAGGAATGAGAAAATTACACTTTATAAGGTTATGCTGCCCCGCTCTGTGCTCAGTAGCCAGATTTGGCAGATTCTGATATTAGTTTCCTGCTGTTCGCCCCAGCAGGCAGGAGGGGTGATCCGGTCGACGTGCACAACCAAAACCTTTTGTACAACTGCAGAAGAAGACTTTTTTCATACTATTCTCCATTTTTCTCTCTCAAGAAAACAGTACATGGAATACCTACAGTAGCTTGGCTACCAAAAGCAGCCTGCCTGCCCTCCTGAAGTGCTCTTTCTGGTCTAGCTACCTCAGTGAGAGGTGAGCTATACCAGCTGTAGTGCTTCTAGCTCTCGAGCTGCCCTGATATTAGTATTTCTACATAGAAGGCCCAGCTCGGGTCATTTCATTAGGCTTTTCTGGGAATTCAGCAAGTATTTTGAATGTTTTTGTAGGGGCTACACAATTTGCTTGGAAGCAGTTCGCTTTTTAGAGACTATTCCAAGAAAAGAATGAAACCACGAAGAAACAGAAAGTTAGATTACATTTTAGCAGCGGTATCTGATGGCCTAATGTTAGTCCACAATTTCGGTACAGTCATTACAATGCTTAAAAATCATACTTGTTTTACTCTGAATATAGCTAAGCTAACTGAAATTGCCTGACCCTGCTTTAAAGCAAAGCACCAGAGTCTGAAGCTTTCTATTAACAAAGGAGCACTTACCTGTAATCATAGTTAGAGCTGATAAACTTGCTAAGGCTGGGATATCAAGGTTAAGGCTCTTTAAGTTTAAGGAAAAGTCTTTAATAGAGTCGAGCCACTCCCCAAATCCACGAAGGCACTGAAGTCTATGAAGCACAAGTCCATTGCAGAATACAAACTTATCCTCAGCAGTATCAGACCTCAAATAAAAATAATTGAAAAAATTAGAAATGCATTTCCTACTTTGCAGCAAAATGCATAACCAGTATTGAAGCGTCTGTCGTTTAAAATCCAAGGCATATTATCCTGAGACATATGTGGGCATTCACGTTTGACAATATGCTTCTCCCTTGGGGCCAAAGTACAACAAACAAGCTTCTATGATTGCTTACTTGGTAGAGTTATAAGCCTGAGGTTAGCTGTAGCATGTGGTGTAGACTGTCTAATTAGTTAAGAGTTTGGTCCTGCCCAAAGGCATAAACAGAGAAGACATTTTACATTAAATACTGTATGTTTGAACCAAAGGAATACTAAGTGAGTGCAGTTTGAAATACAAAACTAATAACAACGGAAGAAGAGATTCTGCAACTCTCAGCATTTACTTAGTTCATCTGCATTTTTCAGATTGTAAAAATTGATAAGGAAAAAACAATGGAAAATACACGCTATAATGCCCCACAATACACGTAACATCCTAAACTCTCTTATATGAAAACCTGCATGTAAAAGAGAGATTACAGCCAAGCTCTCCTCTCCTTCCCCTCCCCATTGCCAATATCCCTCTTAAAAAAACACATGCAAAGGTAATTTTCAACCTAAAGAAAGAAGGGTATAATTCAAATTACCAGGCTGGAATTTCCCCAGTCCCTGAAAGAGTTTTTGGTAAAGGGTCTTAACTAGTGCTAGACTAGCAAGTAGCATCTTGCTCTATCAAATTAATTGGCATTAAAAATGAAAAACAATCTGAACAAGATTTTCAATCTTCCTCCTTTTCAAAAACAGATGACAAAGATGCGCCTGTGCAAAAGAAGGGGGGGAGGAAAAAGCTTTCACGTAGTTTCATATAGTGCTTTTCTATAGGTTATGCTGGTGAGCACGAAGCAAACTTGCTCAAATAGTACCTGAGGATCAGTTTTGATTACTATGGAAGAAGAGGATGGGGTATATCAAATAAAAAGCAGTGCATTGGCAAGTCTTATGCTCTCTTTTTAAATCAATTTCTTGGGTTTCTTTTAAGCGTAAAACAAATTAAACACCATATCCTGTGGATTCAGACATTGCTGATGCTTTCTGGGTTTTCTTGGTACAATTGACAATGTTCAAAGACAGCACCGTATTTATTCCTTAAAAAAATATTTAGATGGATGATTTTCCACATCAGCTTAAGAGGAAACGAAATAAATAGTTACCTGATGGAGAGTCTTAGTACAAACAGCTCCAAAAAAGCTGATTCTATGAGTAATGTCTGATCTTCTTTTGGGAGGTCAGTAAATCCTGGGATTTTTTCTGCCCAGCCTCGAGTTATGTCAATGGAGGCAGTCAGAAGATTATAGAACTGTTGTACATGTTCTGCGTCTGTGCCTGCAGCAGCCTGATCAGTGGAACAGTACTAAAATGAAAGCCACAGAAAGCAACGTTATATGCATTTAAGGGCATATGTTTTGTGAAACATATGACATTACCTGCCCGACAATATTTCCTTCTGTGGCAAAGCTGGTATAATTATCAAAGGCATAAATAAGTAGGTCTACATTTATCAACCTATTTGGCTACCTACAGGTGGTTTACTGTTCGGAGGTATATTGCAAAAATATTTCCACACGTATAGAAATTAATTTAAATTTATAAATAAAATATAATACTTATCACAGTTTACAAGTACCTATATGCTATTAGTAAACAGAAACCTGGTGAGTAGGATAATTTCCGTCATTCTAGAAGAGGAATAGATTTAACTTACTACAATTAAACACTTTTCCCATTGATAAATTTGTCTCAGTATGTCCAAAATGCAGATTTCTCCCAAAACCTCTCAAATTGCATTTTATCTGACAGTGATAGAGACGCGTAAGATAAATCATGTTTTATCTGACACATGCAGCATTGCTTCATTTGAATACAGAATTGGTTCAAAGTAAACCAGCTGCCCCATATCACCTCTTGTCCTTCAAATAGAGGCATTTAAGGTTCAGGAGAACCTATTATTCTGCTGAGGCGGCCATAACTCTTCCCAGACAACCATCCAACAGGCTCAGCATGCTCAGCTTCCTCACCAGTGGATCCCTGTCACTCCCATGACACTGTTCGCTCTCTCTCTTGGCAGAAAATACAACAGGAGCCTTCGTGGCTTAGTCTGATTCCATGCTTGGAAAGTGCTGCTGGTTTTATGAGCAGGAACTGAATGATTTGGGTTTTATTGTAACAACACCCGCGTCATCAGACATCTGGTGGGTTATTTCTGGGAGAGACTTCATACCCACTTTCTCTCTGGGACTCAGCCAAGGAAAGGTTGGGGTGGTCTCCATGGCTGAAAGAAGTGAGCACGCCCTTTGGAAGCAACTTTCCACGTGCAGTTAGTCCATCAGCCTACAGGTCTTGCTAGCAACTCTCCAAGCCAGAGTGGAAGCACAAAGACCCACATCTCTTTCCTGATTGGTAACAGTGGGCTGGCAGCCTGGGAAGACCTTTTTACAGGCGTGCCACTTGGACTGCAGATATCACCGGAGCTGCTAACTGCCACCCAAAAGTCACCTCTATGCAGAAAAGAGAGAGGGGACCAGCAAGCAGAACTTCTCAGGTAGGTGTCCTGTTCTCTGCCTGTCCTAGTTGGAGCTGGTTGCTGTTGGTAGGTAAGGGATGAAGGACACAGTGTCAGAGTCACTGATTGATTGATTGATTGATTGATTGATCGGAGAACCATAGCAATCCTAGAGACCTCTGGCCGTATCTGGGGTACCGGTGCTAGCCCTGAATGACTCTGGTTCTGCTTACCCAGCACTAACTGTACGAGTTTCTCATGGTAAGCTCCAGCTCACATCCCTAGTCGGCTTGTGAAACACGTGCGATCCCTGTTATAAAGTTCATGTGGAGACAAATTCTGCCCCAGCTACTCCAAAGGATCCTGCGACAGTGAAGCAGGAAGAGGCCAAAATACAGAGAGGATGGGGAGCACTGGTAGAAAAACCTGTTTGCTGCATGATGTATGTGTTCAGTCCCCCATCTGAATGGAGCAGTTGAGGATGCTCAAGCAGCCTGAACGAACTACTCCTGGCACTGGACTGCAGCAAGACACGCCGGGGTGGTTAGTGGGTAGTAACAGAACATGAAGAGACCTCTTTTTCAGAGACCTTGCGAGTTCTGGACCCTCTTAAAATGAAGCTGTGGAGCAAGCCAAGACAGTGTGCGTCTTGGCTCTGGGAGATGAGCTTTGCTGCGCAGGGGCTGACCTATGACAACTTTCTACACCGGGAAACCGAACAGGTTGATGGGAACTCCTGCCTCACCCTAGGTACGGTTAAGGCAAGACACATTCTTGATCCTTTGAGCATTGAAGAGGAAGGAGAAGGAAAAGAAAAAAGATACTACTCTAAGTTCATTCTAAATATAACTCAGTACAAGTCAGTGTAATTATGCCAGGTACTAATTTGTTCCCAATATTTGTAAAACATTCCTTCATCAAAAATAAGGCAAAGTTTTACCATTTTCTAATGAAGCTGAATGCTGCATTATGCCACATAACTCGGAGTGCCACAGTACAGTATCCCCCATGTGGGGCACTTAATTCAATTAAATGCATCTACAAAAAATTATGACCTGTATTTATTGTTATAGTTTATCCCATAAGAGCAATTTTAGAAGAAAGGTGAAAAATTATACGGAATTGTATAACTTTTAGCTGCTGTAATATGCCACTGCTTGCTACAAACAGTTAGCACTTACAAAGAATAGCTAAAATAAAGTATTATTTACTTGTAACAGACTTATGAGCGTATAAGTAACCATAAACAATGTGTGTGGTTCTGTTTTATGCACCAAAATCCATGGTTTTTTTCATGATTATTTCATTGAGAAGAGGTGATATTTGACCTGACTTCTGACCAAGACAGCTGGTAAGCCTGCCCTTGGTCAGGAGGCCACGGTACGGAAGGGCTCCCATCTGCATTTCCGAACCTGCCCTCTGCAAACTGGAGGCACGCCGGGAGACAAAGCCTTACTCCCTTGCTCGGAGCTCCTTTGGGAATTAAATGAAACCCGACTGTTACTCAAGGAGGGGGCTGCACGCGTAGCAAGCAACATTAACTTGTAGGATATATCTCAAGAGATGTGGAAAACCCGATGTTAGGGAGCCTGATAGCACAACTTAGCTCTACCTTTGCCTGCCTTCATCAGACCTTCATCAACTACTAGAGCTGCAAAAGCCTAACAATAACTTCCCTGCACAGAGGAGAAGCTACGCTTATTTTTCCAAAACACCCAATATTTGCTTAATTTTGTGGCTGGGGAAGAGGGGGGAATTATAACCTAAATGCTGCACTCTTCCAAAAAGGCAACATTTCTATTTAAGTTGGTGGCTATTCTTGCACGTATAAGGACAGCAATATATAGGGTCTGTTTCTCATCTCACTTACTCAGAAGTGTAAACTCGTGGAATTGTACCAGTAAAACAGGTGTGAGACCGGACTGCGGCCCTTGGCCTTTAAGGAGTTCATAAACCAAATTCTCTTCCTGGCAATTGCTTTTTGAAACCAAGTACCTAAATATACCATTGCTGTGGACTGGTAAGTTAAAACCAGTGCTGAAATGAAAAGTAGCCATGTTCTGAACAGAACCAGTTCCAATTTGTTTTGGTTTAAAATTCATAGCTCATGTAATTTATTTTTTGTCTTGTTTTGTGGTGGTTTTTTTTTTTTATGTGTGTGTAGGATTTTTCGGAGGGAAGGGGTACATGTCCCTCTCTGAAACTCTTATCAGCATTTTTAAGACGGTCAAGATATTACAGCTTGTAAACATGAAGACCATGCTAAACATTAAGGTCGTGTCTGCAGAAGCGTTAGGACTGACTCCAAAGCCAGGTTTCCAGATCTACCCATTTGTGGCGGTCGGCAGGGTCACAGCCTCACCGAACGTGCCGTAAGTTATTAGTCTTTACAGGTATAGGATTATTCTTCAAAGGGATTTTTTTAGCATTGCAGTGTGGTTTGGGCCTATTTCATTTAGTTAATCTCAGCTTTTACACGGCATTTTTTTCTGGTCTCACTTAACTTTTCAAAATAAGTATAAGGTTTATGAGAAACATAGGAATCTATTAATTTCTTTTAGCATGTTTTTGTCTTTTCAGTACTGCTGAGCATAAGACTATTACATATTTTATTTTAAAGAAAAACATAGATATTAGTATGCCCTAACAGACATATACATACTTAATCTTCTAGCTACTAAGACTAAATTCATTTACTATCAACCGCGTGCTTCCTATAATGTCCAACAGAATTGTTCAACAATTAGATCTATGGGCTGTTTTCGTTAAAAGAGAAATAACTACTGCAAGACAAAGAAGAAACTCACATAAAAAGACACAGTTTTCATTCAGTTTTTTGTAAACGTAAAAAAACTTTATATTTATAAATAAATAAATAAATAAGGTTAGATACTGCATTCATGGCCTGCACTATCATATGCCCATAATTCTGAGAAACCCAGCAGATTTCTGTCAAAGAGCATAGCTTGTCACACACCTTGGTATTTGCAGAATGACCCCCTGAGACATTCTGGGTAAGTTAAAATACGGGTAAATATGGCTAATGCATTCTCCCCCTAAAAGGCTGTCGGATACTGAACAGCTAGATTCTCGATAATAATTTGGGAAATTATATGATTGCATACTTACAGATTAGCTTGAAGAAAAGATGTTATAGCATGCTTAAAATTGCTAAATTATATATGTAAGTATAGTCTAAGATAGAATAATTTAATTTTTATATAATTACAATCAAATACATTTTAGTATTAAATATTACTTAGCAACAAGTGATAAATGGCCAATGTGGATAGATGTTGCCTGAGTACAGCTGTATTTTTTACAGTCTCAGATTTAATCATATTTCATTAAGGGGAAGGAATTTGATCTTGTTTTTCCTTAGCTGTATTTTTTCCTTTTCCTATATCAACCTCCCTAAAAATGTATTTAACAAGCCATTTCAATGCTGTATTTTAATAACTATAGAACAGGTTTTAAAGCTTTCAAAAAATTCCATGAATATTTAAATGACGATTAATATGATACATTAAAGAACAAGGTTACAAAAATATATAATCTCTTCCAAAGCTTTGCTGAGATAATTTTTTAGAATTTTGATTTTACATGGCTTGTTTTACAAACGTGAATTTTACTGAAAAAATATTCATGCTGGGGTATCCAAAGCCAGACCCCGGTCCCATTTAAATAATGGCAAAAATCCTACTGATTTCAATAGAAATGGCCCTATCCATCCAGCGTTACTTTGCGCAACCCTTATATCTGAATATTAGGGAAGTGCTTTTAGATTTTAGCCTTCACAACCTGGAAATTAAGATACTGAACATATGAGGATTGCTCCTGAGTTTGGTAGATTAATCGATTGTATTGTAATTGCTAGTGTTTTGGCACAGCCTTTTCCAAGAAGAATGCTCTGTTTATCCACACATTTTTTGCTTTCACTCACCCATGGAATATACTTCAGATACAACTTTGCCTTTTGAGAACCTCACGATGACTAGTTACTATAATTTCTACTGCACCTCCTTTTCCCCCCATCATCCACCGACTATGAGAAGACACGGCTGGCTGGCCAAATTTCTACCCTCACCCAAATTGCACTTTTGAGTTCATTTTAGCAAACCGGCCAGTAAGCAGAAGGGCAGCTCGCGACTCATTTCTATGGGGGAAACGAGCAGGCAAAGAAAAAAGCGAGACGTACTCTTGAATAGTCGAGCTCCCTGGGCGTGGAGTCGGTTAAAGCTCGTACGAGGGCGTTCATCATGCTGACGGGAGGAGAAGGCGGGGAGGGCTGGGAGGGTTCCTGCTGTAAGGGGCTCTTTGGTTTGGAAGGCAGCCGACCTCTTCTCCCTTTCAGGCTGTCGGTACGGACAACTAGGTAAAAAAAAAAAAAAAATAAAAAAAATTAAAAAAGGGAATCAGTTGTGAAGATACCAGCAAACGACTGGGTCAGAATGAACACCTGCTTTTCTTATGGTGGCCAGCCCGGCAAAAAATAGGAGTATTCTCCAGTTTCAGCACATGCTTTTGAAGCCTTTGATTGCAAAGGAACACAAATGATACAAATTCCAATGTGCCTACTACTAGCACACCTCTTAAATGGCAGAGTCGTTCATTCAAAGCGATTCCAGCTTTCTTGAAGCATTTTGAAAAAATACGGTCACGCGACATAGGTTATATTATCCATGTTAGCATTCGCAATGGGACTGCTCACACAGTATTACTCACATACTTAAATATTTGCAGAATCGGAACTAATGAGTTGATCCTGTTTCCATTTAAATTAATGGCAAATTTACAATCAGCTTATGGGAGCGAGACAAGAGCCTATGTCAAAATGCACACAATCCAGTGCAGCCCCCGGTGAGATAAGAGGGGGAAGCCAACGGCGTTATCGAGCAACGTTCAAAGTTAATAAAGGAGACATTTTGGCCAGTGTCAAATTATCCTCTCGTGACCTTGCTGTTCTTGAACTCTGGGGTCTAAAGTCTAAATATGATAATATGGGTGAAAAGAAAAAAAATCAATACATTATTACACAACTGCACATATTTTGGGGCAGGTTATGAATCCCATCATGGTAAAATTCATTCTAAAGACATCCATGCCCACACACATACACACACAGAGATTCATTAAACGTAATATTTCAGGCTTGGGGATAATAACAGCAGTAGTCCTTACCTTCTTTAACCATGCCGACGCTGAGACACTTCTGAAACCGGCAGTATTGGCATCTGTTACGACGTCTCTTGTCCACCGGACAGTTTTTATTTGCCAGACAAACATATTTTGCATTTTTCTGAACGGTTCTCTGCGAAAACGCAACACAAAAATAGTAAACTGATTGTTTCTTGAACAACTTAGAACCTGACAAAATGTGTTTTAATTACAACATGAAAAGCGACAGTGCAATTCATATAATTAGATAAAATTAATTTCCTAACACACTAGCCTGCAGGAAAAACAATTTTATTAGTGTTAGCTGCTGACAATGAAAATCATCTAGGATTGTTCTGAAGCAAGTCTCCGGAGACAGGCAACTTTGAATGATAAAATCATATCTGAAATTACCAGGTCATCGCATCTACCTTTGGGGATTAGATTATCTCCGCTTTTAATATCCCTTTGGGAACAATTTTCTACTTGGTTCATTCCCTTGATTATTGCTGACCTTATTAAAATAAAATCAAAATGATCTGCAATGTACTTCTCTTGCTATCGCTATTGTTAGTCAAATACCACAATAACTGGTTTGGTTAGCCATTAAAATCATCAGGGAGAAAAATAAAAATACCAGAAACCCCTACAAAATATGTTTAGTTAAATGTTCTGGGAAAGCTAACCTGACCTGAGAAAAAAAAATAGACAGAATTATACTGTGGTTATATATATGTAATTAACTGTAAAATGATCTTAAAAGTATGCAATAAATTTAAATTTGTAAAAACCTGGTAAGCCTTGGCAGAATGTAACAAATATTGATGCAAAAAATGTATTATGTGTTTCCGTCCTTAAAATCAAAGATACATCAATAAATAACTCGGCACACAAAAAAAAAAGACATTAATGGGAAAGACAACAGAACAGGAACAAATTTATCAGCTCAACATTCAATATTAAACCTTTCACTGCAATTAAATTAATGGAAAAATGTTATTTCATAATTTGTGTTCCTTTTCAAACAACAGCCTCAATGTACTAAATATAAGAGAGACAGCAAATATTGTTCGTTGGGCTTTAGAGCTGAAAACTGTTTAATTTTTCAGAATAAGCTCTGGATACTGCTCCCAGTCAAGGATATGCTATTGATTTCCACAGGGGCAGGATCGGGCCCATAAGAGCTGCTATTTCCAGGTTATTTGTGTTTCCTTTCCTAATTATATTTAAATAACAAATGAGTTTTACAGGAGATGTGTATTTTACCATGTTGTCAAAGGATTATTATTAAGTAACATTAGCAGCTCTGTGTACAATTAAAAAAATGCTGTAAGCCCTCCCCCCCCCACACTATTTTTGGACTATTTTTATTCCCATCGTATCTTTTACCAGAACAGGGGCACGACCGCCGTCTTTGCAGGAAGGAATACACCAGATCAACCCCAAATGTACCAAATCTCAAACCTACCGCCCAGAACCGCCCCACCGAAAGCCTATCCCAAATCCTTCACTTAAAACAAGCTAATTCTGAAAATAATACTGGAGTTTGAGCCAAGTCTCTTGAAAGGAAATTACAGAGCACCCAAATCTATGGGGGGAAAAAAAGAGACTATTCGAATCTTTAAAAGGTAAGCACAAAGTTTCCACCGATAAAATGGCCGTATGTAAGTTATTCGTGTTGCTATTCAGCCGCAAAGCCCCCTCCCTCACAGAGCGAGCACCGGGACCCCGTGCGATGCTCAGTCACTGCTCCACAAGCAGCTTTCCACCCCTGAGGACTCACCGGGCTCTGGAGCTGAAGAGGAACCAGGAGGCACCAACCAAAGAAAACTGGAAGTACCAGGGTTTGTCCCATAGATGAAACCAGTTTCCTCCCGGTGCCGACCCCGCAGCCCTCCCCGCCCCAGCTGCCCCCGGGGCAACAAACGGCACTGCTGACATCAACTCAAGTGCCAAGAGTTCTGGGTTTCTTTCCTCACTTAAAAAGGAGGTTTAATTGGAGCGAGCGAGTGAGTAGAACCCAGGACTGGACGTGTTCCAGGTGAGTTTCACTACGGCACAAATGCAGTTTACAGCTCGGAGCTCGTGCTCCCTTGGGGGATGCTGGCAGACGTGGTTTGCCCAGCACACTGCCACGGCCCTTCCTCAGCCGCATCCTCTCATCCTACGGGGGGCTCGCTTTGGCCTTCTTCAAAAACTTTGGGTGGGCGTCCATCCCACCCCACCGGGGGATCTCCGAGCCCCCGGGGTGAGGACCAGAGGCACTGCCCGGGGGCAGGTGGGGAGGGAGGGGAAGGAGGAGGAAGCGGGGAGGGGAGCGAAGCGCGGAGGTCTCTCACCTTGAAAAAGCCCTTGCAGCCCTCGCACGTCCGTACCCCGTAGTGCTGGCAGGCGGCATTGTCCCCACAGACGGCACAGGTGCCTTCTCCAGACGAGGAGCTCCTGCTGGGTGGGGAGGGGAGGCCGCCGCTGCCGCCCCCGCTGCTCTCCCCCATCAGGCTGGAGGTGGCTGCGTTGAGGCCGAGCGGCGAGAAGGCTAAGGTGGCTGGTCTTTTGGGCAGGTGGAGCCCGTAGGAATGGCTCTCCATGGACGTCTGGCTGGCGGGGGGTCTGTCGGAGGCCAGGGGGAGGCTGAGGGAGGCAGGGTCGTAGCACATGTGGGGGGCGGTGGCCGGCGTGTGTGGGGGGGAGTGCTTGAAGTGGAAGAGGGGGAAGCGGGGAGGCACGGTCTTCATGGGGGCAGCGTCCATCAGGTGGCCGGGCGGCAGGCAGGTCTGGGTGGGCTGCAGCGGGGGCTCGTCCCACAGGCTCTGGTGGGAGGGGAAGCCCGGGGTGGTGGGCGTGGAGGGTGGAGATTGCTTGAAGTACATGGAAGTGCTGGGCATGCCCTCATCGGTGGAGGGTGGCAGCGAGGGCTGGTACGGGGAGAGCCGGGTGTCTTCCATCTTTATGAGGGGCCTCTGGCCGGAGGAGGCAGATTGCATTTGGTAGAGGCAGGAAGGCTTGAGCTCGTAGCTGCCAGAGTAACCCTCCATAAAGGTGCTGAAGCTGGGGAGGGAGGTGGTGGCAGTGGCGGTGATTTCGGTACTGCTCAGGTCCATCGTCAGCTTGGTGTAGTCTGGGTTCATGATCTCCGAGCTGTACTCCGAGCCATACGCGTAGGTCTGAGCTGCATAATTTGAACCGGGCGGTGAAGGGCTATACTGCGCTTGCACACAGGGCATATCTGCAAGGGCAAAGGGGGACGTTAACAACCACCCCAGCGCGCCGGGGCCGGGCCCCAGGCCCTCCCGAACTTCTTTTCCTAGAAGCTTTCCCACGTTTCACGGAGCTCGGTGAGACACCCGACTCCCATTCTCGCCTGGACAGGGGGCATATTAATTAGCCCGGAGCCTTCACCTTTCAACAAGAAATACGCACCGGGGATCAACTAAGCGCTTAGGTATGAGGGAGCCTGCTCTCGTCTAGTCGCGGGAGCAAGTCAAATTTATACCAGTGTCAGCGAGAGAAGAATCCATCTCAAGCTGCCCTACATCTGCTGCTTAATATACATAGGTGTCAATGAGAATTAGATAAGCAAAATGAAAACAGTTTATGGCTCTAAATCTATCTCTGTATGCGTGCAACCGTGCCATAAAATTTTCATGAAGGGTAAACGAGATTATCAAATGCATAATATTAAAAATGATATTTATTTTAAAAGAAACAGCATATCAGAGGAACGACTCAAATCATAGTGTTTGCTACTTAGGACTTGGAAACATCAATTTTGCTTACTCAACTCTGGGCCTTTGAAGCATATTTCTGGTGAGCTAATAATGTAAGGTTGCTGTCTAACTAGTAGTTTTAAGGCTTATCTGTGGTAGAACGTTCTCCCCAAAAAAGTGAGTGGAACAACATATCCTTAAATTTGCAAAATGTAGGAGAAAAATTATGTGGTATTTCCATTTATGTTTTTAGGGGAAAGCAAGGTCGAGGCTGCTAATACAATTGTTTTTATCCATCAGTCACAAAAGTTAATGTGGTTCACTGCTAGTTGGGATAGTTGAAGCAACACAATGCCTGGCTATAAAGATTTGATTTTTTTTGTTTCTTTTACTTTTCCTACTTGTCTGCTATTTCCTTTGCTGCTCTTAGGAAATGATGGACCCAATTCTGCAATCCATTTGAGGTTTGCCTGACTAAACACTTTGAGATTCCAGCCCAGTATTTGCAAGCCAAACTAAAAGTGTGTGCTGGGTTTCAGTTCCACAACACAGGAATAAAAAATGCATAGATTAGTATAAATTCTCTTGTAAAGAGAAAAGAAAAGTAAATATGGAGAAAATGTGTATCAAGATTAAGTGCAGTACATCTCTCCTTAGTCATGGTAATTTACATTCCAAAAGCACTTGAGAAACAATTCATACTAAAGAAAAAAAAAAGCTGTGTTAAAAATAATGGGGTTTTCCTCAGTATTTTAAGAACTCCCTTCACTTGCAATTTTAAAATTTTCACTTGAGGCTGTCATGCAGGAATTCAAATAATTTGTGTTAAATCAACTTTTAATTCTTTCCTGCCTGCATTGCAGATAAACATACTTAAACTAAACACCAGATTTCAATTATCGTACTGTCACAAAGCATTCAGATCTTTCTTCTTGTTGAGAAAACATTAAAAACTGAGAAAAAAAATAGTGTTGTTTTCTGAAATTAAGACCTTGTTGCTTGTAAATCCAAATACTTAAAGGAAGAAACAGGACGACTCTCACAAGCCATGCCTCCCAATGTTATTTAGGTATTTTTCTACCGTACTCTTTTTTCCTATCAACTTCTGTCCATGCCATTCCACACACACACATTTCATGGCAAGTCCTATTGCAATCATTTGTTAGTTTAAGGACCATCTGTTAAAAACGTAGTGATCAGTGCTTAGGCAAATAAAAAGGGAAAGACATTCCTTCCACACACCTCCACCGAGAGGTGACTGAGGAACACAACTGAATGAGTGAGCAGATAATGTCATGTGTCGATACACAACCCCGTGAAGGAAAAAGGCTGTTTTGCTAGCTCAGAAAATGAGCAGAAGTTCAGGCAAACAGATCATTATGGGGTTTGTTCTGCTTTTATTTTTTTTTCTGAGCATAACAGGGTTATGACACTGAATTCTGTGCAAAGTGGAGTAAGAAAACAGAGGTCTAAAATAAGTCCGACCTGAGGACAGAAAAAATATCCCTAACCTAAAGGTCTGCTCTGCCCTGTGGGACTCCTCCTACCTTGCCCTTTGCCAGCGCACTCGACTGACTAATTCTGACCCCTACTTTTCCACTTAGGGCACCAATATTAATTACCCTGAAAGGTAAATAACCTGGGATTTTTTCTCCTTTACCCAGCAATATTTAAAAAAAAAAAAAAAGCCCCACAGGAGGCGCATTGAAGAGCAACCTGTCATCAAAGCCCAAATGAATGGGGGAAAAAAAAAAAAAATAAATCACGGTAGGGACATTCAGAGCGATTAGCTTATTAATTTGCTGTCTTTACGGGAGCTTGAGGTGAAGGGATGCCTAGTTCAATACCGAGCAAGCTGGGCCCCTCACAGGGGCACTCACATCCCACCCATTTTCCCCTGAAAAGCTGTCACGCCTCTGGCTGGGGGCTCGCACCCGCCTTGTGCCCGGGCACGGCACGGCGAAAAGCCCCGTGAAAGGCGGGGGCTGCCCAGATCCTTTTGGCATTTAAACACCCCGCGACGGGACGTCGGGGACCCGTGATGCCAAAGGGATTTGGGAAGGGCTGGGGCCGCGGCAGGAGCTCTTGCAACCCTCCCCCCCCCTTCTTCCTCCTCCTCCTCCTCTCAAGCTTACCTGGCGGGTATCTTGCGCGCTGAATGGTGGGGCTGGAAGTGCGGACGGAGGCGGCGGGAGGCGGCGGCGGGGGCGGCGGTGGGGTGGCGGTGGGTGCCGGCTGGGACCTCTCTGCGGAGGCGGGTCCGGGTCCTGGCCTCGGCGGGGGGAGCTCTTCCGACCCGGGCTCTGCTCGCCGGCGGCGGGGGGAGAAGGTAGAGTCAGGGGCGGCGGTGGCCGGCGGGAGCCCCCCGCGGTTCCCCCCCGGCGGAGCGCCTCGGAGCCCCCGGCAAACCCCCGCCTGGCCCGGCGGGTGGGACGGGGGAGCCGGACGGGGGGCGCGTTTCTGCCAGCTCCCCGCTTCCCCATCGCACAAAAGGCAGAAAGCACCGGGCTGGGACAACGGAGCCGCCCGTTTTGTCCTCCGAGCCCGGGGAAGGCAAGAGGAGAGCCCCGGGCGGGGTGACTACAACACGCAGGGCAGCATCCCCCTGCCTCCACTTCCCCGCGGGAACTTTCCCTTTTTATTTGTTTTTGGGGGGGAGGCGGCCAGCAGCAGGCTGGAAGTTTCTGTGCAAGCTACCGGCCGGAGTTGAGGGGTTTCCTACCAGCCCGGCTAGCCTGCGGCGTCCCCCCGGCTCTGCCCCGCGGGATGCCCATGGGAGCGGGGGAACGAGCGCGTCCTCCCCGGTCCCGGCGCTTCCAGCGCGGCCGGGGGCGCGGGGGACGCGCGGCGGCGCCGGCCCCTGCCCACGGGGAGTCGCTCCCCGGCGGCTCCTTCGCCCGCTCCCTTTTTTTTTTTTTTTTTTCCCTTTTTGTCTTCCCCGCGCCCCTCGCGTTTGATATCCCCCTCCAGCTCCCGGGATGTTAAGTGACCGTCAGCTCATCCCTTCCTCTCCCCGCGGGTTTTGTTCCCTCCCGAGCTCCTGCCAGGCGGCTTCCCGCTCGGCATGGAGCGCCCTAGGGCTCCTCTTCCACCCCCCCACTCTCCCCCCCACCACGACCCCCCCGGGAGCCGCCGGTTACCTAGAGACACTCGCTGCGCTTTTAACCATGCAACACCCCTCCGGACTGCAGCCGCCCGAGCCAGGAGCGCAGAGCCGTAAGGGCTGTAAATTAGGAGGAAACAACTACCCTTGTCAAAGCTCTTTTCTTCCTCCGTGCACTTTACATTCAGCCCCGAGTGACACCCCTCCCCACCCTGTAATACGAGGAGGAAACCGTGAAATACTCCATTGTGATTGTGACTTCTTCAGGCGAGTTTCGAAACCTTCATTTACCCGGGAGGGACCGCGGAGGGGGAAGCTCCACTGAATTAAAAAGTTTCGAGCTCGATTTCCACCGCCGGTTAGCTCGCGATTATTTTTTTGGGGGGGGAGGGGGGAAGGGATCGTCCCGAGCCGCACGGTCACTCCAGCAAATATCCACGACCTCGCGTGAGATTCACCTCCGAAGGAACCGTGTGGTCTGGTTTAGTCCATTGTTTTTACTGGGGCCTGACTCCAGCATACAACGGTCTCCACGGAGGAGAGAAAAATCGGGCGAAGAATGTAATCGGGTGAAGCGGCTTGGATAAAAGTTAGCGATTCATTCCCAAACTTTTTTTTTTGTTGTTCCTGAAGAAAAAAAAAATGCGATCCCAACACACTAACCCCCTTACAGAAAACAGCCTTTTCCGCCCTTTCCCTGGGAAATATCCTCGCATGGAATCCATGGTCTCCAAAAATTGCCAGTTAAATAACAGCGTTATTAACTAGCCGCGCGAAGGTGAACGGCATCTCCGTCCGGGATAGGGTATCGCGATAATGCCGTCCCGATAACCGTCTCCCGACACAATATCACAATCCGGCGCCCGCGCTCTCTCCCCTCTTTCCAAGGCTGAAACTTCTTTGGCAGCTCTTAAGGCAAGGAGGCAAAAAGCGAGAGGCGCGGCGGGGGCAGGGAGCGGGGCAGCGGAGGCGCAGCCCAGCCTCCCCGCACCGCACCGCCCGTGCCGGGGCACCGCAGCCCCTCGTTACCGTTTCTGACCTCCGAAGGGAAAAGTGCACATTTCCGAGGAGCAGATGCCGGGCAGACGTGCCGAGCAAAGATCCCGTCTCATTTCCATACAATATGTCACATTCCAGCAATTACCTCTTGGGGCGAGCTCTTTCGGGCTGCCGAGGGGGCTGCTCTCTCCCAAAGTGATCTCACTTTTTAGATCAACCTGCCCCGCCGTCCCTATTAGACAGCTCGAACTCGTGCAAACAAAACCACCTATTTCCCAAGCGCAGTTAAAGCAAGGAGACAAATTACTGCCATTCATCACCGGCGCTCTAAACTCCCCGCCGCCGCCGCCGCCGCCGCCGCCGCCGGCAGCATCATTTCCATGACAACAACTAGCAGAAATACCTTAGTACCACCGGCTCCGGCTCCCGCTCCTTCTCAACAACAGCCCGCCCGTTTGCGAGGGGCGGCGGTGCCCCCGGGGCACGGCGGGGGTCGCCGAGCCGGGCAGGGAGGCTCGGAAGCCGGGCGGCAAAGGAACATCCACGGGAGAAGTTGAGAGGGGCGGAGGGAGGGAAAAGGAGAGGGAAAAGTTTCAGCGAGAGAGCCCGGCGCGGCAGCGCCCGGGGCTGAGCCGCGCCGCCCGCCGCCGGCATCTCCCGAGCATCTCCCACCCCCCGGCGGCGCAACTTTGACGGTAGTAGGGGACACGTCGCCTTGTCCCTCTCCTCCCTCGGCCGCTCCCGCTCCCTCGCTATACGTACTCGGTTGCTGTGGAGGTTCCGTCTTTACATCTAGTTCGTCGGTGCCCCGCTTCCTTAAAGGCGCATGTAGGCGCTGTCCAGCGGCAGGACCCCAGACGCCAAACCCCGCAGACTCCCGGCGGCTGCAGGTCCGGAGGGTGCGTTATCCCGAGGCATGGAAAAGGATTGCAAAAGCCCGAGGAGCCAGGAGCCCGTCCCCGGGCGGAGGGAGGGAAGGAGGGAGCGGCCGAGCGGGCGAAGGATGCCGAGCCGCTGCCACCGCCGCCGCGATGTCGCGATGTGCCTTTGTGTGTGTGTTCGTGTGTGTGTGCGTGTGTGTCTGTGCGCGGCGGGAGCCGGGCCGGGACCTGCGCCCGCGTCCCCGGTGCGAGTGCGAGTGCCCCGGGGTGCGCGTCTGCCTTGCGCGGAGAGAGGGGACGGAGGCGCCTCTCTGCGCTGCTCTCCCGCTCCCTCTCTCTGAACGTCATTTATGTGAGAGGAGCCCTAGCGGCCTCTCCATAGAGCGGCTGGAATGCGAAACGTCAATAGTGACGCCATGGGAGCCTGACGCTACTGACCCCCCCCCCTCCCGCCCGCCCCAGTGTGTGCGCCGCGCCGTGCAGAGCCCTACAGAGCTGTACCGAGCCCTACCGAGCCGTGCCGAGCGGTACCGAGCCGCGCAGCGGGACGGGGTGACCGGCCGGCCGGGCGGATCGGGGCTGGCTGCCCGCGAAAGCCTGGCAAGTCGCTCCCAAGACAGATTAAAATTATTATACGATTATTATTATTATTATTATTATTACTATTAAGAACAACAGCGATCGCGTTGCGTTGTTTTGCAAACGCAGCGACTCTTGACTGGAGTGGTTCAAGGGAAAAAGCGCTTTGCTTGGTTAATTAGTGGCACTTTGAGAAGGAATTGTTAAAGCTTTTTTTTTTTTACTTTTTCCCCCGTTTTCCCCTTTTTTACTTTTTTTATTTTCTTTTTCTCTTCTTTTTCGCTACTTTTCCCTTATTTTTCCTTTTTTTTTTCTTTTTCCTCTTTTTTTGTCTTTTTCAATTTTTTTTTCCTTTTTCCTTTTTTCCACCTTTGTTTTTTCTTTTGAAACTTCTCAGTGCGCAGGAGCAAAGAGCAGGTTGCGGAAGGTGCCGAGAGCGGCCCGGAGAAAGCCCGGCCTCCCGCCCGTGTCTGCCTGCCTGCCTGCCTGCCTCCCTGCCCGGGGCACTGAGTCTGCGGCCGCCGGCTCCCCCGCCGCCCGCAGCCGCCGTGCGCGCTGCTGTGTTTACTTCCGCTGCCGGGCCGTTTGCCGGTGTCACCGCGGCCGTTACGGCCGTTGCTGTGCTTGTGCTTCCTACCGAGGGGCTCTGACACACCGGCCCGACCGAGGGGGACCGGCAGGCGGCGGGGGCGAGGGGGGCTGCCCCGCTACGCGGAGGAGGAGGGACCGGCGGCGACCTCTCACCCCACCGGCCTGACCCCGGCACCGCCGCGGCGGCTGGGAAGGGGACTCCGGGGCCGGCGGGGGGGGGCCACGTACGGTCCCGGGATCCCCCCCTTCCCGCGGCGGCGGGGCCTCCCTCCCTGCCGGGCTGCCAGGCCCCCCGCTCCCCCCGCCGGGGGAACCCGCCGGCCGCCGGGCTCCCCGCGCAGGCGACGCTTCCCCTCCGGACGCAGCCAGCCCCCGGCGGGGCCAATCAGCGCCTCCACGTCACCGCGGAACGCCATCCACCGTTACCGCCGCGGCCAATCCACGCACAGGACGCGGCGGGCCCCGTTCCGAGGGGCGGGGCGTAGCGGGCTGACGCACGGCGGCCGCGTCATTGACGCAAGCGGCGCTGCTAAATTTAGCCGCCGGGCCCCGTGCAGGGCGAGCGGGCTCGCGCGGGGGAGGGGGCGGAGCCGGAGCCCATTGAGCGGCGGCGGCGGCGGGGCGGGCGCGCGCGGGGCTATTTTTGGGCGACCCCCCCCACCCCTTCCCACCCCCCTCCCCCCCCCGGTTGTGATCCGGCCAAACCAAATATAGACGCGGGCGGGTATTTATAGCGCCAGCGAGTCCCATTGTCGTGGGGCCGCGCCCCCGCCCGCGCCCGGTTTCCTCTGCGCAGGGGGGCGGGGGGGTGGGGGTGGAGTGCGGGGCCGCCGGGATCGCCCGCCCGCGGGGACACCGACGCGCCCACGCAGCTCCCCCTCATTCTACCCCCATCCCCCCCCCCGGGTGCCCCCCGTGACTCGCCGGAGGGGAAAAGCCACTGGGGGGGGGCGTCACCGCTCCCTGCTCTCCTCCAACCCCCCCCGCAAAAAAAGCTGCCCCTGGCCACGCTGCGTGGCCGGTCACCCCGTCTGCGTGTCCCGCGTGTGCGGGACGCTGGCTCGGGGCGATTCCCTCGCTGCAGCGTGCGCTGCTTTCCCTCCCCATCTCCATCCCATCCCGCGGCGAGCCCCTTGACGCTCCCGAGCGGCGGACAAACTGGGGGGGGTGGGAGCAGCGGAGGGGCTGGGACTAGGATATCCCCCCGCCCCCGGCCCCCCTAGCGAGGGACACGCGTGGAAGCGCGGGGTGTTTCCGCGGCGGGGATGCCCCGCTCGGCCGGCGGCGGGGATACCCCCTGCCTGACGCAACGGAGCGGAGCAGGGGCGGCGGCGGGCGCGCATAGCGCGGCGGTGACCTCATGGCAGCAGCGGCGGCTGGTTGGGAGTCTTCCCCCCGTGTGTGTCGTGTGTGTGTGTCCCCCCCCCTCCTTCCTCCAAACCAACATCCCCCCCCCCGGCCTGTTGAGTAAGCGCCGGGAGAAGTGAAAATGCCATGACGGGCCGGTGCGCTCATCCCCGGTGCTGACACGCCGCGGGAAGGGAGATTCCCTTTGATGCCGCTGCCGGCGTGGGCGGCTTGAGGGCAGGGGAGGGCGAGGGAGGGTGGCACTTTCCGCCCGCCGCTCAACCCCGGGCACCGGCCCCGATAAAAATACTCCGGTTTCCATGCTGTCATTTCTCCTCTGCCTCTCGGCCTCTCTGCTGCTGGGAAAGGGACTCCGGGGTCGCGCCTCTCGCCCCCCTCTGCCGGGCGACATCCCCCCCCCTCCTCGCCCCCTGCCCCGGGGGTATAAAGTCCCACCGTCACCCCGAAACTCGCAGCTCCCCACGGAGAGTGTGTGCAAGCAGAAAATGTGGGGACCAGGTGGACGGTCCTAGAACCCCCGCTTTTCCAATCCCTCTCTCTCGTGTACTCCGCGCAACTTCGCAGCTTCCTCGAGCTGTTCCCGTCTCCCACGATGTGAAAATACCGTCATGCAAGAAGGATTAAAAAAAAAGAAATCAACAACAACCCACCCCAAACGCAAAACCGGCAGCAAGAGTGTTTTGAAAGTCTTTAAAATAATCTTCCAGGCACTATTTAAAGAACCGCTACACAGGAAATGGGATATTTGGAGAAAATGGTTAGAAAGTGGCATTTGAGAGCGCTGCGCAGTTCGGGGAGATGCGGGTGCTGCGCAGGGAGCCAGGCAGCGGGCTCGTCGCCCGACCCAAGGCAGCAGTTTCCTCCGGGGAGATGCACGATCTGCTGTTCTGCAGTTATTTATGAAATGAGAGGTCACTCACTACACGCTGCGTGCTTCCCAGGCGGCAAAAAGGAAGTCCTTCATGCGAGGAGTTCCCAGTCTCAGGATAAACACCGGGGCGGAGGGAGAGATAAGGGGGACAGGAACAACACGAGGCAAATTGTCTAACTGGTGTGTGCACGTCGGCTTGATTTGCTGGAGGCAGCGGTGCAGGAGTCGCGGCCAGAAGGATGGCGTTCCCAGGGCTTGTTGGATAACTTGGGATAATCAAGCCAGGGACTGGAGGCTGTATGTAAGGATGAGGGGAAGAAGCCTGTGGGAATGTGAAGGAGGCCTTGGGAGAAATAAAGCTCCAGGAGGTGGGGAAGGTTGTTGAGAGACATTTGCCGGGTGATGCCAGAGTTGGGGAGAGTGAAGGTTATGCAGGGGCACTGGGAGCAAGCAATGTGGAGGGGCTGGGGGGTTCACTTCCAGTGCCCACCCTTGCATTTGCATTTATGGCCCAATAACTTGATGACAACTCCTTACCAGAATTTGCAGTTGACTTCTCCAAGACCAGAGCTTGTGCAGTCCAGGCCTGTCTTTAGGCTGCAATTTCTGGGATTAAGGCAATGAAAATGTCACTGCTTTCAGGTTTTTACCACGGGATTTAAATACCCTGAGTCAAAAAACATGATCCAGAAATCCTGACCGTCTATCTGGAGGCACCTAAATTCAGCAGTGCTATAGACATGCTCTTTGGAAGGTCACCTAGTCCAACCTTCTACTCAAAGGGTATCCCCCTGTGTTACCTACAATTTTTCCTATCTTCCTCCAGGCTGCAGAAACCAAGTGTTCCTCTGCCTTAAATGCCCCCTTCAAGGAAAACCCCCGAAGAGGAGTCAGTTGGTGCACCCAAATTACACAATAGCTTGGTGGCTTCAGCACTTGCACAGAATATAAGACATCCAGAGTCACATAGTTTGTCTGGGGCAGGGGCGGCCAGGGTGGGGACGGGGAGAGTCAACCTGCATTCCCCACCTCCCAGGAGGCTGCTGTAATCCCCGCATCATTCTGGGTGGCATCTCACCCACCCGTTTGAAGTGGTGAAACCACTTTCAGGCTTGTGTGCGAGCACTGCAGTTTGATGCTTCAGGCTGTCTGCTGGAACGGAGCAGATCTGCCTAGCCATTCCTCCTCCTGGGACGGCTTGTGTGTTTTGTGTTAAACACCTATAGTATAAAAATACTGCCATGGCCTTGCGTGAACTTTCTTTCTGGCCTGATGAATCCCTTCCTATCGAGCATGATTTCTATAGTAAAGGCTCCCTTTCCCCTCCATACCTCCCTGGGTAGCTAATAACCTGGTGATGAGGCCATTCTCTCACATAACAGTCAGTCTGGATTTGAGTCTCTTTAAGAAGAGAAAGGAGCTGAATCCCAGCTCTTCTGTTTTCTAGGGAGTGCTGTAATTGACAAAGCTTCAGAGTCAACAGAAGGTAGCACCCATCTTCTTCCAGCTGTGTTTTTGAAAAAACTGGTAGGTGAGCACCTTCAAGATAGGGTTCTGATACCCTGAGGCTTCCTGCAGTCCTAAACTCTGTATCCTTGCTCCAGGGGGGTGGGATTTGGGCTGTGGCCCTATCAACTTGTTGCGGGCAGTCTGTTTTGTACCCTTTTCTGTCCCTGCAAGCATGCAAAGAGTTAGATGGTTAGTTTGGATTTCTGGATTTTTTTCCGGGGATGGGGCACTACGGAAAACACCACAGTTTTTAATTTGCTCACCCAAAACCTTGTTGGATTTAGGTCTGAGTCAGAGTCCTGCCCTTCAGAGGTAGGACTTCCTGCCGTTCAGAAATTAAACGTATCTGGTTCTGGTGCTGATCAAGGTGACTAAAGTCTTGAAAATAGGATGTGATCCTGGTCAAAATGACACCTATCTGACCCTGGATAGCCTGGAACAGCAGCTCTGCCTCGGCTGCCTGGCACGGTTAGGCCAGGAAGTTTCTATATGTGAGGTAGCGTGCTGGAATAGGTGCTCGGGATACCCAATTTATCACCGCTGCATTTCCAAACTGGAAGAGGAACTCATCCCGCCTCCTTTGCTTCTCCCAGTGGGAAAGAAAAGTGTCCCTGCGATCCAGCGGTCATGATGGGGAAGAGCGGAAGCCCCAGCTTAGCCTTTGGTGGTGTGCTTGGCAGGCGTGTTGACCCTGATGAAACTGAGTCCTCGTCTTGACTAAATGAAGTCCCAGTCTAATCCAGCCCGCTGTCATACTTTTACAGTCAAAAGTTTATATTTTCTTTTCCCAACCAGTTAAAGAAATGGCCGGGTGGTTTATGCTCAGATTTTCCAAGTGACTATCGTTGGATCGAGGCCATGCATTGGAAATTTTTGCCCCAAAGGAAGAAATTTTGAGAAAGATTCAAATGATTCAAACCCAGTCTTTTATGAATGTTAGAAATATGCGCAGTATGCTTTGTTCACAATAGCTCTGTTTTCCCAGACAGAAGCTCCACCAACTGGTGGAATTGCCCTGGAATTCTGCAATACCACAGATGGGGAGGCTTGAATATTCCTGGACTGACTCAGCCTGTTCACTTTGCCTGGCTTGTAAGACAATAGGCGATTCTTTCTTGCTCGCGGAGATAAAAAATTAAAAGTAAAGGAGGTCGCATATTAACGAAAGGAACGACTCCCTTTCAGACAAACCCACAGACCGAACCGTGATCATATTAAGCAGAGGGGCTGCTGAGAGTATAATTCCTACTGCCCACGTAAGAGCCGATTAGGAATGGGAGAAGCCAGGACCAGACAAGGTTCAGACATGCAAGCATAGCAGATTATTAAATAAGGAGATGAAGAAGCATTCGGAGGGATCTTAATTTAAGTACATTAATTATGTAATAATGAAGCAACTTTAAACTGGATTTATCATGGATACACAAGAACTACATTGTGTGTTGGCCTTGATCCTTTCAGAAGGACAATCTTATTTGACTGTGTTCACTTAAAGAAAAATGAAAAAGGGGGAAAAAAAAAGCTCAAGCCCATCTTATCCTGGGCAAAGATCTTGAAGAGCATAACGTTTATTACAGAGAGATGGATCTTAATGAAGGATCGAGGCCATGTGGCTGGTTTATAAACCCCAAAAGTTAATATTTTTCCCCCCCTACCTTCATAATTAATAAAATAATAGCAATTATCGTTATTACTATTCTGTAAGTTCTTTTCCCATGGCTTCCTTCTGAGCCCTTCATTTCTAAATTTAATTCTTGAGTGGATTGTCAATCTCTATTCCTAAGGAGGAATACTACATGGAGTACTACAAAAATGAAACTGTATCATTGTAAGGAAAATAATAATTTCTACCAGATAATCATTTAAGCTTATTCAGCAGGCACTGGCGTTCTGGCAGACTAATACTTTCTGTTCGTGCTGACAAAGGATAGCTCCTCAAAAGCATCAGCTTGTTATTTATTTACTTTTCCTAACATCTTTCTATGAGCAGAGCCTTTTAAATTCCATCTGTTTTTATTACCTTGTCTTTCCGGTTACCCTGTTTGTTTTACTCCTCATGATCCCTAAACCATGTACCTGTGTTACTGGGCATTGTGTTTCATTTACTCTCCTGTTCACCTCTTTGTGGACTGCATTTTCTTGCCTTCCTCCTATTTCCCTGTCCGTTTCTCTCCCTTCTCGCTACTGTGCTATCTGCACCTCCCCTTTCCGAGAGCCATTGGGCAGCAGTTCCTCAGCTGGGGTAGGACGAGGGGCTCGAGGAGAGGACAGTGGGAGAGTCCAGCTGCCAAGGCAACCAACTGTCCAGGTGTTGCTTTTTGCTCCATTTCGGTCCTGGCTTGTGTCTTTGCACAACTTTGTTCCCCCATCTGTAAAACTGCACCAAGGGATTTAAGAAATAGAGGCACAGAAATGAAAACTAGTTACTATTATTGTTTGCATCTCACTAATGCACACGGCCTCAGAGCCATCAATGGCAGTAATTCCTTTTTTTTTTTTCTTATATAAAGAAATGAATAATTTACCCGCGAAGATCTGGGCTATTTCTTTCAAGCTTATCACTTCTTAAAGATCAGAAGCGGGCTCTCGTATCACGTCACAGGTTAAGAGAGTTTAAGCATCAGCTTTCTTTGATTCTGACTACAACTTCTGGCATCTCTGAATCAGCTGAGACACGCTGTTAGAGTGAGATGATGAAATCGGTTCCATTTCCACCCCCCCCTCCCGGCACTATATGCCAAAGACCAGACTGTGCTGTACTCACTCCAGGCCTGAGCTTATGGCCCTACCTCCAGGAGTGGGGTGATGAGCTCAGCGTCTAGTCTTTAGGGTTGTGGAAATCATCTTAAAAATCCAAACTTGAGTGAAACCGGCAAGCCATGGCTGCCCAAGCCCATAGTGGGCTGGAAGTGTCCTACCTGGAGCTACATTAGGTGGGCTGGAAATGTCCTGCCTGGAGCTATGTTAAGCGGGCTCCTGTGTGCAGCCCTCTGGAGATCGCGGGAGTGAGCGGTGCCAAAACAAACTTGGGAAGAAAAGGAGAAAAGTGCGCCGAGGGCAGGTGTGCTGCTGGTGGAGCACCTTGTCGGGGAAGTTGCACCATTCCTCCTCTATCAGAGAGGAGGAGCCTGCTGCCATTTCTGCAGGAGAAGCGGTGAGGAAGGCAAGAGGGGATGCTATTGCCTCACGTGCTGCAGGAAAGCATCCGAGCTTTGAAACGTGTCAATCTGGAAGGTTAAACCAAAAGAGAAGCTGAATTCCTGACTTGGTTCCCTCCCGTTTGGAGGAGGCAAGGAACCCGACAGCCTCACCCGATTACAATTGCATGCTCCCCAAAAATCTTGCAGGTGGAGCACGATGTGAGATGGTGATGCAGTTCGAATAGCAAAAATCCACAGCACCAAGAAGTGAAAGTGAAAAACCATCTAAACACCAGCTTTAGAAAAACAACCATTGCTGCTTCTGGGGCGCCTAGAGCAGCCATCCAAAGTTGGGGAAAGGCTGCATGTCCCAGTGGTGGAGACGAGGGGGAGAGTTGACAACAGGAGAGAGATTCCATGCCTCGTCTTCTGCTGGATGAAGTGAATCCTCCCTCGGGTGTTGGGGCTCGGCGAAGGCCGACAGGAAGGTCTGTGGTGGAACCCGAACATCAGCGGAGCCACTCACCGCTCCACCAGAAGGTGCTGCATCTGGTTTTTCTAGTAAAAGGAGCTCCCCATTTTCAAAGGAGCGAAGTCATAATAGATTCTCCCCGATTCCCGTGATTCTGAAATAAATAAAAACCCACCAAATGTCTTCGCAAAGCGTATTTAAAGTTGGCATCGTTCTGCGTAGGCGCAGCCCACCTCAATACTCCATTTGAGTATTCAACGTTTGAACAATCTCCTACTTCTTGCTACAACGTATTTTGTATTTTCATCAGGAATTTGTTGAGGGCGATGAGGCAAAAAGCTTTATCACATCGCAGTTAAATTTAGCAATAGAAGCTAATGCAGAATTAAAAGTTCCGGGCAATTTAACGAACAAATTTCTTTCCCGTTTTCTCTTTCCTTCGCCAGAGCTCTCACGCGCTGGGCGCTAGAATAACTCTGGCATTTTCATCCCACCAAAATTCCCGGCTGATCATTCCGCGCATTCGTGGTTCCATCCCAGGAGGTGGTGGTGGGGGAACAACCAACCTTCCCGCCATCTGTTCTGAATTAGGTATCTTTTCCTATTATGTTGCCCCGCTTTATTGTTTATGTTGTTACAAAATAGTAACTTAAATTCGCAGTGTTGGTACCCTTAAGAGTTTAGGCGATTCCCGTTGATTTTCCATGCTGCTCTTATTAAATTAAGACGAAGGAATAAGTACCCTGTTTCCAGCAGATCGGTAACACCGCCCAGCTCCACCTTTTTATCGTGAAATTATACTTTTTCCTAGCACGGCGTTTTCTCCATAATAAGAGCCCGAAAGGGTATCATAAAATAGCCTTTTATTAAAAATCATGTCATTCCACGATCTAGCTGTTCAATTGCCTTTTGGCTTTTTTCATTGCTCCGCCGTATCACAAACATTTCCCGCGGGCGCAAACTACCCGCGGATTTCGTCTCCCACCCGCGGCGCCCCATCAAATCCCATTAATTTTTAATCCGCGCTGAACGGGGGCGACGGGGAACGCGCCGGTTTCCCCGTTGTTTTAAAACTCCACCCGCCGCCGAGGTGAAATCTACCCGCGCCCCTTCGCCCCGTCGCGCGTGGTCACCGGCGACAGGGTTACGGAACCCGCCGCCTTTAAACCCGTTGCCCGCGTTTGGTCGCGGGGGGGGGGGGGGGGGGGATGGACCCTCTCACGAAACTCTCCCGTCTCTTCGGGGATCGTCGGCGTTACCGGACTTTACCGTTGGGGGGGGTGGGGGGGGGGGTGCGTGAGGACCTCAGGCGGCAGCGGGTCCCAGAGAGGTGACACCCCACCCCCCCCCCCCACCCCCGGCCGCGGGGCGCGGGCAGGTGACGGCGGCCGCGGCACGCGCGCCCGGTCCCGTGACGCCGCCGGCGGGGCTTGGAGCCCGGCCCGCCGCGCGCCCAGCTGAGCGCCGCGTGACAGCGCCGGCGGCGCCAACAGGTGTCCCCGCGCGCTGCCGGGATCCGCCGGGGCACCCCCCGTGTGTCCCCGTGTCCCCCCGCTCGCCCGTCCCGGGCCGGCCCCTGGCCCGGCGCCCGGGCCGTGCTCTAACCACGAGGTTCCCCCGGGACGGGGGGGTGGCCGGCGGCGGGCAGCGGGCCCTGTCGGAGCGTGTGGCTTGAACCGTGACACCCTCCTCGGCGCCGGTTGCACCGGGGAAGGAGCCGCTGACCTCCCGCTCCTCCCACGCGTGGGGCCGCCGGGGAACGGGGGGGAGAAGGGTTCTGAAGCTGCCGAGGGGCCGCCTGGCCGCCGCTGCTCGGCCCACACACCCCGCGGAGCGAACGGGCCCCCCGTCGGGGGCTCTGGGGGCAGAGCGGCACCCGCCGGGCCCGGGCGGCGACTCTGCTTCCCGGAAGCCCGGGGCCGGCTCTTACGCTTTTATTTTCCGTGGGGTTTTTCCCGGGGATGGGGGGCGGGGGGGGAGGAAGAGAAGGAGGAGGAGGACAAGAAGGAGGGGGAATCCCCACCCGGCGGCACCGCTGCCCCGCACCGTCGGCCCCACGGCCCCCCGCCGCGCCGCCCCCCCGCGCCGCTCGGGTCCGGCTTCCCCTGCTCCTCCGTGGGGGCGGGGCCGGGGCCGGCCCGTCAGCTGACGGCGCCTACGCTGCGCGCGCGGCGCGGTCCCGCCCCCCCCCCCCCCCCTTCGCCGTGGCGCGCGCAGATGGCAAACAAACGGCCGGCGCGCCGCGCGCCTCCCTTTTTTTCTTTTTTTTTTTTTTTCCCCTCTCCGCCTTCTCCAGCTATAAATAGCTTGCACCGTGCGTGTGTCACGTTCCCATTACGTACGCCTTACGCTGACGCACGGGGGCGGGCGCGCTCCGTGACGTCAGCACGTATCCGGCCAAGCTATAAATAAACTTCCGGCGGCGCGTGCCAGGGAGGGCGGGGCCGGCCGTCCGGCGGGCGCGAGAGGGCCGCCGCTACTGCTGCTGCCGTTGCCGCTCCCCGGGGAGCGGGCGGCCCCGTTGCCGTGGCGACCGCAGCCTCGTTTCCTCGGGCGGCGCCGCGCGGGGGGCCCCGGGCCTAGGCCCAGGACCAGGCCCGGAGCTGCCCTCGCCTCGTTCCGCCGGGAACCCCTCTCCCAGGCCCGCGGAGAGGAGCGCCCGGGGGGCTGAGGGCAGGCCCCGGCCTCCGGCTGGAGGGGGCTGGGAGGGCGGGCGGGCCTGTCCCGCTCTGCCGGGCGCTTCGTCGCTGCTTTCGTATGGAGCCGTGCCCCCTCCTCTTGCAGTGCGGCACGGCTCGCTGCGCACGTCTTAATTACATACTTCTAATTAGTTTTCCTACCGCGGAGGCCGTTTGGGGCAGGGCGGGGTGAAGGCGTGGCGCTGTAGGAGGCTGTGGCGATGTGCGAGGTTCCTGTGGGCTGGGAAGGGGAGCGGGCTCGGGAGCTGCCCTCCGGTGCCCGTGTCGCAGCCCCGCTGAGTAGGGCAGCTGCGTGGCAAAGGGCACCCTTTGCGGAGGGGTGAGCTGCCTTCCAGCAGCAGGTGATGCAGCCTTTTCCCCCTTCTCACCCGGCTGCACGGCAAGTTCAGAGCTGTAGCAGTAGCAGCCATGTGTTTTAAATCGTTTGCCTTCGAGCGTTGACTGAGTTAGTAATTCAGCAGTTGCTTTGCTGTCGGCCCAAGTCCGTGTGCGGTCAAGATGGGGTGCGTAGCAGAAATGGTAATTTCAGCGATCCTGTACTCATTCTAGTCAGAGATCCAGATCCCAGATAGAGTTTCAGGGAATTCATGGGCATTTTAGCTGGCTGTTAGAAATGTAAGTAATGTATTCCCTGCTACACAGCAGGTTCTCATAGTCTTAGCTGCAACAATATCCTAGGAAGTAGGTAGCGCTTTTTTGGATCCCTTTAGGAGGAGGGAAGTGAATGTAGCTCTTGCAGACTGGGCAAGTGCTCTGACCACTTGTCTGCTCTGATGGCTGGTCTCGATGTCATCAGTACGTATTAGGCCCCTCAGGGCAAGGGGTGTAGCAAGATAATTCATTTTGCAAGCAGCTGTGCTGGCTGAAGATGCAACTCTCCCCCAGCGATTTGCTGCCTTTCCTCTGCCAGAGCTACCGCCCCCGCAGCTCTTTAGTTAATATTGGATAAGTGTGCAGCTGGGTGAACTGTACTAATTTTGCCTGAAGCACACCAGGGAGGATTCGTACGATCTCTCTTGCTGGCAGAGGTTTAGACTTGGTTATCTATGGTGCATAGATGGTGGCAGCATTATATGGCAGCAACACATTCACCTGACACGGTGATGTTTGAAAGAAGATACCTGCCCGTTGCTTTAGGCACTGGGACAACTTTCTTGTGAGTACGTGGTGTCTCTGGGATTCAGGTGGGTAGGCCAGTGCTCAGGTCAGTCGAGAGGGTAATACCTCTGGGTCTGTTCTCAGCAACGCTAGATGCCTGAGTAACCTCTTCTGGTCAAAGCGTGGGCGTGGGTGGTGTGTTTCGCTCTTGTGTGTGTGCATCTTGCTCGCATCCTAAATGTATAGGGCTGGGTTCAAAGATAGGCCTGCTAGGCTGTCTAACAACCTATTGATAAACAACTCTGGAGAAGAAGTCCAATTCTGGTAGTCAAACTACTGCTAAATAGTATGACAATTAAATTATTGTCTGTTTTTGATTGTAAGCTTTCTGGGCGGGAGAGTGTCACGCTTGTTGGCCATCTCATGCGTCTTATTGCTTGCACCAAGCTGTGTGGTTTTGTTTTGTTTTTTTCCTAACTCTTTGTAAAGCAGTAACAAAGTGTAAATAGCAGATATACTTTATAAAGTCTTATGGTGCTTGGGGTTTCAGGAAATCCAGCAGTCTTAATTGTTTTCTTCCGCATGGTATTTTTGTGCTTAATTTTGTAGGTCAACATCTAAAACTTGATTTGTTTGCTTAAGTTACAGGTTATAAAGCTAGAAAGCACTTGATGTTACACTCTCTTGTCTTGTGCTTTTATATCAATGGAATTTAAAAAGTAACTTCTCCCATTAAGAGAACTGTCCATTTAGTGATTTAGGGTTTCCACTGAGTTCTTTGCATTTGGGGAGTTTTGTATGCATTTTCTAGCCCTGGTAGAGCAGACAAATTCATTTCTGTCTTTCTGCAGATAAAGTGAAAATTTTACAAGTAGCAGTGGGTTGAATAGTGATACTTGTAATTTATGATCTCTAGTCGGCTTTCTAGGGCATATCTGACATAGTAGTTTCTTGGAGATTTTGGAGAATTTCTTAATCTTGCATTTTTTTGGAGGTGTACCCTTCTCTGATGTATGTGGTCTGTTGGAACATCATACAGAGACTATGTCAGCCTTCCGGGAGTTCAGCTTTTATGATAATATCAGCTTCAGTTTTCAAAGAAAATGGTTTGCTTCTTCAGTAACTGCATTCTTGGAGAGAAACTCGGTGGTTCTGCTGTTGCTTTATCTGTAAGGTTTATAATTTGCTGGAGAATTTGCCTTGATAGCACATGTGGCTGCAGAGGTGAGCTGAAACTAGGAGCGGTTTGGTCATCTGTGATAGACTTCCTCTGATGTTTTCCACTATTGCAATAAGATAGATTACCTGCAACATCATCAGCGGGACAGCTGGTATCTTTGCCTCTACCTAGTCATCCTCAAAGTATGAATTCCAAGCCATTGGCAGCTGTCTAGAGGCAGGTGGAAGGGATGAAAGGATCTAAGTATGAACAAGCCCTCAGACTAACCAACATCTCTGAGAGTGGTGGAGTCAAGTCACAGCACTGTCTTTCCCGGAGAAGTTGACTTAGTATTTCCGCCCTGTGATATTTCAAAGAGAACTATGGGGAGAGTTATCGTACAGTGCCACTGGTGGGCAAAATGAGATCTTCAGATGTATTTGCACAAAACCACTGTTAGCGAGCTTCTGTTAAACCGATCTTGAGCCTCTTCTTATTGAGCCTTGTGCCATTTGATGCCTAAAGGTCTTCTGCAGGGTTCCAAGTATGTTACTGGTTGTACATTTAAAGGTTTTTGATAGCAAAAGCACTTGTGTGCAGTGAACTCTCTTCCCCCAGCAAAAATAGAGGTGGGACACTTGCCAGTGGTCTGAGGAAAGCTGACTTTAACGCTATGTCGCTTCTCACTCCCAGGTCCCAAGGCCTTGAATTAAGGAGGATGATAAAGGTGGGAAGTTAGAGATAATCTTGGTGGGGCTCAATCTAAACAAAAACAGTGACTCTTTCAGTTTATGTGCATAGGCAGTAATTCTACCAGTGTTGTGCCTCGTTTGAATAGAAGACGCGTTAGAACAAAGATAGAGCTTAGGGGAAAGCAGAGAAAGATGATTATGACACAAAGCCATAATGGCTTTGTAGGGTGCAGTAATGAAACAAAAAACTAGTCTCCTTTATAAGTTGTCTCCCCAGGCTCAGATACCTCTTAATTCTCAGTGCTGGGAGTAAACGTTCTCTGCAGTGATGCTGTCTGTGATCAGGCTAATCGGTAGCATTTCATTGCAAATGGTAAACAGTAAACATATTTTTGCAACAACAGTTGATCATAAGAGAATCTGATATTAATGTGACAATATTGTACATTCTTTGAGTACTTTGTAAAAAATCATCCTTTTCTGGAGTATTTCTTTTTGAAAGGTTTGACTTCAGGTAGACTGGCATACTTCTGTCAGTGAAGCTGCTCCAGTCTGTTTTACAGAACTCAATGTGTCAGATATATTTTTTTTTTTAATAAGAAAAGCATTCTATTACTTCTGTGATGTATGTCTAGGTGCAAATTTGCTAACATTTATCTTGAGCAAATTCTTGTTGCTTCTTTTCCAGAAATGTTTAATTTGTTGAAGTGAAGAAAATTAAGTTAGAAAAACATGTTTGGATGGAATATAAGAATGTGCATGATTGTATTAACCTCCAGTTTGGTATTTGAATTGCTAAAAAGTGTGGCTTGGTACAGTTCTTGAATATGATTGTAACAATCCTGCATGCAAGGGTTCCATGTTCTAAGAAATGTTTTAATTGGCGTTGTTTTCCTTGCTCCCTTGTTTTTCTTTTCATGAGAAGCAAAATTTCTCATGGGGTTAACTTCGTGACTTGAGTGGGACATGGTAAGCAGAAGAGCACAAGATAATGTGGTTTGTTAATGTCAGCCTTCAGCTTATGTGTGTGGTCACACTCAAAAATGCCCTTCTGAGTTTCTTGGCCTTCTGTTCTTCTTTTCACTCTGATCTCTCTTCCGTGTTATACCTCTAGAGTTTCCAGTCTCTGTTCTGGGTCTCCTTCCTTCCACAATAGGCCAGTTCTGGACTTTCCCACTTCCCATTTCTCTAATTGACTAGTTTTGTTAATTTATGTATTAAAAATAAGGAGTGGTTTCATGTTAGCTTTCTAGGGTTTTAATAAAACTTATATTTACTTTTTTTTTCAAGCTAATCTGTTTGTGGAAGAAGTGCTAATGAAACCTGGTAATGTCTAAAGCATGTGGCTTTTTCTTGTCCTACATTCAGCCTTTCCTAAACATTTTTTGACATTTGATTTTCATTATGCGCTCTTTTGCTATTGACTTTGTCATTCATAACTGACTTCAGTCATGAACAGACGCTAGAAAGGAGTTTTGCTCTGGGATCTGGCATGTAGCGGAGACAGAGCTACTCACGTACAATGAGATTTGTGCACGCCTTTCCTTATGATGGTCTCTTCTACTAGTGAGCAATCTTCCCTTCTCCCTGTTAGTTGGTCTGCAACTTGAACAATCTTCCATGGCGAAGCTAAGACTTTTGCACTGGGAAGGAGATGCAAGCCTGAGACATGATCTCTCTGAGGAAAAGAATCAATCTGCCTTTAATATTATTAAGGCCTCTACAGCAGCAAGCAGTCATGGAGGATTGGTGAATGCTTTCCGTTTCCTGTTCCCCCAAGGTGATTGGAAGTATTTGGAGAAAGACTAATCCCCTCTATTTTGCTCATAGAGATCTGAGGAAAGGCAACATAGTCTTTCTTTGTGGGAGGGGCACTGGTTACTCTCATGTTAGCCCTTGTAATCTAGTGTGCCAAAGTGATTTGGTATTGTATGCATTTGCAGTAATTTATTTACAGCAATGTACTTGGATACATTTATTGCTCTCTTTCAGTTAATTTGGTACTTAAAAAGTGCATAATGCAGTTAATTAACACTGCTTGTGCTTTAGTTGTGGAAGCAGTACTGCAAAAGTAACGAAAGGCAGAAATAACTAGTGCAGGCATCTGCAATATGTTTTAATTTCATTTGGATCTCCTCAGTCAGTGATGGGGAAAAGCTATAAAATGGACGATTGAGGATTTAAGTGGTTTTTCTTGTGTGTGATCATTTGGACATTGGGCCAGTTATTACAGAATTGCAGAATGGTAGGGGTTGGAAGGAACCTTCAGAGAATGGTAGGGGGTGGAAGGAACCTTCAGAGATCATCTAGTCCAGCGCCCCTGTTAGAGCAGGTTGGACAGGAACATGTCCATGTGGGTTTTGAATATCTCCAGAGAGGGAGACTCCACCACCTCTCTGGACAGCCTGTTCCAGAGCTCTGTCACCCTCAAAGTAAAGAAATTTTTCCTTATGTTCAGATGGAATTTCCTGTTTTCCAGTTTGTGTCCATTGCCCCTTGTCCTGTTGCCAGGCACCACTGAAAAGAGTCTGGCCCCATCCCCTTGACACCCGCTCTTTATATATTTACAAGCATTGAAGAGATCCCCTCTCAGTCTTCTCCAGGCTAAACAGACCCAGGTCTCTCAACCTTTCCTCATAAGAGGAAAGTCCCTGATCATCTTTTTTAGCCCTCTGCTGGAATCTCTCTAACATTTCCTTGTCCTTCTTGAACTGAGAGGCCCAGAACTGGACACAGTACTCCAGATGCGGCCTCACCAAGGCAGAGTAGAGGGGGAGGATGACCTCCCTCAACCTGCTTGCCATGTTCTTTTTAATGCACCGCAGGAGACCATTGACCTTCTTGGCCACAAGGGCACATTGCTGGCTCATGGTCAACTTGTTGTCCACCAGGACTCCAAGGTCTTTCTCTACAGAGCTGCTTTTGAGCAGATCAGCCGCCAGCCTGTACCGGTGTATGGAGTTATTCCTTCCTAGGTGCAGGACCCTACACTTATGTTGAATTTCTTTAGATTCCTCGCTGCCCAGCTCTCCAGCCTGTCCAGGTCTGGCTGTATGGCGGCACAGCCTTCTGGTGTGTCAGCCACTCCTCCCAGTTTTGTATTATCAACAAACTTGCTGAGGGTACACTCTGTCCCCTCATCCAGGTCATTGATGAATATGTTGAACAAGGCTAGGCCCAGTACTGACCCCTGAGAAACACCACTAGTTACAGGCCTCCAACTGGACTCTGTGCTGCTGATCACAACCCTCTGAGCTCTGCCATTCAGCCAATTCTCAGTCCACCTCACTGTCCACTCATCTAACCCACACTTCCTGACCTTACCTATGAGGATGTTATGGGAGACAGTGTCAAAAGCCTTGGGTCAAAGCAATTATTGGTGGAGATGGTTGGGTAGGGGAAGTGTGGTTGAACAAGAGAAATGATTTGGAAATCATTGTTGATCGAAC
Organism: Chroicocephalus ridibundus; assembly: GCF_963924245.1. Classification (NCBI taxonomy): domain Eukaryota; kingdom Metazoa; phylum Chordata; class Aves; order Charadriiformes; family Laridae; genus Chroicocephalus; species Chroicocephalus ridibundus. The sequence continues at coordinate 103,470,195 of NC_086285.1, forward strand.
TTGGTAGAACTGATAAAAAGGAGAAATGGAAGGTAAGCAGTCATTTTTAGTATTTTATAAGATCTCTTACAGGTGGTGAAGGCTGGAGTAATCGCATGGCAGGCTTTTTTTTTTTTTGGGAGCCTGAAGAAAATATGGGAAATGTCATACTGAAGTTCTGCAACTCAACAGTAAAGACTTTGATTTAGATCTTGTTTTTGAAGAAATCTATGGTGTAGGCAAAAACTGTTGATGTTAACCTCTACTTCCGAGTGATGCGTGAATACTCCTTGGGGGAAAAAAAAACCAGTTTGTGCATCTTGCTATAACAATTGTATAGATGTGAAGATGTGGGCTTGCATGTACACTTTCAGATGAACTGTAAATGTTTTCTTTTTGAAAACTGTCCTAATTGTTTCTTAAATCTGAAGAAAGGAGTTATGTTAAGTATTAAGCTAAAATAAATTCTTGGCTGAACAGTGTGTGGGATTCAGTAGAGTCATGGATGCATAATTGTACAGATTTATTTATATTTAAAGAGTTTCCTGAATCCAGTTTGTGCCTCTTGCTTGTATAAATACTGAACCACTCCCTCCCCCCATAATTTCACAATAACTTTAGAAACTGTGATTCCTTGTGCTGTAGTTGGCTACTGACTTTTAGTAGCGGGTCATATGGTATAGATTTGCAAAGCTGACGCAAAATGGAGCAATTCATCTCCTCTGTAATACAGGCTGCTGAAAGCATATCACCCTGAAGTTCTGCTCATTGCAGTGTAACCCTGCTGAGTACCAAGACAAGTTCAAGGTTTTGGTTTTCGTCTTAGACTTTACAATGCGCGATGGCGATGGCCCAAGCCGCCTGAGGGAACACCTTCTGCAGTCACGGCCGCTCATGACAGCTGCATTCCACTGGAACAATGGCATTGTTGGCGAAATGGGGAATGAATGGGAGAGACAAACTGCTTCTGCAGCTAGCCCACAACTGAGGGATTCATTCCTGGAACACATCAGAGTGACTATAAACCTCCCTGTCCTCGGAATTAAGCGTAAAATTCACTTGCTTCAATCTCGACTTTCCACAATGACTGGGGGAAAAAAAAAAAGAATCCCTAGGGTGTAGACAGGGATGATCTCAGTTTCTTTTTGAAAAACCCAAATAACAATGTATATAAAAATATAGGAAAAAAACTAGTGTAAATTTTTTTCCACTATTCCTGTGCAGTTTTTGGTAGTTTTCCTCATCACTCCTCAGAACTTTCACTTTGCTGGCCAGCAGTAAAAATACTACTTAGGCTTGTTTTTTGGGTGGGGAAAAATCAAAGAGGAGACAATAGAAAGCCAAGTGGAAAAGAAACACAGAAGAATGTTTCTAAAAATTTTAGCTTCTTTCTTTTTTTTGTCTGCTTCCCCCTTTCCTCTGCACATCTATTCTAATATACTTTTTATTTACAGATGTGTTATTGATTGTTGAAATGCAATGGTAGAATTTACTAACTGTTGCAGGAGTGTTGCAAGTGTTCTTGGGAGAAGAACTTCACTGGTCTGTTGTGGCTTGAATTTGAGTGAGAGTAAGGAGGTCAAATAGCAGAGAGAAAATACCCACTGCGTTTTTTTTCCACAAAAGCATTGGACAATGTTGATGGGCCATCTGGTTGTTGTAGTCCTTTAGCTTGATAGTTAAGTTTTGGGCCTGAGCCTAAAGAAACTGTAAATCTGTTCTGAAATAGCTAACAAATGGCTCAGTCTTCAAAAACAGAAGTCCACTGAATCAAGGGTGTCATTAGAGGGTGACTAGAGACCGAGTGTCTGCACTGCCAGAGGAAGCTGGTGGGTGTCAGGTTCAGAACAAGAGGAGGTGGTTCTTCGCGCAGTGTATCGCTAAGCTCTGAAATTCCTCGCCCAAGGATATGACAAGTACTAGAAGTTTTCCTGGGTCCAAGGAGGCAGCCGCAGGGAAAAGCGAGCCATCAGGAGTTAGTAGTTATAAAGACACAGTGTGCAAACTCAGGAGTGGTTGAGAGCAGAAGGTCTTCCAGGGATGTGTTCTGATGCTGTTGCCTAAGCATTGTTTTTTAGTCAATATTGTGCAGAACGCTTGGTTAGGGGGATCACTGATCTGACACAGCGCAGCTGTCTCTGTATTTTATGTTTAAAAGCAGTCTGTGGAGAATGGAGGGAATGACAAAGCTCACAGGGAAATCAAAGCTAAAGCTGGCTGTAAAGCAGTGCAGAAGATCTTGCAATTCTGCGTGACTGAGTGAGAAAATGGCAGATGAAATTCAGAATGGATAAATGCAAAATAATGCACATGGAGAAAACCGACTAATTATATATACACAGTGATGTGCTCTAAATTACCTATTATCACTCAGGAAGGATCCTGGACTCATTGTGAATGGTTCTGTGAAAATGTCAGCTCAATACTCAATGGAGGTCAAAAAGGCAAGCAGAACAATGTTAGGAAGGGGTAGAAAGAGCAAAAAAGAAAAATATATCAGGCCGTTATATGAATCCATGGAGATCTTGAAAACTGCATGCGTTTTGGGCCACCTTATTAAAAGGAAGGTAGAGTAGAATTTGGAAAAAACCTGACCAAAGGAACAAGGATTGTTGGAATGTTTTGTTAATCAATTTCAGGAGAGAGGGATTGAATATGATAGCTCTCTGCAGAGGGATAAATGGTGGGTAGGAGGACATGGAGCAAATAATTCCTTTCTCAGTAATAAACCGTAAAGGAAAATGGAGTTGTCAGGGCGCAAGCTTAAAAGCAAGCGAGAGGAGGAAGAAACCCAAGCAAATAATTACATTGTGTCATTTATTGTTGCAGGTGGTTTGAATAAATAGGTTACAGCAGTGATGGACAAATTAGCGGGACAAAGGTCCGGCAAGGATTACTAAACACAGGAGCTGTGATGCTGCTTCTGGTTCAGAAAGAACTTAAAACTGCTTGGGCCCCTGTCGAGGTCAGTGAAATTATGGCCTGACGTGGGGAGCGTGCCTTACATTCTCAGCGCTGATGTAGGGAGTAGTCGCTGTGATGCTCTGCAGTGTGGCTTGTCATGGACGGAACGTTTTGCTCATGCGATGTGGTGTGTGCGTGTATCAGTTGAGGAAAGGAAGGCTTTGTTCCTGAATAGAAAAAGATGGAAATAATTGAAATTCAGTGTGAAAAAAACATACAGAAAACCATGGCCTGGTCTGTTGCCTGTCACACGTTGATTTGATGGGTGATTATAATATCAGAATGTTTATAAGCTTTCGGTAGGCTGGGGGAATATGATCTGCGGGGTGGTCTGAGGGTACATAGTCTCAGCTGCGCCTTAGTAGTGTCAAAAGACCATTTTTTGGTTTCTCATTCCTCACTGCAAAGCCTCTTTTTTTCCCCTGAGTTTGTCTTAGTGATATGTTTTTCAGACAAGTACCAATTCCTTTGAGACGTTTAGAGACACGGGAGACGGTGCTGTCTAAATTCGAGGTAGAAAAGATCAGAAGTTGGTTATTGCCTGTGGTTTTGGCGATACTGTAGCCGAAGCGCTCTCATTAATTCTCCCAGTCACTTTACGGAAGCCACTTCCGTCTGTGGAAGAGCAGCTGGTCATAACAGCCCTGAGAGTGGGTCCTGGGCTGGAGAGTACTCCTTTTCATTCCTGAGGCCTTTAAAAAGCAAGACAGGAATGAATTTGTCTGTATTTGTTAACTTTATGGACTTTGGGAAAAACATAACAACTAAGAAAGTCTTGTGAATACATATATATATACAGTATATCAGATGCATTTGCTGGATGACAATCTAATAACAAGAGGAGAAAATAAAACATATAAAGTTATTGTTTGTTACCTCTTCAAGACTGAATCGCTCACACTGGAAATGAAAGAAGCCTCTACTTTTCCAATGTATGTTTGTTTGTTTGGGGTTGGGTGTTTTGTCTGGGTATGTTTGGGTTTTTTAATAACACCCTGTACAAAGCAAGTGAGGTAATGCTGAAATACATGTTTTTTAGTGGCAGTCTGCTCAGCATGTGATAAAAAATACCGAGAAGTTGTCTACACAGAAAGTATCTCCTGAATCAGGCTGAAGGCAATAATAGAGATTCTGTGGTTAAAACTTCTGCCTAAGACAAAGTTCTGAGTATTGGTGTTCCAACTCCCTGTCTTCAAAAAAAAAAAAAAAGCACAATAATTAGGTAGCTAGGGAAATAGTCCATACAAGGGACAAAGATGCTCCATGTAAGTAGGCCACTTTTCACAATTAATGAATAATGCTAAGTGATTTTTAACTCTTAAAAATAATAAAAAAAATTAATCTGGTATATGTATGCTGGTTTGAGTAATTTCTTCAAGTTACTGGAAAGAATTCATTGTTGTTTTACATATCATGTTACTCTTACCTCCTGTAGCTAGGTCTTTGCTGAGGGCCTTAAGTGTTCATTTTACTGTTAGACAAGTGATTTTCAGCTTTGCCCAGAAAAAAGTGCAGTGGTGGAAGGAATACCTTTTAGAGCAAATTTAAACGTGAGAATTGTCTTTGGGGTTTTGTGGTCCCAGAGTCTACCAATGCTTTGGGGGTCTCCAGAATTTGAAATAACTTATTTAGGCTCTTTAAATTATGTATAAAAAATAAATAAAGAAAACCCCAAACCCGCTCTCTGCATGGAAGCTAAAAATTTATCCCGAGTATGTTGCTCACTTTGCCAATAGCTTGCTTTGCACCTTTATTCATGCATCGACTAGAGGTTTTCTTTCAAGAAACTGGCTAGCATATATTTGATCAAATTTAATTATGCTGGACCAATAGAAACTGTTTAAGTCTTCCTTCCTGCAGTGCTGAGGAAGTTATGAACTGGTAAGAAAGCTGGTGTTCTGTTTAAATATGACTCCATGAGTCACCAGTTCTTTATTATTAAAACAGATGAACTATCCTTATCTTTTTTTTTCTGTTTTCTTGTTCTTTCTTTTCTTTTTAGTCTTTTAGAATTTAGCCAATTCTCTTCTACTAGTAGTTTTTACTAGTTTGGTCACTAGGGAGGTCAGACGTACTGGTCTTTGGCTCCTAGGATCCCTCTTAAATCCATTAAAAATTTTTCATGTTTTTATCTTACATTTCCAGAAGCTGAAATGGATTTAAATGATAGGTTACATGACACACATGTAGTTTTGTGATCTGGGGAAAAGCTCCTTTACACTTTTGGTTCTGTCCTGACCTGTTACAATACAGGATTCAGCTGACTCCGGGTTTCTGTCATGGCATTCGAATTCCGCTGGCCTTAGAAATCGCTTCATCCCTGGTAATGATGACTTCTAACAGTAGCTGTATCACATTGTAGTCAAAATAGTGTAAAAACCCCACATCCCAAACCAACAAACAAATCTAAAAGGTAGGGAGCTTGTGAGAAAAGACCAGTAGGTCTGTCTACCAGTAGGTAGGCAGCGGGTTGAGGAAGGGGAAAGTTTATTAACCTCATGGCATTCTGTACTTGTCTGTAAAATGGATTTCTTCAATAAAATTTGCCTTTGCTGATCCTTCACATGCAACTCAACCACTTTTTTTTTTTTTTTTTAAATCTGAAACACAAAGGGCTATGAAGTTGCCAAGTCCTTTCTATGGGGGACAGGATCAAAGATGCGACATGTGCACTTGAACACGTGCACTCGGTGTCCATGTTTCTAACGCCTTCTCTCTCTTTGGTCTGCTTGCTCCTTAATGTTTTTTTTCCAGTTCTGAGTGGGAATCAAGAGGGCAGGAAGGTGGAGGAAGAATGTGCTCAGCAGAATTGTTTTTCCCGGAGGCCCTCCCACACAGGACTTCTGGAAGAGGAATCTTCAGCTTCAGGACTCTGATGCATCAGTAGTGTGATGTCCTGCCTGTGCTTTTGGAGGATACACGTTTGGCTTTGCGGTTTCTGTAGGGAACTTCTGTATGGGGACAACTTGCCTGGTGAAATAGTTCTCTCACTGCGTGTAAAACTAAACTGGGCCAAATAGCGAAATTTTCCCAGCTAGGTGGAGCTCCCCCACTAAGTTTATTCATGTCTTGATTTTGTACACCCGTAGTCACTATCACTGAGTCTCTAAGTTCATCTAATAGATGGCCAGTTTACAAAGAAAACTAACATCAAAATGTAGGAGAAGCTTTCTCCTCCATGGACTTTGCCGCAGGCAGAGGTGAGCACACAGTAGGCCTGGGTTGGACGGATCCGTGCTGTTGTTGAGGCTGTATCTCCCTGTAGTGTTTTCGTTCAGCGCAAACCTGGAAGTGCTGGCAACACTTTCAGTAGTTTTCTTCCTGGCTAATAGATTTAAATACCTCACCATGACTCAGACATGGCTAATGGGTTACTGTAAGATAAACTTACCACTTAGCTGTAATAAGCACCTGTTGATAGCAAAACCTACTCTTCCCCCTTCCCTCAAAGAGTGATTCTCTAAGCCTGGCATCCTTTGTTTCCATACTTGCTGGGTCTCCAGAGAGCGCCGTATCAAGTGATTTCTGCCTATGTGTGACAAGGATGAGCCTTCCCACTGCAGCCTGAGATGGGAGGGTCAGATGAGATTCATCATGCATTTTTGTGCTGTCTCCACAGTAAAGAATTTGCAGGACATTTTAGGCATGGGTGCAATCACGTGATTTTTCTGTTAGGCCTTTAGTGATGCTGAAGACGCTTAGTCTTCAGTAGTTTTCAGTAAATACATGAAATGAAGCTTAGTACGTGGTTTTGTTGATAGTTCGTGAGGAAATACAGAATCTAGATTGCTGTCTTTACAGGGGATTCGTATTTTGGGAAAACACAATTGCTTTGTTGTGGCTGTGAGGAGAGCCTAATGTATATCCCCATCAGTGTTCAAAATAATGGGTCTGATTTTGCTAAAAGCACGCATGTGGTCAGTTACTGTTGCTCAGCTGCTGAACAGCAATTCGTTATGTTACAGTAATGTGTTTATTGTTTGCTGTGATGCCCAAATGCTGGAGTAAAAAGTTATGGTTCTGGATTTGAAATGTAATAAAAGAGAGCTAGTAAGAAGCGAGTTTCTTTTTCCACAGAGCTACATTTTGAAGTAAAAGTAAACTTTTTAAGGTCTATACTGAAGTATAATTAAGTAAAGCTTTTGGAGAAAAAAAAAAAAGAAACGGAAATAGTGAACAAATAACTCTCCATGCCAATAATCAAAGACATTTGTTTGAAACTAAATCTCTCCAAAAGAATTCTACATATATGTGTTTCTGTTGTAATATGATACTGGTCTGTAGCCTTCTTTATGATCATGTATGGAATATATTCCACCACTAGCAATCATTGTTTCAATTCACCAAATACCCGACTAAAAGAAGAAAATCAGTACCATGTTGTAGCATTAATAATAGCAGTAGAAGAGTTTTAGATTGAGGAAAGTCCTTTTCTTTTTCCTGAGGATACGCATACATTAGTTTAATGGGAAAATGTCTAATTCCACCCTTACCAGTGTGGGAAAAGTTTAAAGAGTATGAAGAATCCTTTTAGTTCAGATATGGAATGAAAGCTGCTGACTGATTTCTGAAAAACAGTGCTCTAGGGAGTAGCAACCTTACATCATTTAATGTCCCATGTTTTAATAACTAATGGTGACAAATACACACATTTTATCAATACTTCCGTAGAATATGGAAGATGAAACACCAGAAGGAGAAGGGAAGAATTTGGAGGGATCACCAGAAAGTCGTGTTCACATGCCTGACTGGAGCGGTAACTACATTTATGACGTCGTGGAAAGAAGGATATTTAAATGTAATGCTAATTTAATTTTATAAATACAGAGTTGTTTTATCATGAAACCAAATCTATTTTTATGTATTTGCTATTCCAATAACATCGGAAAATTGTTGACCCTAAAACCTATGTAATTGTTACAGCTTAACAGCCCGTGTATTTATTTACAATTCTAATTCCGTTCACTTATTAACTGAAGATTTTTTAGCATAGTGTATAGAGTTGACTATATTAAGTATTCTGTGCATTCCCATGACACTATAGACCTAAGATGTGCAATGATGACTTTTCCTGTTTCTTATGAGCACATTTAAATTTTGGAGGAAGATGAGGGTTTGGGGCCTCAGTCTCAAGGAACAGATGTAATCCTCTCTGCAATCCTAAGTGCACCTTTCTAGCTGATGATTTTGAGATAAGGGGTGACCTGAAATTCGTTGAGTACCATTGACTATTGGTTCAAGGCAAATATTGGAAACATGATCTGCATCAATGCCTCAGTACCTGCGCCAGTACTATAGAAAAGGTTTTGGTTACAATGGTGCATTCACCATCAGGATTACCACTTAAAATAAAATAAAAATTACTTTTTCCTCAGCAGAGCTACGCAGGAAGACCTTCATGTTCTGGAAATAGTCACCAGAATATGTCAATACAAGCATTCTTCTTTTCATACAATCATGGAATCACAGAACCATAGAGTGGTTTGGGTTGGAAGGGACCTTCAAAGACCATCTAGTCCAACCCCCCTGCCATGGGCAGGGACATCTTTCACTCAAAGCCCCATCCAGTCTGGCCTTGAACACTTGCAGGGATGGGGTGTCCACAACTTCTCTGGGTAACTTGTTCCAGTGTTCTCACCACCCTCATCATAAAAAATTTCTTCCTTATGTCCAGTCTAAGTCTTCCTTGTTTCCGTTTAAAGGCGTTGCCTCTTGCGCTCACTACAGGCCTTGGTAAAAAGTATCTCTTTGAACTCAAAGTATTATGCCTTGCAATGTGCTGCCTCATTATACTTTAGAATACTTTAAAAAGCAGTGCCTAAGATTTGCCATCAGTAGTAATGAGTGCCATGATATTATGTGACTAGGAGGAGAATCATTAGGTTAAAAACACATGGCAAAGATGTAAAATTCATCTATCAGAGCAACATGGTTTTTTTATAATTGTCCTTAATGAGCTTCTCTACTTTTAAAGCCAACACTTCAGTGTTAGCTAGCGTTTGTGTATTTGCGTAGACACGCAGCAGAGAATTTAAATGACATCATACGAGCTAGTAATATTTCCAGCCAGACAATAGGGCCATATATTTGACTGGATAAGAAATTTGTAACTTAATAGTCTTATGGGAACCTTGTAAAACAAAGTAGTTTTGCCTTTACGTTCATCCTTAATGCAACTGAATGATTTCTTACCTGTATATGATGTTGCTTTCATACTGGGATACTATAATGTGTTTGTACAATAATGGACCACTGTATTCAAGCTTTCACTGATGCCCTCTGATTTTTTTCAGACCATTCATTACCACAGGATGTGAGTGTGTATTTTGGTCCTTGTAAGGCGGAATAAGAGCATGCCCCTGTTGGAGTCAAGAGCCAGATTTCCACCCGTGATATACACGTATCTGTATATTAACAGCATCCTTGAGGCAGTATGTAGGTATGAGGTTATTAATCAGTATCTTCAGACCTTTCAGGCTGATGAGGACTGAATACTGGATCCCAACACTCATTGTTTTCTTCTGAGTCATAGTTGCTTTGGGCTGTGGTGACAGCTGCTGACTTCGCAAATAGCTGGGCTGGTTGGGGATATTAAAATATCATCTCTTCATTACTGATCTTGCTGCTGAAGAGTATCACCCTGGTAAATCTTGTAATGGTAATAAGTGAGCTTACTTCATCCACTATGGGCCCAGCTAGAAGGTTTGATTAAAACAGAGGACAACCTTGCAGACCGGATCCTATGTGAATGAGGGAGGGCTCATACAGTCTCTTTTAAAAGTTAGCAGGGCTCTGCAAGCCGTAACCTGCAACTCATGAGTTATGAGGAGCAACCAGGAGTGGTAGCAACTTCATCCTACACAACTGGATCTGAAAGAGGATACACGTATGCAGAAAAGCTTGTTCTTAATCAGAGTGCTACTGTGTCAATTTATGTTGGTTTGGGAAAAAGAATACCACTTCCCCTTCTCCAAATACAATTATTACTGGTATAATTTTGTATTTTAGCTATAAGCTGTGACAGTGTAATGAATTTTAATATCCAGATTGGTATCTCTGTGCTAGGAGGTCTGTGTTCACCTGATAGTTTTGGTAAAAACATCACACCCCTTACTGAAATCGTCATGTGGCTAGGAAAAAACAAGCCTTAAAAAGTTATATAGGTATGTGTTTATGTGGTTTCCTAGTAATGTTCCTCTAGATAGGTAAGTAATTTAAAACGTTAAGTCAGAATACCTCCTTTTTTTTGCATAGTGTAGACTGCTCATAATAAATGTAGTAGAATAAATAGGGCAGATATTTATTTTTACTTCTGCTGCAGAGTACAAATATTTAAATGGTGTCTTAATCCTTTGTTGACTGTGTATTGGTTTTGTTTCTGGCCTGCAATTTGTGAAGAGAGACTCAGAAAAGGAAGTGAAAAGTATTTTACAACTTGAACTAGTTTTAATATCTAGCAGACTTGTTGCAACATCTGAACAGGAGCCTGTGGGGAACATGAGTATTCTGAAAAGTTTCATGCCTGCTTAAATGCTATTGTAGGTTTACTTGTTTAGTATCAGCAAATGGAGCAGTCTGGCACCTCAAGACTCATGGCTAGAAGAATGGTGTCTTTCAGTCCTTGAGAATGATGAGTTTACAGACGTTTTTTCTTATTTCTATGTACTATTTGATTCATTAATACATGCTTTTGGTTTTTTTTTTTTTTTTTTTTTTTTGCTTTTCGGAGTGCCTTGCAAAGCTGGCATTATATATCTATACATATATATAGATGTTCCGTAACACTTGCTGAAAAGATTATACCTCATCAGGGGTAAGGGGATTTCAGAAGCATTTCAGTATAAAGAGACTATTTCAAATCACAACATCTTGCTTCAAAGGAAATTCCCTCATGAGGTGTATTAACACGATGAAGACTGTTGCTGTCTTTGTATCACATATTTAAATTAGCTCCTCAGCCGTAAATGAAAGGTTATAAAGGCAGCAAACAATACAATGAAGAAGAAACTGCACTCTATGCATTTGTCACGTGATGAAAAAATACAAATACTATGATGGTGAGATTAATACGGCTAGGTGTGGATAGGGTATGTTATCATGCTTTGTGCAAGTTGAAGGCGGTTTTGAGGTAACGAGGAGCTACCAGCAGGTGTAGTTTTTTATTTATGATGGTGGGTCTGGTAAGTGAAGAAAAATACATACATGGCATAGTTTCTCTGATATTAACAGTGCTGTCCTTGCTTACACCTGCAGATTGACCTGCACTTTTGGTTACAGTGATAGTAGCAGCTGGATGAAACGAATTGTGTGCATGTTTCTACACAGGCTTTACAACACTAATTGTGACTGCTCCTGCTTCTCTGCTGTCTACTGTTGTCTACATTGATGAGCGTTACTAATGTGACTAATATTCCCCAAAGCAGCATTTACGGACTCTTACGCTGCGCTAGGGAAAGAGGCTGTTCTAAGGGTGTTCAGGACATCTGATGGAGTAGTTTTCGACAACAACATGTTCTTTGAAAGTATGGACAATTCACAGAATATAGGGCAAGTACTTCACGCTGGTTTTGCTCCTTGCTTACAGTTTTCTTTTGTGTGTCTGCAAAGAAATGTCATTCATCCTGAGGAGTACAGGAAAAGGCAATAGTAGTGCCAAGGACAGGAAAAGGATAGGAAACTGAAAGTCTGTTAAGAAAAACTAAGATTTTTTGATGTTTCAAAACACAGTCAATGATTTAGCTTCTCAACACATTATTTGTCCCCAGCTTTCCCAAATCGGTCATTTTCTAATGTTCCCTTATTATATTTTATGAGTACTAGGGCAAAATTTCTAATGACTGAGGGAGTGTAGTAGACAGCATATCTAATGTGGGTTATGTTGGTAATTCTCCGAGAAGTAGCAAAACTAATTCTAATACTAACTCCAGGAGCAGCTTTGTGTTGTTTTGTTTCTAAACAGTACATACCTGAAGATACATTCAATGTCAGATTTAAGTGTTTTATTGACCAATGAGACATTAGAAGGTGGTACATTCTCCAGCTGCGCATCCAGGAGAGAGTTTTACATAGTTAGGTTTTTGAAAGATGTCAATGACATGTATTGTAGAATTGGGAAAACCATGAGACAGGCATCAAACATGCATCCAAATTTGACCCTAGCTGTTGCACAAAAAATATAATCTCTAGCATCTCCATCTCAAAAAATACCCAAAATGAACATGAAAAGAGTTTAGATCCTACATGTCCTGTGAGTCACCTTATGCAGCATTTGTAATTCCATGATCGCTTTTTTTATTTAATGAATGAATCAAATATGTAGAGAGTCCCCTTATTGGTTGCAGTACAAGAAAGGGATAGAATAGACAGCATGATGTGGTAGGAACAAATACGACCTTTATGGAAATAGGTTTTGGGCTTGTCCATAAGTGAAGGCTAGGTTGAGAGCAGAGGTTAGAATAATACCACATGTGAGATGTTCCGTCAGATTTGAGCACTAACTGCTGAATGGCGCTACGTTTCTGTGACTTACCTGTGTTGCAACTACTGGCTGATCTACATTTGTAGAAATACTTCTTCTATCTTAAAACCGCAGTGAATGGATCTTAGGTATCTTTTCTCTTTTGGTATTCGGAAGTAATAGCCGTGATTAAGAGCAGTTCCTTAGGTCTGTAATGCTCCAGGCATTGCAGAAACCACAGCGTGATTTTGAGCATACGACGTCCTCGTCACTCCCTCCACAAGGGAGCAGACTGGTAAGAGAGAGCAGGACAGATGTCTGTAGCAACGTTAGCCGGTGTGAGCTCCTCTTGGTTAAAGGACAATCTTCTAGTCAGGCATGCTGCATAGTCAGCAGCTGGGAAACACCACCACTTTCATTTCAAGTGTCCTTGTGTAAATGACAGGAGACTTGTAGGTGTCAAAATCCGTCGTTCTCTTCCTTAACCACAGAAATCTTGCACAAGATGAAATCAGGCAATCCAGATGCAATAAAACCAAGTAGGGAAAATGTTGGGCAATACCTGCTGCATCACTATCGCTCCACATAGACGGTATGTGACTGCTGTCGACTGAAGTATGTAAACTTAACTGAGATGCGGTGTGCTGCGAAGTCATGCTGGAACCTGTGATCTCTTGAAGGAGGTCCACCTCTGTGGTGTTCGGTACCCAAAAGAACTGAAAAGGCAGACGTTTTCTCTAGGCAAGGGTGTCCGTGTCAGCAGGGTGGTCATCAAGCTGAGCACTGGGGTGGCTCTGGAACCTGCTGCTCTTCAGGAGAGCCAGAGTCTCGATGGAGAAGGGGAACCCTGGTGAAGGTGCATGCATGTGGTAGCTTTAAATCTGTAAAGGACGCCTGGCAGAAGGGGGTTGAAAAACTCTGTCAGGAGTAGGAGGTTGGGGGGGGAAAATGGTTTAAGGTAGTAGTTCCCAAAATTTCTGGCTGATGGGTGCCTGTTATTCTCATTCTTTCTGTGGTACTGCCACTGAGCTGTTTTGTCAAACCTTTAAAAGAGACCCTGTTGAAAACAGTGTTTTAATAGACTTTTGTGGGCAGCCTTAGAGCGTTTAGACTGGCCTGGTGGACCATACTTTGGGAGTGCCTTCTTAAGGGGAATTCTGGTCTACTTATTGTAATAAAGTTCTCAATTCATTGTCAGAAGACTGAAACTCTTTTGGGGATTCTGCACTATTGTCATTTGACATGGTGGCTGTCGGGGATTGTGGATGGTTTAGAGGCATATGGGGGGTATTGGCCTATCACAGATTCCCTGGGAGCTGCTGTGTGCCATGGGGGGCCTTGGAGTCTATTCTCTCTTGCAGAAGGGGCATGCTCTGCCACCCCCAAGGAACAATAACGTTCAGACAAAGAACATTTTTTCCAGATCTCTTTTGCAAACATGGAGCTGAGCGTAGAACCCTTTCTGAGCCGAGAGGGAGATGCAGAATTTTGTGTATCTGCTCTACTGTGAAGCCAGGACGAGTATTGGGCAGAGGCTTCTTTGGAGGGTGGTGTTTTGGGACCATCTGAGTGCAGATGGTTCTTGCTACTTTAACACCAGAAGAAGAGCTTCTGAACCCTAGACAGAAGGTATTCCATCCTTGTCATTAAAAGAGCTCCACTGAGTTATGGAGACATCAGTAGTAAAAGCCAAAGCACTTAGGAAAGCAGAATGGAGTGCTCTGAAGCCATGGGAGGAAGTCTGATTCCTGAGTAAATAAGCTACTTTTGATGGAATTCTAGGATAGCTACTGCATCACTGAGATCAGTTGTGGGTTTACACCGGGTGTGAAATGTGTGGGACAAAGTAACAGACATATTCTCTCTCTTTTTAGGGGATGGTCAAATGGGACAGATTTAATTGCCACTTAGAACAATTTTTCCAATTAAAATTGAAGAATTTTCCTTGCTAATTTTTGTAAATGTCTTTTTTTTTTCTTTTTTTTTTTTTCTTGCATAAGGAACTGATAGGTAAACTGCATTTTTAGCTCTTCACATGGCTGAATTTTTCTGAACTTTTCTGAATTTTGTGATCTAGATGTTGGTCTTCTCTTATTTCATGAGTTATGTTCCATGTCTTCTGTAACTAATTTTTTTCACATGAATGATTTAGTCTCTAATAAAATCTTCAACTAAAGAAAAAATAGATAAGTAGAAGTCAAACAGCAGCAAAATACTGAGTATCAGCCATAAACGACTCAGATTTAAAATGTGGAGTAAACTTCACTGCTTTACTGCATGCAGTTGTTTCTGTGGACATTAAGATTAGAGCAAGAAGAGATGGGCCATAAATACAAGTCTTTAGAAGCAATGACTAATAGGGAAAGGCAGGTCAAATATCAGCCAACAATTTTAGCCCCGGTCCCATGAGGATTATACACAAACAGCTAAATATAGGAGCATTTGCCTAAATTCAGACAAATTAATTAAGGCCAGAGAGAATTTTACGTGATTTCAGAGCCCACTAGAAAATACAAAGTCACATAATTTCATAAGTCTGATTTCTTGTTCTTGGTGAACAAATTGACTTCAATGACTGATAACTTCAACACTCTGTTGACCGGAACAGAAACTTGTCCCTTTTACCCAACACTGTAGACTTTTCTTCATCACTGAAGATCCTTCTCTCTGTAGTAGAACCTTGGGAAAACCTAGGTTTTAAAGTTTGGAGCATTTGACTTCCTGTGTACTCTGTTCTTTTAAAAATTGTTTTCCTCAAATGTTAACAAAATCCACCAATAGCTAGACCCCTTCTTAGTGGTACAAGCATTAGCAATGCAGGGATCCTGCACTTAGACTTTAGAACATCTGTCAGGGAGTGGTTCTTTCTATGCTGACACTGAGTAAGAGGACAAAGATTGAAAAAAAATCTTTAAGAATCATACCTTTTCAGCCAGCTCGGACCTTTGGCCTTGTATCCTCACCACTGTCCCTCAGTAGACTTTTGCATCCAACTTTGATGCAGCTATTTGAGGGCTCCTTTTCCCCCTACATGCCAACTCATAACTATGCTTGCTCTTTGGATAGGACTAGACTCTGGGGTTTTTGTCTTTAAATTGTTGTTACTTATAATTCATGGTAAATTAAAATTTTCGGTGGGCACTGGCAGTGAGACAGGGAAGGGGCTAGAGCACTGTGACTTGGGGGCAGCGAAGGTGTGACCTGCGGAGTCAAAGACCCTGGTACCAGGGGACAGGGGGATGAAGGTGGAGGTGTTCAAGGCCAGGCTGGATGGGGCTTTGAGTAACCTGGTCCAGTGGAAGGTGTCCCTGCCCATGGCAGGGGGGTTGGAACGAGGTGATCTTTAAGGCCCCTTCCAACATAAATCATTCTATGATTCTGTGATTCTAAGATGGGGTCACGCAGAACAGTAGCCGGAGAGGGAGAATGGGAAATGCTGTTATGAGATGCACATAGAAAATGAGGAGCATGAGGAAAAGGGGGGATCTGGAACATGGCATGTACAGCAGTTACACTGCTTTAATCTGTCAGTATGGTGTGACAGGGAATGAATGGCATCCGCATTGCTGCCGTTTCTTACGCATTCTTGTCATATTGACTGGTTTGCAGGCATATATCAGAGCATTCATTTAAATTTCTTTATTTATATCTGAAATCTGCTCTAAAGGAGTTTGTAGGTCCTTCAGCGTAGACATGTTCTTCCTTTGTCTTTGTAAAAGCAAAGATCAACCCACAACCTTTCATATTTCTTAATTAATTTTGTTTTGAGATGTTTATTACATCTTTCTTGCCTGAGGAAAATCCCATTTGTCTCGAGCGCACAGTAGTTTCTTCTGTTTCCTGTGAAAAGCTGCTCTTCTCAGTAGGCTGTGCTTCAAAGATATTTGCTCTAAAATGCAGGCTCAACAAAAGCCACGCAGTTTGCTCGTTCCTATCTGCTTTAAGCAATCGCACAGTAAGAGCTTCTCCTAAAACAAACAAACAATGTGTTCTAAAAGCCGAGTATCTTTATAAAGGTGTTGATGGAGCAGCGTAAATGAAAAGAAACCTAGTTGATGATATATTTTAACCTACTTTTAAAACTTATTTTAAACTTAAACTTGAAGTAAGTAGAAGTGGTGGAAAGGGAGGGTGAGGAAAAGGATCTCTCGCTCTTTTCTCCCTTCCCAGCTTGTTTACTCTGTCCATGAGCCAGCACAGTGTGGGTATCCAGTTTCACTCTTTTTTGTAAGAGTTTTATACAGACATGCACTGTTTTATTTTTTTTTTTAAATATATTTCTATGATTGTTGCATATGTTAGTAGGGAATGTGAAACTTGTTTAAAAAGTAGAGGATCCATATTGTAAAGCCGCAGAAAACATCCCAGGGGATTTAGGGTCAGATGTGGGATTTGCCCCATTTCAGACCAACTTTAGATTGGTTAGGTTTCAGTGTGACGTGGTCCCTTTGAAGAGATGGCTGCAACAGCCTGTACATCCATGAACTGCTCGGAGGGTGACTCTAGGGCGCGATAAAACTACTTTTGGCTGGTACTAGGAGCGGGTTTACAACTTTTAACTCTAGCAGCACACACCCCCTTCTCGTCATGTATGCTGGGTAACATACAATGGGGGAACAGACTAATGATTCTCTAGATATCTGATCAATCACAGGAAATAGCTGGCACACGGTCGTTGCTAATCTTTAATCTGAGATCGGTTGCATGGGAGAATTTTCTTACTTCTCTCCATGGTTATAATCTGGCCGTGAGTGGTTTTTTTTTTATTCTGGATAAGATCTGATAAGAGATTAAGAACGTGATAAGAAGCTGTTTTATATGAAATTTAAGAAGCCATTAACATTCCATTGAATTGTAAAATTGTCAAGCTAAAAACAGCTCTCCTGGTGTTCTGCACAGATGCAATAGCAAATCACTGAGTCACAGGAAATGATTCAGTCAACATTTCTAAACTTTCAATGTGTGTTTTATGGAAGAAACTTGATGTAAATGTTTAGACAGTTATGGTTTTGGAGATAAATATTGCAATTTTATGGAGTTTGGGGTTTGACGCACCAGAATTGTGGTGCATAGTTGTCAATTTACTGAACATCTAAAGCTGTTCAGTTATTGTGTTCAGTCCCAGTGTGGGGTGTATTTTCTTTGGCTAATGAAACATGGTGTCATATTTGGGCATAACAGATTACACATCAGAAAATCGAAGGGAAATTAATTTTTAATGACCTGGGATTCCCTCTGCACTGCTGCAGGAGAACTTGCATAGGTCTCCACACAGTTCTCCTTAGTTTCTTGTCTCTTCATCCTGTAAATACAGTGCTTCAGTGATATGACCTCTGTGGACAAGTTATCCTCTGCCCTAAATGATCTCACTGGGATAAACTGCTTAAGAAGGTTAAGTTAAAATGTTTCCTCACTCCGCTCCTTGTTTTAGTTTCATTAATTGCAACAGGCAGCGTGCTGACAATGCAGAATTCACTTTTTCTTATGTCAGTTGCTTGCAGTTTAAGTTTTTCTTGTATTTTTCAAATATTTTATTTCAGTAAGATTTTCTTAAATGTTTTATTCTGTAAGCATGTGAATGGACCCGCAGCATGCTATGGTTTAAAGGACGTGAAATCAGTATTATGGTTACTGTACAAAACTGTTATTACCTAGGTATGCTTTTGTGAATCTGAAGTAGCACTAATGAAGCCAATGCAGATTCTCTGTATTTCCACTGACTTAACTGAGACCAATCCAGGCCTAAGTATTATTATTCACAATTAAAATATAAGCGGCGAGGCAGGAACTTAAGAGTTCGTGTTACTTCTTGATGTGAAATATCCCATGGCAGGAATTTTAAAAAAGGCTTGATAGCACCAGCACAATAGACAAATTCTAGCTTCAACCATATAATTTCCATGTGCCTAACTTGCCCTTACAGGAAAATAATCCCAGGAGACAGCTTCTTGCGGGTGAGCAAGTGTCTGCTAGCGTGTGGGAATCGGCATTTGGACCCGAGGCAGCGGAAGAACTGGCGGGTGTCTGACGTTTCTGGCTGCAGCAGGCGAGGACAGGCACGTCAAAACCAGCGACGTCTTTGTGGTTCTAGATTTCCACCTAGACTGGCCAGGCTAGGCCAAAATGGAAAGAGAGACCCCTTTGGATGCCAGTGCCCAGGCGCTGGCAGTGGGGGGCTGGCAGGGGCGGCCCCTGTGAGGAGCGGCCGGGGCTGCCCTGCACCACACAGCCCGGTTCCAGACGGTTCCAGCCGGCTTCAACAGACCCACCACAGGCCACGGCCTGGCCCCTTGGACAAGATGGTGGCGCCTCGGGGAAAGCCCGTGTAAGAAAAAGCAAAACGCTGCCTGGCAGCGTGAAGCGAGGAAAAAAATTGTGAGGAAACAGCCCCTGTGAGGCCCGAGGGGAGAGCAGGAGGAGGGGAGGAGGCGCTGCGGAGAAGATCATGGCGGAGCAGGTGTTTCCTTGAAGCCCATGGAGAGGACCGCGGTGGAGCAGACATCCACCCTGCAGCCCACGGAGGACCTCGTGCTGTGGCCGTCTTATCCTGAAGGAACTGCAGCCCGGGCGAAGGGCCCAAGCTGGAGCAGTTCATGAGAGGACCCCGGGCTGGAGCAGGGAGCAGCGTGAGGAGGGAGGAGCGGCAGAGAGGAGCTGTTATGGACCGACCGCAGCCCCCATTCCCCACCCCCTGTGCTGCTCGGGGAGGAGGAGGTAGAGGAGTTGGGGATGAAGGAATGAAGGTGAGCCTGGGAAGACGGGAGGGTGAGGAAAAGCTGCTTTTACTCCTGTCTTTGTTTCTCAACGTCCTATTCTAATCTCAATTGGCAAGTAATTAAATTAATTTCCCCCAAGTTGAGCCTGTTTTCCCGGTGTCAGTAATTGGTGTGTGATCTGTCCTTATCTTGACCCATGAGCTTTCTCATCTTATTTTCTTCCCCTGTCCTTCTGAGGAAGGGGAGTAAGAGAGTGGCTGGGGGGGCATCCGGCAGCCGACCAAGGTCAACCCACCACAAATGCATTTCATTGTATGTGGGGACTATGAGTGTTCTAATTCAACCAAATATCTGCTATGTAATTCCCGATGACGAAGTCTTTGAAAGTCAGATTGTTTTCGAGGGAGATGTACGGAGAAGGAGAGAAGGGAACCAGACCTAATATTGAATAGATAGTCAAATGGCAAACCAAGCACAAGTAGCTTTCACTGAAAATTGCCTTGAAAGGTTTGTAATGACAATGTTTCTTGATTTATTTATTTTTTTTAGTCTCCAGAGTGAATGTTTTAAGTAAAAGGCAATAAAAGGTTAAAAAATCACAATGCCAGTGACATGTAGCAAAAAAATCAAAGCTTTGAAAATAAGTTTCCTTTGTTCAACAGCCTGTAGTAGCTGGCTTTGAAACTTCAATCCTGAAGCTTTTGCATTTCCTTTTAAAAAGTTTGAACTAAGTATTAATGTGGCCACTTGGGATTGCACGCAGTCTCCTTGAAAGGACAGAGAAACGTATCCTTCTAGGTCTTATGCTATGTATTAAGTTTTGTAATTTATAGCATCTTTTTTTGAAAACTGGAATATTCTCTGTGAAATTTCACAGGCAGCAGTTGGCCAGAAATAAATTATTTTTACAACAAACCAAAAAGTTCCTTAAGAATCACTGATATATGCAATCAATTGAAGCTTAATGAAGCTACTATTAATTAGCTTGTCAAACTTGCATTCCTCACTTATCTATAAATCCTTTTCAACATACCTGTTTCCAACTACTGTTCACTTTTCCTGCAGAGTACTTATTACTATTAATATCAAATTGGCTTAAAGTAAATAATTTAAGGCTTGTCATAGCTAAGGTTTAATACTGAAATTGTTGAAAGCATATACACATAGAAAGTACTGTGACTCATGGTTTATCAGACTAGCTCAAGAGACGAAAATTGGATTTTTTTAGTAAACGGCTTCTGTAAATTCTTATGGGTCTGTCAAAGCCAAAGTAGTTACAGCAGCAAATATAAAAATACATATGGCAAGTGGACAACAGTGAAAAAGAAATTCTGCATGAAAAACAGGACAGACTTCTTTATCTCTCTTTTTAATCTAATCAGATTTTAAGTGTATCCTGAATTATGTAATCCATCTCTTTAAGATAAATTGTAGTAAAATGAGTCTGCAATAGTAGAGGAAAACAGAAGAGAGGAAAATGTTAAGCTCCTGTTTAAGAATCATTCATGGAATTATCCGTCGTAATGAAGTTAATAGAAATTTGGCAGGCAAGAATGCCAAACCCTGTGCTTGGGAAGGAGGGACCCTGCGGAGGAGCACAGGCTGGGGACGGAGTGAGCAGCTCTGTGTGAGGGACCTGGAGGGCTTGTGGTCATCAGGTTGGGCAGGATCCAGCAATGTGTCCTGGCAGCAAGGGAAGCCAACAGCATCCTGGGCTGTAGGAACAGGAGTGTGGTCAGTAGGTGGAGGGAAGTGATTATTCCCATTTACTCAGCACTGTTAGTTACTGAGAGAATACAGTATTTGGATACTGTATTCAGTTTTGTGCCCTTGAAAACAAGAAAGACAGTGGTAAACTGGCATGGGTTCAGTGGAGGGCCACAGTCAGGGCGCTGGAGCACTTGCCTGGTGGAGGGAGGCTGAGGGAGCAGGGCTTGTCCAGCCTCAGGAGGAGATCACATTGCGGGGCCCTAATAGCAGCATTCCCCTATTTGTGACAAGGTCATCAAGAAGATGGAGCCTGGCACTTCTCAGTGGTACAATGTGGGAGAACAAGAGGCAACAAGGAGAAGTTGAAACAAGAGAGGTTCATAGTGGGTGTGAGGAGAAACCTGTTCACCATGAGGAGACTTGGATACTGAAACAGGTTATCCAGCGGTCATGCACTCTCAATCCTTGGAGGATTTTGAGGCCTTTGGTTGAACAAAGCCCTCAGTAACCTCAAGGCTCATCCTGCTTTAGCAGACAGGACTAGGTGACCTCTTGAGATCCCCTCTAACTTGAATTATCCTGTGATTCCATGTGATTTTATTATTATTATCGTTATTCTTTTCTATGAGAGTTTGAAAGACTATTGTAAAATGTGTCCTTTCCAGAGTTTACATTCAATCTCATTTCAGTCTTAAGTACTTTTCATTTGTGCTAAATGTGATTTGATATACGTGAAACAAATTGTTTGACACAGAAGACTTCAAAGTTTTTGATTCTATGATCTCAAGACATTTAAGTAATTACAGATTTTTCCTCTAATAAAAATACTCCTCTGCTCATTTTGGCAAATATTTACTCATCTCCCCTGTTTAATTTGCTAATTAAAGGAATGGAGCATGACTTCTTTATCAAATAAATACTTATTTTAGAAATTAAGGGTATAATTTGAAAATAAAAGGTAATTTTGGGGTTGAACAGATTACTTGTATTCAACCACTATTCATTTATCTGTTTTCACTTTATATCTTGTCTGTTTAAAAGGACTTAAGAATATATTCCTAAACTCAGCGTTAGATGCAGTAATTACATTTTCTGGTTGGAAAGTTAAGTTCTTGAACAGACCTTACAATAGGCTCAAGTGAGATAAAAATAAACTCCAGGCAGTTCATATTAACTGGGTAATAACAGGCGACAGCAAAAAGCAGTATCCAGCTATGATGAAAACAGGAAGTTCATTATACAAGCTGCCCTTTCCAGATAGGTATGAATTCTTAAAGGCTTAACTAAAATAATAATCCCTCAAAGTTTTTAATAAAAGCAGAGAGTTGCCTATTGTTCATAGCTCAGTGGAGACAAAAAACATGCACCCCAGTACATTGTGAAAGATCTGCTGCATTCTGGGAAACAACACTATTTCCATTTAGTTATTGGTAACCCTGATTTCAATTTTAAGTCACTATGGATTTGATCCTGCAAAGGGCTGAGCGTCTGAGCCCTATCCAGCAAGGCTGCATAATGCTGTTAAGCCTGGGAGCGTGGTGAGATTGAAACGCAGAGGTTGCTGCTGACTGGCTGGGGTCAGAACGGAGTGCTGAACTCTTGTCACTGCCGCTGAAGCTATCTGTGCTCCAACATCTCCCAGGAAACCACTTTCACCCTCTGATGCAGTAGTGTCCTCTCCACCTTCTCTCGAAAGGCTGAGGTGGCAACAGGGTCCTTTCCTTAGAAGTGACGAGTGAAGCACTAACTAGATCTAGACCACTCTTAGAGAGGTTTTGCTGGAGACCTGCTACTCATTTTATTTCTGTGAGAAGAGGCAGGTAAAAGAAATAGCCTCCCTGCTGCCGACCCAAGGTATCTAGAGAAGATCTGCATTTTCTCAGCCCTTTATTCTGCGTGTGAGGTGGTGAGTAGTTGTGTGTGCAACCAAATACCCGGCATATGCAGCTTCCTCTTGTGTGTGTCAAATGCTGATCTGAGTAGGCAAGTAGGGTGTTTTGGATGCAGGACCATCTTATTTGTATTTGTGGTGGTTTAACACTTTCTCTGATGTGTTAATGGAACTGGTTTCAGAAGTATCATGCACTAAGGACCCAGCCAGACCGCAGTGACAGAGGGCGTCCACCTGCCCGAGAAGGGGCATGCTTCAGCCTGGCTGTGGCCTTTCACCTGTCCTGTAGCGCTGGCTGATCCCTGCTGCCCTTTCACCATTCTTTTCCCTGCACTGCTGGGGTGCCTCCACAGGAAAGCTCTCACCCACCTTTCAGGAGACCGCTCTTCCACAGTGGGATTCTTCCTCTGAGGCCTGTAATGGGAATCCATGTGTATATGGTAAACACGGTGCAACAACAAGTCTCTCTCACCCTGTGCGTTCAGCATGCATTTGCATGACAAAAGAAATGTCAGTTTGTATTGCTCTTGTCAAATGAAATCATCTTAGACTTTTATGCTTGCTCTGATTTGGGCACTTTTTATCTAATGCTGCCCTTCCAATAAAATGACCTCTGAAATGAAGATGTTTGAAAGTCAGAATTGACTATTTCCACCCAGCAGGATAGAATGCAGCCATATTATTAAATAACGACAATGTTGATTTACTGTTAACAAATTCTTCATAGAAGCTAAACACATTAGACAGTCTATGCAGATAATACTAGTATTAAACCCAGACCCATGGACGAACTATTGCCATTATGTTCTTATCACACAATTTTGCTTCTCAAACTGGAAAAAGCCGGTACTTTGTGTATTAATTAAATGACTGTATAGTCTGCAAAGGCTCCTTATTGTGTTTCAGAAATACATAACCATAATGATTCTTGTGATATGCGACAGGAGAAAGCTTCTTTGTAAACTTAGGATAAGGTTTCCTGTGGAATCTCCTCAGGTTTAAAAATTGGAAGTCACGTCATTCCCTACTTAATTTGTCTATGTTTAGCTCATGGATTACAATAAGTACTTCCACTTTTAACCATGACTGGCTCCAACATATTTCTTTTCTCTGCTGCTCTCGCTGTGCTAAGTCCAGCTTGGATTGCGGTGGCTGGTATAAACACACGGGAAGATGCCGTTCTCAAGCTTGAAGCCTAAAATGAAAAGCCTCCAAATGACAGGAAGGAGGAGAAGATGATGACATGTATGCAAAATTATCACAGTGACCTGTTGATCTGATATAATTTTGGTGTGTAGCACTTTATTTACATTAAAAACATTTAGTTTTAATGTTTTGTCAAGGAAAATGTCATGATAATGATGTGGAAAAGAGGATTGTTGAGTTTTGCTATGGGAGAGAAAAAAAGAGGAAAACTAGGAAAACGTGAAGGCATGAGAAATTGTGTGTGGGACAGTATGGACACACAGACAGTAAAACTGAATGGCTGATGTGTCACAGAGGTGAAGGAGCAGGAGGCGAAGGTGACTGGCAATCAGCAGTGACACAGTTCAGTGGCAGATCTGAAAGACGGGCCCAGATCTTGCTGCTCCCATCTGCGGTAAGGGAAAGAGCTGGCTAGATTTCTTGCCCTGGAATTTCTCTTTCATTTTTTGTCTTCTTTGTTTGCAGTCTATTAAGTCATTTTTTCCTAACAGATAATTCGTAAGCATCCCTTTTATTTCATTAGATTGTCAAAATCTGTGGTAACACTGAATAGCAGTGCTTGTGATGTTCTTTTGAGTTCCTTGCATTTTTATACAATTCAGATTCAGATTACCCTGTGTGCTTTTTAGGTCTGTGTGTGGGGACACAGCTGCTGAACGTTTCTTTGAAGGAACTTTTTTTAAGCCCTGAGGAAGCTGGGATGTGACTGGCAAAGGAGCTTTCCTAGGTCTCTTTACCTTCTTCTTGCCTTCTTGTGAAGGAGTCCCTTTTCAGCTTGTGGTTGGATTTTGAAAGCATGGAGAGTTCTCCACTCCCCCATCTGCCTTCAAAAACCGTATTTAAGCTGCAAACTTAAGGCCTGACACTGAGATGGCACAGTCTCAGTGGTTTGGACAGATAAACATGGAGAAATGCCAAATAGGAGCATTGTGGGTGAGGTCCTGTCTCTGAAGGGCTGTTTCGTTGTCTCCTGCTGGGTGAGAATACTGAGAGCAGGGAGAGGCAAGGAGGCCTTTCTGACTGCAGACGCTTCTCCGTTGCAGAGCGATTGTGCTTTCACTGCAGAATGAAACTGTGCTGCAGTGGATTGTGGTAGAAGGGGAAAAAAACCCACCCCTCTGCTGCTGGGAGGCAATGGGCAACAACGGAAAGGTGAGTGCCTAAAAAAGGGCATGGGATGGGGAAAGAGCACATCTGGAAGGAGAATAGTTAAAAATAAAGTTGTAACTGTAAATGACAGCGATAATTTGAATTTTAACATGTGAGGGTTGAGATGGAGGAATAGTTATTATTTTTCAAGATAACATTTGGAAAGACAAAACCAATTACTTTCTCTGTACCTTATATATACAACCCTTAATATACTTTACCAAAATAAAAATAAAAAAAATTCTTAAAACAATGCAATCAGAAATGTCAACAAGAGAATGAAATTTTTTAATAAAATGATGATTTCCTGAAAAAACTATCAACTTGGCTTGAAATTTTTTTCCCAAAATTGCTGATCAAAAACCCGTGTAGAAACCTCCTCTTGTTATATGCCCTAGTTTTGTTTTCTGCAGTGCAGGGTCATTCCCAAATTAATGTAGATTCTAGTGTTTATCTAATATACTATTATGCCAATTAATTCCATTTCAGAGACCGAATAAATTTTTCCCTACTATTGAACTTCAGTATTCATCACTTAATTTTTCCTTGATATTTGTGTAATACTCTCTTGTATCTCTCTAAATGATTCTGCTAATGAACGAGCGTAGAGGTTGCACATTTTAAATATTTGTTTTAGATGTAATCATAACTTAGCTGTCATTTAGCCGGCACTATGCATGTATTTATCTTTTAATCTTTTCCTTTAGTTTAGTCTTCCCTAATTATTTTTGTAGCTTTTCTTTGAACTTAATCTGATTTGCCTACATTTTTCTGGTAATTAGGTGCTGATAGCAGAAAAGCATTTGGACAAGTTCCACCTGTTATGTGAAGACTCATCTCCTTTTTTTTCTTCGAACCTGTCTCCTACGAGCTTTCATTAATGGTCCCCACTTCTTGTGTTTGAAAAAGCAGCAAGCACTTGATTTCTAGCCACCTTCCCATCTGCAGCGTGATCCGTTTTGCATTCTGTAACCCTATTGTGGTTCATTTCTTTTGACTTCCAAAATTACTTGCCCTGTTATTTTTGTATGGGAAAGAAGTTATACTTGTTCTGCTAGTGGTTGCTGGAGCAGTACATTTTTCTTTCTTCACCGGTAGAACTGTCTCTGGTTTTCTCTAAACTTTTGCTGTTTATTTAGTTATAAATTCTTTACCTAATAACTTTAGCAGTGTCTAATGCTTATCCTTCATCTATGAGTATGCACACAGTAATCTGTTAAAATAATATTAGCGTGGCAAAGCGAAGATCTCAAAGGAAAAACAGAGTTCCGGTTGCTCAGGCAATATTAATTTTGAGACCTCTTCACTTATATGATGTTTAATTTATGATTTTACTCTTTTTTTTTTTTCTTTTACATAGGATTCTGTCTCGCTAAATGCAAGGATGGATAACACTGAGTAACAAAAGTCTTCCACATCTCTTCCATATCACTTAGCTTTAGCATCCTTGTTTTACAGGCAAGGAAAATATGTGAGAAGGAACTCATAAAGATGAGATGACGTAACAAACTTTTGCTGACATTAGGACAATGTCAGTCAGCGCTGACTGACTGAGCACTGCTTTGGTCTTCGGAGCTGGCCATGAACATGCCTAGGAGTGCATACTTCGCAGTGACCTTGCTACTGAACTGAGTGGTCAGATCACACTCCTGAAAGTTAGCACCTCAAGAAAGACATACCAAAAATGAGGACAGCAGGGGGCAGGGAGGGAAATCTGGAGATTTCTGTGAAATCTGTGAGAGAGTCGGGAATGGAAGTGAGTTCACCTGACCAAATTTCTGCTTCCTAAACTGTACATCTGCTCTCACCTTGAAGTCCCCCTGCCAGCCTGCTGTAATGCTTGAAGCCTTGTAGAAATTGAGGCAGGGAAAGAATCAAGAACATTAAGTGCCCTGGTCTATGTGTACGTGCCATTCCTTCTGTGAGCTGTGTCAGGCAAGAGAGATATCGGAAAAAACAGAATGTGAATGTATAATTTAAACCAAATTGTTGATTGGGCAGTCTTAATTCTGAACTTCCCAAGCTTTGAGTGCTCGATCCTAAAAATTATTCTTCAAATGTTAGTTTAGGGAAAGAAGGATGGAAAAAGTGAAATTCATCACTTAGAAGGCAGAAGTTGTGCTGCTTCTCATTGCTTTTATCTATAATTCTAACACCCTTGGTTTGTTGAATTGGTTTCTGCCAATTTATTTAATGAAATGAAGGTTAATTTCTTCAGCATCTGTCTGTTGTGGTTTGCAGGCCAGGCAGTGGAAGATGATGACACACTGATCAATTCTACGATACAAACTTCTCTGTCTATTCAAAAACATAGTAATTTTTATTGTGTTGATTTTAGGGGTCATCCTGAGGTTGCCTACAAAACCAGCACTTGCCTCTGTTGGCAAGGAGCCTGCAAGGGTGGCTTGAGGTGAGGCCAGCTGGTATCATTCATGATGTGCAGATCTCTCTGATATGATGAGTATGTGAAGCTGTCACATTGGAGTGGCAGCGTGTAACTGCTTTCTGTATGTTCTTTCTTACTTAACATACCTAAGTAATGCTATGCTCTCAATCTGCTTAATACTTATTTGCCACTTAAAAGAAAAATCTTTCCTCTTCTTAGCAAGAGGATCATTTGTTGCAAGTAGGACAATGTTATGACATGAAATACATTTTGTCATTTTCTTTCCCCCCACCAGACCTTTCATTTCTCATTCTGCCATTCTGTGGAAAGTATATGCTTGGCCTGTGCATGATTTTGCATGTGCTTACACATCAATTTTACAGCACTGATCCCCTTTGCCCATTAACCAGTGCCTGCTAAGTGCTCCATGCCCTCTTGTCTTCCTTCCCTGAGTGCTTGTAGAGCTGTGTCCAAACTGCTGGAAAGAGCTGTGTGGCAAGAGGAACAGGGAAGGGCAAAACCAGGCAGTAGGCGAGTACCAGCCAATGCAGTGATCAAGACGCTTGTCTATATAAATTGCAATTGCATAGTTGTTTTTTTTTTTTTTCAGTATTTTTGCAAAAATAGCAGACAACATAGTAGCAGAATGTACAAATTTGTAAATAAGGCCTGGTTCAGTTCTGCTTACAGAGTGATTCCCCGATGTGGATTACTCATCTCACAGTGGATTATTGTATAATAGCCCATGTCTTATCAAGTGTGAGACAAGAAACTTAGTTTACTTTTATCTCTTAGCTTTGCTTTAAGATGATAAGTTTTTCTCTCAATGAAAGATTTTAAAGGTTCCAGGCAGAGTGACAAAAATTAGCAGGTGATTTGAAGGCATTCAGAAGTCATATGTTGAGGACTGGTCTATCGCAGAGCAGTTGAACAGAGAAACAAACCACTAACTACTATAGACTATCGGAAGTGTTCTGTGTTACGACTGAAAATTAAATAATTTAAGGAAGTCTCTGATAAAGATTATTCCTTCCAGATTGTAGCCATAGAAGGATGCCAGGAAAACTGAGGAAACTTTGCATTCAGTGAGGTTTGTAAAAACAAACAGACAAAAAAGACCCTTTCTCTATTTTGTGAACTTTTCATTAACAAGTATTTGTGAACACTGGGGATTTCTGCAAATTGTTTTTAGCAAAGTAGATTTTGGCCATACTAAATAGTTCCACTAATGCATTTATTTAATTTTACATTGCTCATGGCTCTACTATGACAAAAGAACTTGATCTTTTGGCATCCAGTAATATTTTTGCTTTGATCCTGTAACCAAATGATGCTAGCCACAAAATGATTTTAATTTTGTCATGATTGCACTTGGGATACTTACTATTCATTCTGGGTTTGGCACTCACAGCATCAAAACTTAACCCAAATAACCAATAATGTGTTTGCAATAATGTCAAGCAATATTTGGCAATTATTTCACGGTATGATTCAGGAAGGTGTTTGACACTGACCTGATTGCATCTGGGAATAATTGTGAGTTTATGAAACCAAGAGTGGAATTATAAAGTAAACAGCTAGTCATCTCTGACAGGAACATAGTAATTATATTCTTTCAATAATATGGGGTTTTAACTGGAAATCAATACATAACAGGTAAGTGGTGACTAGTAGGCCAAATAATTCCTACCAAAGAAGCTAAGCGGGTGGCTAGTCAAGACTTTATGCTTTGAGCTTTACATTTCAGATTAATTCTGTTTCATGTTAGTGTACCTAACTGGGTTTTACAGCATCCAGGAAGGCATTCAGCCTGCTGTGAAATAAAAAAAAAAGTTTTTTTTGTGGTCTCTGTCTATTTGAGACCACTGGGTGTACACAGTGGGTGTACAAATAGTGATTGCAAAGGGAAAGAAAGAATTATATACAACCTTGAGTTTTATATAACCAAGAATTTTTAAAATCAGTTTTTGGTCTTTGTGTTGCTAAATGAAGAAAAGATAGATTATTCCAAAACATAGCATATGTTTTGGAATATATGTTGATAGGAGGTCTGTAAAGGGTAATGTTATCGACGTGTAAGAGTTGGCACATGGAATAAACTTTTACGTCTGGACAGACATATTTAAAACCAATTACAAGTAGCTGTAGTTAAAAAGTTCTCAGGATGAATGGGCCTTTCTGGTTTGCTTTGTAGAGGAAAATACTATCATATTTCCTAATAAAACATATATCATAATACTACTGATTGCCCTAACGTCTCCATTTTACTTGTCAGAAAGCAGCATGGAGCGTTGCTACTCTTTCCCTTGCTCCTGATCCTCCACAAGAATGTCTAGCCAAGGTGGCTAGATGACCTTTTGGCTTAGAAAGCATCACATTTTCTCCTGCCAAATCCAGATAGTTCATATATGCAGGTGAAATGTTGCTCTCGCTGGGTTTTGGGATATCATTATCCTCCTTCATGCTTTGTGAGGCTCAGGGTGAATGCAGTATTCAGCTATTCTGATATCCAAACATTTCAAACAGTATCTCTGTGCTCAAGAAATCTTATTTTTCAGTGAAATGTATTTGTTCTTTTATTAATAATTTCTTTAATATCATCCTACCATTCAAATTCAAGTTGCTGAATATACAGAAAAATACTTACACAGAAAAACTTCCATTTTTATCCTGTCCTGGTGGCGGAATCCTTGCATTAAGGAAATCCCTTTTTTTTTAAATCCTCCTCCAGTCTGCTGAAAGTCAACTGGCTGATGATGTTGCAGCGACTGCTTTTCTTGCTGCCAGGCTGAGAAAAGTTCTATCTACAAAAGCATTCTCCTGTCTACAGTTACTCGCACATGCTCTCGCCTCTCTTTCTCCCTGAGCTGAGGGAGACTTCTTCAGAAAAGAGTTCTGTGTTGGCCACTTACCACTCTCTACAAATGCCTACTGCTGAGATGTATTCAAGTTCTGTTCAGATTGATTGCTTGAATTTTGTGGCTGGCCTGACTTGCTGTAGGAAGTTTTTGAATGTAGTTGATAATCCAGAGAGAGCTCGGAGCTTGGGTTGTGGAATGTAATAGTTTCTATTCTAATTAAAATTGCTGCATCAGAAACTCTTTGTGAGCAAGCACAGTTGTCTGATGAATGCTGAACTAAGGTGCTTTGTGAAATTTTGTCATGCAATACCTGAAATAGAAGTTTCTAGTCAAAAAGCAAGTATCATAGATGTTTATTATTTGGCCCGGTACAAAAAATGATTAAATTGCCACAGTTTGAATGTAAAGATTCAGAATTGTCGTTTATCTTGAAGGCAGAAATATATTTATTTTACAGTTCACAAGCAAGAAAATCATGACACAGTATGTAAAACCAAGATAAATTCCTAAATGAGACGTATTGACATATTCCCTTAGGGAACGTCTGCATTGCATTAGTTCCGCTGTGGTAACTTTTAAGTGTTATTTTTACCTGCTACTTTAAACATTTTATAAGAAGCTTTCCCCCAAGATATTTCAACAGAAAGATCTGTTGTCTGGAAAGTTAAAGGTGGACTTCGTTTGATCAGTACTTCTGATAGGTATTTATCATAACTCTTGGCTCTGGGGCCAGTTTTAAAAAATAGAAAAGAAACTTGTAATCGTTAAATGACAGATGTTAAAAACCCAAGCAATTAACTGCAAGCATTAGGCATCCAATTCAGCTGGTTTTTATATTTGTACTTTGTTTATATGTAATGTCCAAAACCAGTTTTTCATAGGTACGGAACTGCTGATGTACAGGTAATATTTGTCTATGGCCTGTAAGCTTGACAGACAGAAGAATTAAAAAAAGTCTCCCATGTTGTGTGAAAAAACGTGGGCAATGCTTGCAAAGATGTATGCTTGCAAAATGATTGCTTCTGCTGCTATGAACAGTAGAGTTCCCAGTCTGCTCCCAGGTCAGCTCCTTGACTTACGTAGACCTTTGAGTGGTCCTGAGCAACTGGATTACATAGGAAAGATGATATTGGTGAAGAAGAGGCTATAGCAAAAGTTTTTTTTCCTGCAAACTTCAGCAAACTTAAGGTTCCCTAAATGTCAAATGACTAAATTATATATTACTTAGAATTTACAGTCTCATCACCTTCTTATGCCCATTCCCTCACTTTTTTACGTTTCAAGAAATGTTAAAGCACCTGACAATTATTAACTGACATTTTGGAAATATTTAGACAAGAGTACCTGGGTTCCATAGCCTAGTAATGATGCTCAGAAAGGTGGTTCTTGTACCCAAAGATGGAGAAATGTTATAGAGAAATAATATAGTTCTTGCTGAATAATGGAATTTTACAAAAAAAGACTCTAAAGTTGATAGCAAAATTCTTATAACTGTCAAGAGGATGAGCTTTCTGAATATTTTAAAAATTTTTTAGTAGTCAACAAGAAATTTTGGAATCACTCCATGGTGAAAATTTCAATTACTTTTATAACATTGAAACCTCAGGTAGTAATTCTAATTGAATAGACTACCTAAGAGGAGTTTTTTTTTTAACTTGATTTCAGGATTTTTCCAAGAGAGTTATGCTGTGGCATTGTCTGTTTGTTCTACCCTAATATCTTGAATTCCTTGGTTAAATTCAACCAACTCTGAGTTCACCTGTAAGAGTTCTAGTTTACTGTATGTTCCTTCAAGTCACGTGAAAAATTAGGGGCTGCATGGAAGAAAGAGACTCAAACTGGCACACTGCTGAGGAAAAGGCAGGCAGAAAGTTAACACTCTTTATTTTACTAGGCAGCGACTGGCTAAGCCTAACTTCGGACTATCCGCACTGCATGAGCGCACTTGCCCGGTTCGGGTGGCATGATGAGAAATGGTGGTGTGGAGTACGTCTATGGGATGAAGGGAACCATCTTGCATTAGTTCTGCTACTCACAGAAGAGCTCATTTGACTGGCATTGCTATAGCTACCTTAGTTCAAAAAGAGAAGATTTTGAAAACCAATATCATATGCTTTATTAAACTCAAGTCTTAAATAAGGCTATATATAATCATTTTAATTTCTGAGGCTTCACAAGTAATTCTACTTAAATATATAGAGAAGATTTATCATAAGATGTTAGTGCCATTTTTCTTGATTATCACTTACTGAGGCTTCAAATTACTCACTTCAAAGTGCTTAAAAGCCAAATGTGTTTTTTTTTTCTTGCCACAGCACCCAGTAACCTAATAAAAGGCAGATTATACTGATTTACTGTGATGCACAAGGGATAACTAAAATATAAGGGTTTTTTACATGTCTACCCCATAGGATTTTGAGTTATTCCAGAACTACAGGCAATGTGGATAATTTTGTATTACAAGTACAGAACATTCCTGTTTTTAAAAAATAATATTTTGCTTTGGTATGACAAAGGACATGGCAGAAAGAAAGCTTTGCCTTCAAACTTAAAGATATAGGGCCTTGCGCTGATTTGGCGTTTCTGCTGCAGGAATCTCTCTATAGACCCAGTCACCGATGAAGCACTGTCCTGCATGGCCTTTGGTAGGTGGCCACAAGGATGCTGCGCAGCAGAGTCTTGTGCCCTCTGAGCAGAATGCTGTCTTGCAGGCAATCCACGGCTGGCCACTCTGGTTGTGCTGGTCTACCAGCAGGCTGCCTTATGCCTCTATAAGCCCCATGGTGTTCTTGGATGCATGTCTGGTGTCCCCCTTGCAGTTCCTCTGTAGGAACAGGGACTTCTCAAGGCACCTCAAGGCACCCTTCAAAAGTCAACCTAGATCTGTTCTTTGGCTTGGCAGCACACTTTAGATCACTACCAAAGCTATGAATTTCACTGTTTGAGAAAGTTTAAGTGGCAAATAATTTTCCTTTAGGTGAAAGCCTTTTATGTAGCCCATGGAGGGTTCTGAAAGGAAGAGCAGAGTGACTTTGTTCTGATGTAACCTGACAGAGTCAGGGTAATAGGTGCTGAGTGACTGATGAGCTTCGAACTAGCTGAAGCAATATCAGGCATGAGTTAAAAATGGCCATGCTGTCTTGCAATAGCAAAACCTGGAAGCTACGCTTATAAGAAAGAGCCCTCACTATATCATAATATGAAAAATGATAATTTTCTTGGCATCTCTATTTGCAGCTAAAAAAGATTGAGAATGTCTTGGGGTCAAACCACCTGTACAGGTGTCTCAGCCTTCAAGATTTTTGTTCTCAGCTTCGCAAGTTTTCCATCTTGTTAGGGTTTAGTTCCATCTTGGCAAAACACTGGAACAGTTGGGCTGTTGGACCAATTGTTCTACACCTAGAAGATGCATGTAACTGGCTTTCCTCAACTTGCATGGGATGTTCAATCTGCAGTGCTTTCAGGTAGCTGTTCAGTGAAGATGGGAGGGAGGGTGGACCTGCAGGGACATGAATGGAAATGGCTGAGACATCGCCACAGCAGAATCCTCTGGGATCAGACCACAGTTTGTGTTTGGCTACGGTTCTGTTTCAGTTAGTGACTAAAGCAGGCCGGTGAAATAGTACTGAAAATTTACCAGTTCTAGCATAAAATCCTTATCCACAGCCTATTAAAAAGAAAGACAAGAAAATAACATTTCTGTTATAAGCTACATTTTAACCCTTACTGAGATACAATGAGGGAAATGAATTATTCACTTAAAAATTGTCTAGCACTAAAGTTGTTTCTCAGTGACTTTAACAGTAATATATTGTTCTGTGCTGCAGAGAGTGGCAAAGGTACCAGAACATATTGGATTGTATCAGGGCATGGCTCATGCTACTATCCACTTTACACAAACTTTAAAGCTCTTGCCTACGAAGCTGACAGAACCTGGTTTTGGGACTGTAGCATACTATCGTGGGGAGAAATCCTCTTAGGTTTCTCCTCTTTAGAGAAATCTAAAATTATTACTTTTTTTTAAGTTCAGCTATTATGAACCCAAAGCCATTTACAAGAATGTTGTTCCATCCATTAGACTAGAGCTTCATAATGCCTTTCCTGGGTAAACTCTAGCATATTTATTTCAGTTGAGGAGATATTTGAAATCTGATGGAGATGGGGCTGGTGACAAATAGACACATTTTTTAGTCTCTGTAGAAGCCTCACAGTGTGGGCAAGGTAGAGAATCTAATCACCTCTTACATGTGCAAATAAGAGGCGTACATCTAGACTATCTGAACTTACATCTAGATTATCTGAAGATGTTACATACTTGATCTCTAATATCCTGATGGTTTGGAAGGCCATGACAGGTTTTCTGGAGCAGATCTGCAGAACTGCGTGGAAATACAATGTTTATGAACTAACCAGTGCTGTGTGGTAGATGTTGTAGTCTACTGTTAGTATCTTCTCCCTTGCTGTATGAGCTCACATGACTGCTGACTCCCCGGCATGTGACAAGTCCCACGTGGACGGTCCACAGGATTCCAGGAGTGGTGCGCTGCTCCTGAGAGGTTTAGGAACATTGATATGTCCTGTAGATAGAAGAGGATTATCAAAGTTTTCCATTGTTTTTTTCTCGTGTTAGTTGCTGACGAAGTTTGTGGAAGAATAGGATCACTGTCTTTTCTGTGCCATCAAATGGTTCTGCAGCTGGAGACCAGACTAAAGGGAGGAGAAGGATGAAACAACACTCCTCTTTCATTTTTTTTTCTATTAGCAATGTACTTATTTTTATTCTCAATGCATTTTTCATCTTTATAAAGAAAGCTGGGATTGGATCTGTGGAAAAACTCTGCAACTTTCTTGCCCAGTTTGCAAAATTAAGATTGCATCTCTTCTCAGGAGAAAGCAAAACTTGAAGTTTTAGTTATATCTCATGGTATTATCTTCTGTTTTGTGGTACTTGCTTTCCCACAATGGTTTTGAGAAATTTATATGGAACTTTAGAAAATAAGTAGAAAATTATTTATTATTATCGAAATACTTATTATTATGGAAAATAATAAATGTTCTGTAATGTATTTGAAGGACTATACACATTAGTCCTTGTTCTTGTTACGTAGTAGCATGCTTCCTTCTTTCTAATCACCACGTTTGTATTGCCTTGTCCTGTCATTGACCAGTGGTGGCATGAGTGAACAATATGACATTAACCATGGAAAACCAAAATATACTCACTTGTAGGCATTTGGAAGTCTTCAGAGCCAAGTGACATACACAAGGATGGTGGTAACAAATAAGGCAAATAGCCTGGAACTGCGGACTAAAGCCCTGCTTCAAAAGGTTCTCTCTTGCAAAGCTCTTTCCTCTCATACTTTCTGTTCTGTGCCAGTGGGCAACCAGCAGTATGGATTCAGCCTGTCACAGCTAACAAGAGAGAATGTTAAGGGGATGGACATGAGAATGTTTGTTGCTGAGCTATGTGTCTTATATGTTTGTCTTGAGCTATTGCTCTGAAACTGCCTGGCTGGCAGGAGCTTCAGCCCAATAACAGAAGAGACAGGTTACACAGGATCACAGAATAGTTGATGCTGGAAGAGGCCTCTGGAGATTGTCTGGTTCAACCACCCTGCTCAAAATAGCGTTATCTAGTGCAGGTTGCACTAGCCAGGTGCCAGTCAGGTTTTGAATATCTCCAAGGATCGAGACTCCCCAGCTGGCTTGAACAATGTGTTCCAGTGTTCTATTACCCTTACAGTAAAAAAGCTTTTTCTCTTGTTGTCCTGGTTTGAGGTAAACCAGAAACAACTTTCTGTTCAGTAATTTTATTTCTTAGCTAGACCTCTTCTAACTCTCTGAAATTAACAGCATGTTGTGTCTAAAGTGGTTCGTTCAGAGTGATAAGACAGTTTGTGCCAAGGAATGGTATGCAGCGAGGCTTTTGCTTGTACTTATTTCTGTAACAACCAAGGTCAGCTAATTTCATTATTTGCCCCATTGGAGGGTCAGAAGCAGAAAAGCGTAGAGGGGTCCTACCTGCAGGGAGGAGCGGACAGGACAGGTGACCAAAAATTGACCAAGAGGGTTATTCCATCCCATCTGCCCCATGCTCAGTATAAAAGCTGAGGGATCAAAGGGTCAACTCTCTTCCTTCAATGTCTGACGTCCAAGGAGGACCCTGTCTGTTCACCTGCCTTTGATCCCGATCCATGTGTTCCTGACTCGAACTTTGGAACCTGGTTCCCACCCATTGCTGAGTCCAGCTTGGGACTTCCCCAGTGCCTGCCGGTGACATCATCCTGGGAGTTTAATACGGTTTTGTATATACTGTATCTATTTCATTATTTTCCTTTTTATCTTATTATTAATATTTCATTAAAGTAGTTTAGTTTCTTCTAAACTCGTAAATCTCTTTATCTCTCCCCCTCCTCTCTGTGCACAAGAGGCTGGGGGGGAGCATCTGTCGCCAGCCATTGGCCAATTTGGCCAAAACCATGGCACTTGTTTAAACTCGATTTCCTGAATTTCGGTCTGTGCCCATTTCCTCTTGTCCTTTCACTGGGCACCACTGATAAGAGTTTATCTCTGTCGTCTTTACTGCCTCCCATCAGGTATTTATACACATTGACAAGATGCGCCTCCTGACCCCAGCCTTCTCCAGGCAAAACTAATCCTTGCTCTCCCAGCCTATCTTCTTATGTTGGACACTCCAAACCCTTAATCATCTTCATGGCCCTTTGCTGAACTTGTTCCAGTATCTCCAAGCCTGTCTTGCGCAGCACTCTGGATGTGATCTCATCAGAGGTGAACCATGTGGAATAATCACCTCCAGCAACCTGCTGGCAATGCTCTTCCTAGTGCAGCAGAGTGCTGCTGGTTGTCTTTCCTGCAAGCGTGACTTGCTGCCTCATTTTCCACTTGTCATCCAGGACCTGCAAGTCCTTTTTTGCAAGGCTGCTTTCTACTCAGTCAGCCCACAGTGTGTACTGATGCAAGGGGTTATTCCTCCCTAGGTGCAGGACTTTGCTTTCACTTACTTTGTTGTATTTCCGAACATTTCTGTTGGCCCATTTCTCCAGCCTGTTAAGGTCCCTCTAAATGGCAGCACACTCACTGGACCTATCACCCATTCCTACCAGTTTTATATCAACTGCAAACATGCTGAGGGTGCACTCTGTCCCATGACCTAGGTCATTAATGAAGATGCTAAACAGTATAGGACCCAGTATCAACCTGTAGGGAACACTGCTGGTGACTGGCATCCAGCTGGACTTTGTGCAGATCAGCAGATGACAACCCTTTGAGCCCAACATTTCAGCCAGTTTTCAATCCACCTCACTATCCCTTTATCTAGTCCCTACTTCATCAGTTTGTTTACGAGGACGTTGTGGGAGACGGTGTCGAAATCCTTGCCTCAGGCAAGATGAACCATATCCACTGCTTTTCCCTCACACCAAATCAGTTATTTTATTACAGAAGGCTATCAGGTCGGTCAGGCATAAGTTCCCCTTCCTAAATCTGTGCTGACTTTCCCCAATCACCTTCTTGTCATTCATATGTTTGGGAATGGTTCCCAGGAGGATTTGCTCTGTCACCTTCCCAGGGATTGAAGTGAGGCTGACAAACCATAGTTCCCTGGATTCTCCTTCTTGCTCTTATTGAACACAGCAGTGACATTTGCT
Source organism: Chroicocephalus ridibundus (assembly GCF_963924245.1). NCBI lineage: Eukaryota > Metazoa > Chordata > Aves > Charadriiformes > Laridae > Chroicocephalus > Chroicocephalus ridibundus. The sequence continues at coordinate 103,508,181 of NC_086285.1, forward strand.
TTCTTCCAGTTCTGAGGAACCTCACCTGATTTCCATGACCCTTCAAAGATTATTGAGAGGGGCCTTGCGGTGACATTGATGAGCTTCCTCAGTCCTTGTGGATGCATTCCATCAGGACCCATGGACATGTGTATGTCCAATTGCTTTAAACGTTCCCTAACTTGACCTTCCCTGATGGAAGAGAAATCTGCATTGCTCTAGGCTTTCCCACTGGTAACATGGGTCTGGGATTCCTCAGGGCAAATCTTACCAGTAGAGACCAAGGCAAAGAAGGCATCGAGCGTCTTGGACTTTTCCATGTTTTTTATCAGGAGATGCCCTGCTCCATTCATAGGATCCTAGAATCCTAGAATGGTTCGGGTTAGAAGGGTCCTTAAAGATCATCTAGTTCCAACCCCCCTGACATGGGCAGGGACACCTCCCACTGGACCAGGCTGCTCAAAGCCCCATCCAGCCTGGTCTTGAACACTTCCAGGGAAGGGGCCTCCACAACTTCTTTGGGCAACCCCTTCCAGTGTCTCTCTACCCTCACAGTAAAGAATTTCTTCCCAATATCTAATCTAAATCTCCCCTCTTTCACTTTAAAACCATTACCCCTTGTCCTATCGCTCCACTCCTTGATAAAGAGTCCCTCCCTGTCTTTCCTGTAGGCTCCCTTTAGGTACTGGAAGGCTGCTATAAGGTCTCCCTGGAGCCTTCTCTTCTCCAGGCTGGACAACCTCAACTCTCTCAGCCTGTCCTCCAGCAGCAGGCCCACATTTTTCCTTCCTTTTGCTGCTCATATTCTTGTAGAAGCCCTCCCATTGCCTTTCACGTCCCTCACTAGATTCAGATCAAGATGGCCTTTAGCCTTCTTTGTCCCATCTCTTCATGTTCAGATATGGGGTTGCCTTACTCTGCTTCCACCTCTGTATGCTTCATTTCTGTGTTTTAGTTAGAGGTCCATGTTCATCCATACAGGCCTCCTGCCGCTTTTGCTTGATTTCCTGCTCACTGAGATGGACCATTCTTGAACTTGGACGAGGTGATCCTTGAAAATCAACTACCTCTACTGGACCCCTCTTCTCTTCAGAATGGTCACCCATTGGGATTCCTCCAAGCAGATCCCTGAACAGCCAAAGTCTACTCTCTTGCAGTCCAGGATTGTGATCCACCTTTTTTGTTTCTTTGCTCCTTTCAGCATCCGGAACTCCACCATCTCATCTTCACTGCAGCCAAGGCTGCCCAGTTCTTCCTTGTTTGTAAATATAAGGTCCAGCAGAGACCTTGCTGTCTCCTCATTCATCCGTGTCAGGATTTTAACATTAAGGCATGCCGGAAACTTCCTAAGTTACTTCCGCCCTGCTGTATTGCCCTTCCAACAGGTATCAGGGCAGTTGAAGTCCCCTCATTTACCTATAATGTTCTAGTAGCAGAAATTCAGTAAAGTACCAGAATGTAGGAGTATATATTGTTAAGTACATTGCAGTTAGCCATTCTCCACCTCCTCTCTTGCACACCTGTGTATGAACAGCTAAAAGGCGGGCACAGACCTCTGGGTGGCATGTATATGTGTGCTCCATGTACGTGAACATTTTAAATGATGTGCATTTGCATTTTCAAAAGTCTCTTACCAGATGCCACAAGGCTCTAAGGGCAGCAGACATATTTCTGAAGAATTCTAAGCTCCTGGAAAAGTACCAGTTAGGTCAAGTTATAGAGTCAAAACCTTGTAAGACATTTTTGCTGGCCACTTTCCACTTATTTAGCGAAAAGAGAGCTGTTATCCATTTATAATTACCGATAACCTGAGAATACATCACTTGTATAACAGAACTAGCATAGAGTTTCCAGGGTACAGGGAAATCTCTGCCATCAGGTGTTATTCTTTAGCTGTAAAATGTTCACAGGATGCTGAGGATGAAATTCTTATTGTGATGGTGAAATATTCTCAGATGATTAGACTTCAGTGGAAGCAGAGTGAAATCAATGCTGAACACTTCTCATAGTCCTACTTTGAATATTCAAGCGTGTAGTTGCAATGCAAAGTTGCCTCTTCTCCATATGAGAATCTCCCTTCTTTTAAGAAATGCCTCAATGTTGAGCTCTTTTTGAGTTTTCTGCCTCATGTATTCAAACAGCTGCTTCAAAGACATTATGCTGTTGGTTAAGCAGTGCCTAATCCGTCTGAGTGGTTTGGTGACTCTGCTTAGGCCTGTTTTCTTTCTGTAATACAGAACACAAAGGTTTGAAAGGCCTCATGTAGGCTGTTTTGTTCACTGTCTTGGCGATAGATCTGTGACAGAATGTGCACAGATTAAAAGAAAGATTATTTTTATGCTTGAAAACTATCAATTTTATGCCTGTGAGCTACAAGTGGAAGGTAGGCTGAAGCTCAGTGTTGTATAGTGCTTTGTTTTTACTCCGCTACTATGATGTTTTGCTCCTTTATGAAAAGAAGTGATAAAGTCAAGCAGACACCAGGCAAATCACTCCTTGAGATCTTCTGAGCATGTAGGAGGAGAAAAAAAGCTTTGATACACGCCGGTCAGTCAGAGGAGGAATGTCTGAGACTGAAGGCTAGCTGAGGAGCTAGGAGATGGCAAAGGAGAGCAGGGAGCAAACACACAACCAGGCCTGTGTGATTTCTCAGGATCAGGAGGGCACTGCATAAAGTTGAGCTGCAACCTCAAGACAACAAGCTGTTAGGTTGCCAGAGAGCCTAAAAGAAAGGATGTACTTCAGAAGGATAAAACAAGCAGAGGACCTTCCATTGCAAGCCATTTTAAAATTTCTTTTACCTAATCACTTGATTTATCTCTATTCTAAAAAGTTAACTCTTCTTGTTTGTATTTCGATAGAATCAGGCTTTTCACTTGAAAAGTCCTTCCATTTTTTTAGGAGCAAGGGAAGTTCATTTTACAAGCCTTAAGCCTCACAGTTCTTATCCAATTTGAAGTTTAGTCCTTGGTTCACCTGAAAAAGTGATTTTCAGATTTTCCAGAAACTGCTTCTAACTTTGCATTTTTCTAACCACATGTAGACTGCATTGCCACAGTGCAGGTTTGATTTTGAGGCTTAATAATGGAGCACAAAATCTCGGGTTTTTTTGGTCTTGTATGAGATGTGCAGACTGAATATCAACCAGATCTCAAACTTTCTGAGAATAGTTCCATTTTTGGGGAAGATGACCAGCCTTTCTGTGTTTTAAAGGAGATTCCTTATTTCATGAGTTTGTCACATGAATCAAACATTTGCAGAGTGATGCTAAAACATATACTGTTGATTAAACCTTTTTTCAGTGTGGAACTCATCCTGAAGAGTTATTGGTACTATCCAGAGCCATTCATATGTGACAGAAGATTTAAAACATGTTCTTTTCCAAGGTTTATCCACAACTAAAGTAATACTGCTTGGTAGAACCAGAATTTTACATGCGTGCTAATAATAATTCCTCTTTCAGTTGAGAAAACAATTACACTATTAGATTGGAAAGAGCATATATTTTCTCTCTGGCCACTGTCTCAAGTTGTGAAAATAGCAATGTTTCTGATAGCTGTTCATTATCACAACTCTGAAAGGGGAACAAGTCTCTGTTTCTCAATTAATTAAAAAAGAAGCAATGAAACTGCATTAAGAATGGGGAAAGTACAGTGCATTCAGATGATCTGGCTTTTGAAAACATATAATAATTCATACTGATAAATCTAAGACTGACTTTCCAGAAACACTAGTAGGTTCCTGGCTGTCTCATTCCCTAACGCAGCAAAGTACTCCGTACATAAATAATTACTCAGTTTATAAAAAAAAGTGCGATTGTGTTTATAGTAACTTTTCTTCAATTGCCAAAAGAGTTCCAGAGTTACAGGAGATATTTGATTTTATCAGCCTTAAATATTTGGAACTACTGAAGCATATCTCCACAAAAATATTATCTCCGCTGTTAAGATAACTATGTTATCTTAACTGTGCAGTTGAAGGGATCTTGAAAAGTTTCCTCACTATTAGAAGCTAGTTTTCTACATTAGGTGAAGATTGCCTAATTGCAATGTCTAATTTCTTTAAGGATGATGAGACTGGGAGTGATACTTTCAATGACTAAATAACTACTTAAAAGGGTTTTTTTTTATGACACACTTAAAAATCATAACAACCTGCTCTTCTGTATGCTGGAGTTAATGATGTAATGCTTTCTGTGAAATGTAAGCTAGGAAAAAGAATTGACAACTGATTCATGCATCACCGTTCTAATTCTTAAAAACACTTCACATCAAAGCAGAAAAAATACCAAGCATTTCATTCACCTTTCAAATACTCAAATTTGTATTAAAGCTGCAACAAACAAAACTAAATTTAAACTGAGCTAATTGCTTTCTCTGGAAAAAGTGTTGGCCTTTCAGGAAATCACAAATGTTTGTGACAAGCTGAACTTCCAAGTCTGCATGTGGAACCTTTGCCTGAGGAATTTTGTGGAGGGCGAGGTTGTCAGTTATACGCCTGCTGAGTGAATCTTGTGGACGGAAATTGTCCGTGTCTCTATCCTTAAACTCTCGTTCTCTCCATTTCTCTAAATTCATTGACTTTAATACGCCCTCTGCTACCTTGAGTGCACACTCTGAAGTATATTTTTCTTTTGAAAACAGATGGTATGGAAATTTGTTAAATACCGGTTATGTTAAACCCAAGCTACAAATTAGTGTTAATTTCAGTTGAACATGTGAAAAGACATACAAATTGATTTTAAAAAACACCTTAAGAACAGAAATGTTTAAAAGGGTATTCGTTACTGGTTTTCAGTAAATTGAATATGATAGTATAACAGTGAGGGCAACAGGAAACCTGAATGAGAGAAAATTGGATGAGAAATAGTATTTTTTCTATTATGTTTTCACCCACGAAAGATAATGAGCCAACTTCCGAGGCAATTAAAAGCTGCGTTGTCAAGAATATGGCATCCCATATGGATTTCTGGTAACTGTACTGCTAGTCCGCCCTTTAATCACAACAAAACTGGTCTTTTTAAGCTGCACCTAATAAATAGGTGTCCATTTTAAGTGACAGTAGTGTCAACTTGTACAGCTTTCAGCCCTGAAGCTGCTTGTACGTACACTTTTTCTCTTTATAAAGGTTCTACTCATAAACATACTGCATTTATTTGTTCAAGTCTTGTCTTCCTTATATTGACAAGTAATAATATGCAGAGGCTTCATTTGGGTGGGTGGGGAGAGCAACTGAATATATGTAGGTCCTTTAATAAACTTTATAGGTTAAATTTTCTAATTGATTTTTCTTTGGTTTATTTTTGGGGGGTGCTTTTTTTTCATAATCAGCTTTTAGAGCTGTGGTACTCCAATCCAACTTCTTTATTCCAATTAAGGCCTAGTCACTGCTGTCTAGACTGCAGTAATGATGTTGGTTGTTTTCCTGTAATAACCCTATTGATACGCCCCAAAATAGCACTGGCCCTTTTTTTCCAAATAGCTGATGTTGACTGATTGTACAAATAATGGACTATCGTCCACTACATGTAGTCTGTTTTTTTGCCATAAAGAGAAACGGTGCATTAAAGACAAAAATCATCTTGAAAGGAAAGGGAAGGTTTTAGCCTAGATGTTTTTCAGCCCTACTTAGGGAAACTGTTATTCAAGCTCTACATATTGGGGTTGTGTGGCTCTAGGGAATTATGTCTGCTGTTCTCCTAGTCCCTCATGGCAAAAGGGTGAAGGCGAGAGCTGGGATCTGATGAATTGCAGGATTAGGGCAAATTCACCTACCTGTGAAAACTGTGGCTTAATACCTTTTCAATAAAGTCGACCTTACTGTATTATTTCTTGCCATTATGTGTTACAAAAAGCCATCTTAGTTAGCTGAAGCACCGAAAAGACCTACTTGTGGGCACTAAGGATCATGTGTCTCTGTTACAAGTTGTACCGGTGTGATGTAATATTGTAAGTGCCCTGTCTGGCACTTGAATGTCTCTGGAGGAAATTCCAGAGCATCACTGGTTATTTGTCATGCCAAGAAAAAATTCTGCAGTAGCCCCTCCATGCTGTCAACTTAGGTCAACACGTTCATACTTTTTTCTTGAATTTGGAAATCTCCAACTCACTCTTTAACCTTAATGTTAGTCTTAACAAAAGGGCGGGAAAGTGCAATTTCACAAAACTGTCACAGGCTCAAAGTGCGTATTTTGAGCTTGAGTCTTATTTTGTATAGACTCATATGTCTGAAGTTCAGTTGGAAGCTGTGTCAGAATGGGGTGCTCGAGCTGCTTTCTTCATTTGTGTGTGGTGTGTGTGGGTAGACTTGCTTTACCTCTTTACCAGAAGATTTCTGGTATCTCTGGAGGTCTCACGGTATTGTTGAAACTGTATGATTTGTTGTTTTGTCCCCTTTCTTGAGACCATGCGGGGTTCTTGTAGACAAGTACTATATGAACATCAGCAAAATTTTCATCACGTATTAACAGCAATGATGGGAGGCCTGAGGTACTGGGAATGGGTGGATTTTGCTGTGCTGTTTTGTACCGGAATAAAGAAGTCTGGTGCACGGACGTCTGCACTAGATGCTTAGATGAATACTTGGCCTTATACCAGCTGCTGCGATCAGGGGAATGCCAGTCAGCCAGACTTATGTCCTGTAGGAAGCGCAATCTCTGAATTTCCCCAAAGAATGGTGTGATTCTGCACCATCTGTAATGGCAGCCATTGTGCTAACTGCACAAAAATCCTTCACAGGTGCATCTCTGTCTGGGAGAGACACTTATCTTTTGTTTATTTATTGTTTTTCCTCCCCATTAGCATTCATGAGCTAATAAAGCAATAGGCCACGATATGCATGCGTTTTGAATTGCAGTACTTGTTACAGATAAGGAATTCACACAAAATCATATGAGAGGAAGAAAGGCACATGACCACCTTTCAATCTATGCCTCCCACACAACAGAAAACCACAAGTATGTGCAATTGATGAGGAGCTAAATCGAATGCTTTGTTGGTGACCATAAGGTCACCATAAGGTGCTCTGCTTGATCGCCACTCAAGAACTTGTGTTGTAAGTTCTGCTAGAAGACTGACTTTGTTTCAGACCTTCCAGGGTGTTTGGGACAGTAATCCTCCAAACAAGGAGATTCTAGGCCAAGGCAATGGGACTATGATGGGAGGCTGCCCATAAGCGCATAGGCTTAAATTGACCTCTGCTGGCTGGTGAGATAGGAGACCAGTACTCTCTTCCTGACTCTGCCAATGATCTACTGGTGTTTCCTGGCAAACCACTTTATCTTTCTGTTTCAGTTTCCCTGTTGTTTCAAACAAGGGACAATGCAATCCTGGGGAAAAGTTTCACCTAGAAGAGCTAGGAAGCTCATCATAACAATATGGTTTGTGCTTGTGATGTTCCTACAGAAAGTACCATGAGTTTGTTACATAAAAAAAAGTTCCTTGCTTCTAATCCATCCGTTTCCTTTCTGCTGGGACTTTCCACAGTGGTTGATTACGGATTCTAGCTACTCAATTTTAAAGCAAAGCAGGGCTGAGTGGCTTCCATTAGGGTGCATTCAGTCAGAGACAGAAGTGGATAGAAACAGTGCACAATGCAATCTTATTTCTAAGAGTATTTTGTAGGATTGTTTTTGGCTACCAAGGAACCAGAAAAAATAGAAGACAATATTATTTAAATCTATTCTTATTAATGGGATTTGTGCAAGTTTAAGATTCTATTTATTTTTTTTTTGGTAAAACTGGTACTCCTCCAGGGAGAGAAATGAGGTTTATCTGTCATGGCAAGAAGTTCCAAAGATTTGAGGAGAGAAGTGTGAGGGAGAAAAGACATTCTGAAGTATCTAACCAAATAAATAAATAAGAATGGAGAGAAGAGAATGAAAACTCAGGCCTCATTATTACATAAGATTTGATAGTAACAAATTGGTGATAGCATAATGCCAACATTAATAATGCATATCTGTGTATTAAAGTATATGAAATTAACTCATATAGATGTGTTCCTTCTATCTGTGTCCATACTGAATTTAACCCATAACAGTACGATACCTATTACGGCTAGTCCTGAGTATGACAACTATGAGAGCTGCAGGCAAACGACTAGATCACTGACTAGGTCCTGGCCTGAACTTAGACTAACAGAAGAGAAACTACTGGGCACCAAATGAGAAACTCCTGAACATGATATAATAAAGTAAGAAGCGGACAAAAGCTGCAGCTGGTACCATCAGGAATGGCAGAATCGCCTGGATTAGACTATGGAGGTATTTATGTAACAACACTGGAACTGTGGGAAAAACAGCAAACAGTGGTGTTTAGTGTTTATTTGGGAGAGAATGAAGATGGTGGAACAGAACAGAGTAAGAAGGGTAAAAGGGAATATAAGGGGTAGCAAGCTGTGATTAGTGCTGTCTGGGGATACCTGTTGGGCAGTCTTGTGCTTTCTCACTGTGGACTACACCAGGACGATACACCAAACTTCTTGTTCTGACCACAGCGCATGCATCAAACCGGCTTCCCTGGTGAGGAGGACCAGGGGGAGCACCATGCTTTCCTTAGCCAGCCAGGGAACACCTGAGGCAGATCAGGCATCCTGGTATCACTGTGATGATGCCTGTCGCAGGCCTGAGGGCATTGGCATCCTCCAAATGACTTCCTGCCAACTTCAAAAGGTGCCAGTGGAAACCTTGTGCAATCAAACCCGCTAGAGGCTTTTGAGTCTGCTTCTTCATGATGTTGGTAAAATGAGCTTTAAAAACTATCTGAAGTGGCGGGAAGGACCTCTGATCACTATCTGTTCCTCAGTTTAGCTAAACATAATTACCCTAAACCAAATTACATTAGTTTTTACTAATTAGTGCATTAGTACAAAATACAAAGTACATTAATGTGGCATCTCTGGAAAGTACTGGTTCATCAAAAGAGCCCTGGAAGTACTTCTGGTGTATGGTAGGAGTGAGACTTGCAATATGATTTTATAGCTGTTGTTCTCTTAACTGTGTAAGTGAAAATAAAAATATGAGTAGAAGAATCAGGTTTGCATTACTAGAATGAATCTGCTACTTTTTTTCTTTAACCTAGTTCAGTGTTAAGAGGGATCTCAGAAGCCATAGCAAGAATGGGTAGAGTGGACACAAATAAAACCTTTTGTAATCTGCAACCTGGGCAAATTTAGCAGTCCCTGTGTCGTCCTGCCAACAAGCTGCAGGGCGCAGTTTGAGAGCCAGTGGTACCAGCAAACAGAGTTGGCCTGGTGGGGGACATGTAATAGAGGCGGCCCTTCACTTTGGGAGGCTCTAGAGTATCACCCACAAGTACAAAAGATTTACTCTTGTGCATTGTTTTGATTTTTTCTATGTGAATGACTGTATCTTTTGGATGGGGAGGTGTGTATAACAGTAGTCAGTGTCCATAAGCACGCACTTGATACCTCTAGATGACCTACGCGCCTGTCCAAATGGTATTTTTGAATAGTGAGGCCTTTTCTTTTTTTATCTCATGGCAAACTCTGTGTATGCTGTGTAGCTATCAGCTGTACATTAACTTGCCATTTGAAAATCTACCTGCTAGCAGGGCATTCATTCTTCACCTGTCTGGAAGTGATGGTAAAGGGGTGGGACTGTTTGTCATGTGGCAACACTCTGTCCTGGTAGACCCAGCTAACCTTTTGGGAAGAAAGCTGGAGATTGCGGTGGCAGTGAGGCAGAAACTGACACTGGGATCTCAAAGAGTTAATACTGGCTCCTATGGCTTACTCAAAACTAGATATCCTAATAGGATTTGAGAGTTTGAGACGGATCACTTGAAAATTAGTGTTTCTACTCTGTGGATGGCACAGAATGATTTTTCTCCCCTGCAAATGACCTAGTTTGTAGTTGCCAGGCAGCCCTGTCTGCACTCACCTGTGGGCCCTACTCATCATGCAGGCTGAGAGGTTCATAAGTGCTATTTACAACCAGGTATTTACAGCCTTGTTGGCCAACAGAAATGTTTTCAAGACTTGGAAGGTATCTCTAGACTACTTGCCCACACTCACATTGAATACGCTAGCTTGTATGCCTAGATGCATGGAAAATTTATAAATTTTCACCATCAAAAATTACACCACTTCTGGTAAAAATTTGTTGAAATTAAATTTTTTTAAATCTTTAACACGACTTGATTTGTATTCAATTTTAATGAAGTTGATACTTTTCTCTTTCTGCAGCATTTTAAAATCAATTCTAGAACTTCTCACAATTTCATTGAGTTAAAAAAATTCTGACAGTTGTGGGGAGGAATTCTTCCTCCTCCTGTCTTGTTCTATCATTGTTGTGACAGACTGAATGGCTTGTAGGATGGTGGGAGGCAACTCCACGGAGCAGTGAACTCAGGAATATTGTTCTTATCCTCTTGAGTTCTCAAACAATGTCCCGGCAGACCGATGTAAGACTGCTTCTTGAGACCACACATTTTCTCTTTTGGAGATCAGGGGATGCATAAGGCTCTATAGCGATTCTGTGCAGGAGTAAGTTTTGTGGAGGGAGTAGACAGAGCTACAAGCAAGTTTACACATTGTCATCTGAGAGGAATCCACTGGGCAAGAGATGGGAGCCGTGCCACATAATGTCTGATGCTGCAGGCTTGGCCTTCAGGGGCTAGATCTGGTGGATTTAACTGTGGACATCTAAAGGGATGGCTGGTCCCCACCTGTGTCGTTTGCCAAGGGTTAGTGCCTCTGCTGCAGGGTAGCGAAGCAGGATTCACATCAGTTCCTTGGCTGCCCCAGGTCACTCTCCAGTATTTCAGCATAAACCCCACCTCCCGCAGCAGTTTATACAAATGAGCTAGGTAACGGACTGACAGGCAGACCCACGTCCTCTTCCACTGCCTGTGCTATCAAGGTAGTAATCTCTGGCAGGGAGGTGCAGAAAAGAGGTGTGCAACAAGCTACAGTGATACATTCAACTCTGCTAAATGGATCTTCCAGTTTGTTTGCCACTCGTCTCACAGGAGGCAGAGTCTAGGGATGGTCCAGTAGTGAGGGGTGGCCAGCTGGAGACCACCTCTGCCTTCTCCTGCACCACTGGCCCTTCTTAGAGTGTGATTTTCCTAAGATAGATACAGGGTGTTCTTACACATCCCTACCCCACTGACCTGCATAATCTGAGAAACTTGTGCCTGAACTTGCTTGACATTAGGAAGTTATTTTTTAGCTCTGGCTATGCATGTTGTGGTATCATAAATACTCTTTTGCCCATCTGCATCCATTTTCGTAGGTGAGACTCTGTCACATCTCTTCAGATCAAGGGCATAAGTTAGGTCCTAAATTGCAATGGTTAGTGATTGAAGTAGAAAACATTTAAATCAAAGACTGTCTGAAGCTTAGAACAAACCATTCCGTCTGTCCTGTCTTTGAACAGAATGCACGGATTGAAAGAAAATTATCAGAGAGAGAAAAAAAGTCGCATATAATTGGGAAACAGAAAATCTTCAGGAAGAGCCAAGATTGGAATAGGTAAGCTGCTCTAATGGGGAGGCTGGGTTAGAAAAAATCAGGTAGTTTTGGAGTACCCCATGTTTCAGGAGAATGGTGTGATCTGATCGGAAATTCCCTGTGTAGGTTCAAAAGCTCTGGACTGAGCTCAAAGGAAGGCTCTGATAGGATGGTGAAAGGAGGAAGGCCTTATTTTTGTATAGATTCATGTATTTATTGTGGCATGAAGTAAGTAGTGGTGGAGTCTTAATGAACTTTGGTCATAAGTCTGACTTTCATTTTTGGTTTACTTAGCTCTACCAAGTACTTGTAGAGATGCAAATGGTATACCAGAGGGCTTGCACTTCCAGGGGTAAGTTCTGGGAGATAATTTATTTCAACCCTGAGGGACTGGCCTTAAATCCTGTGGGGACAAAAATTGATTCCATCTTTTAGATGCCCAAGAGAGGATCTAGAACCTGAAAACTAGAGATGTCAGGTGAGTGAGTACGCAGATCCTTCCCAGACTCTTCAGGTTTCAGGTTGGAGGGAGGTCACTGAGTGGATCTCTGGCACTTTCTGTAGCAATGAAGTCTTGCTCTGTTCAGTGTCTTGCTTTGAAAATGTAAGGTAGGCCCATTTCCACCAGCTCACCATTATTATATGTCAGTTGGCGCAATTTCTTTTAGCACGCTACAGCATCTGTTAAAATATCCATTTGATATTAGACATTGCATGTTTATTCCTACAGTTGTCTTTCGTACCTCTTACTTATTGTGGCACGGGCACAGGGCTGTTCCCAGGATATCTGCCTCATCAGTATCTGAGTAAGTCTGCATTAACAGACCTGTGATCCAGAAGAAAAGTCATAGCTAGAGAAATGAGACATGGATGCGGGATACTTGAAAGGCTACTGATAAAATGTCAAAGCACAGCCAGATGTTGCACGTACACGTTCCTTACATTGCATAATTCCCTGTGCTCTTGTGCAAATTGAAAGTAGAAATGGTGTCATGGTGCCTGTTTCTTATTTATTCAAATATCCCCTGGCTTGGAGGTTAAACTGTGAACCACAGTGCCACATCCAGTAACATATGCTCTGTGCGTGCGCGCGCATGTGTGTAAAGTACTGGGAAAACCTGGGACAGAAGGTGTCCTCTACTAGCCATACAGGAAAAGTAAAGACAGCTTGAACTGTGGTTTCACTGTCATAGAGCATCCAGAAGAACCTGAGGTAGCAAGTGCTTGTCCTGTAAATTCCTCATCCCTCTGACAATACTCAGGCATCTTAAGGACTGCTCCTTTTGGTGTCTGCAGGTATACCTACTTACCCATGATGTATGAACCACAGTTTTCCAGGAACCTCCCAGCTTTTAGGGTGACTTCTTGGGACTCCAGTATAGTTGCATTTCCCAGAAACAGTAGAGACCCTTCTCTGAGTGAATTGACTTGTACGGACTACTCACGCTCATGGAAGAACAAAACTGCAAGGAAATGGCAGTTTTGATACAAAAGCAGCAGGCTGGTGAGCGCTGAGCAAAGAGGAGCTTGCTTAGGGCTGCAGGCCTGCCTTCAGCTCTGTAAGGAATAAAGTTAATTGTCGCCTGGCCTCAGTTAAATGGGTGACTGCATGAGCAGTAGCATGTTCAATCACAAAGCCACTAGAAACAACTTGACATGAGATGGACTTACTTCTATCTCATTTTTGTTCTAAAAGGGATGTCATTTATTCTAAAGGGATCAGGGACTGAAACAGCGAGGCTATGATGTGCCTCCAGTACCTCCTTCCTTAGCAGGTTTGTTCCGAGCCAGTGGAACAAAAATGATGCCTTCTGAAAAGCACAACCTGCCTTGAAAATTTAAGTCAAACCCACAGTAGGGAAATGGGGACCATCACAAGTACTTCATTGCAAAACCCACTTCATGTATGAGGTCCTGGGTGAGATTTTCAAATATATCTGAGTGAGTTACTGTGTGGTGGCTGGAACTCTGAATTAATTGAAAAACCTATCGATTTTCTCCACTAAAGAACAAAAATGGATAGTTCTTTCTGTGGGTATTGAAACTGTCATTGCTTTCAGTATTGCTACTGCTGACTCTATCAGATTTCAGTCGACCAATTTGCCAATTTTAGCCTATGAGAAACAGAATTGCCTTGGGGCAGGTGTTCTGAATAGTTTGTCTTTTTAACAGTCTATATACTCTTCAGGAAATGGACAGGTTAGCTATACATATTTGATAGAAGTGCTACTATTTTAGCTGAAATGGCTGTTTTTCAGGGAAGGGAAGGGAAGGGAAGGGAAGGGAAGGGAAGGGAAGGGAAGGGAAGGGAAGGGAAGGGAAGGGAAGGGAAGGGAAGGGAAGGGAAGGGAAGGGAAGGGAAGGGAAGGGAAGGGAAGGGAAGGGAAGGGAGTCTTCACAAATCTTTGAAAGAAACTATCATTTTCCTTCTATTATTGTTCTCTTAGAAGAACTGCACTTGAGTGACTAAGTTAAATAACACAAGCAAAAGATGATGATTCATGCTGCTTTTCATGATAGTTTCTAATGTTCAAAAGCCAGTATCACAGCTGCAGCTTTGAATAAATGCGTGGGGAAAGGAATAAAATTATAGTAGGTATGTTAGCGTAATGTTCCCAATGTGCAGCCTGTGTATGTGATTACCTAATATTCCTTACCAGCTGTTTCTTAACATTAGTCATAGTGATCTAAAACAACCACCCTCTCTTCATTTATCTCAGTAAACATTGTTCTTTTTTGAAGAGGTAAGCTGTTTAGGAACAAAAGTTGTTCCCTCCTCCCCTTCAGCTCTTTCGTGTGCATGTCGTAATCATCTTGAATTGGAAACAGCTATAGCTGATTGTGTAGGTAATAAACAGTCAAGAAATATTTAAATATGGTAATAGCTATATTTGAGTATCATTATGAATGCGTTCCCTAGTAGCGTCTGGAAAATGCAAGGCTCTGTTCTCATGCCAGTACAAAACAAAGATAAAAGGAGGAAATGTTTTCATTTTCTTGTGTAACAGTACACATCTCTTTTTCCAAATGGAATCACGATAATCCTCTTCAATTCAGGGTTTGGCTTTTCATTTGAAGCTGCTTATACCGTGCAACCATTTTGGTTTTATTTCAAATATGCATGGTCATAATTCATTACGTGTTCATGCTAGTATCTTCATAAGCGTCTATCTCACTTATTGATGGTGAGCTGTGCTCCATTCCTGCCTAGCTCCCAGGAAACTCAGTGGGACATGTGTTTCCAAATTCACTGGGACACATTCAATGGAGCAAAATGCTGCTTAGGGTGAGGAGAATCAGCTCAAAGTATGTTTGAAGGGGAAATGGCAGGAGTTCTCGTGAGACTGAGGAGAGGCAGGAAGTGGATCACCTCACTCGGTGGCTGCAAGTACCTTCTCTACGCAGGGTGGTGACCTTCCTTGACAGGACAAGCTGCAAACCAAAACATTCCTGTAGCTAACTCATTCCTTGCTCCAGAAGAAGGCCAGAGTCAAGACATAGAATGACATTCAGGGTCATAAGCTGATCATAAGCAACCTGGTCTGGACCATGTGATCTCTAAGAGGGCTTCTTTGGTTTTGCTTTACGTCTGTGTAAGCAAGAGCGTAGTTTTGCCCAGCACTTAAAAGTGATTATTTCTCACTGCTTTGTCTAAGGAAAGACCAGATTAGTCCATATTCTAGTATGTGTATGATACTGAAGCATAAGCTATTTCCTACCTGGTCTTCAATACAGAACAGATTGACAGGAATGCTTTCTTGTCAGCTGTCAGCAACGAGAAAGATTTGTACTTCTTTGCAAAAATAAAGCATTGACGAAACAGAAATCAGTTGATAAGTATTTGGATAAGTTTATGAATAAGTATTTAGAAAATGCTATTTAAAACCCCAAACAACAAGAAACTCCAAGGACTAGCTATTGTGGAGAAGTAATCAAACTGGGCATATATGGAGGGAAAATGATACTTTATTTGCAATTTTGAAGGCTAGTAAATGGTAGTAAACGCCAGATATCAAGGAAAAATGTAGTGAGAGGCTCAGCTGGGGTTTGATTAAAGATCAGTGGGGAGGTCTCATTAATATGTGAAGTGCAGTGTATGTACCTCTTTGTCAACATATAGCTGGTGCAAAATCAAGGTTGATTTCTGCATAACACCCTCCCCCCCCCATTTTCTTTTGTCTTTCTACTAGCCTACTCAAATTGTGTGTTCTTCTCTTTCTGTTGCACCGTGTTACTGATCAAACTGATGGGAAACACAGGAGAAAAGACTTCTGATCTCAGACTGTGGTGGGTTTTTTTATTCCAAAAGAACAATTAACAACTAAAAGAAATTAAAGTGATTCTCTCAGTACCTGCTATTATGTAGCTGCATAGCCAAAGCTCTTCTTTATAGAAAACAATCTTGAAAATGCAGTCCTAGAAAATGTAATGTGCCATTTGTAGACAGTAAAGTAGTAGTATAGTATAGAAAGCAAAGAAGCCTTCAAAATTGGAGCACGTTGATCAGTACAACACATTCTACTCTTAAAGTTATTTAATATTTGTAAAATACCAGCATGAAGTATGTACAGTCAATGTTTCTCTCCGTACTTCCATTTAGATGTTTGCTGCAGCACAAGAAAGATGTGTCAACTGAAGCATATGTTAGGATACCTGTCAGACTAAAATGCAAGGCACAATATTGAAATACTGAATTCAGGTCTTTTGTATAGATAACCAGCTGTTATTTAACAAAAAGATACCTCAAAATTATTCATAGTAAAAATATTTATAGTGAGCACATAAGCAAGAAAGCATGCATTCTGGAATACTTTAAAAACAACTGTGTAAAAGCAATTTATTTCTGAGGAAGTTTAATCCAGTGTACTGCTATACTAACTCACACTCCTGCTGTTGCCCGTACATTATGTTCATGAAAAGTAACAGCTGTAACATCTGTTATCATCACAGCGTATTTTCAGCACAGCATTAACAGACATTTGTACCATATATGCAGTCTTTCTCTTCTCCTCACCTCTTCTTCCGAGGTAACTACCCCTCCTTCAGTATGAACATGTGCTTATATAACCTGAGCCTCCAGAAGTTGAAAGGCATTTACAACATATCTGGATCTATTGCCAAATCCTTCTTGACTGGGAACATACAGAAGACTCTGGTTGGGAAATCCTCAGCAGTTAGAGCATTCAGGGCTCTTGAAAATGAGTACTTTCTTCTCTTTAGTTTATCTGATTCAACAAGGATGTTCCCTGTAGACAAAATGTTAATATTTCTGGGATGTCAGCCAAGACAGTAACCTATCTTCTGGATTTCTACAAAGCACCTTTCCTTCTTCTTAAACCAGTTGAATCAAATAAGGGATTTAAAAGCTGGAATCTCACTCAAGTCTTCCTTTTCACTTCTATGTTATTTTTTTTCTGTTTTTTTTTTTTTTTCCCCTCTCCTTTTTGTACTTACTGGGAAGGAACAGTAATCAGCCAGCTAATAGGTAACCGATACACTCAAATTTCATAGTCCTCTCTTGCAGTCCTCCATATTTATAAATCTACCATGGAATTTACATTTTATTTTAATAGGGCCTTGTCCAATAGAAAAAGGATGAAATAGCTACTCTTTATAATCAAGCTATTACAGATGGGCAGAACCAACTGGGATGACATAGCTTTGGTCTCTTTTTTCACTTTTTGTCATTCAGCTTGTGGGTGTTTGGTTATCACTCAAAGCCTGACTGAGTCTGATTCACCAAGCTTTCGAGCTCTAGCTTGCCAGTAACATCAACCTTCATGCAACAGATAGGGTTACATGTGCACACACAGCTAGTTAAGTCCTCTGTTGTTCCACACATCCTCTTTTCCTAGTCAAATATAGCAAGAATTCATGGTCAACACTAGCATAACACAGAATTTCAAAGCCATTCCGAAAAAAAAAAAAGCCTCAACATTCAGTCATCTGTGATTAATTGCTGATGCCTCAGGTGATTGCTTCCCTCCAAACAGTGTATTTCCATAAATTCTGGTTACCTCCTAGGGTCTAGCTCTTGAGAGTCATTGACAATCTTGACAATTGTTGACAGTCATCTAAGATTGCTGTCTGCGTTGACCCTATCTGGGCAAAACAGCCAACTCAGAAAACCATGTGTTTCTCCCCTGTGTGATCTAAGTGACTGTTTGAAATGACTATCACGTTCAAAACAACTTTTGGGTCACCATTGCGATCTGTGATCTGACTTGTTACAAATAGGCACAGTATCATTTTCATGAAATAATAATAATACTCAGAACCTCACATTAAAATAAGTACTGTTTTTATACTAATCTGCCCTATTAATATCTGCAAATCATCCTTGACTTCAGTAGCAATTTGCTGGATGAAGGACTAACAGGCTATTGATGATATACTTCAACCTATATACCACTGCAAGCTGCTTACTCCTTTGTAACTAACTGGTGCCTTACTATTAAACAATATTGTGTCAGGTATGGTGCGTCTAGAGAAAGCTGTAAGATAAAAACATTCTATTAATCACATTTCAGGGAAATCATAGGATAGGAGCATGGAGTTTACAGTTCCTCTCCTGTACAAGCTGGAAATAATGCTGCTCTCACCATCCTGTGCTTAGACTTTTCAGTATGGTCTCATTTGCAGCAGCAGTTTCTGAAAGTTGCAGTTTACATTTCATCTAATCCTGGTCTCTGGTAAATAAAGACATGAGACTTTGTATACTTATAGATCAAGATAAAAGCTTTTGCTTGCACACATTGCTGTGTAGATTTCCTGAACTAATCTTGCTGCTATAAGAGCAAAAGTCCTTCCCTGAACAATTCAGTAAACAGTTAAGTTTTCCTTGTTTTCAAAATGCCTGAGGACGAAGGGGAGATGAGGCAATCATGGCCTCAAGCAACATTTCAACCTGGCAATAAAAATCAATAGACATTAGGACCAGTTGCTCTGAGTGATGTTAGCAAGTGCCAGAATTGTAGTGCTGGACACACAAATTCCATGTAATGTAAGTAATATACCTGGCAGGAAAGGCAATACAGCTAAAATGAGACCTTTGATAACATGCCCTCCCATTCAGATAAGGAAGATGTAAAAGACTTCCTGGAAACAATTAATTAGGTGGGGAAACATGCTTGTGCCTGCTGTGCCACAGCTGGAAAGTGAAACCATTGCACTACTGAGCAAAGACAGTCAAAATGAAACAGGGTAAAGCTGTTCGCTATCTGGGAACTGTGATATGCAGGGTCAGGCCAGAGCACGCACACAACTGCTTCCTTGTCACGTGTCCCAGTGCACATGTGGACATCTTGGCTAGGGTTCTGCAGTGCCTCCAGTGCAAGGTAGACTAGTTCTAACTCAGCGTGCGCCCTTCTGTCTGCGTATAACTTACAATTTAATAGCATGAATTATTGTTTCATCTTCTAAAGGATTTTTTTAGTATTTTGCAGAATGACTGCCATGTGAAATACAGACAATAAAATATTGACAGTGTTCATATAGTAGTTGGGAGCAACACTCCTTTAACTCCAGAAGCTACAGGGTGAAATTCTGCGTCCGACAGACAAAAAGATCAGGCCCTTTTGGCCTGAGAAACCTATAAATCACTTCAATAAGGTAACACCTGTCACACTATAAAGACAAATCTCAAAACAAGACATTGAATTTTTTAATATTTGTTTAACAGCATACAGGAATAAAGAAATGAGAACAGGGCCGACAAAAGTAATGACACTTTGAAAGTAGAACATATAAGGAAAAGAGACAATAAAAAGTTATGAGAACATATTAATCACACAGAGTCTCACCATCTGTTGACTCCATATATATACCCCATCCTACTGCTCCATATGGTACTCGAAGATAAATACATATAATGATGGATAACAAGTGAAAAATAGCACACAAAAGGTCTAACGTACACATAGTAAATAAGCATATGGCATAATGACCCCATTTTGGTGTATCTGGTATGACCTCCCAGAATACACAAGCAAGGAAAGGAACTGATCAGCAATTGAGCAAATGTGGCATTAAACAGATCTAGTGACTTCAGTCACTGAAAACTCAACAAATCTCAGCCATGGAAGGAGCCTTAACCAAATAAACAGTCTGGGAACATTAAAGCCAGGAAATAATCACAGAATCATAGAATCGTAGAACGGCTTGGGTTGGAAGGGACCTTAAAGATGATCTAGTTCCAACCCCCCTGCCATGGGCAGGGACACCTCCCACTAGACCAGGCCGCTCAAAGCCTCATCCAGCCTGGCCTTGAACACTTCCAGGGATACAACCACAGAGCTCTGCCCAATAGCTCTGTCGCTCCTCTTCCCTCTCTCTCTCTCTCTCTCTTCCAAACGCACCCAAATATCAGTGACTTTCTGTTACCACAAATTGTGTTTTGCTTTGCCTGTGGGTGCTTTCAATGATGGAGCTTCACATTTAAGGAAGTAGAGGATACTTTTCTGTGGACTGTGGAGCACAGACAGAGGTGGAGAGTCTGTGTTTTCTCTTTTCCTGCAGATTGTTCCCTGTGCAAGATAGAACATTGCACACCTAAGAACCAGGCCTTCTTGAATCAGAGAACAAGGCTGGCCTTTAGGACAAGTGGAAATAATATTGCTCAGAAGGTGGATAGTGCTCTAGAGGAGCTGGTAACTCTCCTCAATTTTCACTTCCCTACTCCTTCTTCTGCTGCCTACTGAGGTCTCAGTAGGAAAGAAGCTGAATTCTGTGCAACATGAAGGTTAGCCATGCATCTAGGTGCTGGGTTTTCTTTGCAGTTCCCTGCCAGAAGAGTGGAGTTTTTTCCAATCATGAACTCTGTGCACCGGACAGGAGAATCTTCAGCTTTTCATTCCAGTTAGAGAAGCTGGTTCGACAAACATCCCGTGGTCATTTTCAGATGTTCTTTTTGGGTCCTCTAGTCCCATCACAGTTTGTTTCGTTGAATATATAGTTCTACAGACTTTCATAATTTATTGTATGTGTAATTAATGGATGGATAGGCTGTTTAGCATTGTCTACATTTTCTTCCCAAAAATCGTAGAACTAAGGATGTAATTTGTCTTACTATAAGTGGTAGCATTTGGAGATGAAAATCAACTGACACATCAAGGAACTGGGCTGTGTAAAACAGATGCACCCCACCTCTGATAGCGGCTATCAGCTCCCAGTTCACAACAGCCTTTCTGATTTTTAAGGAAAGCAGGGAGCCTCGTGCGCAAATCCTACTGGTTTAGAGGGACTTCCTTTCACTTGCACCCTCTTCCCCCACCCTGTATTTGTGGACTTCCATGTCATGCAGAAGAGATTGAGCCTCTGACCGTTGGTTACTGCGGTTTCCATGGCAGCTACAAAGATTATTTTGGAAAGCAGTTGACTCTAACTGGAATCTTTGATCTTTATGTCTTAATGAGTTGTGCTCAATGTACAAGTATTTCCTATATTTCTGCTCCTATTACAATTCAAAGATTTCTTTTTTTTTTTATGAGAATATTTTCAACCCAGCAAGGAAGTTATTCCTGTGCCTGAAGGAAAGTCACTGCAAACTGCTAATCTGTTGGCTGGGGTCTGGGGTTGCTGCCTTGGTGTCACTGTGAGCAGAGGTCAGCACGTCAGGGGAGTGAGCATTCTGCATCCACTTTCCTGGTCCTGTGCAAATGCTAGACTTGGCGTGGGCAAAGACTGTTCTTCTGGAATGTGGAAGAGTCAGAGTCCTTCTTGAGTGCTCTACCTGCCTCCAACCATAGCTCCATTATTAAGAGCAAGTGACGTTGCTACCCTATACAAGGGAAGGGAGGGGATTAAACCTGATCTAGTTGCTAACTACTTCTGTGATTAAAACCAGAGAGCTCTTGTCATTCTCCGTTTACTATTCTTAGTTGTGTTTTGTTTGCCTGCAGCTATGTAGTCCTGATGGATGCTTATGGTTGCAGAAGCCCTTGTTTATCACTTCTGTTGTCAGAGCAGTGATATGTGTTCTGCCAGGTAAAATTTAGGGCCACGTGTTTCTCTGTGGCAGAACAGTGAGCTAAGAGGATTTCATGAGGGAGTTTTTATGAGACTTTTCTATTTGTTGACCACAGATAATAGACGAAAGATCTGATAAAGGCCTTCATTTCTCACTGAAAAAGTGACCTTTCTGGAGGTTTAGCTTTTTAATTATTTTTCCTCAATTTCTGATCATCTGTCCAACTTCTGGTTTTGTCCAGAAGTGGAAGTATTGCCCTGCCATGAGAAATGCTTTTTCTAGGGTATTTTATTTCTGATCCACTGAAGCAGTAAAATGCTAGGAATCTTTGTGAAAAATCTTATTCTTGGAAAATTAGGAGCTGTATTTGAAGTTGTGTTTCCTCAGCAGCATGTGCTTACTGGGAAGAAAGATAGAGATTGCTTATCAGTGGAACATTGCGTCTGTCTTCTGCTGAATTAAGTAACCTATAAGGAGGGAGGGAGTGCAAATAGCATGTTAGAAGAGAAATCAGTGCAGTAAAGGTTATAAGCAGCAGTGACAAATCGTGACACCTTACTGTGTCATCCCTCCCACTTGGACGGAGGATAGTCTATTGGCTAGAATGCTTTGATTTATTTTCCATTCTTGACGATGCCATGTATATTAGTCTATGTTGACAGGGGTTTCTGATTTTGGAAGCCAAAGGCAAACTCTAACCTTATTCCCAATCCAATATAGCCAACATGAGGCTCTTTTTTTTTTGTGTGGTAGGGTAAGCCTACATACTAAGCTGCCAAAGGGAGACGGTCCAAAGATGAATTGAGCTAGCTCAAAACCCAAGACTATATAACTTAATGTCATCACTGCATCACAAAAACCTGATTTCTCCCCTGCAGCAGCGACAGGCTATGAAGGCAAGAGGTGAAAAGTCTCTGTGCAGGTAGTATGCTTGGCTCATACAGCTGGTACCCGTCTTTTCTGGAGGAGGTTGTGGGGCTGGGCCTTGGTGAATCCGTCTGGACTGGAGTCTTGTTATTGTTTACATGCTCTCTGAACATGTAGGTCATACATTTTTTTTGGAGCACAGTAGACTAGATTTTTACTGGTTTGGTTTTAACTCTAATCTGAAAGTGTGTTTGGAAAATCAGATTGTCCAGATCATTCCTGGATGAGTGCGTGGCTGCCCCAGCAGCCTGCTATTCTCAGACAACCAAATTCCTGGCCTTTGCCTCAGGCTGGGTCTGGCTAGGTAGGTACATTTCTGTTTGTCTGTACAGTCTGAGACAGTCTCATTTTCTCACTGGCCTGATTTTCAGAGGTGTCAGGCGCCCACAAATCTAAAAAAGTCAAAGGACATCTGGATGCTCTGAAAACCTTGCCAGGGATGGATACTTTCAATTCAGCAAGAAGAACACTTGCAGGTCATTTATTCTGTCCTTAGCTGCTTTTCCTGCCACGTCTTTTACTTTTGGCTCTCTTTGTGATTAAATTATATTAACAACTTTGGCATCTATCTGAATGCGAAGATCCTGCTCATGGGTCCTACAGATTAGTTCAGATTCTGTACCTTCCCCTTTATTTATTTACCTATTTTTAAAGCAAATAGCTAGTTTTGGAGAAAAGCGTAAACATGTGCTGTTAGTGAGTGTAGCATCACCATAAAAACTTTTAGACCAAGGTGATAATATTTTAGAAAACCATCATTATTGTTCTAAATATACCAGGAGCTTTGTGGCCTTTATTTGTGATTTTTAGATAGTCAAGTTTGGTAAAGTTGTACTGATTTACATTTGCCCTTGTGTGCAGCCTGCAGTATGGCATCAGTTACCCAAACTGGGAATATACATGTGAGCAAGTGAATTATTCCATTTTTAAGAGAAACCCCACAAAGAAAAGTTGTCTTTTCTGTCCTCTTAGAGTTCATCTCCTAATGTACTTTGCCATTTCTTTAGGTCTTAAAACCATGGTTATGATTTTTTTGATCTATGAACTGGATACTGCTGTTTGGCAAAATCACTATGAACATATTGCAGCCAGAGGAAGAGGCTACTGAGTTTTATCTATAGCTGGTATTTCTAAAGTTCAGTTTTAAGTAAGGTGGTAGAGAATAACAGACTGTGGAACAACTGAGAGATCGTGGAAAAATTCTGTAACATTATTTCATTAGGTAATTAGAACATTTAGGTGACTCAGTTTTTTTTGTAATCAGCCTTACTGTTTGGAAATATTGGGAGTCTTTTCAACTGATTAAGATATTCCTCAAATGACTTGTATGTTACTTTCTTCAAGCTCTGTTTCTAAAACTGCAGCAGCTATTTGGCATATGCCAAAACTTACTTTTCTACAATAGATGAAGAAAGGGCCGGGAGTAAAGTATGAAGTAAAGGCAACTTGTCTCTCCAAAGAGAGGAATTGTGTATCCAGATGTTCTTGGATCACCACAGGAAAAACGACTGATTCACAGATCAGAGTTCACATTTGTTGGTCCAGCAGCTTCTGTTTCCCCACTAAGATAATACTGTTTTCAGATGGAATGAGGTGTATTTTTTTTTCAGTTATGATGCCGTGGAGGCTTTTCTTATGACATAAGAGAATAGTAAGAGAGGCTGAAGGATGAACATTTTGATGTATTTGAGAGCAGCCTTATGGCAAAATAACTCTGATCATGAGCAGTCATTTCTAATATGTGCCGGTATTTTATTATTTTGTATCCATTTGGAAGCAGTTTATCGTTAGCTTTTTTTTTTACCACCCTTTCTCTTGGTTTCTCTTCTTGAATTACATGGAGGTTACTGGAAGAAGCCTGAAGTGATTTGGAGAGTTTTTCTCTCTCTGAAGTTCCATCCCGGACCTGAAACACACCAGTTTCATAGAAACCTTCTTTTGTTTTTGTCAAATGGTATTTGTTGACTTTTGAGGGAAGGGGGAAGCGTCAACAAGTTTTCAGACAACTTTCATTGTGATTTAATCTGGATATCTGTGTAGGAGAACACCTAGGAGTCAAGTACTGTCTCATTGCTCAACACTAGCCATCCCTAAACTTGAAGAAAATGTGCTGCTGCGGGGAGCAATAGATATTTCGGCTCAACTCTGCAAAACTACTTTTAGCAGAAATAACTGATGCAAAGTTGGAATGGTCAAGTGTCCAGAGTTAACTGGATTTCTGTGAAGTCAGTGCCTAGAAGAACTGCACTGGATCGGTGTAGTTCACACCTCTCCTGTGCATTGTGGTGCAAGATCGCAGCCTTAAAACACTTGATAGTCCTGTAGCAAGGACACCAGAATAAGAGTCCAGAGTAATTTCTAAAAACACACTAGGTTTCATTCAATTTGGATCCATAACAAAGACACTGAGGAGGACCAGAATAAAATGCACATGAAACATATGAAGCTGGTGTGTGCAAACCCTGGCTAGGATAATTAACGTGCAGTTGCACAGTTTTTTTTCTAAATGGAAGAACATCTGGTGCTCAGAGATGTGGGTGAGTGAAAAGAGTGTTATTTGGAAATAAGATCACGCGAAGGCTTGGAAGACAGCTATTGTGTGGCTACACCTTCAAAGGAACCCTCTAATTCTGTTCAAACAATAAAGGAGAAAGGAGGCTCAGGCCCATTCATGTGAAACCGTGAATAGTTTCCTGGCTTTGGGGAACATGCAGCTAATGCTTCATGAGACTGTCATCTCCTCCTCTGAGAAAGCACAGTGGAAATACCCTGGAGGGAAAAGTCACATGGGAGAAGATCAAAGCAACCTGAAAAATGTAACCGAATGGCACTAGAGAGGCAAGGGGGAGGGATGATAAAAAATGCCTGCTACCTAAAGGGTCTGACATTGGCAGGGGCAGGGAGAAGGAGATCAGCTGGGACAAACAAAAGGCACCCTGAAGAAGCCCTTTGCCATCGTGTGCTGTAACTATTCCAAAAGGCGCCTATCTAGAGTCATGCTCACACACCCTTAGGAAAATAAGATAGACTTTTCCCTGTGGTATTTTTGTTTTACTTTGCAATATTTTTTTTTCTCTTCATGCTTAAATAAAGCTGCCTGACAACTTACATGCCTTTTAGACTTTGGGATTTTAGGAGAGAACAGATAGAGATGACACACTTTTCATTTATAAGATCGGTAATACAGAAAGAGCATATACCTGGTGTCTACCCTGTCCTAATGTGCGGTCACGCATGGTGAGTTGCTTTCAGGCCTAGGATGTGCAAAAATGGCTAATATGAGTAGATGCGTAGTCTTATCACCTCTCCTTAAAGTCCACAGCCCATTCTTTCCTCAACCAATAACCTGCCTGAATTGCTAGTAAAATCTAAATTTTCTAGAAAAGAATCTACTTAAGACGGTAGTATGCATAGTCTGTAGCACGATGGCCTAGTGCTCCTGTTGGACCTTTAGATTCCAAATTGCTAATCTTAACAACAGCAATAAGTAAACATCCTGTGATTACACGTGAAATTTTTTCAAATGGATCTAAAGTGACGTTTATTAGCCAAAACCTTTGAATGACAGAAGAAGCTGGCATCACTTCCCGATTCCTTTTCAGTTAGGAAAGGTCTGTGGTCAGAGCATTTTCATCTATCGTGAACCCAAGACTCTAGATTAAGAGAAGTGGCTAAAATGGATTTTTATAAATTCAGTCCAAATGCCACTATTTTGGGGAAGTGAATTTCTGCTACAAGACACACTCTGCTGAACTAGCTGCTTGCTATCCAGGTTTCATGATCTAAATGATTTACTGTTTGTTGCCTCTTGAGAGCTGAGGAATTTCATTCTTATGATGAAAACTCCTGGGGAGATGCACTCATTTGTAGAGTGCTTCAGTTCAGATGAACTATGAAAGTGTGTGCATAATAATACCGATGTCAGACTTCCTTGGCTGATTTTTTTCAATATATACTTGTTGTTTTTTTTTTTTTAATTTTTATTTTTGGGGCATAGTGTCTGGGGATTATAATCTTGATTGGGACTTCCAGTTCAAAAAGGAAGCAGTAATTCTTTCCTTTGTTTGACTGGGGTTTATCAGAGTAGTGCTTATTTAACCTTGTGGGCGTTGTCGTGTGATACCACTTTTGGGCCTGACAGGCTTGGGAGATTTCCTTCTCTACCACCTATGACGTAGCTGTGCAAATGAAAAAGGGAACTTACTTTACTTCAGGGAACAACTTGCTTCTATGCTGATAAGATTTGGTGTCTTTCACCTCTAATCTTAACAGAGATTAAACAGTGGGGATAAACTAAGTTCAGATTAGCTAAACCAAATGAGGTTTTTAATCCTGCTGTTGTAAAAGTAATACTGAACCCTTTAGTGTTTGTTTGCTTGCTTGTTTTGCTAGTCTTCTAGTAATCAAGGAAACTTTTGATACAAAGTGGAAATGTTTCAGGCCTGGAACCAGTGCATAGGTGAGCAATTGCAGATGTCTTTTTAACAATTTAAATGAAGGAGCATAGTAGGCTCTCGTCAGGCCAACAGCAACCTTGTGATGGCATGGGATGTGCTCAGATGAGTGCGCTGCTGTAGGAGGAAGCAGAACAGCAGATAGTGCTTAGGTGGCATTGGGTGAATTGGCCAGCCTTAGCCTATAACGGAATTTGACTGAGACTTCAGGGAATTAGTTGCCACCTCTGATTGATCATACAGCCCCATGGCTTTTTATTGTGTATTTTAAATGTCTTGGTCACTTAAAGATTTTGGTATGACACTCAGGAGGTTGAGAAAATTAACCATCCCAGAGTCTTGTCATTTCTCATTTGTCCCATAGCCAGTGGGTCATAGCTGGGATGCTCTGCCCAGATGTGAGTTGTGCAACACTGCAACTTGTGCTGGGGCTGCTTATATAAAGTTGTGTGTGTGCTCTGTGCTCAGTGTGGGCACGTTCATACCCTCTGTATGAATCCCTGCAGGGCTTCTACTTTACCAGTGCTTTAGTTTGGTTTCTTAAGGAAATTCTGGTTGTGCAGTTGTACAGTGTGCTTGCCCCCTTTCTCCATCCCCTTTGCTCCTTCAGTAGCTTCTTATGCAACCAAAACGTTGAGGTCTTAAAGAGATGTGTTTCCTATGGAAGCCTAAAACAGAACAAGCTTACCTGTGCCCGTACTGAGGGGCCGACTTTGGTGAGCTGGTCTCCTTCTGAACACCAGAAAGACAAAGAGAGGAAGCTTATAAAAGCCTTGACCATGCGAAAAGCTTCATCTGAACCTTATGCTTAATTGGATGCCAAAATCGGGCAAACATAAATCTGCAAAAAATGTGAATCCTTAGTTCTGGGTTGATGGAATGGCATCATAGCCTAATGCTCTCTGAAGGCCCAGTCTCAGCTGAAGACCTTCCCTTTACTATCTCGAGGCCTGTCCTTTTCTCTCAGTCCAGATGCACAGTAAAGGAATTCTGTTTCCAGCCTTCCAGATTGAAGAGTAGAAACAAATAAAGAAAAAGTCCACAAGGGAACTGAAAAGAGAAGCCTGCTGCCTAATCTTCACTTTGGCTGCCCTCTAGTCCTGTGTTCTGGATGAATACCCTGGGTTTCTGTAGGGAGCCTTGTGCTAGCATCAGTGGTGCTGGTGCTCTGTGTGTTTCTGCTGTGGAACATTTACTCATGTGAAAGGTGAAAGACATGTGAGATAAGGGGGCCTTGGATGGCACAATATCCCTGGGGAATGGACCACATCTATTCTGTAAAAGATTTGGCGTGGTTTTTGGAGTTATGTGGAGAACGCACTGAGATGTGTTTAATAAACATTATGCATCTCTACACAGTGTCCTGTATGGAGAAGGAGCATTAAGTCTCAGCTAAGGGACAGTAATGAATTTAATTTTGAGGCTATACGTGACAGTCAGAAAATTTCCTCTCCAGGCAGATCAGGAGCACATATTGGCTGTTCTGTGTAATATGTTAGACCTATGTATAGGTGTACATAGAATGACGTTCTTGCCTCTTCACATCAAAAGGGCTGCAGGTGAAGCCCAAATTTCTGTTAACAGAAATAATACATTGTGTAGTTTGTCACCTTGGGAAGCTCTCTGAAATGTCTGCTATGAACCCAAGCATTTCAGTGAAGTTTCATTTCAGCAGTTTCAGTGAGGGAAACTTATAGGAAAGTAAGAGTCTGGGAGTTACTGGCACTCTGCTGAAAAAAATAGTCACCAAAGAATTAATGGTGCACTGCTTGAATTCTTTGTTGCAAAACTGCAGAAGTTCTTGCTGGTTGGTTTAGAATTGAAAGTGGTGGCACATAACACTCTCTTCTGTGCAAGGACAGGGTTTAAATTTTCTCTGATTTGTCACATAAACAAATAGCAAGTGGCTTTGGAATGTGCATCTTGAATAAATCAGCCCGAGAATAGAGATGGTTGCTCTTTCTGTCACATTTTCTCAGCTTTTGCAAGTTTCCTACAGCAGAGGATGCAGGGCTTCTGCTGAGGCAAGCGCTGCTAACTCCACTAATGAATGGAAAGTGAGGTCTGACCATGTGATACGAGAACAGCACTTTCCATGTTTGCCTGATTATCGAAGAACTGGAATCAGCATTGACGAAGATAATGTGATGTCACTCTTTAATCTGGCAAGCCTGCAAAACCACTTCCTCCTTGTGTAGGCTGGAGGTCTCATGATTGCCATTTCACTCTAAAGCATTCATTGAAAATGATGTAAGACAGTAGAGTTTTGACTCTGTCCTTTTTTTTTAAATGAATGAATGCTATTGTGAAACTCCTTGCAGCTATATTAGGAAATACACTGGTTATTCAACCGAATATACTGTTTATCAAACAAAAAGGAAAAAATGAAAAGATTAACTTTATCACAATTTTTATTTTTTTGAGCTTTAGCTTTGATTTCATTTAACATAGATTAATAGGCTAGTCATCAAGCTAAAATTCGTGATCTGAAACACCCGAAGCCTGGGCATTGCCCAGATTGAAAGAAGCTGGTCCTCTTAAAGTTGAGCGTGGGTGGGTATTTTATACCATGAGGATCCCGTCTGTAACTTTATCTTAATATGGTTTTGGTAGGTTCTCTGGAATAGAACACTTACATTTCTTGAGATTTCTAAATGACTAGGAAAATCTTGCATGAGGCTAATCCTGTCAGGGTTTGTATTGCTGGGACTTGTGTAGCAGGGTACCTGATTTTTTGCAAGGAGTAGCCTGTAAACTGTTGATAGTCAGAGGTCAGCTGGGGATGACAGTGAGGTCTCTAAGTCCTTCTGCATCGCACAGTGCCACAGCTGTTGCTGAAGTAATGCACGCTGCAACTTCAGGCAGGGGGTTGTCCAGTAAAAATACATTATAAATGTGTTCGTATCCATTTCACTCTTAGTGGAATACACTCATAATAGGAGTTAGCAGAAAATCTTCTAACTATCCCTCTCATGCTGTTCTCGTTCTCCACTCCTACTCTCTCCTGCCTGTGAGGGCTGTGCACTCTTTAGCTAGGATGGCAGCCTCTTCCAGTAGCTTTACTATAACATACAGAAAATGAGACCGTGATTTCTGGGGAGGCCTTTGAAATCTTACACGCTGTGGATAATAATCACTGTTTCCTTATTTAAAACAGCTCCGTTTGCTGATTAGGGCTGAATGTGTAAAGCAAAACAAGGTAAATCCTGAAGTTTTGTTTGAAAAACAGAAAAAAAAGATGGAAAAAAGTCCAAGCTATTTTTCTCAACATGTGTTTGAACTAGATTCTTAAAAGACTTGGAAAAGAGCAGAGCAAACATTGGATGCTGTTAGAACCTAAAAACACGAGATGAAAGATGCCATAGTATCAGATAATCTAATTAATTATTTTTTTCGTTCATGGATTTTGAGGAATGTTGCTTTGAAATTGTGATTTGCAGTCTTCAGGATCTTCTGGAACATCATGTAGAGAAACAAAAAATACAGTCGTTCTTTAAAGGATGGCTGAAAAATATAACACCTGTAGAGGTCTGTTCTTTTAGGGCATTATCATTTTGGGGAAAGAAGTGTGATTGATAGCTACTTTTTGTTGTTCAATGAAGCAGGGAAATTAAAGAAGAAAAAATTTATATCCTTGTTAATATGAATATAACTTCTTTCTTTTTGTTTGCTTCTCCTTAGATTGCTGAACTAAAAAGAAATAAATCAATTATTGGCATAGCCCTGTTCAATACAAACTTTTGTGAAAGCAGGCGGCAAGAGCTTCTATTACCTGTGTGTATATGGGAACTGTTACGCAACAGGACAAGCCTTCTTAAAATTGTTCTTTATTGTATGTGACATGAAACACAAGCATGCCTGCACACAGACTAGGACAAAATGTGACACTGAGTCTGATGGCAAGGTATGCTGGATGCAAACACCAAAGCTTGAGGGCACAGCTGAGCCTCGTGTGGTCACATTGTATGTGCTGCTCTTACTCTGCCAGCGCTTGACACTGGCTGAAGGGTGACTTGGAAGGACAGACTGGTTAGAAGAGTGGACTGTGATGAGATGTTCTCCTGATAGCTCAGAGAGAAAAAGAAAACATGGACACATCTAGAAGGTAAAGATTTGTAGCAGTGGTTGATTCAAAGCTTCACCCTATCTCCTGTGTTCAGAAAGAGAGATTGCCTATCAATTTCATAAAGTCTTCAAAGTCAGTGTTTGGCTTCTGTAACATCAAGATGAACCCGAGGCTTGCTTTTTTAAAGGAAACTGAGGACTCTGAGAAGTTTGTAAACTCTGTTATTCAAATTCCTGGTCGACACCTATCAGTAATCTCACTTTGAACCGTTTTCCTGTCTTAAGTGTCACCAGTGGCACAGCTGAAAATGCCAACAGAAACAACTTACGAACCTCAGCACAAGCCATTACTTCACATTCATCTCGACGAGTTAAGCAAGGTCTGCAACGCTGAACACCTGCCAGCACGTTCCTGGGATACTTCTGATGAGGCCATTGAGAAAAGCTTATTCTTTCCCTAAGTTGGTGCTAAAACCACAACAGCAGAATGTACATTCAGGACATTTCAGGATCTAAGTATCAGGGTCCAGAAGGAGCAGTGTACTGCAGTGTGCCTGGGCGCTGCAAAGAAACAGTAGTGGCTGGCCTGGACAGCTTTTAATTAAACTAAGCAAGTAAAGGCCTTCTTGGCTTCATGTATAGTATTGGGATTGTAAGAAAGAAGAATGACTTGAGATGTAGGATATCTATAATATATGCCTTTAAAGATGTAGAAGCATTAAGCAAAGGTAATGTAGTAAACAAGCCCCTTCTTTTGTCAAGTTTCTCTGATGACACAGCTTTCTTCTCCCCTTCATACCTTGTTCAGTCTGTGGCAAAGTGCCTTTTCTAAAGGTACCCGTGTACCACACAGGCTCATAAAATTAGGGATTAATGTATGGGTGTACTTACTTTTCTTCCTAAATAATTGAACAATCCCTTCTTTTTATGTCCTTCAGTGATTCTTACTGAGTGGTTGCTTAGTCCATGAAACTTCTAGCTCTGGACACACAAACTAGGCAAACCGTTCATTCCACAAAATGTAAGTGAGATGCCCACATATAATTGAGTGAATGCATTTGGCAAAGGTCTTAGAAACCAATCTGTGTGAGCACAAAGGGAAATCTGTCTTCCTGGCTTTTCAAAAGAGTTAAGAATCAATCCATACCATGCAGGAACTCTAAAATCATCATGTGAGGGAGCTTCAGGTGCAGCTGCCTGGCCCTTGCTTTCTTTTCTCTCCCCTCTCCCCACATCAATGATAGCACCACCGACTGGGCCATTGAAAGCAAAACTGTAAGATGCATCATGTGAAGTGGCCCTTCAACCGGCTTTAGCTACAAGTTTGGCAGTTTCTGCAGGAGAATCTTCCCCCACCCTGCCTGTGGAAGTCTTGAAATTCCTCATCTTGTGCTGTTGTAACTCTGCAGGGCAATTTTCCCTCAACATGCTGGAAACAGAAAGAGCTTTGCAATTACCTAGTGATCAACATTGATTTATAAATCTGTTCCTGCTTCCCCGTATTCCTGTTCAACCATGCGCTGTCCTTCACTACCATGGGATACATCACAGTATGTTCTGAGTATATTTAAAATTATAATTTTGTATCTCTTTTTGTGTATTAAAATCAGATCACTAGCATGCTGTAATGGTTTTGTATCACTCTGGAGCTTTAGAGGAAGGAGGCTAAGAATGTGGATGGTTTGGGATCTCCTCTTCTAGCACGTGTCTGGATGATGCATTAAGGCTAATTTTAAATGCTGTTGGCATGTCCTGTCAGGTTGGCTTAGTTTGCCATTATTCTTTATCCCTGCACCCAAGGCCAGTTGCAAGGTTTATGCCCTGCGCTAGTCTCATTGTAGGTGTTAAAAGTTCACATCACTGTGCACTGCAGCAGTTGTTTTGCTGCAAAGCATTCTAATAATGGTCTTTAGAGTCCAAGACAATACCAAAGCTCAGAGAAGAGGTCAGATGCCCAGCTTGTGTATGCCAATATTGTAGTTGACAGAGCTATGTTGATTTTTACAAGGGAACAGAATACCCAGCAGCACCGAAAGCACAGATGTTTTAATTCTTGACCTTTCCATTGAGTCCATTTGTTGTGCTCCTCTTCTTTCAGAGAAATCTGAAAGGTATCTGCCCCACAGTTTTGACCTGTTGTTGAGAAAACCATTACAAAATGGTGCTTCCTTCTGTATTTATTTTCTTTATCTCAGGTCTAGGTTTCTTTTAGGCTTTTTATATGGTGGTTGTCTTACAAATGTTAATGGAATAATCTTGACAATTTCCTATGAGGAGACTTCAGCAGATATTTAGATATCTGCCACAGAAATATGATTCTCTGAGTCACTGGAGTTCTGAATTCTTTCATTGATTGGGAGAGCAGAATTTTTTTATATGTTTAGTGTATATCACAAAACAGAGATTTCTGCATTGCAGCAGGAACCAGAATGCAGAGATATAGTGACTTGTTCATTTTGACACAGGAAGCCAGCAGAAGCACGTAATTTGAAGCCAGATCTCTGTTCTGCCCTAGGACCCTTTTCCTGGCTTTTTAATACCTTGTGTCTGAAGGCCAGATGTCAGGATTTTAGAAAATGGAAAGCTGTCACAATTTGTTACTATGGAACATATTTGATGAGCTGACTGACCAGTGTTTCCTTCAGTCCAGAAATGGTCATCATCTTCTACTGTCATCTGTCAGATGTCATTTATAGTAGGTTAACTTGCAAGACAGGAAAAGTGAGCCACAAGGCTTTCCTAGGGAGAAATGTCCTAAGGGGCTGCAGAGCACTACTCTTCCAGACACTGCCTGTTTTTAAATTTCAGTGGGGAGTGAAGTCTGCCCTGTCTAGCATCTGTCACTGGCTGAGGTGTGAGCCTGTGTGAGCAGGGATGTTGACTGTAAGAGCTGTGTCTCCCTAGGAAGTATTGGGGGACACTGCCATCTACTGTCTCCCTTACCTGAAATAATAGTTTGGTTATCGACTTTGTAGAAGAGATGAGTTTCTTCTGCTGCTGCTACTACTTTTTTTTTTTTTTGTAACTCTTTTCAGTTTCTTGAGTTTCCTACTTGCACGTCTCTCTTAAATGTGAAGTGATCCTGACTGAGGTGCCATAGAGAGAACATGATGCTGGGGTTCAGACAAAGTAGCTTCTATTTCTCTGACCACCCCTCGGCATACTGGAGAACCTTGGGCAAGTTCCTCTGCCCCCATTTCCACCCTGCTAAATGAGGAGAATGGTACTGATTTGCCTCGTAAATTGCATTAGTGTTTTAGCAGCAGGTCACCATCATTATTACTCTGTTGTATAGCTACAGATTTGGAGTAGTCCAAAGGAGTAGTAACTCTGGTCTAGCAAATCCATGCACAGGTGTGAGGGAAAGCATTGCCACAACATTTTCTTTTTGAGGAAAGTAGCCAGTGTTGTGTGCTATCTTTCTTTTCCTCTGGTGATGAGGACTGCACCATGACATGTTATCACACTTTTTTCTTATTCCTTTATCCCTGCACTGGCCTCTGTACAGAGGTGGGCTCTTGCCCTTGGATAGGACAGAGACAGAATCACCATCTTCTCCGGTGGGAGCGGTGTATGTACAGCAGCTGAGTGGAGCATGTGGTTCCATATTCCTGATGTCAAAATGTGTTTGTAAGACAGCAAAGGGATCCCAATGGCCTTAGCTTAGTCATGCTGCTGGGTACAAAACCAACACAAAGAAGGCAGAGTTCAGTTGTAATTATCCACTCATAATTAATTCATAATTAACAACAACAACCAACACTGCTGTCCTACTAATTTAACATCTTCAATATTGAAGGCTCTGAATCAAATTTTTTATGCGTTTCTCTCAAAACACACATGTTTGAGACAGCTATAACTCAGCAACATACTCATCTTGGGGAATTGATTGTTTTGGGTAGTAAAGCTAGGTATTAATGACAGGAAATAAATAAACTTGCAACGTTGTAAAGCATTTATTAATTTTCGTAGGTCTAACTTCTGGACAATAGTTATCACTGGGCAGTAAATCACTTAGATTGAAACCCAAGTACCAAAGGGCACCGCAGCTGAGAACAAGCTGTCCAAGACGTACCTTTCTATTACTCTCTCAACAGGCTCATTCAGCAGGCAAGAGCTGGATACATTGCTACTGCCAGCTGATCATGCTAAGTTTGCATACCTTAATGCCTCTAGGTAGTCAGTGCTGCAAGGATACTTTGGGCAAATGCCATTGTCCTACAAAGTCTTTATATGGCTGGGAATTAAGTTTTATACCTCATCTGTAGGAAATAATATGTGCAGGCCACAAGGTCACAGAACTACAGAATCAGTGAGGTTGGGAGGGACTTCTTGAGATCTTCTTGTCCCACCTCTGTGCTCAAGTGGGCTAGCTGGAACAAATTCCCCAGGACCAAGTCCAGGTGGATTTGAATATCTCATGGATGGAGACTCTACAACCTTTCTAGGCAACCCATGGCTGTGCTTA
This sequence comes from Chroicocephalus ridibundus, assembly GCF_963924245.1. Lineage (NCBI taxonomy): Eukaryota > Metazoa > Chordata > Aves > Charadriiformes > Laridae > Chroicocephalus > Chroicocephalus ridibundus. The sequence goes on from NC_086285.1 coordinate 103,543,516, forward strand.
GTCATCCTCACAGTAAAAAAGGGTTTCCTGGTGTTCAAATGGAATTTAATGTGTTTCATTCCATTCCTATTGCCTCTTGTCCTGTCCCTGGGCAATACTGAGAACAGCCTGGCTCCCTCTTCAACCCTCTGATCAGGTATTTATACTTTTGGTAAGATCTTCCCTGAGCCTTCTCTTCTCTAGGCTAAACGTCCCAGCTCTCTCAGCTTTTCCTCCAGTCCCATAATCACTGGTACCCTTTTCTGGACTTGCTACAGTAAGTCCATATCTTTTTTGTACTGAGAAGCCCAAAGCTGGATGCAATAGTCCAGACGTGGCCTCACCAGTGCTGAGCAGACAGGAAGGATCACGTTGCTTGACCTGCTGACAATGTTGTTCCTAATGCAGATGATTCTGTCATACAGTCCTGGGAGAGATCTCTTCAGCTGACAGTGATAAATAACTGTGCTTGAGTACCATCATGCTGGACGTGCATGCTTGGACTGTTCCCTGAGCACCCAGACCCCTGAACTAGAAGACAGGGATGGGGAGCAGAATGAAGCCCCCGTAATCCAAAGGGAAATGGTGAGGGACCTGCTTCAGCACCTGGAGGTGCACAAATCTATGGGGCCGGATGGGATCCACCCAAGGGTATTGAAAGAGCTGGCGGAGGTGCTCGCCAGGCCACTTGGTATCATTTATGAGCAGTTCTGGACAACCGGGGAGGTCCCAGCTGACTGGAGGTTAGCAAATGTGACACCCATCCACAAGAAGGGCCAGAAGGAGGATCCAGGGAACTACAGGCCAGTCAGTCTGACCTCGGTGCCTGGGAAGGTCATGGAACAGGTCCTCCTCAGTGCCATTACACGGCACATGCAGGAGAACAGGGTGATCAGGCCCAGTCAGCATGGGTTTGTGAAGGGCAGGTCATGCCTATCAAACCTAATATCCTTCTATGATAAGGTGACCCACTTAGTGGATGAGGGAAAAGCTGCGGATGTTATCTACTTGGATTTTTGCAAAGCTTTTGACACCGTTTCCCACAGCATTCTCCTGGAGAAACTGGCTGCTCATGGCCTTGACAGGTGTACTCTTCGCTGGGTAAAAAACTGGCTGGACGGCCGTGCCCAGAGAGTGGTGGTAAATGGAGTTAAATCCAGTTGGTGTCCGGTCACAAGTGGTGTCCCCCAGGGCTCGGTGCTGGGGCCGGTTCTCTTTAATATCTTTATCAATGATCTGGATGAAGGGATCGAATGCACCCTCAGTAAGTTCGCAGATGACACTAAACTGGGCGGGCGTGTTGATCTGCTTGAGGGTAGGTTGGCTCCGCAGAGGGATCTGGACAGGCTGGACCGATGGGCTGAGACCAATGGTATGAGGTTCAACAAGGCCAAATGCCGGGTCCTGCACTTGGGACACAACAACCCCATGCAGTGCTACAGGATTGGGGCAGAGTGGCTCGAAAGCAGCTTGACAGAAAAGGACCTGGGGGTGTTGGTTGACAGCCGACTGAATATGAGCCAGCAGTGTGCCCAGGTGGCCAAGAAGGCCAACAGCATCCTAGCCTGTATCAGGAATAGTGTGGTGAGCCGGACTAGGGAAGTGATCATCCCCCTGTACTCGGCACTGGTGAGGCCCCACCTCGAGTACTGCGTTCAGTTTTGGGCCCCTCGCTACAAGAGGGACATTGAGGTGTTGGAGCGTGTCCAGAGAAGGGCTACAAAGCTGGTGAGGGGTCTGGAGGACAAACCTTATGAAGAACGACTGAGGGAGCTGGGGTTGTTTAGCCTGGAGAAGAGGAGGCTCAGGGGAGACCTTATCACCCTCTACAACTACCTGAAAGGAGGTTGTAGAGAGATGGGGGCTGACCTCTTCTCCCTGGTGACAAGTGATAGGACGAGGGGAAATGGGTTCAAGTTATGTCAGGGGAGGTTTAGATTAGATATTAGGAAACATTTTTTCACTGAAAGGGTTATTAAACATTGGAATAGGCTGCCCAGGGAGGTGGTGGATTCACCATCCCTGGAGGTGTTTAAAAAAAGGGTAGATGGGGCACTTAGGGACATAGTTTAGAAGTGGCTCTTGTCAGGGTAGGCTAAAGGTTGGACTCGATGATCTTAAAGGTCCCTTCCAACCTCAGCAATTCTATGATTCTATGATTCTATTCTATGACTTCTTGAGTTTGGAAAATGCAACCATACAATCTCTTACTTCATCCACTCTGGTGCAAGTCCTCTCTGGCTATCACCGTTGCGTGGAACTGGCATTTCATACACCAAGATTTCTTAGGCCTTCAAGATAAAATTATAATTTTTCTCATTTCTCACTTTTTTCCATCTCTCTAACCCATTTGGGTGCTTGGAGGTTACATTTGTGTCTTCAGATGTGTTATGGAGAACGCAGACAAGCAATGAGAATTGCAAAGGATTCTAAATCCAATTATTTTTCAGAGTAGCAAACACAACAGATTTATAGAACTGGAAAAAATAATAATGTCCTAATAATTTCTCAGCTTCCTCATCAGTTTATAACATTTTAATGCGTCTTCCAGGGCAAGTAGCATTCTCTTTTTGCATCTCTGGGCTTCTCCTCAAACTGCAGAATCTCTCTCTCTCTTTGCCCCCACTTCTCTCCTTCTCTCTCCTTCCTCTCCTTTGTCTTCTGTAGGCGGTTTCTTCTTTTGACCATGTCTAGCCTACAGATCAGTCCCATATGCTCCTTATGTTTCTCTTGCTTGCTCTTTCCTTAGTTTCTAGTGCCATAATTCTTTCTGTGGTTCTAAAGGACTAAAAGTCCAATGGAGTAAAAAAAATAAAATCCCTGAGGGTTAAGTCATCCTGTCTTTCTGCCTTTGCTAGCGAATGGTTGTCTGCTCTACGGGAAGACTTGTAGGTGTAGCTCTCCTCTCTCCTTAACAAGGATCGTGAAAATCATGGTAAAAGACCATCATGAGACTTGAGAGGGCAGATAGTCCACAAAAACCAAAATAGATTTTGCAATTTGTTCAGCTGTCTTCTAACCACTAGTGCCACTTTCTGCAACACCAAGATTTACTGCCTGTCTTCACAAAACTACTACTGTAGTTCATCTCTGGTTCATCTCCTACTCTGGTTCATCTCCTGTGCAATATAATGCATTAGAAAAGAGTTTGTGCAGAAGCTAATAACTGATTATTAGATACATGAATCCAAATTGTGGTCTTCAAATCAATGAAATTATTACAGTTGGCCTACACCTGTAAAGTGGAATTGGGGAAAAAGGGACAGATTTTTAGCTATGATAGATTAACATGAGGCCATGGATATCAGCAAAATAATTTTCAACTTCTGTCAGTAAATAGTGCTTTCCTGTGTACTGTGTCTTTAAAGAGAGTGGCAAATGAAGATAAAACGCAGAGCAGATGTACCTGTCTGAGAAGAACCCTTTTATTTTCTGTTAAGCCTGCAGAATTTATAATAAATAAAACGGCAGGCTACGTTTTTTGATGGGTAGTACCACGTCTAGGATCAGAAGTGGATGACTGATCTGGTTCAGAATTCAGTTACTGAAGTGGACAGCTGTAATAGCTGCTTGAGGGTCTTCCTATGTCTTGTGGAGTTATCTGTGCAGATAGGGAAGAAATACTCTTCATCCCTTAAACCTGCTGCTGTAAAACAGATCTGACTCTCTGGAAACTTCCCTGTTTTGGTAATATGGAGTTAGATCTCCAAGCATTGGCCAGACACTGACAGCTACTAAGAGTATGTTATAGGATCCAGACCATTTTAAAAGTTGGTTATTTTTTAGTCAGATTAAGTGTGTTATAACTCTTTACAAAAGAACTATGAAGTATTACAAAACTCAGCTGTGCTATCATCAACTGTGTTGCCAACTGGAAAACACTTGATACCATTCATAACAAATCCTGTGATATTTCCATCTCCGTGCAAAATTATTAAAATAAGTACTCCTCTCATCCCTTGAAGTGGTTTGAGCCACGTACCGCTGTGATGTAGGAAGTTGTTTAACCAATGAGCTGGTTATATCCTTAGGCATTTGAGTCTGAATGAACAGAGGGCAAAATCATCTGTGTTGACTTCGGACAATCCACCCAAGTGAAAGGCCTCAGCTGTGGAGGACCTGGGCATGGCAAAGTCAAGAGAGCATATATTTGATTCAGAGAGTGTAGTATCAGTCAGCACCTAGTCAGAGTGAGGTATCACTCACTGAGGTACCAAGAAAGGATTGTGCATAATGCAACATGGACAATTATGTACAAGGCAAAAGAGTAAGAGACCATAAAGAATAAGCCATATAGAATAAGCCAGTCAGCCTGCAAAAGAAGTTGTAAATAAAGCCTGAGGCCTGATGCAGGCTCAACGTAGAGAGGATAATACTGCTTCTCACAGCAGTTAGCCCAGATGAGTTTAGCAAGTCAGTATCTGAAGAAAGCCCTAATTGTCTTCATTTAAAAAAAATCTTATTTTTAAATAATCAAAGAAGTACTTGAAGCAGTCTCAGCATCGCTCAACGGCCTGTGTAACTGGTAGATGAAATGCACGGCCAACCAGTAACAGTTTCTACATAGCCTTACTCATGGCTGCCTATGCAAACATTCTCCAGTTTGCCTTTAATGGAGGATGTTCCCCATTGCTCAGCTTAATATAGATAAATATAATCCCTTTCCATCTTGCTAGTAAGTTGTCCTATTGATTTGAAAAGTACAGCTACTGCAAGACAGTTTGTTTTCACTGTAGGGTTTGCAAGATGCATGGATCATGCTTGCCATCAAGAGTTGTCACTTTCTGTTCTCTAAGTGTGAATCCTTTTCCCAAATTTTCTGTCATGGATGATTCAGGACAAAGGAAGATGAAATAATGCTTTTCTAGCAAATATAAAACCTGAGTAGCTGCAATGTAACTACAGTCATCTGGGTGTCAATGGTGATACTTGTTTTCAGTCTGTGCTAGAACTGTTAACTTATAACTGGATGAAGTAACCCTTTATGACAGTGATTTGCTCAGCAAATAAATATCCAGTATGCTGACATTTCTATTAGGTAGCAAGTAGTCATCCAGAAATAGTGACTGCTCATTACTTAGCCAAAGGCTCTGTAACTGCTTCTGCTAGGAATTACGTCGTTTTAATACAAGGCAACAGGGGACTCTCAAGGTTAGTCTTAGGTTAGCCCTAATAACAACCACCATGTATTTTAAGTGCAGGCTTCAAGTTGCTTATTGCCTGCTTTTCCATAAAACACAATGTACCATAGCTAAGAAAGCAATGTGTCCTGGAATTTAAATAGCCTTCTGTAGACACCAGCTTAGCTGTTTCCTAATGACTGGGTTCTTCTGGTTGAAGGTAAAGCTTAGTGTCTGTGACTTCAGCTCGGCTGTGAGCAGCAGTTAACTATCATTGCACTTTCCTTTTGCTTTGCCTTCAGATACAAGCAGCATACTCCTCACATTGACACAGATCATAGAGTCTCTGTCAGAACTGATAAGCTCAGCATCCAAACTCCTCCTGAGCCATGTGGAATGACATACCAGCCTGTTAGTCCTGTTGGCTGATCTCTAAGAATAGCTGCACCAGTGCCCCTCTTCTGCAGCCAGGGTCTTATTACAGACATGCTCAATCATGGGAAAGACTACTCTCCCTGGAGGATGGATGATAGCATTTCCCCTGACAGGTCTTATTCTCTGAACATATTTTTGGTTTTATGACTGTTCTCTATCAAACTCTGGAATGTGGTGGAGTTTATCTGGTATTCTGAGCTGGACTTCAGAGAAGGATGAGTAGGGACGTGACTTTATTCTGCTTTGCACTGGGGACAAAAAGGAGGAAAAGTATGCAGGAAATACTAAAGAAATACCAGCTTGAGCCTCTGTCCCCGTCCCACCAACCAAAAAACCCAAAACCCTGAGAAAATGAAATTAAACTTTCTGTTGTTCTGTGAGCTAGTTTTCCCTTGACATGCATGATTCAATTGACTTAACAAACAACAATTTATCAAAGAAAAAGGGAAATAATCAGGAGGGTAGGTTGACAGGGTAAGACACAGTGTCAAACTACTTTTTTGCTGAAGTCCAGTTGTTCATGCTGTTCCTCTGCTTTTTTACTGACACTGCTGATAGGTCACCTGGTGGCTTCCCACCCTCTCTGCTAGAACTTCATTTTCAGTTTGGGATGGACAGGTGCCAGATGCAGTCTTCTTTTGGGTAAGGTGTCCTAGTTGAAGCTGCCAGCGATCCTTCAGTCAGAGCTGCTCTTGCCCTGCACTAGGTACTCACCATTTCCCACCTTGCTCTGCTACTACTTTAAGCCAGCCTTTGCAGTTTTACTAACAGTTTCTGTTTTGCAGCTCTTCAGTAAGAGCATAGTGGCAGCACACAGAGCTATGCTCAGACCTCTCATGTATGGGGGATGGGCATTCCTACCTCTCAGTTTAGAAGAGTTTTAAGTAAATTCTCCTAGCATCGCTTCCTCCCACTTGCCCTGTACACACAACTACTGGCTTTGTGGCCGGAATATGCAAGGTGTTTACATAAATTAGCGTAACCCCTGATTCCAGGCATATTTAGGCATAATTCACTTCCCTATGTATCTATTTTCCAATCTGTAAACTTGTCTCAGCTTGAGAATACTTCTTTCCCCTTTTGTTTCAAACAGAAAAGCCTCCCAAACAAGGTAAAACAACACGTGTAAAATAAACATTTCAGAGTTGCCCACTGACTTTTTTTCATTCATATCTCCTACACTCTAGATGTAGTCTCAGTATTATAACACCAGATAGAGGGGAATGATAGAGAGGAACAGCTGAGAACAACATGATGTGTTAACTCCTCTTCGTGATCTTTCTCATGCATAGATCAGTAAATGAGAAAATAGTGGATTCATAAAAATTATGAAGACATTGGGCCAAATCCTCATCTTGTGCCCTCATCATGAAGCCCAAATGTGGGAAGCAAGTAGATCCTTCTCCTAAAAGCTCTTAGAAGACCAGGGAATGACTGTTTTGTCTTTGGTATACCTGTTTTCCTAACCAATGACTGGTATCGCCATTGGACTATCTTCTCCTGAACTTGGCATGTCGTGAACAACACAGCTACTACACAGCCACCTCTAGAAGAAAGTGCCCCATGTGTTTGCTTCCCTTTCTGTACACTCTATGTGTGTGGTTATCTGTCACATCCCTGTACATGTGTTCAAACTGATGAAATTCTCTATAAAGCAGTCTCTTCCAAAAAGTCTGTCTGAAAATATCTTTGAAATCTTTCCTTTAGGATGCTGCTGCCTTTGATATCAGTCACACAAGAGCACCCACAGAAGCTAGGTTTGCAAAATAATTCTTCAAAATTCCTGCAAAGTGTCAAAAGACTGAAGTACTTTGCTCAGATCTGCAGTAGGAGGGGTAAACTAGCACAGCTCAACAGAAAGCCCACCTTAAAACTGTTTATGCTTAGCCCTTTCCAAAGACTTTGAAATATTGTTTATATGCTTTACTGACCATCAGAGAATAGCTAGGTAGTTAACAGAGCTCACTGTGATTCAGGAGTTGGAATTAAGCATGATTTATTAACACTGCAGCATTGTCTCCTGCTGGGCACTGGCAATAACAGAGTCAATTCTTTGGCCCATCAGCTACCACTGGATCCCACCCATTCCTGTGCATTTGAGGAACATGCTTGGAGTGTATTCCCTTGAATTCACAATGGAAATGAAATGTTCTCCAAAGATTACCTTCTCTTCCTTCATATCTACATAGTGCATTAATGAAGTCGCAATGAAAAGGAGGTAAATGGTTTTTATTGTTGCTGTTTTGGGGGGTTTTGGCTATTCATTTAGATCATACATCCTTTTGCTTTCATCTTGAAATAAAGGACAGAAAATAAGTAAGATTTATTTTTTTCCCACTTCTTCAAATATAATGATTGGTGGCTGTGAGCCTTGGGTTTGAGCTTCTGGTCCCCTCAATCTTTTCACAGAGGCAGCCAGAGAACCTCCTTGGCTACTGCTGTCCACCAGAAGACACTTCAGACTCGTGTGGTTTGGAACTAAGATCTCTGCTTGATTCTTTCAAAAGAAAGCTAATAATTTCAAAATGTCCCAAACTATTATGCTTTAAATACTCTAGCAGGTCTGCTGGAGAGTTGGGGTACCTGTGTACTACAACTTAACTTATATTCCATATACCGGAGCAAGGAATGTATTGTCGTTACTTACGTAGCTTGAAATTACTCTTAACGCACCATATTGAGGTAAATGCAAACGAAAGTTTATTTGCAACTTCTAGAATAGATGATGTAATTACAAACATTAGTGGCTCTTGCTTAAGACCTCAGAGATCAAAAAATAATGACCTCAGGATGATAAAAGCTATAGGGTGTTTTAATCCCTATTGCTTTTTTCTAGGCATACTTGAACACTGATTAAAAAAAATAAATTTGCAATACTTCCATGGTTTTCTTCTTCATATCTTAGGCAAAACTGAAAAATTTAAATAAGAGAATATGGTGCTCTCAAGTGTCTTTTTGGCATTGTATTTGTTCTCTGTTTCCTTCATTGATCAGGACTGGCATTGTGCAGAGCTGGAAGATCCATGCCATGGTCTCGGAGTGACAGATCATATTTTATCTCTGAGTGGGTGGTGAAATTCCCCAATTGTTTCTGAGAGAACATAAATGTAGGGGTAGAATAAAAGGACCCAGAGGGCCAAATTCTGCACAGACTAACACCTGTTTGCCTTAGGGATTTAAATTAAGACAGAATTTCTTTCTTGAGCTAAATTCATCTCTCTTATGTGCAAGAAACTTTCACTTAGGCAATTTTGAGTTATGCAGATCTAGCAAAACAAAATATGGCTTTTTGAGAAGAAGTGCCAAGTTTTATTTCATTTGAAACCCCACTGACTTCATTACACAAGTAAAGGAAGGCATTTTTAAACCCAGAAACTTACTGGTGCATGCATTATGATTTGGAATACGTACACACTGTCACTAGTTCTTCCAAAGGAAGATTTTGTCAACCACTTCACCAGAAAGTAATTCAATGGGTTATGGCTATAAATGGCTCAGCTTTAAAATCTTCCCTGCTGCTACAAAGAATAAAAGCAAATGAGGAAACTGTATCTAGACCAGAAGTGATGGTGGACTGAGTTTTACTTGGAAAAATGGAAAGGATGAATTTATTTCCCAAGTTCCAAGAGTTCTCTGAACTAACATATTTGAATGGGTCCTAGTGAATCGCTTCTCAGACATCTTTTGAACTGACCTAAGTTAAGAGAGCAATTGCAAATAAAGATTGCATTGAAACTTGTGAGATTTTTTAAAAACTGATCGGCATTCAGAAACTGTGAAGTCTAGTCTCTAAGAATTTAACATTGGTCCTACACACTCTGGGCTTTTGCAGGACAATTGGTTCCCCCGTTAGTCCATTTAAAGCTGCTGTCATCCCAAAAGCTATGAAAAAAGTTGTACTGAGGCACTGAAAATAGTGCTCTCCTCTTTCTAAAGGTTGAGTGGACTGCCAGGTACTTGAGTAACACAGGCATTCACAAAAAGTGCTGGTAACAAACATGCACATCCGCTGCTAGGTATACTCTTGTGGAATTTAGTGGGCTTGATTTAAAGAGTATTTAACCATATTTGGACAGCTATTGAAAGTCCAGAAAGGGAAGATGGCTTTATAAGTAGTTTAAATGATAAGGCTGTGAACATGTGTGCCTCTCCTGGAGACAGACAATAAGGTAAAATGGGTGTGAGAGAGACAAAGACCTTTGTTCGTATATTAAATCTTACTCCCTAACCTCCTTCTGTTATAAGAACTGTGAGCATATGTTGAGTTCAGTACATACTTTTGGCAGCAAGTGACTGGTGTCCTATAACTGCTTTGGATAAATACAGTAGCTCCAGTAAGCCCTACCTAATTGCATGTGCCTGGGACTTTTTCTGAAGCAGAAGTACCAGGAAGCAGCATGTTATAGGAGAAATATGGTCAGTCCAGTCTCCCAGAGGGCAACCTTTTTGATCCTGGGCTCTGAACTGCTGCATGTACCGCATCGGACTGTAATTTGCCCCACAAAAATGACTGTCTTCTTGCCCAAATCACCACTAAGCAAAAAAGGAGGGAGTGGATGTGAACTTTACAGTCTTGGTTGCAACATGCCTTCCAAAACCGAAAAGTATACACACAGTTAAACTACGCTTTCACTCTTCCGAATTCTGAACTTTCCACAAAGACTTAGTCATTGCTTGAGAGGCCAGGCAGGCCGCTAGGCAGCATGTGAATGTCAGGTAAATTGGCAAGCTCTCCAACAAAAAAGGCAACATTCACAATGCTCATGGTAACAAGACAGTACCGAATCATCCAGTTCATTGTTTGAGATACTTAAATTAGTTCGTAGAATTTGCACTGAAAGAGAATTAAATCCTGAGAGCTCAATGGAAGAGAAGTTGGTTTGCTGTAGTTTTTCCTTTGCAGATCAGTTCTGAGAAAAAAAGGCCTCCTAGTCGAACAACATTGCTAAAATTATTTTCTATTTTGAGCGTGTGTTTAAGCTAATCCTTTTGTTCCATTCAGAGCTCATCCGGTGATGCAGTGCTCCCTTTTTTAGTTCTCAGAATTGTTGCCCATAGCTAATCTATGCTCATATCTAAGCCTCTAGAGTTTATACCCCTTTACGTGGACACCTCTGATTTCAACTGATTGAAACGGACTTTGTGAAAGTCTAAATGAATGGAATGAACAAGGTGCTGATGGCAAGGCATCTTGTAGGACATGCAGCTAGCAGAAAAGTGTGAAGCATTCATAAAGGGTATGCAAGGTCACCTCTGTTTTAATTTATACTATAGGCCCCCAGGGGTTTGGGCCTCTGCGTTAGAATAGACAAACTCTCTCAGATCCTTCTAAGTCTTCCTTACACCCCTTAAAACATTGTTCTGCTCCTTTCACAGTGGGTAACTAGCATAATCTTCAGATTATTCTGATCCGGTCTTGATTGCTATACCTTAAATATAAAAAAGGTATTTAATAAAAAAAAAAGTACTTTTTCTTTTATTTAGTACTAGATTCTTCTCTTATATGACTATACCACCTACTCTCTTTCCATCTATTATGTAAGATCAGTGCTTAAAATTACCTCTCCAAGGGATACTTGCATTTCTCAACTGCTCTGTACGACCTCACTCTTCCAGCCCGTGTGGCCTTAGCTCCTGGCTACATCCTACAGCATTTCACCATTTATCCCTCTTACTACACTGTCATCTAAAAATAAAAGACGGAACAATCCCTGGGGTAAGGTTCATTTTAGTGTTCTCTCCAGGTGTTGACTTGCTTCCTATGCAGCTCACAGCAACACAATCTCAGCTTTTAGGAATAAGCCCTGTATTTCCAAGAAGAAAAATATGTTTTGGGATCATGGAAAGGATCAACAGTGGTAAAACCAGTGTTTTCTTGCCCTTATGATTTTGCCGTATGAGGGTAATACTAAAGGAATCTGTTAAAGTGCATCATGTAAAAGTGCTGCACCAGCTGTCAATTATATTGTATATTACAAATTGCCTACGGCTTCTGGGATTTCCCAGTTAATTTTTAAGTCATCTGGAGCTACTTCCAAAGTGCAGAAGCCTGTCCTTTACTCAGTCCCCATAACTCTTGAAGACTTTTTTATTTCTCCAGTTTCCGAATGTTTTTAATACATCATTGCAGGGCTTTTGCAGCACCATGAAACATCCAACCCCTGCTGGCCCAGGCCAGTGACTTGGTGCTTAACCAGGAGCTGCCACAGGTAGGGAAGATATACCCTGTTTTAGCAGTACTGCCAATTTCAAACCTCTTATATCAGAGACTATGTACAACTTGGATAACTGAATGCACAATCCTAGCCCATGCACAACCCATTTGGGGCTGGGAAAGGTAATGGGAGCAGTGTTAGCTATATCTTTTGTTAGCAAAGGGCATGCTGACATTCTTGTTGTTCTGTAAGGTCGTCTTTTATGATCCTGAAGTTCTCTAAAGTAGCTGAAGCCCTCCCTGGATGGGCTTCCAAAGGGTTTTTATGGGAAAGCTTATCTTTGTCATTACATCTCTTGCCAGTTGAGACCCACCTCAGTAATTTCTCTCACTGGTCCTGTCAAATGCCTACATACAGCTATCAGCTGAAACAGTACCAGAGCAGGAAAATAAGAACCAGCAATGTGCACAAAGGACTACCTTCTTGTCATCTGAGGTTGTCTAATATGGACATTGCCACCATGACTGTGCTTGTTTGCGATCAGATCAGGGATGAAGACCATCTGTTTGTATTCTGACTTGAGGAAGACCAGGGTGATGTTTAAACTGTAGCCTTCAGGACAACATCTATGTCATCTGTGTGAGGACAAATGAGTGATATGGACAGCAACAATAGCCTTAGTAAAATGTAAAACTAGCTAGGGGTAAGCCATTTGGAAATGAATCAGGTTCTTATGGTAAGCTTAAGAGGAAAAAGGGATCAATCTAGGCCCTCCCGTCTGAAGGTTTGGTATTAATACTAACGTATTTTACCGAGGGATGCCCCAGGGAACAGTGCACTCAAATTGTGAAAAGCTATGGCTTATGCTAGATACAGCACTTCACGTGCTCATTATGATACATCCTTTTTCTGTTACTAAAACTTGTTAAAAATAAGCAAACAAACAATTTGAGACTACACATCTGTAATGTCATGAAAGATACAGAGGAAATGCGGCGCTGAAGATTCAGCTGAAGTTGAATCATTGACATATATTTAAATTAACGCAGAAAAGATATTTTTTCTTTAATGCATAGTGACTAAATGTACTCAGATAATAACTGCATGATTAAAAGGCTCAAAACCGGATATATTAAAAATCCCATGCTTCACGAATATATAAACTCGGGGAATTTTTAAAAACTCCTTAAGAAGTTATAATAGTAATAATGTTCAGTAGGAACACTTGGAGAAACAGAAATGATAGTTAAGTGCCTGAAAAGGATCTTCACATCATATCCTGAAATAAGCCCAGTATTTTAGGACTGGTATCTTTTTGTATGCACATAATCAGGTGCCCATGCATGGAAGTAAGACAATAGGTACTTCTATTTTATTTCCTGGTTCAATATGTCAAGGATGCATTGACAAGGGATCTTTTTCTTTCCTTCATATAGGTTTTAGACTGCAGTTGCATCTAGTTTATTGTAAATTACTGTGAGTTATTATTTAACATTCACTGACCCTATGCATTCATCCACTATATCTGCTCTGGCTGGTGCTATCAGAAGCCATTGCTTTTACTGCTGCTGTAGGTACTATAAAGATCTTTCAGTCTTCAAAAAAATAGCTCTGTTTTGGATCTCTAAGAGGTAGAAAAATGCTTTTACAACAGTTACCGGCATCTGTTTCAGCATGTACATAATATCTAGCCTCACAGAATTTCTTCTTTTACTGTTTAAAAAGACAGATAAATTTGATGAGAACACAGTAACTTAAGTTTTCCTGCCGTGGAGTAAAAGTTCTATAGCATGTTTTCATTTTTTAATGAAGATGTAGAAATTAAAGATGAGAATAATTCCTATTTTTTTTTCCCCAGGAAAGATTCCCTCCAGTTTTAAACTGGACTACAAAGTCAAATCAGACTCTTAATAACATACACTGCACTTATTGAAAAAAAACAGAGAATCGTTTAATGCAAAAACTGCACAGAGAACTCAGAGTCACTAACATAGGACCATAAAATACTAGAATTTGAAAATGTGAGAAATGATTCCTCCCCTTACTGTTTTTGGGTTCTTTTCCCCAGAGAAAGTAGACACCTCCACTTGCATACCCTTTTTTTGCCTGGTAGGATCTGGAGGCAGAGAAAATGTATTCTGCATCAGGATATTTATTTGCCTGCCTTCTTCTCTCCTCCCTTCCTCAACACAGCACATGAATTTTTGATCATTTTCCACTGTACTGGTGATTTTATCATAATAATAATTACATGAACGGGTACAATTTTCTCTTCTCAGGTGCACCTGTTTCAGTCTTCTGCCCTTTAGAATACATCTTAACTAACATTTTTTGGGTATATTAGTATATTTCATAGGGTCAAATATATAAACTTTTTTTCCATTATGGAAGAAGTTGTTTATGTATAATGGGATTTCCCCCCTCTCTCCCCCCTCCTCCCTCCCGCCCCGAATATCTTTGCTAGGGTTGCACATAGACTCTGATGCAATTGTTCTGAGTATTTCATGGGAAAAATAAGTACCTGAACACTCTGTAATCCCAGATGAGAGAAAAGGGATGAAATTTGAAATTCAGAACTGATAAAATAATAATCCCTGCCTGGTTTTGGTAAGATTGTGGGAACCAAAAAAATCCTGCAAAACCAAACCCCAAAGGCCAGTCCTATTGTAATGCAATCAATGGGAAGACTCCAACTGACTTCAGTGGACGGGAATGAAACATCACTTCAATGAACTTTTAAGATTTAAATAGTTCAGATAGCTCCCTTCCTTCAGCTGCTTCACTGCTGAGCCCATCTCTGGATACACCAGGAGGCTTTACAGGCCCAGGGGTGGCTGCTCTCTGACCATGCTCAGGTTTTGCATAAGGCACTTCAGAAATACGTTTGGGGAAAAATCTTCCAACAGCTGAACCCTGTGGGCAAAAGAAAATTGTGGTTTCACAGGAACTTAGTGTCTGAGAAAATACCCATGTGTGATTCCTGCTGGCAGGGTATGATGGTCTTGTCCCTGAAGCCAATGGATCTTCTGTCATTTACTTCAGGGGGTGCAGGACCAAAGAGCTAGGCTATGAGTTGGAGTCTGGTCCTTGTCCTGATCCCCTGGTTTGTAGAGTTATGTGATGACTGATAGGTAATTCCTCTGGTGGAGGGACACTGCAGCATTGCTCAGTTGTGTTCTCGCAGCATCCCTCTTTACTGCTCCTCTTTGCTCAACCTCTTGTGAGCTGTGACCCACGCTGTTCCGAGGTTGGTCTTGTGCTATGCGTACTGTGAGCCTGTCCACAAGTGCAGTGAGAGCATGCAGAGCTCAGTGGGATAAGGCGACACCGGGCGGGCCAGGAGAACTGACCTCCACCCACCAGCATGGTGGTGCTGTGGATGGGCGACACATAGCAAGCAGAGCAAGCTGTGCTTGACGGCCTCTCCAGGGTCTGTTCTTTCATGGTGGCGTGCCACGGCATCACTAGTGCTTGCGTACACGCGTTTTCTCCTCTTTTCCATTTGTAACTGTTCTGAGCAAAAGGGCTAGCAAAAGGCCTACTGATGGTAGCTTTTAACAGAATAGAACAGCACATCTTCCAGACCTGAAACTGGTCGTATTTAATCAATGCATTTTAATTTTAGGCTCATCCTTTAGATTAGAAAAATAAGTTCCTTATAACTTTTGTATAAAATACATATTTTTTTAATCTCTGTCAGAGAAGAATATTTTGTTCTTACTGGGGATTGCTGGAATGTTTTACAATATCCAGTACAATTTGAACTCTTATTTAGAAGAATAAAGCAATATAAACATACGGACGTGAAAAAGCAAATAGATGTGATTTGCCCTCTCCTGCAGAAAACACTACAGGCAAAAGATCACAGTGGCAAAGTGGGAGTGACTGAGTCCAGCAGCCCCTCTTTGAATGAGATCTGCTTAGGAAGAGGTTTCAAACACTTTTTCCTCTTAGTTTGTTTAGGTTTTGGTTTTTTTTTTTTTTGTGTCAGATGACGAAGATCTCAGCCACACGCTCAGCTTTCTCTTGGTGCTGGCGATTTCACTGCCTATTTCAGGCTCTAGCATGATAACGTCACTTCTGCATGGTTCCAGGAGAGCTGAAGTAAACACTCCCATGCAGTGCTCTGAGAGCCCACATACAGTGGCTCATGCTCGTTCTGCCAACAGAGCTGTTTCATCCCAGACACTATATTGTCTGCATAAATAAACTGTAACAGGAATTCATACACCAGCCATTCGTCAGTGATTTTATTTCTATTTTTGCAGCTTGCAGTAATTATTTCCTCATAGGGAAGCTGATTCCGCTTATATGGACTTTTCTTAAGATGGAGCATCTTTTCTGTACTTTTCTTATACTTGTTATAAAGAAAGATTATTCATCTCTAAATTTATAGCATCTAGACGTGTTCCCACTTGCAGCACCCAGACAGACAGTTATTCACTTAGCTCTTCTCAACACCAGTTTTTTAAAAAACCAAAATAATATTTTCTTTTTGAAAATGATCAGAGTCTTTCTTTTTCATCATACGTAGCAACATCTTTTTGATCTTATGACATTACACATTCATGTTTTTCTGCCAAAATCCAGGTGCCTATTTGGAGTTGTTTGCTCTCAATGCTACTATTGCCATGCTTGTGACCAAAGTCTAATAAACTATAATAAACCACGAAATAAAATATGAATTTCATTAGTCAAATTAATATGTAGAAAGCTTATAACATGAACATATATAAATGCTTGTGTCTTTAATTAATAAAACCTCATAAAACCATGTGATAAAACTTGTTTCTGGGCTTTGCTTTCAAACCTCATGACATTAATCAGTGCTGATTATTTCTTGAAGCTAAATTGTCCCTCACTGACAAGCTGATGCTGCAGAGCTTTCAGGCTTTTTCTGTGTGGGGAAGATGAAAGCTTTGAATTGAAGCGGGAACGTGCTGAGGTTTCATTCACTTTCTGTGCACTACAACCTTCTACCTCACTGTTCTGGTGGAAGGCGTAAAAGATTGCTGGTAACACATATGGGGGTGAAAATGCTCACTACAGTGGGGGAAGTAAGTGAAGGCAGGTTCTTGTCACAGAATCATAGAATTTTCTAGGTTGGAAGGGACCTTCAAGATCATCGAGTCCAATCATCAACCCAACAGTGCCAAAACCAGCACTAAACCATGTCCCTAAGCACCACATCTACCTGTCTTTTAAATACCTCCAGGGATGGTGATTCAACCAGTTCCCTGGGCAGCCTGTTCCAATGTTTGATAACCCTTTCAGTGAAGAAATTTTTCCTAATATCGAATCTAAACCTCCCCTGGTGCAACTTGAGGTCATTCCCTCTTGTCGTATTATCTGTTACTTGGGAGAAGAGACCAACCCCCACCTTCTACAACCTCCTTTCAGGGAGTTGTAGAGAGCGATAAGGTCTCCCCTCAGCTTCCTTTGCTCTGGGCTGAACAACCCCAGCTCCCTCAGCTGCTCCTTATAAGACTTGTGCTCCAGACCCGTCACCAGCTCCATTGCCCTTCTCTGGACTTCCTCCAGAATCTCAATATCTTTCTTGTAGTGAGGGGTCCGGTCGCATCAGGTCTGACTAGGTCTAAATCTGCCCTCTAATTTTTCTGCTTCGCATAGGGGAGTTCAACATGTAGTACTGACACCCATGTTTGTGCCTGTCGTCAGAGAAAAAGTGATGGTCGTCAGCTCTGCGGTCCATGGCTGCCACAGAGCCGCTTTTGGACTCCTGATGGGTGGCCAGCCTGGGGTTAATTTCAGATTGCTCCAAGTTATGGCATGAGCCTTTCTGTCATGCACCTGGCCTGGAGTCAGGCAGTGCAGAGGCAGGAACAGTGACATCACTGAGGAGGGACGCTGACCTCACCAAGGAAGAACAGTGATGTCCTTGAGGACAGACAGTCCAAAGCACGGCAGCTTGGTGGCAGGTTGTGCCAACAGTCCAGTAATCACTGGGCAAAACCAGGGCAACAAGTCAGGTCTAATGTCAGCTTAGGACCAGTTCAGGGTCAGGGCCAGCTAAGGACAGATCTACCCTATGACATAGCTTGGGTTGCAGCAAGGGCCTGTGGGTACATGGAGCTCTCCATGGGAGGAAGCCCAACGGAGGCCAGTAAGACCTGTTAGTGTGCCCAGGGCCCTGGAAGCTGTGTGTGGTGCTCAGCTTGGGGACATGAGCTCGAGTTCTCGGCTGTGAAGGAGCATCTTCTGAGGCCGAAGAGGGAAAATAGATCGTTAGTTTGTCATCTCAGATACAGTTGACTGAAGTTCAGTTTTTAAGTCATTTGATCTCAAGTCCTTGATGTTAAGCCAGTGGGTGAGTGAGGGGAAACAGAGATTTGTGAAATCAGGCACCCTCAGCTTGCTCAGCTGTACGTGCATTCCACGCTCTGCTTTCTGGTCACCAAAACCTCCTCTCCCAGGAGGCCTGGTGCTGCCTCCACAGGCTATTGCTGCCATCCATGGCTTCGGCAGAGCCCTGTCTACCAGAACCATCTTGCTATCCGAGTCTCAACTTTCACCTTCTTCCTGCAATGACCAATGTATTGAAATGCATTTGGAAATTGAGGTGGAGGGAAAGAAAAAGGAAAGAAAAAAGATGAAATGAGGAAGATAAAAATGGGGAGGGAAGAAAATGATCAGGGAAACTAGAATCTCAGTTTCCTTCTGCTAGACACTAATGAAAAGCTTTTGAAGTGTTAGACCACATATTTTCAGATCTTCCTGGGATCACTCTCTGCTGAAGCTGCCGATCACCTGCTTTTTATCTCTGAGGTTGACTCTTTGCTGAATGCTTGCTCCACGAAATCCAATTGTCAAGGCAAAATATTTCACCTGCTGTAGTTAAATCTCATGATTTTTTAAGCCTGTATCCTGATTTTCAGAGCCTGACTCATGGTTTCTGTGGAAAACTTCAGCTTGGCAAATGCTGAAAGCAGTGGGAGTATTTGCAGCTTGAAGGCACTGTTCAGCGAGAGGAAGAGTGGAGGAATCTGCCCCTCAGCAATTAGTAGAATCGCTTTCTACGAAAGGACGTGTCATTTGGTAGGTTATTTTAGCATGCTGTACAGATGCAGATTATTTTTTAGAATTTTTAATTGGTGATACCATAGCAACTTTATACAATGAAAAACAGTCCAGGCCAGATTGTGCCTGACAACCACCCGCCTGTTTGGGGGTGGCATAAAGCTGTACCGACCCAGCAGGACTTTGAGAGGCTCTTGATGCTCCGAGTCTTGGTGTGGAAGGCGGTCAGATAGGTGAAATGGGTTCCTCACCCCACAGCTAGAGGGAATGGGTCCATTCCTTGTCTCACTACAGGCTTTCCTGGGTCCTGTGGGAGTGGTCAAGATGTTGCAGCTAAAACCCCGAGATGCCAGAAAATGATTTAATTTCCAGGGTTCTGATAGAGTTTTACCCTCTGTGAATCAGAGATTGAGAGAGTGTCTGAAGAAGTAGTGCAGGGCAGAAATACATGTAACAGATTGCTTTGTTTCTAGGCCTACTAATGCTGCCACACTGAATAGTTTTCTTTCGGTGATCGGTAAGAACTAGGCTTTTCCTCTGTGCATCCATCTTAAACATTGTTTGCCCTTTTGGGGATAAAAATCTAGATGGGATATGCTTAGTGCTGGCCCCACTTCCCTTGGTATCAGTCTGACAGTGAGGGGCAGAGAAGAGCGTCACATCACTATTGTGATGTAGGTCCTTTGGTGTTCTACTTTGTGTAGTATTGTGCTTTCACGCAGGAAGTCTTCTCCTTTCTGTCACGTCTAAGACATGTATCTGTGTGTGTGTATGTATGTATATGACTGTGAGATGTTTTGAAGTCATTGATAGAAGTGAAAATGGACTATGCTTGACTGGGTGAGTAGGTTAGGGACCAGCATGAAAAGGCTAAATGTATGAAGTGGACAGAATGGATGTAAGCGTGAGACGGTATAGAAAAGTGGAGGATGTTGGCTAAAAGATGGAGAATAAAAGAATCATGAGGGCATTGTGGCTCTCATCCCACCTAGGGAAGATGGAGAGCAGACAATGACTTTCACTGAGAAATAGAGTGATGGGAAAAAAGACTTTCAGGCAGGTAGACTTTCAGGGGGAAGTAAGATGTGATCCTTACACTGTGATAGGCAGTTAAGATAAGACAGGGTCAAAGTAGTGCCGTGTATATGCTGCTTATTGCAGACACATATTAGAGCAAAGACTGTCTTTTAGTGATTTTAAAGTCTTTATGTGGAGACAAAATTCAACACGTGATTAAATTGCACCACATATGTGGTGAATGGTGACTCTTGCAAAGGAGGATTGTAACGAGAGTGAGAGATTTTACAAACTGCAGAAGCTTGAATGGAAAGAACTGAGACTGGTCCAGGTAGTGGAGACATGAGGAAAATGCCTGACAAATACACATTTTCCCTTTCTGTATGGCAGGAAAAAGGGAGGCGTGGAAAGAAGGTCACTTACCTTGATAATATCAGACTCCTTGTGCAAGGCCTCCAGCAGCATTGTACACAATGTGTGGAAAAGGAGCTTGAAGGAAGAGCAAGTACAACACTTGCCTGCATCGTTCCCAATGTAGATTCATTAAAAACCTAACAGGGAACACCACTGTACTAAATACTCATGCACAAACGTTTTCCCACCCTTGTGGATAGCCCTGTGTCCCTGGTCATTCCCTAGAGATATGCACAAATGAGCTTAAAAAATACAGCAGAAAAGGAATGTTGCTGAGTATCCCTTTATTCAAACCACTTCCCTTGGGATTTTAAATGGAAGAAAGCAATCTGACTGTGGGAAATTAAACATTCTTGAAGCTATGAGCAGAATTTATCATGAGCTAATGCTATTGCAGTAGAAAAACACCTGAAAATGTCCCCAGGGGTGTTTTAATAACAATTTTTTAATGGATTTTTTCTTTGAAGATGGAAGAATACGCTGTGTCTGTGTATGTGTGTGTTATTATTCATCTATAAGAATTTAGCATTAATTATCAATGTAAAGAAATCTACCAAAGACTAATTAGATGTATTTTTGTTAGTTTCTGCTGCCTATGAAAATGAAGTTCCACATTTTGAATAGCAGTTTATGAAACATGGAAGTGTTTCTTTTTTAATTAGGGAGTTATTAAATACTGCTCCCCATTCTGCCAATGTGGTCAATGAATGCATCGCTGTTGCAATGTTACATTTTAAAAATATGGTGGTGGTCACGTATTTTTTCGAACACATTCATAATGATGAGCTGAATTTTTCTCTCCGCATTAAATTGCTTTTCATGAGAAGTTAAATAGGAAATACCACGAAGCCAAAGCTTACGTATTTACTTCTGCATAATGCTGCGCTCTCCAAATCCCTTCTCTGCTTTATTAAACCATAGATAACTGTTCCCCTTTCCAAGTAATCCTAGTTTTGTTGAAATCTTTATATCAGTTTATGATAAAAGATTATCAGAATGTTACCATTTTTTGAAGAACGGTATCACTTCATCTTTCATAAATACTAATTAAACAACTCAGGCTTACGTCAGTGCCAAGATTCATGTCAGCAGTTAGTGCAACTTGTTATTGTAAGATTAGTTCTGACACATTCCTTCCAGCACAGCAAGCAGTGGGATCCTGTGCAGCACTGGGAAGAAGTCATCTCTCTAGAGACTGCCGGTAGGTATCCAATAGGAAGGAAGACTGCTTTAACAAGATTAAAAACTCTCTGCTGACATACTCCCTAACTGAATCATCTCAAACTGTAAGTCTCACCACGCAGAAGGAATGAACGTATCACTCATCACCCAGTCTTCTCCCCGTACGACACTGATAGGCCATTTGTATTCTAACATCTCTACCCCGCACCCGATGCACGGCTGTGGGGCTGGCTTAAGGAGCCTTCTCTGGTCTGGTCAGGGATCATTCACAACTGCAATAATTGGCAATGATTTCTTGACTACAAGAACATCGAAAGAGGCTTGCTCCTTTGAGCAATTACTTGCTGTGAAAGAGATGTAAGGGAGAGAAATGACCTTATTCTGTTCAGCTGGCGTGTACACTGCTGATTCAGTGGCATTCACTGGGCTCTGCTTAAGGGGGTGCTGGTAGTGGTGTCAGTGCCTAAATGTTACCATTTGAGTTAGCTGAGATATCGTTGCTTCAGTGCCCAACAGAAAACTAAGTAAAAAAGATGAGCTGAAAATCTAAAACACACTTTAAAACTAAGCACCATTAGTTTCAGCAAATACCATGGGAATTTGGGAAGTAATGCCGTCTCATGCACCTGGCAGAGTTCATTGCATAGTCTTTGTCCAATACAGGAGTGTTATGCCAGCACGCAGACACTGGTATCTTAAGAGCCGTGTAAAATGTTGCATCTCCTTAATAGAGCTCATCCTCAGAAGAATTGCTGTAATTGTTCAGATTCGCAGGGGTTCTGTTACAATGCCTTTTGGGTATCATTTCATTTTACTCTGAATGCTTGTGAAGCCGTAGAGTATGGTGACAGGAAGATACAGACAGACAATGCTTCAATGCAATACAGAGACTGCTTGCCCAGCAGTGGACTGTGAACCAGTATTCTGTCTTGTTTCACAGCATGTTAAGACCCAGATTTTTCAGAACGGTGTAAGCATTTGCGTGTCCAGTTGGCGTACGCAGTTGCCATGAGTGTGTGCGCAACTGTAATAAAATGTAAATGTAAGGGATGGAATACATAACTAGTGTCCTGTGAGCCTAAAGTGTTTCAGTGAGTAGTGCACTCACTCAAAATTGGATTTTAATCATATTGCAGTTCTGGAAACCAGTCTAGCCTGAAAACTTGGATCTTCACAAGAACTGAGACATACACTAGCATTGCCGTTTATGCTACAAATTTTTCTCTCTTTTTAATTTAATTTTTCCTAATGAGGTGCCATTTATTTTTAAAAAGGCACTGCATATCCACAATCAGAAAGTTATTAAATAGGTAAGCCTTCTTTATCCTCCTGGTTGCTGCACTGACTTGAAGTGAGTACGTGAAGCATTTGCTAATGACGTGTTTGGACCTCAGCATTAATCTGAAGAAGAAAATCATTATGATACAAAGTGGTCTGACTGATCCAGGAGTTGCATCAGATTATAGCATGCTAGAAGGTGCATTTAGACCATGTATTCTGTAATCAAGTGCTACTTGGAATCAAGCGTATCATTCAGATGCTGTCTTTGGCCATACTGGAAAATAAGCAGTTAAGATCAAATGCCAGGTTTATGTGTCTTCCAGGTGGTGTGTGTGTGGTGCTGTTCTGAGCATGCTAGGGCATGAAAAAGAGGTATAAACATGAAAGATGAAAGCACAATTTTTGATTTCTGTCTTCATCATATACTGAACACCAAGTGGGAGACCAAAGCATCTTTACAGAAAGCAAAGCTGTGAAGCGTGATGGAACTTTAGGGCTTTGTCACGTGTGCTGCATAAATGACAGATTCGTCCAAGCAGTATCGTATTCAAAGAACCTAAGTCTGCACAACTCTTAGTAGGCTGATCAAAATTTGGGCTCACAGGTAGATTGGTGTAAGCCAGACTGAGGGTGCTTCTTAGTAACAGCTCATAAAGCAGGCAGAGATACAGTGGTCCTGGTTGGGTGCATCAGTCATCATCTTTGTCATTATCCATCTGAAATGGAGGGGTGTTGTGATATTCTTTGCTGGTTTTAAATCTGCAAATATGTAAGAAAGCTATATCACAAACTAGTCCTGTTTTTTTTTTTTTTGCTGAAATATGCTGAATTCCTACGCTAGAGAACTTTCCATTATTAAATGGAGGACAAATGGGCTCTTTATGAACTTCAAGGGGACCACAGCTATACAATACAGGTTTTTTTAGGAAAGGTCTCAGATATTATAATAAAGGGCACCTGGGCAGTTTTGTTTTGTTTTGTTTTGTTTTTTAAGGTAGAGAGAAATCATTTTAGTCTATTACCAGTTGATACTAAGACTAAAGTCAAGAACTCATACTGCATTAACACACGTGGTGCTGCAACTGGAGACAAAGGCACTTAGGGGCACATTTTAAAGCTATTTAAGAATTATTCAGATATTTTCATTTGTTTGATTTATTTACTTTGGGGTCTGCATATTGTAGCTTAGACAGCACATCTTTACGTGCAGAATAATATCCCAAGGTTATGGGAGGGAGGGTGCTAAGAAAGGCTCTTATATCAAAGGAAAGGCCATAAAAGGGAGAAATTAGTCTCATTAATATATACGAAAGAGGTGGGAAAATTAATGATAACTCAGAAGTTGCTGAGATGAAGTTTGAAGTTTCTTCCTTCGGGCATTTTTGACTTGTGAATGTATAAACATTTTGTGTAGAACTTACCGAAGAAACTAAGCTTTTATTTCCACTTACATAACTGAGAAACTGTCGAGTTTATAGGAAAGGAAAGGAAAAGGCAAAAGGGAAAAGGGAAAAGAGAAAAGGGAGAAAGGAGAAAGGGAAGGAAAAAACAAAATCTGGCTGAAACCAAGTGTGAAACATTTATATTGAAAAGAAATACTTCTGTTTTGTTTTGTTAGATTATTTTAGAAGGACTTGTGAGCAACTAAAAGGGGAATTTGAATGGGAAGCCGAATGGCACCTTCACAGATAACACATGTACACACAGATAGAAGATATTTGGTGCATGCAAGTTCCTTAATTTAAACTTAAGAAGTATGATTTACTCTGTTCTTATGCTTAAATTAACTGCAATTTCAAAGGCATAATGTACGTACGCTATAATACTGGGGATGGTAATGCCAGAGTGCTTTTTAAAGTGTATACCACTATTTAGTCTGTTCATTATATTGGTATATGACAGGTATTCAGGCTGTTAAGTATTAATTGAAAGCTGACAAAATAACTGGACTTCCACCAGAAAGAAATAATTAATTCTTTCCCCAAAGCAAAGATTGCTGTTAACTATTCCAGAACAGTAACTGTTAAAGTATTCAGTCTCAGAGATACTCTAATGAAGACAGAAGGTTTATATAGGCTTGGCTAGTCCCCATGGTAACAGCCTTTCTACTGGGTTACCATAGGAATCTTCAAAGCCTTTGTAAGCCTCCCTTAATAGAGCATATACGCTTTCCAGGCAGACTGGAGGATACACCTCCTGTTGTTAAATATAAATATAAACAGATTTTGTTTTGGAGTGGTACTCATCTCTGTTTAGCTAGCTATGCTACTTTTTACGTTAAGAGTTATATTAAACATTGGAGTCACCTGTGATATAAGAAAATGTGTGAGAGCTGAATAGTTTTACGAACAAGACGACCCATTTACGTTTTTACCTAACCCACAAGGAACCGCAAGCAAAAATACTGTTCTATACAGCACTTTCAACATAGCCCAAACATCACAGTGCATTGCCCTTTCACCTTCCTGTGGATGTTGCAGGGCTTTAGTCAGTCTGAAGCTTTGCTGGACAAAAGTTATACAACAGGAAACAAACAAGCAAGAAATGGAGCCAAAGGAAACAAACAGAAACCCCAGTTGAAAGAAACAAGCAGAGAGCAAGCCAGCAAGTGACTTCAGATCTGTAGGTCTTTCAAGACAGTTGTTTTGAACTTCTTAATAATGTTCCTTGAAACTGTCACCTGGACACAGTAGTAGTAGTTTCTTGGATAACTAGTGAGGAATTGCAGTTTCACATCCTTGATCCTCAGGCTTTGTAAGAAGGGGGAAGTATGGTGGAGAACTGCAGGTTGAGAGAGAACCGCGTACCTACTTGCTGGTCTTGTCATCACGGCCTTCATTTTATTCAAAAGACCTTGACAAATGAAAAATTTTAATACAGTTTTGGTTCTGTTTAAGCTCCCAGGATTAATACAGTGTTCTCCATACAGAGGAATGACATTAATAAGACGAGTTGTTAAGGAAATCTAGCCAACATCTTCAGGGCTTGTTATTTTTCCAAACAAATGCTAGCTACAAGGCTTTCTACTGTAAGGCTGACAGCATCATGATGCTTTTATGTTCTGCTTTCCAGTTGGCTACATTTCATTATACAGTTTGGACTTATAAATCAGTGGAACTGAATTGAAGGACATGGTCTTGCAGGATGACACTAGCAGAGAATTTGGCCCTTGAGTTCCAGTTACCAAGATACCAGCTTCTACACACATCAAGATCTTATGAAAAGCAGTGAGACCACTTACATGCTTTGGTTAGGCAAGTGCTTCCTTGTCTTACCAGAGAAAGAATTCTGACTGGAGAAAACAATGATTTTGGAATTACCTGAAAATGCATTTATTTTTTTTAATGCATAATTGGAACTGCAGATGTGAAGATTGCTATATGTTGTGGTAAGTTTACACAGATGGTATGGCAAGACACACATCATACATTGCTCCTTTCCAGAGCTGGTAAAAAGGCAATATATTTTTCCAGAAAAATATTTGAATGAAGCCAGAAATGTAATTGATTTCACAAGTAACAGAGGTGCCACTATTGAGGACATTTTTGCACACCCTAGTCCAAAGATGATCTCGCTAGTTAGCCAAAAGCAGACAGTGCGAATCTGAGGATAGCAGTCATCCAGAAGCAATCTGTGAGACAGAAGTCTATTTACAGGGAAAGGGGATGAGAAAAAAAAGAGAGGTTTTGTAGAAGAGTTGATAAGGGATTCTTCTGTGCATTGATAATTTAAAGGCTGCTTTAACTGTCCTCTGCCAGTTATGAGTTTCTTTTACACAGAAGTTGATTCCGTATTTTTGGTTCCATTTTAGGAGCTGACAGAAGTCACAAAGATGGTATCTGGAGCAGCAAGAGAGATAGGATTATGCAGGGTATGACATTATGAGCGCTCTCCAGTGTGCTCTCCCACTAAAAATGTAGAATCCTTACTATTTTTGGAGGTCTGACTTGCTTAGCCATGTATTGTCTTGCCAGAGTGGATAGTTGCAGGACTACCTGAAATGAAGGTCTAAAAATAAAGCCATGACTAATTCATTGTATGGTTCAACTAGTTATGTGTACACCAAATGGAACAATGCAGGTTTAATTTCAGGCATTTTATTCTTTGACCATGAGAACAAACAGGATGATGTGGCCCAGATAACATTCCGTAACTCACTATTATTATACAGCCTCTAAAAGGCCTTGTAAAAATGGCTCTACCTATAGGCTTTCTGTAAGAGTGCATTCAGTATGTGAAGTCCCCTTATTTGCCCTGCTCTTTGCCACTGAAAAGTCCTTACAGGCTTCGCGTTGCAGAAACTGTCACAGAAGCTTTTTGGAGGTGAGAAATCCACCTGGTTTGTGACTCATGTTTTGAAACTGTGTAGCTGCAATTTTTCCCAAGTGTGAAGAAACTGCTGCACTCACTGCAGCTTCCCAATAAAATAGCCAATGTATTTTATATGTTTTTATGTTTGCATAAAAAGTCACTGACGATCAAATTGTATTCTTGTGGAAAACATGCCACGTGACCAATTTGCCTGGACTGCAGGGCATGCACCACATCTGCTCCATTACTAAAGGTGCTAAAATGGATGGGGGTAGGGTGAACATATTTGGCAATTTTATGGCAACAGGAGCTCATTCTAAACTCCACTTGTAGACTATCTGCCGACAGATGCACTGTCTTTCTCAGTGAGCAAGAAATTGGGCATAGCGTTTCTGTTCTGGCGTCTGTCTCTATCTGCCCTTGGTCCCATTTGTATCCCCACTCCTTTCTCTCCTCCCCATCTTGTGTTTCCTGTTTGGTCCTACAGAGCCGGGGGTCTGGATCAGACCTTACGAAGGGCTGAAACATGTATCACTCTCTAGTTCTCTCTCTGGTGTGTTTTTTGCAGCAGATGTTTCCATCTGCGTACCTTACTTCCCTTTCCTCACGAATATGAATTTACGTACGCAGCATATTGCATTATCTTTGTCTTTCCCATCTGTAGGACCACTTCTCCCTCTGGCCATTCTCAGGCACGTATGAACACACTCCTTTACACAGACATGTTTGCTGTAAAGCCAGACCAGTGGGGACACCTATCCTACGCACCAGAAGTAAAGGGAAGACAAATGTACTGGAGTCTCTTTGGCTCCTGCTGCTGTCTGTTCTGCTCAGGCTAAGGGTTGAGGTAATGGAGTGGTGCCGTGGCTGGATACAGGCTGTTTGGAAGGACAGGCTGGGAGGGTGAGGATGGAAGCTACCCTTCATGTAAAAGAGCGGTGGGAATACATAGGGTCTGCCTTGGGATGGATCATGAGACAGTCAAGAGCTTAGGGGTTAAGATCAGAGAGCAGAGACATGTGGTCAATGTTGCAGTGGGTGTCTGCTACAGACCACCTGCTCAGGAAGAAATAGGTGATGCCTTCTTCAGGCAACAGGAAGAAGCCTCATGTTTACAGGACCTGGTTCCTCACAGGGGAACTTTAACCACCACAATGTCTGCTGGAGGGACAACAGAGAAGGGCACAGAATCCAGGAGTTTTCTGGGGTGCATTAATGACAACTTTCTAACACGGGTGATTGAAGAAATGACAAGGGAAGGCACTGCGCTGTACCTCGTACTTACAAACAAGAAAGAACTGGTTGAGGATGTAAAGTTCAGGGGCAGCTTCTTCTCAGCGGTTCCCAGTGAAAGGACAGGAGGCAATGGGCAGAAATCATAATACAAGAAATTCCATTTAAACACAAGAAAATGCTTTTTTTTTTGTGTGTGTGTGTGTGTACTGTGAGGATGGTCAAACACTGGACCAGGTTGCCAAGAAAGGTTGTGGAGTCTCCATCTTTGGAGATATACAAAACCTGACTGGACACAGCTGTGAGCAACCTGCTGTAATTGACTGTGCTTTGAGCAGGGACAGTGGACTAGATGATCTGCAGAAGTCCCTTCCAGCCTCAACTGTTCTGTCTAACTTTATAATGTAAGAGAGGCAGTAGAAAGATTCAGATGATGATGGAGGAGAAAAGGAAAAATGGGGAAATGGGGATTGTACTGGATCCAGCATGGCAGTAGAAGGAAGCACCTTTCAATTTGAAAGTAAAAGCAGAAAGACAGCAAAATAGGGAAAATCAAGAATGTCCTAGCCTACTGTCCACCCTTTCTAAGCAATGAGGCGTTAGCTAGCAGCTCTTTTCCAACGGGAAATATGGGATACCTGGGTTGGGAGGTGGTAACGCACAGCTGCCAGCCCAGGGACAGTACTGTTCTGCTGTCTGTGTTGTGTGCTGTCCTCAGTTGATGAATCCTACCTGGTTCACCATATGGTTCATCACATGCCATGTGTGCTGTATGGACTGGTAGGGCTTCGTGTTTCTTCCCTGCTCCCCACCAAGTCTCTCTTGCTTCGGAACTACTGTGAACTTACGGTCCTGTGCTGGCATCTCTTCTCCTCATCGTGACCTGACAGCATTGTCCAGCTGACCCCAGCATCTGCTGCAGTGCAGAGGCACTAAGTAACCACACGTGGTACAGCACCAGAGGAACTTACTCCCTTTGGTTCTGTCCCTGCACACACCTCTTCAGATTGGTATGACAGAGCCTTTTTGCCATCTTAAAGACTATGTATGCTGTTGATGTTGGCTGGATGTGTTAGGCCTGAGATAGTTTAATGTTCATGAATACTTTTTAACTTGAGAGAGAACATGTCTTTAAACAAAGAAAAACAAAAACCAGATGAACATGATTATATCTCTGTTTAGAAAAGCCTGGGCAACCATCCCTAGGGTAACGAGGAAAGGAGGTCACTGAAAAAACAGTGCAACCTACATCATGAATGGGAGGAGGGTTGAGGTATCTGAAGTGTAGGAGCTGTTGACAAAGACAACTGAAAGCTTTTTAAAGGAAAGAGAAATCATGTCAAGGAATTTCTGCCCTCTGCGTCACAGGTACCTTTCTGAAAAAGAAAGGAGGACACCAGAAGTTGCAATTTGCATGCCTAGGGGAAGTGATTAGTGTTAGACGCAGTTAAAGAAACTACATAAAAAAACTACAACTTGCTGTTGTAAGTGAAACGTTAATGCCAAGAATCAAGTAGAAAGGCAAGGAATTAGCTTGTTTGTGGGTTTAAAAACTCAGAAGATTTAATAGCTGGAGAACAAGGGGAAGACTGTCAAGGCAGCAGCACAGAACTGAGAGTCGAAGGAAAGGGAGGTCTGAGGTCTTTTTAGTTCGTTCAGTTTTGTTTAAGATATTTCAGCAGCTGAACTGCCTGTAGAGCAGCCTTGAGTGCAAATGTGCCTAAATCTTTTTTGATTTTAGTGGAACTGTTCGTGTGAACACACTTACCCATGGACTTGATCGGGATGCATGCTTGAAATCATAATTCCTTCATTCAGTTAATGTTTATTTCTTAATGTATTAAGAAATTGCATGTAGAAATTACCAAGAAAGTAAAATGGATGCATGTGGTATGAGAGAAAGGGCAGTTAAGCCGTAGGCCAAGCTCTAGTGCAAAGAGGCAGAGAACTGCGGGTGCCAAAGGAGCTGTTGAATGGAACCACGCCAGCAAAGACAGTGGAGAATTTACCCTGTACATACGAAGGTCTTTCTGGACACAGTTAGTCTGTTAACAGCTTTCAAGATCACAGAAGACATGAGGAAGAAATAATTTCAAAAGATCCCAGAAATGTTGAGTTGAAAGCAAGGAAGTGAATGTTTATGAGAAACATTTATGAAAATATTAAGTTTTGGCAATGTGGGCATCCCTTTTAAGCTGAATGGGAGGGGCGGGGTTTAAAATCATAAGTAACCCCTTAAAAATTGATGCCAAGATACTGCCTAACGGGAGCAACAGAACACTGGAAAATGTGCCTGAGAGTATTGGTTGCTGTGTCCTTGTTTCACGTGTTTAGGTTAAAATTAAAAAGATATTAAATAGAAATGATAAAGAAGACATCATCTGAAAAATGTACCACCCAAATCTTTGAGCAGTTATTTATTTTTTTTATTAGTTGGTCAAATAATGAAGTCCCAGTGAATATTTTTTCTCAGTTTTTTTGTCTCTGTGGCGGAAGTACTGACTGAGTAAGGAAAATCAAAATCAGAAATAACAACTTAAGGAAAAGAGTTTGCAGCTCCTGCCTATAGCAGGGACTAAGTATGTATGGACTGTACATATTCATTGTGTATGACAGTTGGAAAATTTATTTTCCAGAGAAGGAAAATATTACTAAGAGTTGTAGAAGATTCTGATGTAATGATTTCCACCTCAGTCTTTTTCTTCCCCCTTCCAAGTTTATAAATGTTGCTTTTCTTCATTTTTCTATTCTAGTACCGATACGTAGTGGTGAAATTGCAGAGTGGAGGTTTGCAACACACTGTTGGACAAAACAAGAGCTCTATAGGTTATTCATTGTAAAAACAATATGAACAAGTTGAGACTATTTAGCTCTCATGCTTCAGAAAACTGAAAAAAAGGCCATGCTCTTTTGAAGGACTTTGTAACTCTTAATATACATATGCATACAATTTTCCAGATGCACGCTTTTTTGCCCTCAGCAGAACTGCCACATGTCTGACGCTGTGAGCCTGAGGACAGGCAGCAAAAACCCCACCAAAGGCTGCACCTTGCAGCAATCACTTTGTCTTGTAACTTGTTACGTGTTGTAAAAGACTTGCTGTAAATTCTTATGTTTCTAACATATTTAAGTTAAGCTTTTAACTTCAGTGTTTTAGACTTCTTGTGCATTCACATTTATCTTGTTACTTGGACACTTCATAACCTTTACTATTCATATTTTGTATGACATTGCTTTGCTAAATCTCATTCATGCATGTGCCCCCCCATACCTTTACTGCAAAGGATTCTGTTGAGATCCTCACCAGCTAGAAAGAATTTAAATCTTCTACTTTTTAGTTGTAATAGATGGTTTCACTATATGTTGTAGTCCTTGAGCATTTTGAATGATTCACCCAAAAACTGAGTAAGAAGAATGGGAAATTAGAGATAATTTTGGTGTCTAAAATCAATTAATTCCGAGTTTTGTGAGTGCAAATTATGCTTTGAGAGCTTTGAGATTGAAATTATTACCTCCTACCTCCTGAGCAAAGATCGATAAAATTAATTTTAATTGGTGATTTTGCTACCATCTAGGCAGAAGAATGTGAGCAAATCGAGCAAAAATATCTAGAACTGAATTTTTCTAAATTAGACTGATACACTGATCATGCTGTCACCAACCATTGCTAAATATAAACATTCACTTCTTCAATTTTTAGTTTGCCCTCATTAAGAAACACACTAAAAAGTCATGTGCACTTCAGCATCTGGTAGCCTGTGTTTTTATGTTTCACAATAATATTCCTGACATACAATCGTAATAAAGCTGCATCTCGTATAACTGGTAGATATTTTGTGTCTTTGCTGGTCTTGGATAAGCAATATTGCATCCAATCTTACTATTTAGCACTAAAATGTTATGGGCTAAGTCCCCTTTATATTTTTGTTCCTTTCTAAAATTTTGGTTGTGTAAAAGAGCCTTGGAAGTGGCTGCAGATTTGGCAGGGGCTTTCATAGATATGGCAGTCTTGATGAGCTCATAATGACTTACAGTGCCCAATATGTGAAGGATGAAAAAGAGAAGGCAGTGGTTCATCGACTGTCATTCCCTGCACTTCCCTCTGCTCATGCAATGTGGCTGTGAAACATTTTCATATTGACAATATTGTGTTTTGCTCGTATTTTACAGTCGTCTTCCACATGTGTAAATGGAGCAACAGGTGCAAGACTCCTGCGTTTTCAAACATCAGTCCTTTCCACGGATGAAATAGTAAAATATAATAGGATCATAAATGAAGGAGGAAAATGTGGTGAAGGTAAAGGTATGCATATAGACAAGAACAAGTGTGTGCGTTGCATTTTATGACATTACGCATGGCATATGCACACACACTTTTTGTCAACAAGCCCAGCCCTTTTGAGGTGAAGAGGACTTCAGGCATAGATCGTTGTAGAAATAGAAATGACTAGAGCATGTGCTCAAATGCAGGCTTGGCACAGCACCATGAAATAAATTCATGAATGCTGTTCATAATAGCTTGCTGCAGTTAGAGACTGGATAGAGATTTAACTGCAATGAGTGACATGACCAGATGACATCAGGGGAAAATAAAAGCTGTTTTGTCAATACTCTTGTTTTCTATCTTGCTACTTGCCATTATAAAGTCAACGTTAAGTCAGAAGTTTCTACCTAATAGGAGACAAGATTTTATGCCTATTACCTGTGCATTCTCTGAAACCTGTATCTCAGATATAACCACGTGTTCCATGTATTCAGAATATTTAAGTGTAATGGTCACCACTGTACATTCAGTTCTCCCTGTCCTGTCTGTTGAGATCTGTAGAGGCTCTTCTGCTTGAATAAACTGGTGTAATTCATGCAAAATTACACATAACTGAGCCAAAGCAACACAGGTTTTGCTTTAGTTTCCTGTTTGGGTTTGGTTGTGACTAAAGTTTTTTGGTCGTGACAGTTACAATTCACAATGTGTAAATGGTATATACCATGTATATGTACCTTTAGTCTCACAGCTTCTGTGGGACTCTCCTTTCTGATATAGTCATGTCTAAAATTTACGAGCAACAAAGCATTTAAGACCACAGACAATTGTGAAGTGAATCTCCTGAAGAGATTCTCTGTGAACATTACCACTCAGTTTTCAACGGCGTGCTGCAAGAACCTTTGTGTCTAGGGATAAGGGCAGAGATCTTTACAGCAAGTCATCCTAAAAAGCGAGGTGGGGAGAAAACCAGAAATTTTCTGGTACTGGAGGGCAGTACTTTCTCATCTATTTTTTAAACTTTATTGATCTAAAATGGTTAAAATATAAACAATGCAATAATTTTCAAAAGTAGGTCACCTTTCAAATACTCATGTGAATATAAAAATCATTAGCAGTGAATTGTGTAAGTTATGATAAAATGTATGTGATGCTTTGATATGGTGAACCAAAGCCTGTTGCGCATCAGCAAAATTTTGCAGTTAAATCATAGCTCTCTGGTAGCACACTTTTGAACATTTTTAAAGAGAATGGTTTAAAACCACCCCATTAACTCCATTGTGTTTTCTCCCCACAGGTTAGTTTTATTGGGTGATGAATATCTAAAATCTTCCACGTAATCATGCAATAACATTAAATGACCTATTAAAGGACTAGATGCTACTTCTCGGTATGGTTTGGAGCAAAAGCAATGGGTAAAAATGTCATCTCAGGGGAAGCACAAGCAGAAACTATCGGAGGCACCCCTCTGTGATCAGTTTTTCTGCTTTTCCTCCTTATTCTACCTTTGTGATAGGAATATAGTAATGGGATTCCACCTTAAAAACGTCAGCATTCTCAACAGACATCTTGTCAGCTCAACAGGATGCGTGCATGTATGGTAGGTTGCCTGGGACAGAGCAATGATTCTATGAACTTGTCAGTGGAGGGGCTCAGAATTTTTGAGCAGAATGTTTCTCAGTGAGAAAATGCCAATTAATTCAGTTTAAATGTTCTGTGGGAATGTGTCAGGATTGACTATACTTTGTTTGTTTTGCTTTCAATCAAAACAAAGCTTTTTGATAACTTTTTTATAATCTTGTCATGACAGAATATTTGAATGTTCCATTTTGGAACAACATTTCATTCAGAATTGTGTTTGATATTATAAATTAGGCAAAAAAAAAAAGTCAGAATTAAAACTTTTCCTGTAAGTTTATCTTAAGTGAATTTAAAAAAATGTCATAGGGGAAACATTGACTTTGCTTCACATTAGAAGAGGGGAAATGTTAAGATGTCAGGAAAGAAAAATTCTACTTTCATGAAAAGTAGCTGACAGAAGTCCATCACTCATTGTTTAAAAATGAAAGTTACAGTTTTCAAAACAAATGAAACATATAGTTAAATGAGTGAAAATTGATTAAAAATAATGTTTTGCAGTCATCTTAATTTTGAAATATTAAAAAAATAATTGGATCTTCTATTTATTAAGTGACTGAAAAAAGTTTTCCAAATGTCCAAACTAATATTTGAATATTTGAGTTCTGTCACTGGGCACTACTGAGAACAGTCTGGCTCTTCTTCATTCCCTTCCATCAGGTATCTGCACACATCGACGAGATTCCCCCCTGAGCTTTCTCCTGGCACAAGAGTCTCAGCTCTCCTCATATGAGATGCTCCAGTCCCTTAATCATCTCCACAGCCCTTCACTGGACGTGTTCCAGTAAGTTCATCTTTCTCTTGTACTGGTGAGCCCAGAACTGGCCACAGTATTTCAGATATGGCCTCATCAGTGTTGAGTAGAAAGAAAGGGTCACATCCTTTAACCTGCCGGCGGTGCTTTTCCTGATGCACTCCTAAATGCTGTTGGCTGCCTTTGCTGCTATGGTGTATTGCTGTCTTGCAATCAACTTCTTGTCCACCAGGACTGCAAAGTCTTTCTCTACAGACCTGTTTTCCAGAAAGTCAGCCTCCAGTGTGTACTGGTGCATGGCATTATTCCTCCCCATGGGCAGGACTTTGCATTTCCTTTTGTTGAACTTCATCAGATTCTTCTCTGCCCAGTCCCTCACCTTGTGGAAGTCCACTTCCAATTTTGTGTCATCTCTGAGCTTGCTGAGGGTTCACTCTACCCCATTGTCTAGGTCCTTAACGAAGAGGCTAAACAATATTGGGCCCAGTGTTGATCCCTAGGGTACACCACTAGTGACTTGCATCCAACTGGACTTTGTGCCGTTGATCACAACTCTCTGGGCTTGGCTGTTCATCCACTTTCAATCCACTTCACTGTCCACTTATCTAACCCATACCATGTCAGCTTGTCTATAAGGTTGTTACAGGAGACTGTGTCAAAGGCCTAAATAAAGTCAAGGTAAACAACATTCATTACTCTTCCCATCATCTGTCACGGTAGTCATTTCATTGTAGGAGGCTATCTGGTTGGTTTAGCATGATTTCCACTAGGTAAATCCATGTCAACTATTTCTGATCACCTTCTTGTCCTTCATGTCTTTGGAAATGGTTCCCATAATTAATTACTCCATCACCTTCACAGGGACAGATGTGAGGCTGACCAGCCTGTAGTTCCCCAGATCTCACTTGTCTTTCTTGAAATGACATTTGGTTACTTCAAAGATAGGAGTGATGATTGCTTTCTTTCATATTTCCTTTGCTTTCACATATTCCCTTTTGTGACGAACACTTAGTATTCCCATATTCATTCATTCCCTTACCGTATGCACAGGCAATGTTCTAGATTTCCTTAACGTACACACAGTCATTGTTGTGGGCTCCCACTCAAACAGTAGGGAGATTAAAAAGCAGAACATTCAGATAGGACCCTGGAAGAGCATTTTTCTTCATCCTGTTTCTCTTTTTGAAGTACATCTAGAGCTTATTTCACTTCTATTACAGACAAGAGAAAGAGAGACAGAGATGCAGGCCTTCTTTCTGTCCTCTTAAAAATGAAAAGAGAGTTCCCCTGCTTTGGTGGCAGAGGTAAATTACAATTCTGGAAGCATTTCCTTGCCACTTCTGATCATGGCTGTTTCTCTGGCTGGGACTGCCAGCAGACTGAGCATCTTAGAAACAGTCTGATGAGGGAATCAGGTGTGAGAGAGTTTGGATATGTGAGCTACTAAAATAAAGTGCCTCAAACATCCTACTGTTTTCCAGATCAAGAAGTACGCTGGACCTGTAGGTCTTCATGACCCAGCCAACAATTGACCTGGATTGTCTTCCTGGTTGGGCTTTTAAGAACTGCATATATAAAACTGACTTTAACTAGATCCTATAGTGTAACTGTTCTCTTGGGAGTTCGGTGATATATGTAGCCCCAAAAACCAAGAAGGGTATTTTTTTTTTGGTAGAGACAAGTAATAGAGAGTTTGTTGTTTCATTTAGTACTTTCACTTATATGCTGGCTCTGAACCAATGTCAGCAATTTGTCTGAGGCTGAAGTCTTTGTCAATGATAGGAAACAATAGGAACCGCCTTCAGGCTGTAGAAAACTCATGCTCATGTGGAAACTTGTAAACATGCAGAACCAGAAGACCAAAGAAATATCTGGGTACAACTGTAGAGATAAAAGAACGACATCAAAACCCGGAAATGTGTCCAGTAATAGTGAGACATAATTTGATGGTAATTTTTATTTAAAGGCTTGTGGGAAGGTTAAGAAAGAAGAAAATAAACTGAAAATAGAATTGTCATCTTCTAGAGACCACCAGCCTAGATCAGAATAATAAAATATCCTGGATCAACTCATCTGTTACTCAAAACCACATAGCTCTTTTACCCATGGGGAAATTTTAAATATGTGGACATCTGCTGGGTAACAAATATTTGAACTTGGTTCATTAAAGCGCAGTTCTACTCTTTAAAGTGGATATGTGAGAATGACATCTAGGACCTCCATGTTTGTGGTCTCTCAAAGATCACTCTATCAGATTGTTTTTGCTTACTGGTTAAAAGATGCTTTTTTAACATCAGTCCACAAACTTAACCTTATTTCCTTAAGGGAGTCTGAGCTTTCTGCTTATTAGGCATTGCCATGAGAATTTTCTCCCTATGATACCTTTGCAGCCTGAACCGTAGACAATTCCAAGTATTCAGAAAGCAGAAAACATAGCTGTTGGTGAGGCAAAAAGAGAAAGAGAAGCAATTCCTCACTTGGGCTTCCTATCTTTGATCCTCTGGGGCTGGCTTTCTCTCTACCCTTAGCAACTCTGATCAACGTGAGCGATGGAGGGGCTGAAGCAGTCCCTTTGTCCTGTTGCCTTGGAGAGAAGCTGATTTCTTGTCTTCTAGAACTCACAGCCTGAGCCTAATAGTATGAAAAGCTGCCACGAGCAATGGTTTTGTGGAGAGCAGTTATACAGTTTGAGGAAGGGAAATGGTGAATAATGAAGACTTCTTTATTCTAAGCTACAGACCTGAATTGGATTTTAAGAAGAAGGTGCTCAGGAGTGAACCGTGAAGAAACCACAATGTTGACATATGATGAGGGACATGACTTAAAGTCAAAGGGCTTACTCCTGATTCTACTGTGCATTCTGCTCATTAATGTAATCAGCTAGTCCAGCCGTCTGTCTGTCAAATGTAGAAAGCTGAAACATGCAGGTAGGAAATCACAGGAGGAGATTCACCATGGAAAGGCTCACAACAAAACTGGAGCAAATCCGTTAACTTGGAGAGAACACGGTGGGAGAGAGAAAGAAAACATCTAAAAGAGCGTAGCCCTGGTTTAGGGTTGAGCAAGGTCTCTTCCTAGAAGTACATATCACCCTAGTCAGCATGCAGTTGCTACTAGTGTATGTAAAATCAACAAGTTAAAAAGTGCTAGAACGTATCTTCAAACTTGGATTGGAAGAAGTAGCTATAGTGTCCAGGTAAATAATTTTCCTCTCTAGTTTTTAGACTGGTACACTCAGTCCCAAAGGCATACCTGTGTCTGTCTTCTTGCTCTCTTAAAGTGTGGTTTCTGTAGCCCCGTTCCCACACAGAACAATGTTTTCTGCTGGAGTTAGTGTTACAGGTGGCTTCAGGAAGCATCTGTCCCCAGAGCCCTGTTACATAGCTACCATGGGTACGTAATTCTTTGTATGTTATGAATACATACCTTGCCCTGTATTTATCATCTTTAGAAGAATAGTCAGCTAATCTGAATTATATAGATTTTAATGTACTTGTGTACTTTTGGGGACCAAATATGTATGCCCAGATATTGCTTCCATCAGTCAAAATAGGTATATAAGACATGTTTAAAAAAAAGAAAAGAAAAAAAGAAAGGAAAAAAGATGTTTGTGAAATCATGAAATCTTTGCTTATCATCCCAGATTGCGTTTTTCATATAAGAAGTCGTATGATTTTTGTGCAATCCAAGAATGGCTCTTAAATGTTTTAAAATATGATTAGACTATATTGCAGTACCAAAGAGAAACCTTTCTGATGGGATATATTCTAGCAGTCTCCTTCCTTCCAGGAGGCAGCAGCCACTCCTGGAATCATTATTGAAAGAGTTACAAGGACATAAATTTTCCATTTAGGAATTTAGGAGTCAATAGAAGGAAGTAAATCAGTGCTTATTCTCCTGTACAACGTCAGAGAAGCTTTGCATCATTTATTTTACAGGGTATGACAAGGCCATATCTTACATTTGCTGATACATTTCTGAAATGTGTTTAATACAACATTTATTGTATTAAAAAGTCACTGTCATTGAAATGTAATTTAATGGCATAAGCTTGTCCTACAAAGGTAAGTAAACATATTGTATTGTTCCAAATCTCAAAGCTCTACAACAGCAGAATTCTAAACCCAATCACCCTATTAAAAAAAAAAAAAAAAAATTGCTTTTCTCCTTCATCATTGTGAATTATGAAAGAGTCTCCAATTATATGATGTGCACATTCTTTGCTACTCTCCCCCTTTTTACACATGATGGACTGTGTCTCGTAGTAGAGAAGGTTTTCACAGCCAAGGAGTCTGCTCTCTGAGGGCTTCCTTCATTTGTTGCAGAAATTGGAAGATGCACAAGGCGACTGTGGGAGGGTGGAAAACAAAGGTTCCTCTAAAAGAGTTGGATGCTGTTCAGATAATTGAATTCTATTCGTTGTAGACATGCGAGAATTCCCTAAACCAAGTGTTTTATGCATGAACACTTAAAAGTTGTTCTGCTACCACTTTACACTCTTGTCTGTGGATGGGATGCAATCAATAGGATCCTCATGTTGGATACATAAAGTGCTACGTATATATCACCAAATGCTCTTAAAAATCCAAGTATGAGGCATCTCAAAATGGACATCCATATTGACTGAATGTTTTTGTCTTTAATTGCCCTTTGTTTCTGCCGTCCCACTGTAAATTGGGGATAGTCAACCCTGCCTCTTCACAGGAATGCCGCAAAGATAAATTAGTTGACATTTTCAAACATTAACTTGCACTCAGAAGCTGCAGTGATGAATGCCATTAGTGAACTTATGAGAAACTCATTTCAAAATGTTGTAGATTTCCTCACTGACTGACTGAGTGAATACCCACTGGTTGACTTTTGAAATGAGGTAGAAATCCTGAAGAAAAGCTGGTACAAAATTAATTAGTTTGTTTATTTAGCGTTACATTAAAGCACAATGGAACTTGGTTAAAGTTACACCTCAATTTTAATTCTGACATTGCTTAACTTCTAAAAATTTTACTTTGCAAATGTGTTATTCTCTTAATGCAGATTTTTGGTAGTTTATAGCACAACATAAACGGTTTCATAAAACTTTATATGCAGGAATTTATACTGTATTATGTATGGTAACTGACTCTTTTTTCTTACTGCAATTACACTCATTAACAAAGACAACTAATACCGTCGTGTTCTCTAGGACACATCCTGAAACGCCATGTGGCCATTTCCCTCCTAGAAAAATGCGT
Organism: Chroicocephalus ridibundus; assembly: GCF_963924245.1. NCBI lineage: Eukaryota > Metazoa > Chordata > Aves > Charadriiformes > Laridae > Chroicocephalus > Chroicocephalus ridibundus. Next base: position 103,583,565 of record NC_086285.1, read on the forward strand.
TTATTGTGGATCACCATCAGCTTCTGCAACGCACATGTCAAATACCTTTGGCATAAAGTTTTGTCAATGTGTATGCAAAATATTTTTTCCATAAACTGTAGCATGAATAGAAGTTTGTAAGCAATTTTCTTTTAAGAAAAAAACCACACCAATTTACAATTTAAAGATCTAAGGTGTTAAAGCAAACGAAAAGAGAGCTGAAGTGATTTAATGAAAAAAAGAAATGGAAACTTTACCTTCAGTTTACTTTTGCTCACCCGACATACAGATTTGTATATTCCACAGAGAAATAATTCTACCTGCATCTTGTACCATCTTTGTTCATCAAGTACAGCCCTCTTTATTACTCCCGTTCAACAGGGTACTCGGGACACAGTAACTTTTAATAAGCAAGGAAACCAGTTGACTTTAATGAGGCCACTCAGATGTAAAATCAAGTACGTGCCTAAACGCTGTGCTCTGGCCCATTTAGCTAACACATACAGACAGTGCTTCATTAATTCACCAAATTTCAGTGAAATATAAAGTGGAAGAGCTATTGCATGCATGCATTTTGATAAGAAGAGGTAAAACTTCAAAATCTCCTTTGTAAAGTACACAATATAGGAAGATAACTAAATGAATATTCTATTTGTAACAAATCCCATCCCTCAGGGTGACTTTTTTGTTGGACCTCTGCATCTGAAAAGAAGTAAGAGTGATACACTGAGCTAAAGATGAACCTACTTCTTAAGAACAATGTTGATTCCATTCCCACCCATTCTCAAGAGTTTGATTTCAGCCTCCAGGAATACACCACGCTTCGAATCCAATAAGGTAGTTTTGTCAATGATGCATTTTTTGCATCATTATCTTACACACCACAAAACAGATGCAGGTGTGAAGAAGGCTCATTTTTTTCGGGAGAAATGCTATCACGACACAAAAAATCATACAGGTTTCATTTGCGCACCAGATGAAAAGTTCTAACATGCAGAAAAGGAACTGGAATTTTCTGTGCTGCTGTTACGTTGCAGGGGCACAAAGATAGCTCTGTTACACCTGTGTGTCCTGTGTTGCTTCTGGCATGTCCCTCGCCGTAAAGCCCGTAAACTCCCCTTCAGTGCTGTTTTATGGAGATATGCTTTAGCTTAGCTCTGTTTTTGTGTTCCAGCATCTGGCTTCGCTTTCAGAATTTTCTTTGAAATTTGACCGTTTATTTTCTAAAATGGATAATGTTAAAGGCAACAAATAATTCAACTCTGTCAAAACTTAGCACTTATTAGAAATACATCCCATTCAATATCAGCATTTTTCTAAAGCATTTTCTCTTAAGGAATGTGTACCTGTGGTGGATTTTCCCCATTTTTTTTCCAATGTCCCAACACTGCAGTTTCTGACATATCTCCAGCGCTTCAGTCCTCTGTTACAGCTTTCTTCATCTGTAAGGTTTTTATCTGTAACCATTTTTACTGACTCTTTTGCTACTTTGAGATGTGATGTGTTACATTTCTCTTCCTCAGAACTTCCTTTTAATGTTTTTTTTTGGTGATGTGGGTTTGTTAAGCAGCTCTTGAAACTGTTCACCCATTGCTTGCTTTATTTTTTATCTGTTTGAGAAGCCTTTCCTTGATCATCCTAGGCTGGCCCTAAACTTGCCTGCTGAGAGTTTACCAAGCTGATAAAGTTTTACTATTTGTCTGTCAGTAATCACTTTACTATGCTTATAAGTACTATATACATTCTTCCCTTGCCTCTTCTCATGCCATTTTTTGCTGGTTTTTACTGCTGTCTATCTTTTGTTACATACAGAGTTTTTGCCTGTTCTTGTCTTTCTGGAGGCATTTTGGAGAAAGTGGTTTTTCTTTGTCTTGTTTTCTTTCTTTCACTTAATTCTGCTTGTTCTTACTTTTACAGATTTCTATGTGGCTTGTGTTAAAACCAGATACTATTGTGACAGGTTTTGTGTTGCTGCCACATGAAGAAAGGTTCACGCTATAGAAATAATGTCTTGTGGTGGACCTACTTTTTAGCAGCTAAACACTGTTCTTGAAGCCATTTTGAATTTGCCACTCATGATATGTCTTGCCTGTTAGCTTTCTACTGGCCTTCAAAGATTTTTGCTGAAGTTTGATATCTGTTATTGTCAGGGTCTGTAGGGCTGAACAACAGGCAAGTGAGTGGGCACACAGCAACCATGAAGTCAAAATCTGCAATAACATGCGAAATACACGACTGAATGTCCAAATTCTAGTGGAGGCTAATCATTCAGTAACCTAATCTTGGCATGTAACTGTATTGTTGCAGGTACAATTTTGTATCTGAATCCAAACATGTATTTAGGAAGTGTGTTTTCATTTTTAATACTTCCTGAGGTCTGTGATTTAAAGGTATTGCTGTTTCACTCTTTAATCCTGACAGCTGTTTTCTTGGTGAATTGATAGTTTCTTGTCATGTATTTAATTACTGTTTAATTCTTAAGTGCTTTTCCAACCACTTTATGATGTTCCCTTTCTTTTGTTAATTGCTTTGTAATGAGAAGCATGTAGAAGAAAATGTGAAGGTCATCATATAGTCAGAAAAGTATTCTTGACACATCTTGGCCCTTTTTGTGACCGCTGGGACTGTTGCCATTGACTTCGAGGATGGTGTGGACGCTGTCTTGAGGGTAATGTTCCTCTCTCATCATTGCAGCATGAGTGCACTTTCAAGTCAAACAACTAATGTCTGATACGTATGTCCTCTTATTGTCTCAAATAGCTACAATCAAAAGACAGTCTCTAAATATATGCATTTCGCTGGACTACATGTTCTACACATTCTGATTGTTGTGAGCTAAGAGTGAGTTTTTAGCGTTTGTCTGTCTCTCAGTAAATTCCCATTTATTTAAGCTCATGAGTTGATAGTTTTGTTGGTGGTGAACAGCAAAGCCGCCCGAGGCCTGGGAGGTAAAAACATTCTTCTAGATATCCCAGGATGAGATCAGTCAAAGCCTGGAAGAGATTCATAAAAGCCCTGGTTTTTCAAAACAGACATCAGTTTTCAGAAAGAGTTTGGTATATATTTGCCTTGCATGACCAAACATGCCAGCATTTTAGGGGAATCTAATCCTTTAAGTGCAGAGTAAAAGTTGATAGTTGGCTGTATACCCTGCTGATTAATTGTCTTTTAATTTTATTGCCTAATAAACATTTTGGAGTTGATTGTCATGTTTAAAATTATTATATTTGGACATAGTAGGGGACACAATATTCAGAGGCTGTGAACATTCATAGCCCCAACAAATTCAGTAGGGGCACAGGATTTTTGTGAGTACAGTCTGGAACAAAATGTGAGACGTTTTAATTGTGCATCAAATTCTAACATTGTGACCACAGAACAATCTAAAAATATTTCTCTATTATTTCTGAGTAATTTATCATTCTGTTTTTTGTTTTGTTTTTGTTTTTTTTTTTTTTTAATTGGTTTGAGTAGTTCTTTCTACAGCCAAAGTAAACTAAGTGGGACATCACTCATTTGCTACTTACGACTCTTCACTGGCCACTTAAAACTTCAGCTTTCATTCAGATGTATCCAATTTATCTTTTTTTAGGTTAACAGTTATATGTTTGTCAGGCTTTCTGAGCTATTCTTACTAGCTTCTATAAATATTCAATCCTAATATTACAACTTATTATTTATAAAAATGGTGTGCAGCACATCTAGTAAAGTATTATTCTTGGTTTTGGAACAATGACTGGCTTAAAAGTAATTTAGAGGACATAAATAAAAATGGTAAATGAATATGGTTCTGCTTTTCAGAGGAGTCAAGTGTCCTGCTTGATACCTATCCTTCATAGGTATCTTAAGTTTGTTTTGAAATTCATTTTATTATAGGAAAATAAAACAGCTAGTTATATTAAGAATGATTTTATGCGTTTTGCAAATTAGGAAAAAAACTAGTCTATAACACTTTTTCATGAATATTGGAAAGGATCTTCTGTGCCTTCTTTGGAGAAGGCAAATCTTTCATCTGGAATTTAATTTTTCAAACAAACAAACAAACAAACAAACAAAGCTTTATTTTGGGGGAGTTAGAATGTTGCTCCATGATACAGTCATAAAAATGTACTCTCAAACAACCACTGCAGAAAAATACAATTGTTTTCACAGAGTCGTTAGAGATGAATGAGCAAGGAGTGGACAGAATGTGTTGCTTGATAAATTTAGCTCTGCCTCTGTCTGCTGCTTGTTTGTGAGCTGCTTTGGTCTTCCTTGAATCTATTTGTTACTCTAAATTAGTCTTCTGTCGTGGTGGCAGCTCTTGTGTGTTCCCACGGCCCTGGGAGCTATGCCAAACATGCTCTGCTGCAAGCAGAGCCTCCTGAGCAGGGCAGGCTAGAGGGGATGGACCAGAGTCAGGATCTGGTCTTCTAGCTTGGCCAGCGGGCAAAGGCTGAACACTCTTCTCCTTTTGATATAAAGCCAAATAAATATTACAGATAAATCACCCAGGTATGGAAAACAGACTAAGAGCTGAGGACGTGGAACATCTGGATCTCATCAAAGGCAGAAATCCCAGCCAAATATGGTGGAGTAGTTATCTCAAAAGCACATCCTAATCTCAGCAGAACGGAAAAGGAATGGAACCTTTGAGTAAGAAATTCTGCCGGTGCAGTTACTATCTTTGAAGGAAGCTGTGAACAAACTTGTTACCAGCGTGTGTTCTCTCACTGAAGAAATAGTAAATCAAGTCTAGAGAGAAGTCAAAGGAACCTATACCAGCTCCCAGTGTTGATGTTAAACGATCCTTACACAAAAGTATTAAAGTAGGAAAAGAAGAAGGAACTATACCTGTGACACAGCTGCTTTCAGTGGAATCAGATTAATCAGCTTTGCGGATCTGAACACTCACTCTGATTGGACTCACAATGACATTTGCAAGAATACATTACTGTTGAGAGATGGAATTCTTAACCACTAGATCAACCACAAACTTACTTAAGACAACAGACAAACATTCAGACTAAGGGGTGCTACTTGTGATTCAGGCCACTATTGTATAAGAGAAAAAACTGCTCCCTTAAAGAAATGAAAATAAGAGATGAGACAGAAGTACAGAATACAAAGAACAGGCGAGAATCATGCAATGATGTTAGTCACCAAGAGCTGGCTTTACAAAACCATTGATTGAAATGTACAGAGGGCATCAATACTGTAGCTCTGTTATAAGGTATGGACTCATATAAAGAATGGATGGACTGTTTTAATGAGTTTCTCAGTGGTGAAGTGGATAAGGACAAAGATTCAGAGCCATTTTTTTTTGAAAGAATATAAGGAAGCAACCAATGCATAAAGGAACAACAAGGTTTCTGATGAACTATTAAAACATAGGAAGGTGTAAGTTAAGTCAAAGATCTACAAATTTATTTATTATGTCAGGAATTTTGGAAAAAAAAATCAAAGTATATGCAAAGTGGGAATTAAACCCCTAATTTTTCAGACGGACAAAATAAAAGACTACAGCAGAAATTTCTCACCTCATAAGATGCCATCTAAGTTTTACAGTCTTACATATGCTTAACAGTTACTCAGAGAATTTAATAAGAGAATATGAAGGAATTACAGAAAAATAGATCTGTTGTGGCTCAAATATTTTCAGTTTGTCAGCTGCTTGATAGAAGACGTGAACATAATAAGAATATATGATTTTACAAGAAGATTGTATGTGATGGTATAACTTAAGACAGTACAGTGGCTACAATTAAAAATTTGCATTCCCAGGAAAAGCATTAAAGTTTGTCTTTGAGAATATAATGAGAGAATGAAATCTCTGCCTAATTTGATATGAAGTGATACTACGTGCTCTCTACAACTCCCTGAAAGGAGGTTGTAGCAAGCTGGGGGTCTGTCTCTTCTCCCAACTGACAAGCGATAGGACAAGAAGAAACGGCTTCAAGTTGAGCCGGGGGTGGTTTAGATTGGATATTAGGAAAAATGTCTTCACCAAAAGGGTTATCAAAGCTGCCCAGGAAAGTGGTTGAGTCACCATCCCTGAAGGTATTTAAGAGATGTAGATGTGGCGCGTAGGGACGTGGTTTAGTGGTGCACTTGGCAGTGCTAGGTTAATGGTTGGACTTGATGATCTGAAGGGTCTTTTCCAACATAAATGACTCTATGATTCTAGTCTATGATAAAGTAGGAAGTAATTTTTAAAACAGGAATGGAAAAAATGCAATGATAATTGCAGAATTCTTAAAAGGACATGTAACTGGCGATGCATATACTATTAGATTGGCAATGTATATATTATTACATTTAAGTAAGTTTTTTAATCTGTATTTTCCCTGGTGGTATATTTTTATACACACGGTATTAGTACACTTGTGTAAGCATTTTCTTAAAAGATTCTTAAAATTCTGTTTCCTGTGGTTAGCCCCTATATTGTGGATAAAGTAAGCAATGCATCATTTACCAGACATGTTGAGTACCTGAAATTTAGGGTATTTGGAATGCAACGTGTTATTTGAACACTGCTGGCTAGCGCTAGGCCTGGTATTGTTTCCTCAGTACTCAGTAAAAAAATAAGAAAATAAATTCTATTTTCTTCCACTCTTTATAGCACACCAATTTCCTTGGTATTTGAAGTCCTATAAAGCAGCCATCCATTAGATAAATGGGAGGGAGGAATAAGAAAGCTGTGTTTATAAATTCAGGGTTCGAGGTAGACCTTAGATCATCTTTTCTCAGGCAAAATGGGACCTATAACTCAATGAAATTACATCAGAATAATTAAGATCAGAAAATGACCTCTCAGGACACATCCTGCTCACTGTTTCTCTGCCCTTTAGAACAGCTCTGTAACAAAAATGGGACAAGGAGCTGCTCCTAATAGGTTACACACAGGTCCTCATGACAAAGGATATGTGGGTGCTGTTAAACTGATGTATCAGTTCTGTCTCTGTATTTCTACCCAAGGGATGTCTGAGCTTGGTTGGAATCAATAGCAAGAGCTGGGTAGCATGATAGGGTATGCTTTAAGAGAAAAAAATCCTTTAAAATAACAAATAAATTACGGCTATAACCTCGTCATGTAAAATCCTCCCAGATACATGTGGAACCAGGAGGTTTGTGTAACTTCCTGTAACCTCTGGCTGGAAACGGCACAGCTTTTTCCATAGGAGGCAAAATACAGCCCTTTGTGAAATAAGGGATGAGCGTTATCATACAGATTTTCTTTTTTGGTCTATGGCCTGATATGGCTTCCAAGGTTTGCCTAATGTTTCAGGCAACGATGCTGCTTCAGCTCGGCTCTTGTGGGGGAAAGAGGGGAAAAGGATGAAAAAGAATGATATGGTTGCTCTAAAAGCCAAATCATATCGTTGTTTCAAAAGCCTCTGCTGATTTGAAAATCCATTAATTCAGCTCTTCATTGACTAGTTTCTGAGGAAACAGAAACAGAGAAACGGGGCTTTCACTAGAATAATTTAGGGGAGAGTTATGGGTGGCAGGTGGAATGGTAGTTTCATGGATGCTCTGATTCTGCAGTGAAGTAGCCACAGAAGCTGGTTGTCAACTTGTTTTCTGAGTAAGCACAGCAAAAAGCAAACTGCACCCTTTTAACAAAATCTAGGTCTTGTTTTGATAATAACAGTAGTAAAAAATGCCACAAAAGAGGAGAGATGTAGAGAAAAAAGCTACACTAACGCAGCGATTTCTCAGCAATGACCATACTGGTGCCACTATTTGAAGAGGAGTTCTTGAACCTCGAAAGGTACATCAGAATGCTTCATTGGTCAAAATGGAGGACAGTGACTATCCAGCACAGCAGTGGATGTGAGCTGCTGGGCTACTGCTGCTTCTTGCTCCCGAGGAAGTAACATGTCTGGGTAGACTGTGGGTCTTCCCTCTAGTTGCTGCTCTTCACAAGACGGTGGCCATTTAAGTGCAGTTGAAGGACATGTAGCTGCAGTGACCTGAAAGTGCTATTTGTAACCAAACACTTGATCACCTTTGTGCCTGAATCTTGCAGCTCTGGAAAGTTCCAGGTAGGTGGGTCTAGCTTATTGCTAGCACTGGTATATCCTCAAATTCAATAAGGCTCAGTCACCTTGAAATTGTATCATCAGCCTCACAAAGAGTATGGCCAGACTTCCTTTGATTTCAAACAGTTGTAACGTTGCCATAAATATCTACATTGATGGTTTGAAGCAAATCTCAGGAGCTTTTGGAGGCTGACGAATCTTTTCTATGCCTGTAACGTAAACCAAGAGATGTCTAGCGCTGCCAGGGGGAGTTGAGTGAAACAGTTTTGATTGTTTTCTTTGTACACGGAGTAAATAAAAAACATTTGTGAACACAGGTTGCTTTAACTGAAAAGTTATCAAGTTAATATTGATGTTTTCAAAAGAGAAATTTTAATTTTTATTCAAAAAACTTAACGTCAGTTAGTTACATTTAATATTAAAATAGGTGGTGAAGAATTAAAAAAAACCTCCAAACCCACCCAATCTTAACAGTTTCATTTGATTTGAAATGGAACACCCTTTGCTGTTTTATTTCACTGTGGAAAAAAATAGTTGATGGCCGATGGTCAGACAATATTAATCAATTGTTTTGCTACCTTAGTTATAATTGCCTTTCAGTTCTGTGATGATTCAAAGCAATTTGCATGTTTGATGTTCCTTTTCTCTTTTTTTACCTAAAGGACAAATATTGTCCATGGCCTCAAACTGTGCTTTTTTTTTTAACCATGAAAAAGATGCTGAATTACAAGTATTAAAGCTTGGAAATAGGAAGGAAAGTGGTGGCTTTACCTGTGACATAAAGTTGCTGTTTTGCTGTGGAAGACTTATGAAAGTGATTAATCATCGGTCCTGGCTGCAAAGGAATAGTTACATTCTTTGACAGAAGTGAAACAATTTTTATCTTACATTATTCTGTGCTCCCCTGTTTTCACATGCAAATCTTTGCAAAAGAGGAAAGTATCTGTACCTGCTTCCCCCTATAACATAACCTTCCAGTGCTTCATGTCAAAAAGAGTCATTTTCAACACCACTAGTTAGACAAGAAGCAGCGGAATGTGGTCTTACTGTCATGGTTCTCAAGGCTAACTTACTTAGCTTATTTTTGAAAAATAGACAAGGTACTACCTAAATTTTAAAATCCTTGAAATATACTTACAGTATTAATTTTTTGTTGTTGTTGTTGTTCTGCATTTTCAGTGTTCAGAAGACATTGTAAATATTTTGTGTCATTGATACTTAAAAAAAAGAAAGTTAGAACTTCCCCCCTCTGGCCTTTTCTAAAGAGCACTTAAGGAAATGTGTTTAGAAACGCTGTGCTGAAAGTTTTCACCCTTTCAATTGCACACCGTACACTCCTTGTAGTTCCTGGAGCTTCCAGTTGAGACCCGGGTCTTATTCCCGCAAACACTAACCATACATAATCAGGGACAACCCTGTTTCCAAAGACATTCAAGGCTAATGAAGCAAGACAGGAAAAATAAGCATCAGTGTTCCCGCTTTTTCCAGCTGGGCACTAAGGGACTGAGTGATTAGGATGCTTGCCCAGTGCCAGAAAAGTTTGTTGGAGCAACAGGAACTGAACATATGTCTTCATTTTCACAGGCTCCTGCTTTAAATAGAGACCCTCCTTCCTTCTGTGAAACCTTATTCTTTCTGAGATGCTGTATTCAAGATTCAGAATGGGCAAACCTGAATATTTGAACATATATTTTTTTCAAATTTGTTGTATTTTGACCAACTTCAAAAAAAAAAAAAATTGCCTGCTAACATTCTTTTTTTAAAGGCCATTAAATAGTCTGGGCCTAGATGTTAGGCCACACTTTCAAAAATTTTTGCCAGCAAAAATATCTTCCTTATGCAAACAAATCGATATTTATGTGTCCTAGCTGGACATTTACATGAACAAATATGAGTTTTGCCTGGGCAAACACTGATACATGAAGGCTCCACTGGCATGTCTCAGGACAGAGCTCTAACTAAACATGTTTTCTAGCAATAAGTAAACTATCCATTTTGGAAGAGTAGTGTTCTATGATTTAAGAAAAATGATATTTTTCATATTAGTAAAATCTGGAGGAACAATAAACTGATGGGAGAGAGCAGAAATGTTTGATTCTACGTTTTTTACTAAGTTTTCAATTTTAATAAAGCTTCCTCTTAGAAAGTTATTATTTGTTCCTTTTTCAGTGTACTCTGCAAATTTTTGCCGTAATTTCTAGATGCAAGTTCTCCTACACAAATCATTAATCCAATGTCTATTTAACTTCTCAGTTTTGAATGAAAAGCTTTGATTGGAAATTCAGGGCAATAAATCAAAAACTTTTGAGGGGGCAGGGAAGAGAGAAAAATCCTGTGATTTTAATTTGGAATAGAAGGACTGTTTGTGTTCTTTTGCTTAGGATTTGTCTTGGGTTATCCTTGTCGGCTTCAGCTGTCTACTGTCACCAAATGGAAGACCCTGACTTGAGAACTGGAGACTCTTCAAAATGTATGGAAGTTGAATAAATCAAAATAAATATCCTCTCGCCTGCACTGCAATTCTTCTATTCAGACTGGGAGGTCTTGAAGGAATCTGTCTCCTTGATCCCCTCCAAGTTCCTTGGAATTCAATGCAGAAAAAGAAGTAAGTGCCTACATTTAAAACTGCAATCCAAACCCCACTGTTTTCTTGCTACCAACTCATAGAGGTGCTTAAACTCTACAGTATGACTTATTTTTGTCTTCAGACCTTCTTTAGGTATCTAAAACATGTGCTTCTCTGCTCCCTATAAACCATCTTATGAAATCCTTTTTCAGCCAGTTCCTTCAGAAGAGAGCGGTGAGAGTCAGAAGGCTGATCTACCCTACTAACTCAATCATATGTATAAAGAGTCAAAAATCTGGATCGATTTCTTCCTTGACCTATTCCTTGCCTTGCTAAACAGTTAAATCAAACCTCCTATTACTCCCAATCAACAAGGGAGGAGAAGCCTCACATTTTTTATTTGCTATTGGAGACAGAACCAGACATCTTTTCCAACTTTTAGCCAGCTGCAGGGATGTGCAACGAAGTTCACTGAAAATGTGTTTATACTGGTACTCCAGTCTCTGTGGCGTTGCACAGCCCAGCTGTTCCCTTGAGATCACAGCACCCCTGCTCTTGCATGCAGCCTGAGCTCCAGGTACTACGAGTTTCCTTTGTGGTAGCTGGCAACAGGGACCTTCAACGTCCCTGCTCCTCGTGGCCCATCAGAGCAAGGGCAGAGTGTGGTGAAAGAAAGCCAGATTCACCCCACTTTTGGAAACCTTCTTGAAACCAAACACATCAGAGGATTGTTTCCAAGAACATTAAGTAGCATGCACTAGCCTGGCCTTGAGGGCACTCTTGCAAATAAGTAGCGTAGATGGTGGTTAGTATGGTACCGAAGTTACTAGGGGCAACCAGCACTGGAGGTGTGCCCTCTTTTATCAGATCAGCCCTGCCCAATGGTCTCACCTGAGCTCACTTCAAGACATCATAGCCTACACTGCAGCCATAAACCATCAGCAATGTAAACCCAAGATTTCTCTGACACAATAATTTAACCTTTGCTGGGAGAATCCATTCGCCTCTATATCGTTTGTTATTAGATGATTTAATTCTGCTTTCTACTTCACGTCCTTTTCACCATACACCAAAGCGATTCAAGTTGGTACCTATCACCACAGATGTCCTGAGCCACATACAATGTAGATTCATTGTCTCTGTAACCCCTGTGTGCCTCACATCAAAGATGAATAGTTAATCCTTTGAGTTCCACCACAGTTAAAAGTAAAATGAAGTTTGTGTTGTTTAGTGAGAAGTTTATAAAAATTAAAATTAATACATCAGCTACTTGTGCTACTTAAAATTTAAGGTAATACAACTTCAGGATTTCTCTTTTTAGACCTCTGAACTTAGGACTGATTCCAGTTACTTCACAACTGTTGTGTCATACTCAAGCTTCATGCCACCAGTGGCTGGGTGTATTCGTCAGACCAGAGCTGTTGGTGAAGCTGACTTGTAGAACATGTCCTCTTACTCCAGGTGTGACTTACGGTGTGGGACTCAAAATGAGTCACAAGCAACTTAGCCTTATATTCCAAAGTGCCCCCTGACTGTGAACTAAGGGGGGATTTTATCATTTCTGCTTTCATAGGATGCCTTAAAAAGTGACAAGAACTTGTCATAACCACTAATAACTGAGTTTGAGATGTTGAGCGTAACTTGAGCCTCCAGAGTTAAACTTCTCAGAACAGAAGCCATGATAAGGGCTAATGCTTCCTGCTGTGTACGAGCCAAATACAATCAGGCATTGAAAATATTCCAAACGTCCTCTTCCTCCTGCCTCCTTGACTTGGGTGAAATTCAGTGACCCATGATTCTGCTTAACTGATCCCAGATAATGAGCAAGGAAAACGGAGGCACTGTTTTTACACCAAACAGGCAAACCACAAGCACTGTTTTGGCTTGGACTGTTTGCCTGTTAATGTAAGACCTTAATTTCTTTTGGCTTTCTAGAGAATCTTTACACAGGCTACTGCTCAGCTTCAGTAGTTTTAATCAGGCATGATATAAGGATATTCCTAAAGGCTATCTCTGGCCTAGTGAAGATAACCTTTAGCTCCTTCCGTAGTCAGCAGAGAAAGGCAGGGCCCAAGTTTGGCTGTAGTTTAAACCCGAATTTGATTCATCTATAAAAGAAAATATGGTTAACTTCCTGCTGTAAATCACTTTCTAGAGGATCTGTCTTTCTGCACTGACTACGGAGGGAAGAAAGAGATTATCCATTGTGGATGCTTCTGCTATTTTAGTCATGTTTTATCATCAAAAATTACACCTGCTAAATATTAATAATTACATGCCAGCCTGAGTAACGTTTGTTCTTAGAACTACTTAGAAGCTAACTGCAATACATTAGTAACCCCAGGAAACAGAAATGAAAGTGTAGTGAACAGATGCCGCCCCGTTAACTGTTTGGGGAAATCCGGTTACTTGTCGTATCTGCTTTCTCTTCTGTCTGATGTAGCTGGCTGGCAAAACACAAAAGGCTGGCATAGTCAAATCTCCTGAAGCATTTAGACGCCTAACTTCAGATAAGAGGGAAGTGGTTCTTCACAAGCATTTACCTATATCACCTTTAAATCTTACCTTTAAAATCAGTTTGTTTAATAAAAACCTGGTGTTGATGTTTGTCACAGCAGGTTGAAGAGAGCTGTAACTTGGGAGTTACAAAATAAAAGATCAACTTTTTGAGCCTTCTTTGTAATTCTCTGTGTGCTACAGTGCCTGAACGAGTGAAAGTTGTGGAGAGGGCACATTGAAAATAGTCTGAAAAGTCAGAAAGCAGAACAAAAAGCGATTCATACCTTCTAATTCATTGACCTTCAAACCAGAAAGCTTTCAGAAGTGTCAATTCAAAGAAGCCTAGAAGCTAGTAGCTAGGTAGAAACCATGCTACAGTATGTTGAATGCGTACTTACTCAGCGTTAGTGCACAGGGAATAGATGCACAGTGCACAGATACTAGATGTCTGTTGACATTGACAGGGTCAGGGGGTTGTGGCTTGTTTTTTTTATATTTATTCACTACATATAGAGAGGTAACACCAGCTTGCATTGTTCAAAGAAAATGTAGTTACAGGGGTGCTGTAAACCTATATCTGTTGACTTATCTGCATTCTTATCTGGTCAGCCACTTCACGCAGAGAGGACAATCCTCATCGGAGCCAACAATTTTCCTTCAAACACCCTCCCTTTCACTGTTTAACTGAATGTCTTCCATTCTGTGTAGCGTTAGGAGAGCTGGGAGCTCTCCTGGGTTGGTGTTTTCCAGACCACATCTGGGAATTTGACAGTGTAAACTAGTGGCAATTTACAGTACATATGGAACTTATTTATCAAAAGTGTCATCTTTTCCCAAATTTGCAATCTTTCTACTGTGCATCAGAGAGGCTTGTGAGAAGAGTGAACCTTGAAGAAAAATGATGAGGTACTCAGTGATAGTCATATCTATCATAATTCTGTGTCGCATTAAATATAGCTTCTGAAGAAGACACCATTTAAAATTGAGTTCGTGCTCATCTGAAGTTGATACTTAACCTGAACACTTTTTCACACAGAAATTACCCTCTGTTTTTACCAGACCGATCATTTTTCATATTGACGATATGCTTTATTGTACAGGTTCTCTATACACCGTGAGCATTTCACCCTGTTTCTCTGAGTCTCCCCAGAGATGTGGTGGTTGTAATCACTGTAGCAAACAAAACACAGTATCACCGGTTTCAGCAGGAAGGGGAGCCAGGAGCCAATCGTGATAAACAGAGAGGCATTGACCTCACCAACAAGGGTGCCGTCCCGCAGGACCTGGACATGGAAGCAGAGCAGGTCTCGTGATGATAACATCTTCAGCCAAGAGACCAGACTGCCAGACAAGCCCACAGCCACATGGCAGGTCCGAGGTCTAGCAAGCAGGTCAGGTCAGCAACAGGTCAACAAGTCAATGATGGGATCAGTCTGTGCTTGGGTGTGGTAGCCAGGGTCAGAGACAGTCCGGTGGTTGTAGCCCGGTCCGTGGTCAAGCCAAGGAGTCAACTCAGGGGGTGAGGGCTGAGTTGCAAATTGCTGGGGCACAGCGGCCAGGACTGGGCATAGCTACAGCGCAGCCGCTCTAACCAAGGGTGAGACCCTCAGATTAAAAGCTTCTCTGGAGGAAAAAAAAGGAGAGCGACTGCTGAGGCTTCCTAGCGGTCTCAAAGAGCTCTCCTCAAGGCTCAACACCTGCCTAAACTGGCCCTGATCCCAGAGTGCCAAACCCCCGGCCAGAGGGGGGGTTTGCTTCAGTGAGCAGCGTGCACTGAAGCCTGCGCTGCTGTGGCCTGATTGCCGCTCGCCCACACAGACCTGTACTCCTGCAGCAGGGCGCCTCTCAACGCCCTGAGGCCCCTGAGGCCAGCGTCGCTCAACACGCAGTCTGCGGGCCAGCGCAGGGTTTGGGAGGCGTGAGAAAGGGATCCCAACAAGTGGCTGCTGGATCCTGACCGTTCTCAGTGCCCGGGGAAGGGATCTGCTGCATCTTATTTGCAATATTAGTTATAGTTTCCATGTTTGCAAATATAACATAATACAGATTTGGTAAGCAGTAGTATTAGGTGGAATTAGTCTGCTCTGATTTAAGGATCTAAAAATTACATGGCTAAATCAGACACTTCAAAAAGCTGAAGTGTATCTTTTAAGTAAGTCACAATGAGAAATTTTGGCCTTTTGGTGATGTGCGGCACCCAATTTAAGAAGATATACTAAATCTGATTTTAGTATTTTGCACTCAGGATTTTTGTCTTACAATTGCTTATATTTTGTCGATTAAAACCTGCAGTAGACTTGGTTCATCTGAACTCATTCTCTTTAGGATCCATTGCCAAAGTGCATGGAGGGAAAAAATATGTTTGTAATGTACAAAGAAGTTGGCGTTGTTTGTAGGGAAGTTCACTCTCAGCTCCTGATATAAAATGCTTGAATTCTGTTATTTCTCATGAAAGCTCTTAAGTGTTCACAAAAGAAACTCCCATTTAAAGAGAAAGCAACTGACTTTTAAAACCAATCTCTTCTTGCACCTTTTTCCTTAAATGTGAACACAGCTTGTGAATCTATACTGTCACATTAGAGTTCGAATTTGTATGCTAGATATTAATAAACATGGTTTCATGTGAATTTTTATAGTTAGTAGCTCTGCTTCAGACATGTAAGCCATTTTATGCATCAACTCTTCACACGTTTCGTGGCCCCACACAAGCCCTCAAACAGATTATCATACATAAAGGCCAACCAAAATAAATGGCGTCAGATCTTCTGAAAGCTCCATGTTTACATCTCTCACCAAAACAGGCAAACTTCTGACATGTTGTCTTCCCACACCTCTTGTTAATGCACCACCTTTTGTTAACATACCTTTTGTTATTGTGTTTTCATATCTGGCCCTTCATAAACATTTTGTGCCTCATCCACACAAAGTAAAGTTAATTGAGCAGGATTTGCTTTGTCTGTTAAAAACAGAAGTTTGGAGTTCCGAAATAAGTGATAAAAGCACGATAGATGTCTTTTCTATTGTGAATACATAGGCTATTTTAATCCTTTAAAGATAATGCCATATACATGCTTGCTAAATAGTATGTGTACATAGCCACAATGTGGAGCACAGGAATACAAGTTGTGGTTACGAGCTTTCTCTATCTACACTAATCTACAAAGTTAATTTAATTTTTACAAGAGTGCTGCCTATGCTCCAGTCTGGGCCTTCCCCCTGGGTCTGTGGTGTCTACGCTGGGCCAAAACGCTCAGAAGGCTTCTAGAGAAACTCTTGCACACAGGAGCAGGTTGGCATGGGGAAGGTGTTAAAGGTTTTCCCCGTTTCCATTAGGTCAAAAGAAAGGGTACTAATAAAAGAAAGTTTGGCGTTTTCAGATCTGAAATTCAGTTGGGTGCTAATGAACAGACTACTTCGTAGTGATGTGGCAGAAGCTAGATCATGGATAAATATTGGATGGGACCGTATGAGGGAGGCTGAGACTGACAGGAGCATCTCCTTAAACAGAGAATTTGAAGTCTACTTAAAAAAAATATCTTTCACTGTCTCTTTCTGGGAAAGTTTGAATTAGAAGGCCAAGCTGTGCAAAGGGGAATTCTGGACTGTCTCTAGGATGGACTTAAGCTGAAGGAGCAGTAGAATGAGGAAGAAAATGAAGGAAAGCATACGTAGAGCTTTTTTTTTGGGGGGTGATATAGATTCCATACCTCTTCTGTTGTCTAAATAGCAAGTCATAACTTAAGAAATCCTTTGCAGAGGTTGTGTCATTTGCTTCAAGTCATGAAGTATGCCCCAGAAATGTGTAGCTTAGGAATGGTGTTGGGGGTTTTTGGACACTAAAGCTTCAATGTCCTTTAGGAGAAATGGTGCCAACAATCATGTACATAATGAGGAAGATTAGAGAAGAAAGGAGATAATACATTGAAAGAGACAGGTGTTACTATGGGTCCTACCACAGCAGGCTGACGAGTGTCTGGCAGGAGGGAAGTTCACCAACACTGTGACAAGCAGGGGCATTTCCTCACTGGCTGTCTTGGGATGCTTAGTAGCTTTGCAGAAATAAAGTGCTTAAGGTAATAATGCAGTCAGCAGTTATTGTTACTGGTTTGTGTGGGTCAGTTTTGCTACTTTTATTTTGCCTTATTGTTGCTACTGCTAATGTCTGTTAGGCGTTTTAAGAGTACCAACTTACCACAATGGAAACAGAGGATCATGTGTATGGGGACATGCGTGGATGGAAGATGGGTATTTCTGTTCCAGACCTGGTGCACAGGGTATTCCATCTGCAGCCTTGCCAGCTTCACCTGCTCTTACACTGTATTCCTACTTGTACATTCTGACGTGACTTTTGTTTGCCACAAGGTGACTTTTTAAAAAAAAGATAAATGTTCAGCCTGTGATAAAGTTGCTTAATGCTTTTCTCCAGAAGTAGTAATAAGTCAGTAGGTCCATGTTCTATATTTCTGTAATGATTTCAAATAGGTGTTGTTTATAAATTTCAGGCTAATTTTTCCAATCAGTTCTCCACTTTGTTGACATCCACCATGCTTGTAGACCTCTCCTCTTTTGTGTCATTGGGTAATTAAAGGAAGCATCCTCTCTGTTTCTTCCTATAAGCTGCTAATGAAAATATCAAACAGCATTAAATCCAGAACAACCTCTCAGGGATCTCCATTCAATACAGTCTTCAGGCTTACGGTGAACCATTAACTGCTCTGTGTGCAAACATTTTCAGACGCTTTATTTGCTTACTCCACAGTAGTTGCATCTAGCCTCTGGCTGCGTCTACATTCTCAGCACAAGAAGGACATGGACCTGTTGGAATGGGTCCAGAGGAGGGCCACAAAGATGATCAGAGGGCTGGAGCACCTCTCCTATGAAGACAGGCTGAGAGAGTTGGGGTTGTTCAGCCTGGAGAAGAGAAGGATCCCGGGAGACCCTCCAGTACCTGAAGGGGGCCTACAGGAAAGATGGGGAGGGAGTCTTTATCAGAGAGTGTAGCAATAGGATGAGGGGTAACGGTTTTAAACTGAAAGAGGGGAGATTTAGATTAGATATTAGGAAGAAATTCTTTACTGTGAGGGTGGAGAGACACTGGAACAGGTTGCCCAGGGAAGTTGTGGATGCCCCTTCCCTGGAAGTGTTCAAGACCAGGCTGGATGGGGCTTTGAGCAGCCTGGTCTACTGGGAGGTGTCCCTGCCCATGGCAGGGGGGTTGGAACTAGATGATCTTTAAGGTCCCTTCCAACCCAAACCATTCTATGATTCATGACCTGATTTGGAGAAGCAATGTATCTTTGGCCTGTTTATGTGTGTTGGTTTGTTTTTGTGGAGATTTTGGAGTGCGTGGCCTAGACCCCTTTGAGATTAAACTAAATCTGAATTTTGGCTTCATGTATACACTGAAAGCTCCGCAAATCCCTCCAGAGACTGGTGGGGTCCAATCTAGTGATTGGTTCTTTAGATGTCTTTGAACATGGGCCTCTAGTTGTGCCTGCTCCTATTTTGCCAAATTACTTGCTGTACAGATGTATTTTCCAAGCTTGCTTATGAGACTATCATATAAGACAACTTTGAGAGTCCTATTAACGTCAAACCCACTTTGGCTTGATTTTGATTCCACAACTGTGCTACAGTGGCTTAACTCCATTGCTTTAATGTTTTCTTTAACGTATGAAAGCTCCTATGTAATTTGTAACTGACTAAAGGAGTATATATTTACAAATGCTTGAACAGCCTCTTTATATGTCATGGGAATTACAAATTGTCACATCAGTCAGAATTTTGTGAAGTAGCATTATAGTCTTTCTCTCTGAAAACTGCTAATTTGAGCATAGTACTTGTCAAAACTGGGTTGGTTTTTTTTTTTCCTAGTTCACTTTTCTTTGTCCATTTTACAGTCAGGGGAAGAATATGTCTAGTAAGACAGATCTTTTATCTCTATGGCTCCCTGAGAAAGGCTGTTGTTGTTGGGATGCCTGTTGCCAGCTTCTTGTAGGAAATTGTGCTCGTCGCTCATAGTTGCTGCTAATAAAATTAATTGCATGATCTTCTAAGGAGCAGGAGTCTCTGTAAAACTTTGCATAAAATTTGTCTTTCCAGGGCAAAGTACCAAACTGTGCAAATGGGGGAGACAAATGAAGGAAAAGACAAATCTCCTCTCCTTCCCCCTCCCCTCAATGAAAGCTTCATGTTGGGAAATATCAGGTTTCTAAAAAAGGGACGCTCTTGAACCAGCAGAACTGGGATGGTGAAAGTTTGTGAGAGGAAGCTTGAGCTGAACGCAGACTCAGATACTGGGTCCAGTCCTCTTCTGGTGTAAATGGGTAGAGCTCCATTCCTGGGGACTGTGACAATTTACACTAGTTACACTTTCTTCATGGAACTTCCAAGCGTCTTTCTTGACCGCAAACTTTTGCTTTATTCTTTGACTCTTTGACTTTCTAAGACCTGTATATTTGCTTAGAAGTATTTACCAGAAGATTAAGTGCCTGAAAATTTTCAATGCATTTATCACTCTCTCTGCTTTTGGGTCTAATTCTCCTCCTAAGCTTTTTGTTAATCTGAAATAATGCATGGCAGTAATGGCAGTGCCTTTGGTGAAAGCAGCAGGAGAATCAGGCCCCACGTATTTTTGTTATTTATATACGCAGAAGTTCGTGATCCTGATACCAACTGCAGGAGTGTCAACACCAGTAGTGACTATGGCAACAGAACAGCTTTGCAGACAGAATTATCACCCTTTGTCATCACTTGGGTAAATCAAGAAGCCCTTCCCAAATATGCCCAAGCCTCTTTGTTTCTTGTCAGTTGCATGGCACGAAGGCACGTCCTTTAGCTCAGCCTCACGCTTACTCCGACTGGACTAAGGTGAAGAGAAGGTCCATCCAGGTGGTTTGTGTTTGAAGTGCTGTGACAAGAGGGCTCTGTGCACGCCCAGATCAGGCCGTCACTTCGCATGGTAGCCACAGTGGTAAAGCACACGACAGAGTTATTTAGTAAGAACTGTAATCATCTCGGGGAGTGAAGGAGAGCCTGTGGGGCTGGAGACTTCCCTGCAGCAACTGATGAGCTATCTGTGGTGCCTTTCAGAAGAATAATTTTGATACAAGGAACAGCTCAGGCTGTTGAAACTGGTCTTCCTGGGTTTCTTCAAGGGGGATTTACTGATTTAATCGCTTGACTGGCCTCTGCATCAGATCATTGATTCATATGATGAAGGCCTTAATTAAGGCCAAGGCCTATCAGTGCATGCGGCAGTCACTTTGTCTTGGATCTTCCAGCTTCAGGAAGTGAAGTGGCAAGCAATAAAAAGCCCATTTTGTACAGTTTCTGATGAGTTGTGTGGGCCGGTCAAAAGGGAACAAATACTTTTGAGAAGGCTTTGAATGAATATGAGTGGATCTCTGGTTATCATCCCATTGGGAAACAAGTCATCTTCTTTGTAACATTTTAATTTTTTCAATTGCTCATTGTTGCTTGTGGTTCTGGTTCCCAGGACTTGGTGACCATAAATCTTCATGTGAAAGCAATGACTTCTATTCCAATTTATGTAAGATGTGTTAAGATATGTTAAGAATCGGCAAAAAAATATCCTAGAGTGGACCAGTTTGCAAAAGACATCTTAGTGCAATTGGGACTGAATATTTGCGGGTCTAGCTGCAGACCAAATCCTGCTGACTCAGACTACTTTCCATGTATCAGCCTGCAAGGTTCTTTACTGGTTTAATCTGTAGGCAGCTACAGGCTGGCCGGTCCATAATTTCTTAAAAACAAATCTTCCGATCCGCACTTTAAATATCTTCAGAAATGTCAGTTTTTAACGTAGAAGAATCTTCATGTAAAAGATCTTGTCATTCCTAGCTTTGTCTACAATTTCTTACGTGTTCACAGTGTTGCAGCATGAAGTCATTTGTCCCGACTGCTTAGTCAGACTCCAATATGAAATAACAGGCTAGGAAATGATACAGAAAACCTGCCTATAGCTCCTATCTTGCTATTGCTTTTGCTTCAGCAGTAAGGACTGTGGCACACCTGTATGCATTCGATTTTCTGTAAAACATGGTTGACCGGTGAACGTTGGGTTCTTGGCATCATTTGAGTGGTTTAACTAAAGAATTTCATTTTAACCAAGAGATTTGTGTCCTTTAGTATACCAATTAAATAAACATTAAGGCACCATATCAAGTAATCATGCACTGTCTCATATCTTTATTGTCATAATCATTCAGTGTGTTATGAGAAAGATAAGACAAGGTGCTTCATCAAACTCAGCAAGACTTGTAGGTGACTAAGAAAGCTGTGATTATTATCCTCAAGTTACAGCTCACTCATGAAACAGTCAGGCAAAATCTGCTGCTTGATATCTGATGGGAACCCCAGTCTCCTCCATCTGGAATTCAAAGTATAATAGTGACCCATGGTCTTCATACAGCAGTGGCAGCAATATGGCGATATGTTCCACATGAAACTGAGTATCATCTGTTGACAGTTGAGTCACATGTACCCTGCTGCTGCTTCAGAGCAACTTGCCTCTCCTGAGCCATGCTGCTTCTGCTAGGTATCATAATTTGTTATGTTAAGGTACCAAAAGATATAAATATATATCTTACAGGCTTTGCAGTGAGTGCTATATATCCTCTTATTTATCCTTGGGTGTTCAAATATGTTGGAAAATCTGGACTAGCAGGCTGTATTGTCTCCAAACATTGGTAAAACAAAATGAAACAAACAAAAAAACCAAAACAAAAACTAGCACTGAGCTGAGAATGGTGGCACATTGGCCATGCTCCATCTCCACCTTCAATTTAAAAATGACCTCACACAGAGCAGCATTCATGCCGTCTTGGCTTTTGACACCGGGACTAGGCATTTGCAAGGACTTCTGGAAAGGACAGTGAGAAACACTGCTTTACTACCTATCAATTCAGCAAACCCTTTGGATCCCTAAATCTCCCCAGCCAGCCTCTGGACTTGGGTTGCTTCGCCATGGACTCATCTGCATTGTGTCCAGGCACTGTAGTGGTCCTAATTGGAGCTGTCATAAGGGATGCGTACACTATGCAATAAAGTGGGCTGGTATCACCACATTCTGCGATGTCCTTTAAGATACACCAGCTCAGGTCTTGTAGCAGTACAACTATGGGAAAGCAGCAGCCTGTTGGAGTAAATGACCTTCTGTAGTGTTTGTATCTTTGCCTTCTGCTCTACTGCACAATGTATACATAAGCTTTTTGCTTCTTCTCTTCCTTCCTGACTGTCACTGTCTCTCCCCAGGGGCTCTTCATCTCCTGAAGAGTCTTGGGTGGAGGTAGCAGAAATCCTTCATAACTGAAGAAAGGGTTACTAATCCACTTCTTACACTTTCCCAGAATTTTATCTTCATCGAAAACAATACTCCCTCTTCTTCCAAAGATAAAAAATAGATAAATGTTACTAGTTGCTATTGTGTGATGATTTTTTGTGCAAGAAATTATGTCCCCTGTAGTGAAGTTCTTATCTTTAGTTCTCTCATCTCCACAACAGTCAGAAATTTAACTCGGCTTCAGTATGTAATTCTTGCTGCCCTCTGGAAAGTAACCTAACAGGTAATCAGGAATGTCTTTTCCATTACTAAAACCTGTCCTTACAACAATGACAAAAGGAAAAAACAAAAATAGAAAAAACAAAGAAGAGAAAAGAAAGATGAAAGAAAAAAAAATAAAAAAGAAAAAGAGAGACCATATAGAAGAAGAGGATAACCTAGATATTGTCTGGGATGAAGCACTTCGAGAAAAATACTATGCAGAGTCAGGTCTGCAATGGTCACAGCAGATCTTGGAGACAATGAGACAGTGGGTGAAATTAGCCTGCCCTGCCTTATGTTTATCTGAATCAGACACCCGTGTTTGTGTTGGATATCTAGCGTCCTTACTGTTGATGTAGAAAAAAAAAACACCCTGGAAAGTGAGTCATCTAATCGTAAAATAGGTTGTGTATAAGATCAGTCAGGTGTATCATCACTTGGAGAGGCCCGTTTCTCTCCAGTGACTGCATTACACATGATATTAAATTGTCTGAAGTCAGGTGACATGAAATCTAATATCCTATGTTGTAGCTGAAATAATTGTGTTAGTATATGAAAGTTTCAGAGCCCGACAAAGAGGCTACTAGCTCTTCAGAATCCCATCAGTAATAAAGCAAACAGAAGTGAGTTGATTTATCTGGTGTAAAGCAGCAAGATCCCATTGAGAAGATTGCAGTGACCCAAGATTTCGCTCCTCATGGTGAAGATGAACATCTATCTGCCACATTTTACATTTTATTACCTGGAATCAGATTCCTGCCACCTCACTACAGCTGACTTTGTCACCCACGCGGCCTTCATGGGTGGTGGAAAGCAATGAGCACCATTAGCATGGGATTCACTTGACCTATCTAAAAAGTCTGCTTTAGGCAGAGATAAGTAGCTCCGTAGTTTGTGTTAATTGGACTGACTAGATGACCATTGTTTTTAAGAACAATTTACGGTGATTCGCTCCTGTGTAAATGTCCACATTGTACCTTTTAACCACCAGGAGAATGGTATTCCTAATACATGGAGTATCTGATTCCACCTTAATTTATCAAGGTCATAGAGAAATCTTACAGTATCAAAAGCTTTATATAATATAGCTATTAATTTTTTTGTCTGTTCCTATTTCTAAGCTGTTTTACTTCTCATGCAGCTGCCACTACTCCTGTTGATTGGAGTAACATGAGAGAGATGATATTAGGGTATACAGAACAGAACAGGGCACATCATTACTTCTCCCAGTAAAACAGACCTCAGTTCTGGTTGCCTCAGTTCTGGTTGTTCTCCTTAGGCACCAGTGGTACCTCATTTGCAGAAAGCACTCAGCATGCCTGAAAAGCCAACTATTTTAACTTAGGTGTTTTCCATGCATTTTGAATGCTCTTATCTCGGGCTTTAGCCATGAAGGAAGGGTGGCTGTGATACCGGGCTTTGTGTTGGAATATAAAGTGAAGAAAACACTCCATTTTTACTAACCCAGAAAAAGGATTCTCTCCTCTCCCTCCTAACTGCTACTCAGATTTTAGAAGAAGAAAAGGCTAGCACATTTTTTGGCACAGAAACACTTCCAGATTGTGTCTTATTTCTTTGAACTATACAGGCTAAGATAATGATATAAGGATAATTATATTTCATGCTTCAAACTGAAGTTGATAGGAGAGAAATATCCTTCTGTGTGGAGCTTTTACATCATGTTTAAAACATCTGTTATTAGCTGAAGCCAGAAAGACCTATGCGTGTATTTAAAGAATACATTTAAAGAATGGAGAACACAATCAGCATTAAAAAACAACCTTTTTTTTCCTCCTTATATTAGCTAATCTGATATTGTAGTTGCATCAACAGTTCAAAAAAATAGAGAAAGCTTCTTTAGAAACAACCTCACCAAAAAGGAAAGAAAAGGCAATGGTTTAGACTCCAATAATTCAGTTCTGTGTGAGGAAAAGTGGTTAGGATTAGAAATCGAGACGCCGTTTCCTGAGAGCTGCTAAGATCCGTCACTGAGGGAGACCGTGGCGGGGCTGTCTATAGCCAGGCAATGCCTCTCTGCAACCCCTGTCACTATTCAGGAAGCTGAGTAATGATGTAGTGGAGGCTACTTCAAAATTAGTTATTAGACAGATGGTTGCAAAGGGCCTGGATTGCCCCTCTTTTAGGTTTTGTACAATTTAAAACCATACCGAGTGAACATAGAACATGTAATTGAAAAAATATTAATAAGGAAACTTTACGGAACTTCGCAAGAAGACTTCTTCCAAGGGCTTTTGTTGCTGGGAATGGAGCTGGTGCAAGAGCTCTCCAATAATGCAATAACGAGCAGTGAGACTTGGTTGGCGTTTGGCCTTCTGCTGGGACATGAAGCAGCAGGATTTCTGTGTGACAGCTGGCGGGATGAGACTAGCACAATGCCTAGTGAAATAAATGAAAGCCGTGTCCTGAAAATTAAGAGAAGTGGTGGATGGAGATCTATTGTGCTGCACCCGAAATATCTGAGATATGAATCCTTCCTCTTCTATCTTGTTTTACTTAGCATGCTCTTGGTGCAGATGCTTTCACGAGAGGGAACTGCAATGGCATTAAAAACGTTATGTTACCAAATGAATTCTTCTAGAAGAAGGAGGAATAGAATCACAGAATAGTTTGGGTTGGAAGGGAACTTAAAAGGTCATCTAGCCCAACCCAGCCTGCAATGGACAGGGACATCTTCAACTAGATCAGGTTGCTCAGAGCCCCATCCAGCCTGACCTTGAATGGTTCCAGGGATGGGGCATCTACCACCTCTCTGGGCAACCTGTGCCAGTGTCTCACCACCCTCATCGTAAAAAACTTCCTCCCTATATTTAGTTTAAGTCTTCCCTCTTTTAGTTTAAAACCATTACCCCTTGTCCTATTGCAACAGGCCCTGCTAAAAAGTTTGCCCCTGTCTTTCCCATAGGCCCCCTTTAAGTACTGAAAGGCTGCAATAAGATCTCCCCAGAGCCTTCTCTTCTCCAGGCTGAATAACACCAACTGTCAACCTGTCCTCATAGGAGAGGTGCTCCATCCCACTGATCATTTTTGTGGCCCTTCTCTGGATCTGGTCCAACAGGTCCATGTCTTTCCTGTGCGGAGGGCTCCAGAGCTGGATGCGGTACTCCAGGTGGGGGCTCACCAGAGCAGACTAGAGGGGCAGAATCACCTCCCTTGACCTGCTGGCCACACTTCTTTTGATGCAGTCCAGGATACGGTTGGCTTTCTGGGCTATGAGTGCACGTTGTTGGCTCATGTCCAGCTTTTCATCCACCAGTACCCCCAAGTCCTTGGCAGGGCTGCTCTCAATCCCTTCATCCCCCAGCCTGTGTTGATACTGGGGGTTGCCCCAACCCCGGCACAGGACCCTGCACTTGGCCTTGTTGAACCTCATGAGGTTCAACAGACCCACTTCTCAAGCTTGTCGAAGTCGCTCTGGAGGGCATCCCATCCCTCAGGTGTGTCAGCTGCACCACTCAGCTTATTGTCATCCTCAAACTTGCTGAGGGTGCACTCGAACCCACTGTCTATGTCATTGATTAAGACATTAAACAGTACTGGTTCCCATACAGACCCCTGAGTGATACCACTTGTCACCGATCTCCATGTGGACATTGAGCTGTTGACCACTACCCTCTGGATATGACCATCCAACCAATTCCTCATCCACTGAACAGTCCACCCATCAATCCATATCTCTCCAATTTAGAGAGAAGGACATTGTGGGGGACCGTGTCAAAGGACAGAAGTCCAGATAGACGATATCTGTAGCTCTTTGCTTGTCCAATGATGTAGCCACTCCATCACAGAAGGCGATAAGGTTGGTCAGGCAGGACTTGCCCTTGGTGAAGCTGTGCTGGCTGTCTTGAATCACCTCCCTGTCCTCCATGTGCCTTATAATAGCTTCAAGGAGGATCTGTTCCACAATCTTCCCAGGTACAGAGGTGAGGCGAGAGGTCGGTAGTTCCCAGGCTCCTCCTTACTACTCTTTTTAAAAATGGGTGCAATGTTTCCCTTTTCCCAGTCACCAGGGGCTTCACCTGACTGCCTTGACTTTTCACATGTCATAGAGAGTGGCTTGGCAACTGCATCAGCCAGTTCCCTCAGGACTCTGGGATGCACCTTGTCAGGTCCCATAGACTTCTGTATATTCATGTTCCTGATCAGGTGGTCACGAACCTGATCTTCTCTCACAACTGGAGGGACTTTTCTGCCCCAGTCCTTGCCGTGTGGTCCATCCACTTGAGAAGTGTGGGGAGAGAGGTTGCCAGTGAAGACTGAGGCAAAAATATTTTTGAGTACTTCAGCCTTCTCCTCATCCATTGTTACCAGTTTGCCAGTCTTGCTCATCAAGGGGGGTATGCTTTCTTTTACCTTCCTGGCTGACATACCTGTAGAAGCCCTTATTATTCTTTGTGCCCCTTGCCAAGTTCAGCTCCAGCCGTGCCTTGGCTTTCCTGACCCCATCCCTACACAACCGGGCAGTGTCCCTATACTCTCCCCAGGATACCTGTCCCTGCTTCCACTGCCTGTGCATTTCCTTCTTGCCCTTTAGTTTGACCAGCAGGTCTCAACTCAGCCTTGCAGGTCTCTTGCCTTCCATTCCTGATTTCTTACACCTGGGGATCGAGAGCTCTTGCGCTCTGTGGAAAGCATCCTTAAAGATCTGCCAGCTCTGTTCTGCTCCCTTGCCCCTGAGGGCAGTTTCCCAGGGGGTCCTACTGACTAACTCCTTGAAGAGCTGGAATTTTGCCTTCCTAAAATTCAGGGTCCTGACTTTACACTTCCCCTGCCCCATATCCATCAGGACTTGAACTCCACCAGTGCATGATTACTGCAGCCCAGGCTGCCTCCAATCTCAGTGTCACCAATTAGCTCACTTGCGTTGGTGGCCAACAGGTCCGGTATGGCATCCTCTCTGGTGGGTCTGTCTGTTATCTGGCTTGAGAGGTTTTCCTCAACGCACACTGGGAGTCTCCTGGATTGCCTACAGCTTGCTGTGCTACTTTTCCAGCAGATGTTGGGGTGGTGGTTGAAGTCCCCCAGCAGGATGAGAGCCTGCAAGCGTGACGGCTCCTGTAGCTGGAGTAAGAAGGCTTTGTCAACAGACTCCCCTTTATCTGGTGGCCCAGAATTCCTTTGTTGCCTTCCTTCACCTCCCAGAATAGATTTTGTAAAATTCTAGAGATTTTGGTTTTCTTCTTGTCCACTGAACTTACAGAACGATTGGATAACTCACTATCTTTTTCTTTCACTGAATAATTTTGATATTTCACATTTGAATCACTGTAAGATCTTGAGGCTGTGGTAAATAAATAAATAAATAGCGATAATTCTGGGGTTAGTTCCAAATTTTTGATTTGTAAAAAGGGATGGAATACCCAGATCACCAGACACTGGTAAGGATAACCCCTTCACGCTATTAGGGTAAGAAAGTGCTGCCAGAACATAAAGCTGTGCCATTTGGAAAGGAGCTGGCGCAGCATCTGACAGGGTATCTGACAAAGCAGTTTGCTTGTACGTCTCTTGCGGTACACAACATGAAGCTGAGTGCTGGCAGAAACTCTTTGAGTGAAAGGATGTTATTAGGTCCCCCTTTCCTCTGTGACTGGCAACGTGACTGTAGCTGACTGATTACTGAAATCGCTGATCATCATTTTTAGTCTTGAAACTGTGGGTCTGTTTTCGGTTTTGTTTTGCTTTGTTGTTAGAGAACAGGGTAATAATTCATGACGAAACCATACAGGCTACAATAAAAAACCCCACAGAAGAAAAACCTTTGCTAAGCAGTTGGTATTCAGTTCTCCGACAGGCAGAATTTAGAATAAAAGGTTACTAACATTTTGGCAGTGTTTTCCTCAGGCTTTCTCTTGTATTTCTGCCAAATATCTCACAAGGCTCAGATTTGATTAAAATGGCAATGCTCTCTGCTACTTGAATGTAATTAGAGCCATTCATTACAGCTTTAGTTGACAGTTTGGCAACCTGTACATTTTTCTGAATATGGACAGCATTCCATGGAAACAGTTCAAGGGAAGAGCGCAAGAAGAGGGTCCTCTCTTGAACTGCAGCGAATGGAAGGCTGTCTATGTTTAGAGAAGTTTACAGGTTTCCAAACTGTCAATCGAAGCTGCAAGGAAGAGCTCTAATTAGATTAACGTAGCAGAGCACCACATTTTTTTGTCAGCCAGCTCCTGCAAGCTCCTGCTATGCAGTTATCACTTACCCTATAGGACCATTAAGTATTTCTGTTGCAAGTCACTCTGTTTTGCTGCTATTAACCCCGGTCTTAGAACACTGTTGGATGGAAAATAAATCAAGAAAATGTGTTTGCCTACGTAAACCTTTTCTGCAGGCCAGCCTTTTGCAGAATTTAAGAGAAGATTTTTAATCTGCTTGAATTTCTCACCCTTTCCAGTATATGTCAAATAAAACATGGCTCAAATAAAGTCAGAGCAGACCTGGGCTTCTTTCAGGTTCCTAATAAATTATATCTTTAGGTTCAAAATATTAAGTCAACCGTTGTTAGTTTTCATTTTGCATTGTTCTATGCCATGCCCAGGAACTGCTAAAATATAGCAAGAAATGTCATTTTAAGCATCTCCCAAATAATCTGAAAACACAAACCCTGTTGATTCCAAGACTTAGTCCAAAATCTGATGAGAAGAACTTTCTGTTTTCCCTGTGGCTCATCGCTGTTAAAAGGGAAAAGGAAGAGTGCAGATTAATGGATGGGGCAATCCGCATTTAGTTTGGCGTTGCTTGTTGCTGGGCTACTTCAGCATGTGAACCAGGGGATGATAGCCTCATTGCCCTTTTGGTTTCACGGCAAACTGAATACCGAGGCTTTGCGGGAGAGTGGGTGCATCTGGATGAAATATGGGTTCAAAGTTGGGATAGTCTTGAGGTCATTTGTTTGTTTACAGAATTGTACACAAAGCCCAGTTCCTCTGAACAGCAATAGGAACACGCAGACCAACAACTTTTGCCAAAGTCTCCCACCAGACAGTTTAGCCATGTGCCAGAGAAACATCTGTCTCTTTCTGCCTCAATTCCTTTATCCTCTGACATTTAACTGCTTTCCTCATTCCCAGCCTCGTTAGATGTCCCAGTCCCTATGTCTGAAGTCTCAGAAAACCACCTAACTCTGGATGCAGCCATGGCTTTGGGCTGGGCAGTTAGAAATGCTTTTATTCTGCTTTGCAGTAGGGCGAGTTGCAGAGCAGTCACAACTCGGGGCACGGAAGGCAGCAGGAAGCTGTCGTATTCCCGATCCTGAGTGACTGCCGAGCCGCCCCCCTTTCCTCCCAAGTCAGCTGAACCTCCCTGAGTGAGCTCAATGCCATTACTTTCACAATACCTATGATGACCTGTAGTTGCCTGCTTTGTTTGTGCTATTTGTCTTCTCTTAAGCCTTGTGTATTTTTATACTACGTTAAATTCATTAGATAAGAAAGCAGGAGAAGCGAAGTCAAACAAAAACCTTACTGTTGGTCATGTACTCTGGTAGGATATACTTACATTGCTAACAGCTGATGTCACGCAGAGCTGTTGTTGTCTTATGACTGATGTTACTGGGACAGTAGTGATTTTAGTGTGTTTGGGTAAATTCACACCTTTAAGTGAAACAGCTACATTGGTAAAAGACCAGCAGAAATTTATTGCCTCTAATGGCGTCGAGCAGACATATTTCTTAAATCCAGCCTACCACCATGGAGCCTGAGGCCATGGCAGGATTCCCAAGATAACCAGTGCCAAACATACATGAAGTCGGAGGACCAAATTAACAGAGTAATCACGAATGTTTAACTATTTATGTAGCAGTCTTCCTATCATGACATTTCAGCTCATTATTGCAAAACTATTTCATTCCCCTCCCGTTCTTCTCGGAACCTCCCTCTGCATGATCATCTTTCTTTCCCACACAGTAAGGAAAGAATGGCTTTCAGATGCTGTTGTTTGGCTTGGCAGAGGGCCTCACTGGCGATACCTACTGAAGTGATTCTAACATAAACTGGGACTTTACTGGCAGCCCAACTGTATTTGGTGCCCACCTCTGTACAAATGCGTCACAGTTGTGTTACATTCTCCCAGGGGTTAGTCTGTTTTAAAGTCTTGCTTCTCATGGGAGTGCAGTAAATACATTACAGTTCTGAAAGTTTTCCTATGCCTCAGAAACAGTTTCATGCAGTTCTGTCTCAAATTTTCTCTAAAATGCGTACGCACTTAGCTGTAAGAAGCTACTCAAGTCACCTTGAGAAACATCCTTAGCTCCATGTGTTCTTTTACCAAGCCACAAACATTAATATCTGTGTTGGATATGAAAGGGACTTTGAAACATAGTAGGTTAAGGTACTCAATTTGATTCTGAGACTACATGAAGTCTATCAAAAGCAAAGTAAAATATTCTGGGGAGGGCTCTGTAGTTAGATTTGTTTCTAGCAGTTTCCTTGCAACTCCCTTGGAGTTCCCTCCTCTATACTGCAATCTGCACTGAACACGTGGCTGAGATGGAGATGGTCACAAATGGCCTTCAAAGGAATTCCCTGCCTGGGTAGGATGCTCAGCACCAGTTTTTTTTCTTCTGATGCATGGGAACTTTTGTGGCCAAAAGTGACTTACAAGACTCCAGGTTTCACACTTCAACATGTTTCTCTCTCTCACTTCTTCAGAGGCTACTATAGTACATGACTGATATTACAGTCACATTACAAGGTCAGTCTTACTTACTCCATTTCTTTTGTAGGAGCTACACATTTCAAGGGGATGTCTATAGACTAGCCACACAAAAAGTACTTCCTAGTGCTTATATCTTTTTAAGATCTAAAGTGATAATTGACAACTTAAAATATTTTGACTTGTCCCGATCCTATTCAAATTGTAGAAGTCCAGATTGATATACTGCCTTCTTTGGAAGTGAATTAGATTATTTAGTTACAAATCCCCTTATTCCTTAGTGTTTTAAGTAAGTCTGCTTTAACAAAACATTATCGATAAAGTCAGTGTCCTTAAGTATTAAGAAATCCAATACGGAAATGATATTGACACTCAAGTGATATTGATATGAAACTGAAATAACTGGCCAGAATGAAACACATCTGAATTTCAACAGTATTTACCTTATAGTTCTTAGATCAATTCTTACATCTCAGACAGGATAAGAACATTTTTGCCTTGGCAGACTTAAATTCATGATGTTTAATAAAACATCGTGAAACAAGTTCAAATTCCTTGTTTCCTGCTTTTGCACATTACCACTATTTGACAGAACAGATGCCCATCTTTCTTTATGGTTTATTGACAGTCCTTTCAGTTTTATTAATTGATGTTAATATCATCTTGTGGTGTGTTTACCTTTGCTGGCTGCTCGATGCCCACCCAGCCTCTCTCATTCTACCTCCTCATCAAGGCAAGAGGAGAAAATAAGATGAAAAAGCTCATGAGTCGGGACAGAGACAGGGAGATCACTTACCAGTTACCATCTTGGGCAAAATAGACTTGACTCGGAGAAAGCGGCCAACAAGATTTGGACTGGACGGTGAGAAACAAAGACAAAAATTAAAACAACACCTTTCTCCCCACCACCCCCTTTTCCCAAGCTTAACGTCACTCCTTCATTCCTGGCTATTCCACCTCCTTCTGCCCCGAGTGACGCAGTGGGGTGGGGAAAGGGGGTTATGGTCAGTCCATAATAGCTCCTCTCTGCTGCTCCTTCCCCCTCACGCCGTTCCCCTGCTCCAGCTGGCTCCCTCCCACAGGATGCAATTCCTTCAGGATAAATCTGCTCCCGCATGGGCTCTCCACGGGATGCGTTACCTTCAGGAAAGATCTACCTGCTCCAGCATGGTGTTCTCCATGGGCTGCGGTGTGGACATCTACTCTACCACGGTGTCTCCAGGAGCTGCACGAGAATCTCTGCTGGGGGACCTGGGTCACCTCCTCCCCCTCCTTCTGCTCTGACCCTGCTGCTCACGGGGCTGTTTCTCACACTGTTTTTTTTCCTTCACTACTCACTTCCTGCACAGTGTTTTGTCCTTTCTTAAATACTTTTTCCCCGAGGCACCACCATCTTGGCTGCGGGGCCGTGCCGTGCTCTGCGGCGGGTGGGTTGGAACCGGCCAGAACCATCTGGAACCGGCTGTGTCCAGTGCGGGGCAGCTCTGTCTGCTCCTCACAGCCCCTGCAGCCCCCCACTGCCAGCGCCTGGGCACCAACACCTGTACACACTTCTAGACCACTAAAAAGAGCCATAAACTGGAATGGAGTTACCTTTTCCATACCACATGTAAGGCAGATGTTACGGTACTACTTTCATGGTGGTTGGCCGCCCTTGTCCTTGTTGTTTTCAGCCCTACTACAATCAAATTCTGCCACAGAAAGCTCCCTGGCCGTCTGTGCGTTTGATCTCCTTTCACTGATCTCGATGTGAGAATTGAAATTCAGCTGAGCATCTCAAGCTGGAGTACCTTTAATTTGTCTGGGGTGGCCTCATGGGTACGTGGTATGTCAGGTATGGTATCTCTCCGAGTTCAGTCTCCTCTTCTGCCTTTACATTTAGGCCCAATGACAAGACTGATGGCTGGATCCTGATGGCTGCATCCTGTTTATACGTCAACTAGGGACAATACGTGGTTGTTTTGTTTTTTTTTTTCCTGGGCTAGGTTCTGCAGAACGAGACTGGCATGCTTATTTTGACTGTTCCGGCTCCCCCCATCATCATCTCCCACTGAGGCTGCAGTGTTAAATTGGGCCCCTCAGGGTACCTTTTCTTTCAAGCTCCTGAGGACCACAAAGGTGGGAAATTCGTAAATGCCCTTCGCTGCCCAGATTCTTTGATTGGCCTGCCAGTTTGTCAGAGTATCTCGCTTTCAGCAGTCTGCACGCAGGGAGGAAGGGTGCTCAGATGTCTTGGTTGCTCTTCAGGGCCTCCCTAGCATCTTGCTGCACGTCAGCAGAAGACACTTTCATATGTCCCCTATGTTATCTATCTGAACTAGCTCCTGATGTGATCCACTCTGCTGCCCTTTGGATACTCTGGAAGGTGTGTTGGGCAGTGAGTGTGCACGATAAGGTGCCTTGGGGCCCTGCTTTGGGATTTGCCACATTTCTTGGTCAGGAATTTACCAGTGATATCCATTTAAAATCATAAAGCACTAATCTCAAGTCAGGTTAGGTTTATATGAGGCATACATTATACGTGCAATGCACACAATTCACTTATAATAGTTTTTAAAAGACATACAGAAGAAAACTCAGACCTAATCCATTAAAAATTACACCAGAAAGGGCACTCTTTCTTCCCCTTGCCCATTTAACTTGCTGTTCCCACTGAAAGGGTTATCCCATTCAATCCTTCATATAGTCTCTACCTTAATGGAGCATAATAGCTTTTTTTTTTCTTGAAGATGTTCTCGATAAATTCTTTCTTTCACCCCAAAACCCATTCAAGATTTTATCCTGGCCATTCTTAGTTAAATTAAATATTATTTCTCTTCCTTGGGATCTGCAAATCACTCTCTGTTAAGCTAAGGGTGATCTTCTGCACAACTCTGCTGAATGAGAGATAAAATTCATTCCCACCCTCTGGCTTTGGTGATTTTTAGGCATGTTTCCATGTGAAGCTGTACGGACTTCACATCTTACAGAAATCGGTGTTAACAAACGTACTGGATACAAATGTGTGAGGGAGTTAAGTGCAGGTGGATAATAATTTCTGGCTCTTGGTTGAAACCAGACTCCGTGGCACTTGACTCCTGCGGCAATTTGACCCTCACCCTTAGTCTTAGCTTTTCTCACTTCAGCTCCCTGTTACGCAGCTGTCAGTCTCAGCTCTCCCTCTCCTCTCAGCCCTGTGACCGAGGCTGTGCCCACATGCCAGATGCCAGAGCCAGCTCTGGACCCACTGCACAGTGTTAATGTGCTGCCAGTTTCCCAGAAAGGAGCTGATCCCATCATACAGCAGACTGCTGTGATTCCTCAAGTTGCTCTTGCCCTCAAAGTGCCCGCTCTCCTCCTCTGAACTTGAAGGGTGCCCAGATGAGGGGTTTCTGCGTGGGTGTCTACACTGCAGACAGCGTTTCAGGGCCGGGTGTGTAAACCATGAGAATTTCAGTGGTTTGTAGCCTAACAGGGAAAATGTGAGGATAAATATCATGTTGTTATAATTAGGCTATTGGCTAAATAGCACTTTTGAGCTTTTTGACATTCTGTTCTGTAAATCCTCTCTCCAGTTCATGTTTGCTCAACTAGTTTCAAGCTTTCTAGATCCTAATTCCTAAAAGACCTTCCTTCCCCCGCTCCAGCAAGACAGCTAATCAGAAAGAGGTACAAATAATTTCTTTGTATGCATTGATTCGTAAGATGACCGGGATGCATTTGAAGCAGATGGAGTTCATAATGGAACTGCCTTTAAACAAAGTATGGCAGCTCTGGCAGCAAAGCCACTGTTGGGACTGTATGTCAACGCAGCTACCCAGTGCGCTAGGTAGGTTTCCAACTGTGCTGAAGTTCCCAGCACTGGTCAGGACGCTTCTGTGGGTACTAATGCCTTTAGCTTGCAGCCCAAGCTGAGCAGTGCCTTACCGAGCATGCCAGGATGAATTCTGGCACAGACGCAGGGATCTGAAGCCATACCCCTGCACGTGCTCTGGGCGAGCGAGCGTTTGTTGCAGAACCTCGGTGACGCTGGGTATTAGGTAATTATGGATCTCTGCCTCTGTTCTGGCAGTGCTGAGGGCTCGTCACTTACGTGGCTTTGACAGCGCTGGGATCTGTTTTATCTTGTGCTGCCATGGACTTCCGGAGGCTGGAATCCACACACCTCTACGAATAGAGAAGCAGGTTTTCTGTGGATCATTTCTGACGTCTCAGCTTCATTATAGGGGTTTTACCTGAGGGGCTAGGTGAGTGGCAGCACGTGGTGTGGCAGGGGCAGAACCACGTGAGGTACTGGTTGCCCTGACAATACACACACGCTGACTGGTGACCTGGCTGCCGTCTCTGGCCACGCACAGTGGCTGGGTGCCTTTGGTAGCACCAGCTTGGTCCTCTTTCCTTCACCCAAACACAAAACTTGCAGAAATGTTTTATCTTTGACTTCATCCATATGCCAAATGTGAATAAAATGACTCTGTTGTTGCAAAAGAGAGGAGTAAAGAGAAATGTATGGGTGGACGGACTGTGTGATCATCTAAACCTCATTTCCTTAGAAACCCAAAGCAATCATGGATCTCCAGAATCCTGGAAAACAAGAAAAACTCTCTGGAATGTTACAAGGGGGTATATAATATAAAGGGTAAAATATGTCCTAGGTTTATTATTTCATTTCAGAGCAGTAGGGCTATGAATATAAAGCTGGAATACGTATGGGGAGGGGATTTGATTTTGGTGGCTGGAAGATAAAACATGGCCATCTCAAACCCAATTTCCTCCCTGCTGTACAGTTTTCTGAGGTAGGGTTTAATGTTTTCCCTGGAGAGAAAAATTAAATATTTCCTTGAAGAGTATTTATAAAACTAAAGGAGTATACATGCCTGTGACATCAAATCACAAATGTAGTGCTATGTTGCCCTGTGGGCATGGAAATATCAAGCTCTTTAGTACACTATTATAACCATTTTAAAATGCATTTCGTGCAAACAGTGTAATTTCTGGAGACACTTTAGTTGTACATCGGCTTACGGATTGTTATCACAGTTGTGGAAAGAAAAGAAGAAAATATTTCTACTTCCGAACACCAAAATCATACTGACAGGCCTGCGCTCTCTCTGAGGCGGTGGTGGTGACTTCTGTTTTCCTTTGACTGTACGACTGCTTTCCAACCCTTATGCAAAAGCATTAATCTTTGCTAGAAACAAAGCACATCTATTCATAAAAATCCCTTTGAGGATTTATCTCAGTATGTTTACAAGAAATAGCTTTTAAATGCTTTCACTAAAGCAGGATAAATTAAAAAGAAAGATTTGACCTGGAAAAATAACAATGACTTTTAGTCAGATACCCCAGTGTATCTGTCTGGCTTTTCCGTCACATTCAGGTTACAAGGCCATTGTCAGCATACTTGTTCGTTTGTTCCATGTATTTCCAGAAAACTGGATTGTAAAAAATGGGGACAACTTGTGACAACATAACATTTAGCTAACCAAAGCCATTTCTGATCATTTGGGTTAGAAGGTAGTGAGTGGATTCCCCAGTTATGTCTTTGCATCTTGAAACCTCTGATTTTACTATGCTGAAATGACTCCCCACAGACCGGTGTCTTGAATATCCTCAGTCAAGTTAATTTCATAGCTTTTCCTGGCACCTTGTTGCTGCATTTGCAGCTGCCTTTATTCTGCTTTCACATAGTTACAAAAATTTCCCTGATTTTTGAGCTGTGTTTTTTTCATGCTTTGTTTTATTACTTCCTGGTCTTCCCAATTGGTTAATGAGACTGATTTATCTCTTATCTAATATCCCTTCATATGTCTATGAATAATCCTGCTTCAGCTTGGTATTTTCTTTGCATGAAATCTTCTCCACAGTTGAAGCCGTTCCCTCTTAAACTCCTCCAAATTCTACAGCATTTTTAAAATTTGCCCCTATATTAAAAAAAATAAAATGCAAGATGGGAGCTAGCTGTAGTGACATAGTCGCATTTTTAATATGCTGTTTTTATTAATACTGCCCAACATGGTGTTTGCCTTTTCTCTGACAGTCACAGTAACTTGAATACAGCGCATTAACAGCTTTAATTTTTCTCTGAGATGACTGACTGGTGTCTTTATAATGGTGGTTTTGATTAAGTCTGGATCAATTTGAACAGATTTTCCCCATCTGATTCAAGTCATATTTATTTCTTTAAAACCCTGGACTGCTATACAAAAAAATCAGTATGGGCTTTTAACTGTCTCTTTTGGCCCATGAGCAGACTTCAAATGCAAAGTTTTTGATGCTTAACCCATGAAATATAATACATTTTAAATGCCTCAGTGCTTGAAAAGTGTTGGAAAGTGCAGACTATGAATGACTGGCTCTGCTGACCTAAGGAGAGCTAACTACACCGCTGTGATGTGGGAGAAACATAAGCAAAGGTAGGGGAAACTGCTGGGATAGTGGGAAGGAGCTGGTAGCTGTTACGAGGGAGAAAAACACATGCAAGACAGAAAAACAGATCCACGCTGGAACTGGCAGCTACAGAATTCATTTTGTTGGAGCTGTGACTGAAGACTGAAACATTATAGACTCATCGGAACTTTGACAGCAGCATGTGATTTCATAGTAACCTGCAGAAGATAACTGGATAACAGTTCAGACTGGCTAACAACAGTAACTTACCCATGCTGTTGAAGATGAAAATGGGCTTTCGCATCTAACTCTTACAGGGTTTTCCTGTGTGTTGTCTCAAATGGATTTTCATTTGATCACCGATGGCAGGAACTTACCCAGCCCGTAACTAGGATGGAATAAAACTACCTAATCCAGGTACGAAATGCTATTCTTTGAAAATAACGTTTTGTCCTTTCCCCAGGTTGTTTCCAATCTGATTTCTAGTACAAATTTCCTGCATGACGTTGATTAGCATGAAACGGATTGCTCAGTAAATCTTCTAATTTGAGCTTCTGCTAGAGTAAAACCATACACTTCAAGGATTGTCCGTATCACGTCAGTGAAAAATATCTCATTACTTATTCTAAAATCCTGAATTGGGACTGGTATTTTAGTCAATCCCCAAATTTATTCTGATTCCTAGGAGCCAGACTCTTAAATGTTTGTGTTTGGTTCCTTATCCTGGTTGGATATTTCAGTAAGACTGGACTAGGTTACAATTACCCATTAAAAAGACTGCTACGGGATTTCCTTGAGGAGACTTAAAGTTTCTTGCAAACCTGTCCATTACAGACAGTATCTTTTCCATTCTTGCCCCAGTTCTGCTATTTCAGAACAACCAGCGGATTTGCTGTGGCTTACCGGTCCCCTGGAAACACTGTACCTTTGCTTTGGCTTCACACATCCCTACCCCTTGCTTACTGCTTGCTAAAACAAGTAATTTGTTTGGTGTTGTTATGAAAGTGCTCCCGCTCAAACTGTATATTCATATTGATGATCTTCTGTGATAAGATACTGTACAACTTTACAGTGCCATACACTAACCACAGCAGCATGCAGGGGCTCACATGATGGTCATTTAATATCCATGACTCACAG
This sequence comes from Chroicocephalus ridibundus, assembly GCF_963924245.1. NCBI lineage: Eukaryota > Metazoa > Chordata > Aves > Charadriiformes > Laridae > Chroicocephalus > Chroicocephalus ridibundus. The sequence continues at coordinate 103,622,380 of NC_086285.1, forward strand.
TCCACAGGACTAGGATTCCAGCCAGCTGGGATTTGTTCTAAGTGGCGTGAAATGACAAACAGTGCATGAGATACAGCTCAGATACCAAACATGGTGGCCAAGCATTTAAAAAACATGGCTTCCTGCCCTCTCCAGGAAAAAAACAAAAAATCATGCAATAAATTCACCCAATGACTAATTAATGTCATTTTTCAAAAAAATGAAGAAAAATTAAGTGCCAAAATACAGAATGTGGTATCTTGGCATTTCTAGGTGGTTTCTGCACCCTCCCCGGTCTTTGGTTGTTTTCTTTTCCTACCTTGACTTGGTTTCATTTTTCAGTTTAAGTTTTACGGTGGCAACTGGTAACTGCTCTGACTGTGCTTGTTCTTTCTGCCTGATTTTTGTATTTAAAACTGCAACTTATTTTCCGTGGCTTGGTATTCAGCTGGGATGTTATACAGTTGTGGAGTGCAAGAGGGATTAGATGCTACTCTGTGATTCACCCAGTCCCCGAGGAGAGCTAAATAAAGATCATCCTCTTCTCCTTGGCCCCAGGGAAGCTGGGGGGCAGATTATGAGCTAGCGGAAAAGACGAAGGCACAAAAAAAAAAAAAGCTCACCATCTGCAAAGAGGTTCCAAGAGCACACATCCCCCTGCTCTCGCGTTGTACAGATCTGGGAAAAAGCGTGCTCCACTGCTCGGCTACCGTTAGTAGCCATAGAGGGGCAGTTTAAGGAAAACCAAACCCACTAAAAGCTCTCTTCCCCACATTGCGACTGCTCCTTTCACAGATATTGCTCAAGGTTTCCTTTTCCAACGAGAAGACGGTGATGTGGAAAGGCAGGACTCTGCTGTTTGCAGATGCCTTTTCTCTATAGCCTGGGAATCCTGAAAAGTGATTGCCTTGTAAGGGCAGGTTATTTTCAACCACCCCCTTCATTTATGTTCCTGTTAAACCCATGGCTTAAGTGGGGCTTCTGTGCTGGAGAGATTTTGCGCTGGCTGTCTGCCCAGGGATGGATTGCAGCAAGAGTAGACTCCGACAGAAATAGGTGGTTATGTGTGTAGACCTCTAGGTCTTGAAATGAGAATATTGCTGCTAGAGGTCAAGGTTTACGCTTGCCAGTATTTCCCTCGTTTACTGAAGTCAGTTGACCCTCCTTTGCCAGTGCTGGCTATTTTTGTAACAGTCTCATAATGGTGGGGATTTTCTCATTTCAGTCCTTGCAGAAATGCAACTGGGGATACTTTTGCCTCTGAGACGTCATTAAGAAGTCCAAACTCTGTGTTTTCATGCTAGATTCTTCTAGATTACTTTTTTACAAGTGAGGAGTGTTTTAAATTCATTTCTAGGAAACATTTAATTGTATTTGTATGTGTTTTATCTTAGGCTTTAATATTTTAAGACTATTGTTTTATTCTCCAGAAACTCTTGTCTTTGCTAATCTCTCATAAGAAAAGCTCTGAATTCTAGAAAAGAAAATCAAGACCGCTGTGGGGTTTTTTGTTTTGTTTTGTTTTATTGTTGTTTTTTAAACCAATATGCAGCAGTTTTAGACTGCTTTTCAAAACACTTGGCATTATGGATTTAAAATCAAAAATCTCATATCTGGTCCTTATTTTGCTTTTCCATGGTTTTTAAGGAAGAATCAAGATGTGATTTGGAAAATTTGAAGAAAGAAGGAACCTGAGGGTTGACAGCTATGACAACACCTGCCTCAGCTTTCTGTGTTCCGAGTGGCACATTTAGTTATATTTATCCTTCTATTTTTGCATCACCATTTTGTCCCACATCTTGTCACATGGAGCAGGGTTTTGCTGCTTCAAAGTCTTTGTCAACTGTAAAGTCACTGCTAGATGTAGCTTATTTAAGATGAAAAGCCTTTCCAAAATAGAGTTTGACCTTTTTTACAACAGGAGCGATGATTATTTTTTTTCCCCAATGTTAAAATTAAGAGTTTTGCTGTAGTACTACCTGGTGTTACGATTGGCTTTACTAAGGCTTCACTGCCTTAACTTTTGTTTTTAATGCTCATTATGTTCAAATACGTTTTGATTTTAAAATAAATCTTGCTATTCACGTTACTGAAAGCAAACTTAAAGAGCCCTGCACTAGAACGTGATGAGATCTGTGATGATTCTCAGTTCCTTGGAGAATTATTTTAGCCTTAGATGGCACTTTGAGAACAGTCTGTCCCTGCACAAGTAAGCCTTCCTTAGTTACAAGGAGATACTTAATATAGGGCAGGATTGAAATCAATGATAAAGGTTGTAATGACTTCACTGGGTCAGGGATTTTACCATCGGATAGTGAAACACAGAAATGAACAGAAATGAACAATGCACTTGCGCTGTCTCCCTCAGGAGTTGAAGAGAGATCACTTTTGGTATTAATATTGGATCTCAACAAAGCACTGCTTCTTATGAAGTGAGAGCTGTAGCATGCATGAAGATGAATCCACACCATGCTATCCACTGGATTTTTTGGCTTGGTTTGCATTTTCTTGGCAATAGAATGCAAGGAAGGGAGCAGTGAACCCGTAGATATTTGTTCTCTATTAGTAGACAACATTGCTAAGATGTGGTTAAAAATTTGGCTGATTGGTCACAATGTCCTTACTGTCTGACAGTGTAAGCTATATTTGTTACATATTACTGAACATTGAATCAGTAGATATCTAGCAGAACATTTCAGTCACCTTTTGATAATAGCTGTTCCTTTCTAGCAGTTTCCACTGAGTATTGAGCAACTCAGACACTGTCTTGGGTCAGCTAGGCTTTGGAGTCTACTGATGCTTTCTGATACAGGTATGGGAGTAAATAGACAGGATTATAATTTTCAATAAAAATTGGGTTACAAAGAACCCAACAGGCTAAGATGTTTTGCAGAAGTATTATCTAATCTTAGCTGCCTTAACGTCATGTAATTAGGAGACAGGAAAGAAAAAAACAAAAGCAACGAGGAGTTGCTCAGATTTGGAATAGTTCATTTTTCTCTGCCTTGCTCTATGGCTTATGTTTCCAAAAGAGAACGCATTGCCTTGGCACTGTGTTGACTGCAAAAAATTTGGTATTCTGAGCCCTACCCTGCATTTTGCAGGGCTGCCAATGCTTCTTTACCTAGTGTCCTGTTTTGCCTTCCACCAGCCTCTACATAAAGGGCCTGAATCAAAGTTCATCTAATTCACAACAATGCCTCTCTCTCAGTGCGTTAACTATTAGTCCGCTGTTCATTCTTTGTACTGCCTTGCACAATTTCTTCTATCTTACCTGTTGCTGTAAAAGCAACACATGCATATGTGTAGGCCCAGGTGATGTATACTTCAGTTTGCCTAACTTAAGAGTTCAGATGTGCTGACTTTTGTTGCCACCATCTTTCTAGTCTGCTTGTCTGTCAGGAAGTTGTAATTAGAAGATCATGTCTACGTGGACATATTATTTTGTAGTACTGGTGAAGACAGCATCAGAAGATGCTCTGAGTAGGTATTTTGGAGAGCACATATAAAATCACAGCCAAATTGGAGGATACGTTCCACATAGCAAAATGTCAAAAGAGTCTAAAAAGCCTTTAAATGGAAAGTATTGTATAGGAAACCACTTTCTCATTTGCTGATGATTGACTTGTTTCTCCTGTAGAAGTGTGGCCTAATGCAACTTGCTATATTTTGTGGCTTCTGTTTAGCAGATGGAGAGCTGTGGATCTACTGTCTGCAGGAATCAAATTGTGGAATTCACTCACTGTGGAATTCACTCACTCCACTTGGACCTTGACGGTCTTTTAGAATCATTAGAGAGGAAAGGAAGGGAAAGTCTGGGAAATTTCATGGCTTCTGGGGAAGCCATGAAACGTTACAGTTTTGCAAATCAAACTTATATAAAGGATCGGGCTGATTTTTGTAACTGAATTTACCAGGGAGGGAAAAGAACAAATGAAAACCCAGCTCCAAAGACCTGGGCTGATGCTGGGTGTGAGCTCATTTCACAGTAAAACTCTATCAGCAGGGAAAACTGTGTGCCCATGTGTAACGGCAACGCTGGCAACAGCGTTGACAGTGATGACACTACATTTACTGACCATTTGGGAGGCGGGGGACAGCACATGGGGGATGCAAACAGCTTCAGCACAACACTTCCAAGAGAAGAGAAAGTGAGCAGCAGAGAGAATTCCCCCTTTCTCCTTTTGTCACCCGTGATGATTTATGAACCTCTCTGCGGCTCTGTCCTGGTCTTTTCAATGAAAGAATCCAGCTAGCTTTCTCATAATGGCAGAAGTAATTAAAAAGGGGATCAACTTCAGAAGAACATAAAACACACACCAAAAGTCTGCCTCTAATGCTATCCCCTACATACCTTACTGGCGGGGATTCTGCTAATCTAATACCTGTTAATTTTCTTTCTAATTAGGGCTATAGCTCACCAAAGGCTGTTTTATATTTAATAGAGATATGGCTAAGGGGCCTAATCCTCAGAGAAAAAACCTGGAGCTATGGAAAGAGACTTTAGAAGAAGAGAGTGGAAGACACAGTATACAAGACACTGGAAGATCAATAGCTTGTTTTATCTTGGCTCAAAAGCACCATGGTAAGAGCTTATACTACTTTGAATAGAAGGGGGTTTTATAGGGAGACATCTCAATGTAGCCATACATGTATTAAATTTCATTACAGCCGTGTTTTTTGCAATGATGTGATGTAAAAAATCCCAGATCTTTTGAAAACTCAGAAAATTAGGGCCACTATGCTGTTAGCAGAATGGAATTATGACTATCTGGCATCCTCCTCCCTCCCCAGTGTCCCTCCAGTGCTGAAGTGAGGCAAAGAGAACACCTGGCTGCTGGGAAAAGACCATGTCTGGAAAGGAACTGTGTATGTATACATATTGTCTCTTTTGAGGTCAAATATTCCACTTTAAAAGTTAGACCGAAATTTCTCAACGAAATAGGTTTTGATCAATTAAATTTTTGTTGAGCCTGAGTATATTACAAGCATTTGTCATTACTTTATAACACAGGTGTCCTGTAGAATTCCTGTCTGAGTCTCTGGATTCCTGGCAATGCAGGTATTTCATAACTCAGTTTCAGGGGAGATGCAAGAGGCATATTGCCAGACTCTGGGTTCCCAAGCATGTGCAGAGTCTGAGGCTTCCTAAACCTGTAATCCTGAAAGCCCTGTGAGGGAGAAGGCTCTGAAAGCTGCAAGCCTCCCCATCACAGAACTGAGATTTCGATTTTTAGAAGTCCTGGAGCAGGTTTCCAGGGTCGGTAGCTGGAGCACCTTCTGTATGATGACGTTGTCAGAGAACTGCAAAACTCAGAAGCTGCCCAGAGTCTACAGAAAGTGGCCTGCAAACATAGATTTGGTGTTGGAACAAGACTAGTATGTGGTGGCATTCAGTGGTGCCTGTACCAAGATTATTTTGAAAACCAGGTTATCCCCGAATGCACTGATATGGCTTAATGTGCCTTACAAAAAATTCTTGCTAAAAGGAAATCCTCTATTTTTAGCTTCACTTCATGTAGCTGGTCATGATCCTTGTCTGCAATTCTTTATGAGCAAGAACCTTCCGTTAGGTTGAAGAGTAATGTGCACTAGAGTTTCAGGAATCATGGCTGTACTGTGCAACGCATTCCGTCTAGAACATCCCCAACTTGTATTGAAGGAGAACAGATTACTGACTTGTCAAGAGATAATAATTTCTCACAATTTTTCGGAGATTCACTGAAACTACATTTAGAAAAAGCTATCAGGGCATTCAGTCTTCATCCTCTTATTTGCAGAGGCAGCTCTTTACTAGACAGCATCTACAGCTTGATCCAGCTGAAATTAGTATATGGGGCTTTCACAATTGTTCTGCACCTTAAAAGGTCATGCTGGACTGGTTTGCAAAGCATGAGGAACAAACTTCAGCGATTCACTTGAAGAACTTGCACTTGAAGAAAATTCACTAGTATTGTTGCACTGGGGTTGGCGTCTGCAAGGGTCTGCATATGAGGCTACAATGAGAGGATACCTGGAAAGTCTTTGAATTCTAAAGGAGCTTATGGCCATCTGTAATGCTTGCAGTAATGTAGGGCACCAATCAGGAGGAAATATATTTGCTTTCTGAACTTCTAGTTATTGCTAGTAATAAGCCCTTCTATAACTGTAATTCTGTTCACTTCTAACAGTTTGTGTCTCACAAACTCTCATACTACATTTTAACCCTTCAGTTTTTCATTTGGTGCCCCCCCCTTTTTTTTTTCCAAATATGCCTGTCCTTATACACTGCCAGAGCTTGCACAAGACTAAATCAAATCAAGAGAAAACATCTGGAGCTGTCAAAATGCGGCTGAATGGATGATGGAGAAGTCTCAGCTGGAGTATTTCATACCGTTTTGGGCACCATACTTCAGAAAAGATATGGGCCAAATGGAGGTACAGTTCAGAGATTAAAAAGACTAACTGGAGACAGTGATCAACATTAAAAAAAAAAAAGTAGAATTAGGTTTGTTTAGCCTTGTCATGGTTTCAGCTGGGATGGAGTTAAACTTCTTGCTAGCAGCTGGGGCTATGTTTTGGATTTGGGGTGAAAATAGTGTTGGTAAAACACTGGTGGTTGTCGTTGCTGCTAAACGGTCAAGGCCTTTTCTGCTCCTCATACCACCCCACCAGTGAGTGGAGGTGGGGCGCACAAAATTTGGGAGGAGACACAGCCGGGACAGTTATTCAATATCTGCAGGCAGTTTGATCCATGTATGTGCAGATAGTATAAGATATTAGTATCTTATTTATTATTTTTATATATCCCCTCAAAAAAACCCCTACTTTTCTGTTTGTATGCAACCTGTCTGTAAAAATCAATTAGAGTGATTATCATGTGATATATATTTTTTCCTTTTAGCTTGCTTTCCTAAGGAATGTGACTGATGCAGTCCTGCTTTCTTTTCTTTTCCCATTCTTTGCATGTGCGTGTGTCTTTTGAATGTGCTGGCCAGTTTCGGTGAGATTTGAAAGAGGACCAGAGATCTGTTCCTAGATGCTTCATGAAATCAGGCACAGAGCAGAAAAGGATGATTCTCTTAATCCTCCTGGGGGGAAAACACCTGCTTGTGTTATCTGTCAGAGATACTCTTGTAAAAGTGTGGTTACGAATGCCGAGCCACAGGAAGTGCTTCATTCAGCATCTATGGCAGCAGACAACAGGGGATCTGCTCTGCAGTGAAGTTTTTGCTCCTGCTTATTCTCTCATTCTCTGGTCGTTAAGAAGTTTAAAAGTCAGTTATCACAAGCCCAAAAGCCATGCAAAACTAGGCTGCCTTAGCTCATATGCTTACCCAGCTACTTGTTTTCTTGTAGAGAAATTAAATTAATAAAAAGTCATGATCAGAATCCTAAGGGTGAATTTGAAAACAGCAAAAGCTTAGAAATCTACAGGTATGGCTCTGTCCTCATAAACCGTGCATTATGAAAACACTTTATTAAGATAGTACTTTGTGCTAAATTTTACAATGTTTGCTTTAAAATCTGTTGCAACCTAAGGCCTTTAATATTTCTCCTAGCCCCCCCTTAAGAATTTGTTTACTGCTGGTTTTTTTGGGTGTGAGGAAAGCAAATGTCACATTGGCTGGCTGCCTTTTCTTTTGGGCACGGTCACCGCAGATTGGCTCTCACTATTATTTATTTGTTTTTCAAATGTTCTGGGGCAAAACGATGGGACAGGAAACGTCTGAGCCTGTCTGACACTCCTGCAGCATGAGCCCTGCTGGAACAGCTGGGGCTCATTATTTTGCTGGGTATTCCTTGGTTCAGGCCAAAGTTTCTTGGCACTTTTTTGCCTCTCCTGCTGTACAGCTCCTAGAAAAACTATGTCAGGGTCCTGAGTGCGTTAATGGGCCTTAGTTGCTATGACGAACCTCACCTGGGTCCTCCACTCATTCCCTCTGCTCAGGGGCTCAATTGCAGCTTATTCCCTGCACAAATTATGCTATGAGCGTGCCTGTCTCTAGCTCCAGCTGTGTTGCAGTCATGCCTGGCCATGGGCCCTGTTGACCTGGCTGGATCCTGACCTGTGGACTCTGCTCCTAGCTTGACATTGGACCTGCCTTGTCACCGTGGACTTGCCTGGTGATCACGCGAATGTGTATGACACGCTACCACTGTCAGACCTGGCCTAACCCTGACTTGATGATTTGCTTGTCAGGCTTGACCTTGAACCTACCTTGTCACCACAAACTTCTCAGGACTACAGGAGGCCTCACGCCTCAGAGGTGCAAGCTGTAGTTTGTCTGAAAAGGGCAGAAGTACTTCCACTATCTGACCTTCCCTTTGTCCCCTCTGTGAGGAAAATTAGACAGATGGATCAAAACACTGTAATTTTGACCAGCCTGCATATGTGAATTTGCCCCTGTCACTCATTCTTGCACATCCAAAAAATCCTGCCTAAAATCAGGTGCTTACATGCACATATTGGTATTTACACATGTGATATGGCCACACTCATGGGAGGGGTGCCACTGAAGCATGGCTTGCCTGTGCTAACCCCTTCTCCAAGGAATGGAAATTCTTTGAATTTCAATTCCAAGTGGAGGAAGGGAGAGAGGGAAGGAGAGCTGGGTATTGTTGCTGTCTGCTTCCCTGTGCATAGCACATATTTCTGCACGGATTTCCAGCAGCAGTCATTGATGATCGCATCAGCATTAATGTCCCTTGGTGCTTGCAATCCCTCTTAAGGAGGCCAGGGACTGGAGCACTGTATGGAAGTGGGTCTGAATGCAGGAAGGGATACCAGGGACAGGTAAGTAGAGAGCAGAAGAGCTACTTTCTGTGTGGAGAAGTTCCATCCAGGTCAGTATATTTTCTCTGATAGAAGCCAACAGCAGGTGCCTGTGGAAGACTAGAGGAGCTGGCCATTTCTGGAGTGACTCCTCCTTTGTAACATCCTTCCTCCATATCTACAGTATTCCCTGGGTTAGACACTTCCTCAGGAATCTGAACCGTTCTGTCTGAAGACTCCCAATGGACATGGTCTTCCTGCATATTTCATTGTCTTTCAGAGAAGTTTGTCAGGCCTACCTAGCAGAGGGTGACACTGAGATGCGTAATTTCAATGTGTATTGTGCAAGCCTACCCTCTCTATTTTTTTTCTTTTGTGCAAGGAATTCCCTTCTAGAGATCTACCTAGGCCTGCCAGGGCATGTTCAGAAAAATATGGTTATATCACATCTCCAGTAAAACTGCTTTCACCACCTGAAGCTCCTTCAGTTCTGTGAGTTTTTGCTGGTAGAGTTTGGGTTGTCTGTTTTTCTGTGCTTTGTGCTCTTCCATGGGACGTAAGGTAGAACCTTTTTAGCTGACATATGTTGTTTCAATTGAGGATAATTTCTTTTGCTGGGTGGAAAAGAAACAACGCATTACATTGTGTCATAGAT